>NW_027043045.1:0-600000 GCF_036013475.1 Columba livia | reverse complement strand
TAGTTTTTTCTTAAGTCTTTCTTTCTTTCTTCTTGCTTTCTTCTTTCTCTCTTATTTCTAAATTCTTTATAACTTCTTTCTTTCTTCTTTCTTACTTCTTTCTTACTTCTTTCTTACTTCTTTCTTACTTCTTTCGTACTTCTTTCTTACTTCTTTCTTCTTTCTTTCTTACTTCTTTCTTACTTCTTTCTAACATCTTTCTTACTTCTTTCTTTCTTCTTTCTTAATTCTTTCTTTCTTCTTTCTTACTTCTTTCTTACTTCTTTCTTACTTCTTTCCTACTTCTTTCTTAATTCTTTCTAACTTCTTTCTTACTTCTTTCTTACTTCTTTCTAATTTCTTTCTTACTTCTTTCTTACTTCTTTCTAACTTCTTTCTTTCTTCTTTCTTTTTTCTTTCTTTCTTCTTTCTTTCTTACTTCTTTCTTAATTCTTTCTTACTTCTTTCTTCTTTCTTCCGTCTTTCTTCTTTCTTTCTTCTTTCTTTCTTCTTTCTTTCTTACTTCTTTCTTACTTATTTCTTACTTCTTTCTTTCTTACTTCTTTCGCACTTCTTTCTTACTTTTTTCTTTCTTACTTCTTTCTTACTTCTTTCTTACTTCTTTCTTCTTTCTTTTTTCTTTCTTACTTCTTTCTTCTTTCTTTCTTCTTTCTTCTTTCTTTCTTTCTTACTTCTTTCTTTCTTCTTTCTTACTTCTTTCTTACTTCTTTCTTTCTTCTTTCTTTCTTCTTTCTTCCTTCTTTCTTACTTCTTTCTTACTTCTTTCTTCTTTCTTACTTCTTTCCTACTTCTTTCTTAATTCTTTCTAACTTCTTTCTTACTTCTTTCTTACTTCTTTCTAATTTCTTTCTTACTTCTTTCTTACTTCTTTCTTACTTCTTTCTAACTTCTTTCTTTCTTCTTTCTTTTTTCTTTCTTTCTTCTTTCTTTCTTACTTCTTTCTTAATTCTTTCTTATTTCTTTCTTCTTTCTTCCGTCTTTCTTCTTTCTTTCTTCTTTCTTTCTTCTTTCTTTCTTACTTCTTTCTTACTTATTTCTTACTTCTTTCTTTCTTACTTCTTTCGCACTTCTTTCTTCTTTCTTTCTTACTTCTTTCTTACTTCTTTCTTACTTCTTTCTTACTTCTTTCTTTTTTCTTTCTTACTTCTTTCTTCTTTCTTTCTTCTTTCTTCTTTCTTTCTTTCTTACTTCTTTCTTTCTTCTTTCTTACTTCTTTCTTACTTCTTTCTTTCTTCTTTCTTTCTTCTTTCTTCCTTCTTTCTTACTTCTTTCTTACTTCTTTCTTCTTTCTTTCTTCTTTCTTACTTCTTTCTTACTTCTTTCTTCTTTCTTTCTTACTTATTTCTTACTACTTTCTTACTACTTTCTTACTTCTTTCTTACATCTTTCTTCTTTCTTTCTTCTTTCTTAATTCTTTCTTTCTTCTTTCTTACTTCTTTCTTACTTCTTTCTTTCTTCTTTCTTCTTTCTTACTTCTTTCTTACTTCTTTCTTCTTTCTTCCTTCTTTCTTCTTTCTTTCTTCTTTCTTTCTTACTTCTTTCTTACTTCTTTCTTACTTCTTTCTTTCCTCTTTCTTACTTCTTTCTTACTTCTTTCTAAGTTCTTTCTTACTTCTTTCTTACTTCTTTCTAACTTCTTTCTTTCTTCTTTCTTTCTTCTTTCTTTCTTACTTCTTTCTTACTTCTTTCTTCTTTCTTTCTTACTTCTTTCTTACTTCTTTCTTACTTCTTTCTTACTTCTTTCTTACTATTTTCTTACTTCTTTCTTACTTCTTTCTTACTTATTTCATACTTCTTTCTTACTTCTTTCTTTCTTCTTTCTTACTTATTTCTCTCTTACTTCTTTCTTACTTCTTTCGTACTTCTTTCTTACTTCTTTCTTTCTTACTTCTTTCTTACTTCTTTCTAACATCTTTCTTTCTTCCTTCTTACTTCTTTCTTTCTTCTTTCTTTCTTACTTCTTTCATACTTCTTTCTTACTTCTTTCTTTCTTACTTCTTTCTTACTTCTTTCGTACTTCTTTCTTACTTCTTTCTTCTTTCTTTCTTACTTCTTTCTTTCTTCTTTCTTTCTTCTTTCTTACTTCTTTCTTTCTTTCTTCTTTCTTTCTTCTTTCTTACTTCTTTCTTACTTCTTTCTTACTTCTTTCTTCTTTCTTCCTTCTTTCTTCCTTCTTTCTTCTTTCTTTCTTCTTTCTTTCTTACTTCTTTCTTACTTCTTTCTTACTTCTTTCTTACTTCTTTCTAACTTCTTTCTTACTTCTTTCTTACTTCTTTCTAACTTCTTTCTTCCTTCTTTCTTTCTTCTTTCTTTCTTACTTCTTTCTTACTTCTTTCTTACATCTTTCTTACCTCTTTCTTTCTTCTTTCTTAATTCTTTCTTTCTTCTTTCTTACTTCTTTCTTACTTCTTTCTTACTTCTTTCTTACTTCTTTCTTACTTCTTTCATACTTCTTTCTTACTTCTTTCTTACTTCTTTCTTACTTCTTTCTGACTTCTTTCTTACTTCTTTCTTTCTTCTTTCTTACTTCTTTCTTACTTCTTTCTTACTTCCTTCTTACTTCTTTCTTACTTCTTTCTTACTTCATTCTTACTTCTTTCTTACTTCTTTCTTTCTTCTTTCTTACTTCTTTCTTTCTTCTCTCTTTCTTCTCTCTTTCTTCTTTCTTTCTTCTTTCTTTCTTCTTTCTTTCTTACTTCTTTCTTAGTTCTTTCTTAGTTCTTTCTTAAGTCTTTCTTTCTTTCTTCTTGCTTTCTTCTTTCTCTCTTATTTCTAAATTCTTTCTAACTTCTTTCTTTCTTCTTTCTTACTTCTTTCTTACTTCTTTCTTACTTCTTTCTTACTTCTTTCGTACTTCTTTCTTACTTCTTCCTTCTTTCTTTCTTACTACTTTCTTACTTCTTTCTAACATCTTTCTTACTTCTTTCTTTCTTCTTTCTTAATTCTTTCTTTCTTCTTTCTTAATTCTTTCTTACTTCTTTCTTACTTCTTTCTTACTTCTTTCTAAGTTCTTTCTTACTTCTTTCTTACTTCTTTCTAACTTATTTCTTTCTTCTTTCTTTCTTCTTTCTTTCTTACTTCTTTCTTACTTCTTTCTTACTTTTTTCTTACTTCTTTCTTACTTCTTTCTTACTTATTTCATACTTCTTTCTTACTTCTTTCTTTCTTCTTTCTTACTTATTTCTCTCTTACTTCTTTCTTAATTCTTTCGTACTTCTTTCTTACTTCTTTCTTTCTTACTTCTTTCTTACTTCTTTCTTGCTTCTTTCTTACTTCTTTCATTCTTCTTTCTTACTTCTTTCTTTCTTATTTCTTACTTCTTTCTTACTTCTTTCTTACTTATTTCTTACTTCTTTCTGACTTCTTTCTTACTTCTTTCTTACTTCTTTCTTACTTCTTTCTTCATTCCTTCTTACTTCTTTCTTACTTCTTTCTTACTTCTTTCTTACTTCTTTCTTTCTTCTCTCTTTCTTCTTTCTTTCTTCTTTCTTTCTTCTTTCTTTCTTACTTCTTTCTTAGTTCTTTCTTAGTTCTTTCTTAAGTCTTTCTTTCTTTCTTCTTGCTTTCTTCTTTCTCTCCTATTTCTAAATTCTTTCTAAGTTCTTTCTTTCTTCTTTCTTACTTCTTTCTTACTTCTTTCTTACTTCTTTCTTACTTCTTTCGTACTTCTTTCTTACTTCTTTCTTCTTTCTTTCTTACTTCTTTCTTTCTTCTTTCTTAATTCTTTCTTTCTTCTTTCTTACTTCTTTCTTACTTCTTTCTTACTTCTTTCCTACTTCTTTCTTAATTCTTTCTAACTTCTTTCTTACTCCTTTCTTACTTCTTTCTTCTTTCTTTCTTCTTTCTTTCTTACTTCTTTCTTAATTCATTCTTACTTCTTTCTTCTTTCTTCCGTCTTTCTTCTTTCTTTCTTCTTTCTTTCTTCTTTCTTTCTTAATTCTTTCTTACTTATTTCTTACTTATTTCTTTCTTACTTCTTTCTTACTTCTTTCTTACTTCTTTCTTTTTTCTTTCTTACATCTTTCTTCTTTCTTTCTTCTTTCTTACTTCTTTCTTTCTTCTTTCTTACTTCTTTCTTTCTTCTTTCTTACTTCTTTCTTACTTCTTTCTTTCTTCTTTCTTTCTTCTTTCTTACTTCTTTCTTACCTCTTTCTTACTTCTTTCTTCTTTCTTTCTTCTTTCTTACTTCTTTCTTACTTTTTTCTTCTTTCTTTCTTACTTCTTTCTTACTACTTTCTTACTACTTTCTTACTTCTTTCTTACATCTTTCTTCTTTCTTTCTTCTTTCTTAATTCTTTCTTTCTTCTTTCTTACTTCTTTCTTACTTCTTTCTTTCTTCTTTCTTCTTTCTTACTTCTTTCTTCTTTCTTCCTTCTTTCTTCTTTCTTTCTTCTTTCTTTCTTACTTCTTTCTTACTTCTTTCTTACTTCTTTCTTACTTCTTTCTTACTTCTTTCTAAGTTCTTCCTTACTTCTTTCTTACTTCTTTCTTACTTCTTTCTAACTTCTTTCTTTCTTCTCTCTTTCTTCTTTCTTTCTTCTTTCTTTCTTACTTCTTTCTTAATTCTTTCTTACTTCTTCATTCTTCCGTCTTTCTTCTTTCTTTCTTCTTTCTTTCTTACTTCTTTCTTATTTCTTTCTTACTTCTTCCTTACTTATTTCTTACTTCTTTCTTACTTCTTTCTAACTTCTTTCTTTCTTCTTTCTTACTTCTTTCTTACTTCTTTCTTACTTCTTTCTTTCTTACTTCTTTCTTACTTATTTCTTACTTCTTTCTTACTTCTTTCCTACTTCTTTCCTACTTCTTTCTTACTTCTTTCTTACTTCTTTCTTACTTCTTTCTAAGTTCTTTCTTACTTCTTTCTTACTTCTTTCTATATTCTTTCTTTCTTCTTTCTTTCTTCTTTCTTTCTTACTTCTTTCGTACTTCTTTCTAACTTCTTTCTTTCTTACTTCTTACTTACTTCTTTCTTACTTCTTTCTTACATCTTTCTTACTTCTTTCTTTCTTCTTTCTTAATTCTTTCTGTCTTCTTTCTTACTTCTTTCTTACTTCTTTCTTTCTTCTTTCTTTTTTCTTTTTTACTTCTTTCTTTCTTACTTCTTTCTTACTTATTTCTTACTTCTTTCTTACTTCTTTCCTACTTCTTTCCTACTTCTTTCTTACTTCTTTCTTACTTCTTTCTTACTTCTTTTTTCTTCTTTCTTTCTTCTTTCTTTCTTTTTTCTTTCTTACTTCTTTCTTACTTCTTTCTTATTTCTTTCTTTCTTACTTCTTTCTTACTACTTTCGTACTTCTTTCTTACTTCTTTCTTTCTTACTTCTTTCTTACTTCTTTCTTACTTCTTTCTTACTTCTTTCTTACTTCTTTCTTCTTTATTTCCTACTTCTTTCTTACTTCTTTCTTACTTCTTTCTTACTTCTTTCTTACTTCTTTCTTCTTTATTTCTTACTTCTTTCTTACTTCTTTCTTACTTCTTTCTTACTTCTTACTTTCTTCTTTCTTACTTCTTTCTTACTTCTTTCTTTCTTAATTCTTTCTTACTTCTTTCGTACTTCTTTCTTACTTCTTTCTTCTTTCTTTCTTACTTCTTTCTTCCTTCTTTCTTCTTTCTTACTTCTTTCTAACTTCTTTCTTACTTCTTTCTTACTTGTTTCATACTTCTTTCTAACTTCTTTCTTTCTTCTTTCTTTCTTCTTTCTTTCTTACATCTTTCTTACTTCTTTCTTTCTTCTTTCTTAATACGTTCTTTCTTCTTTCTTACTTCTTTCTTACTTCTTTCTTCTTTCTTTCTTACTTCTTTCTTACTTCTTTCTTTCTTACTTCTTTCTTACTTATTTCTTACTTCTTTCTTACTTCTTTCCTACTTCTTTCCTACTTCTTTCTTACTTCTTTCTTACTTCTTTCTTTCTTCTTTTTTCTTCTTTCTTAATTCTTTCTTTCTTCTTTCTTTCTTACTTCTTTCTTAGTTCTTTCTTTCTTCTTTCTTACTTCTTTCGTACATCTTTCTTACTTCTTTCTTTCTTACTTCTCTCTTACTTCTTTCTTACTTCTTTCTTACTTCTTTCTTACTTCTTTCCTACTTCTTTCTTCTTTCTTTCTTACTTCTTTCTTACTCCTTTCTTACTTCTTTCTTACTTCTTTTTTCTTCTTTCTTATTTCTTACTTCTTTCTTTCTTCTTTCTTCTTTCTTACTTCTTTCTTTCTTCTTTCTTACTACTTTCTTACTACTTTCTTACTTCTTTCTTACTTCTTTCTTTCTTCTTTCTTACTTCTTTCTTTCTTACTTCTTTCTTACTTCTTTCTTACTTCTTTCTTACTTCTTTCTAACTTCTTTCTTACTTCTTTTTAACTTCTTTCTTACTTCTTTATTTCTTCTTTCTTCTTTCTTTCTTACTTCTTTCTTACTTCTTTCTTACGTCTTTCTTACTTTTTTCTTTCTTACTTCTTTCTTACTACTTTTTAACTTCTTTCTTACTTCTTTCTAACTTCATTCTTACTTCTTTCTTACTTCTTTCTAACTCCTTTCTTACTTCTTTTTAACTTCTTTCTTACTTCTTTCTTACTTCTTTCTTCTTTCTTTCTTACTTATTTCTTTCTTCTTTCTTACTTCTTTCTTTCTTCTTTCTTTCTTACTTCTTTCATACTTCTTTCTTACTTCTTTCTTACTTCTTTCGTACTTCGTTCTTACTTCTATCTTCTTTCTTTCTTACTTCTTTCTTTCTTCTTTCTTTCTTCTTTCTTACTTCTTTCTTTCTTTCTTCTTTCTTACTTCTTTCTTACTTCTTTCGTACTTCTTCCTTACTTCTTTCTTCTTTCTTCCTTCTTTCTTCTTTCTTTCTTCTTTCTTTCTTCTTTCTTACTTCTTTCTTTCTTAATTCTTTCTTTCTTCTTTCTTACTTCTTTCTTACTTTTTTCTTACTTCTTTCTTCTTTATTTCTTACTTCTTTCTTACTTCTTTCTTACTTCTTTCTTTCTTAATTCTTTCTTTCTTCTTTCTTACTTCTTTCTTACTTCTTTCTTACTTCTTTCTTTCTTAATTCTTTCTTTCTTCTTTCTTACTTCTTTCTTACATCTTTCTTCTTTCTTTCTTCTTTCTTAATTCTTTCTTTCTTCTTTCTTACTTCTTTCGTTCTTACTTCTTTCTTTCTTCTTTCTTCTTTCTTTCTTCTTTCTTTCTTCTTTCTTTCTTCTTTCTTTCTTACTTTTTTCTTACTTATTTCTTACTTCTTTCTTACTTCTTTCCTACTTCTTTCCTACTTCTTTCTTACTTCTTTCTTACTTCTCTCTTACTTCTTTTTTCTTCTTTCTTGATTCTTTCTTTCTTCTTTCTTTTTTACTTCTTTCTTACTTCTTTCTTAGTTCTTTATTTCTGACTTCTTTCTTACTTCTTTCGTACATCTTTCTTTCTTCTTTCTTTCTTACTTCTTTCTTACTTCTTTCTTACTTCTTTCTTACTTCTTTCTCTACCTCTTTCCTACTTCTTTCTTCTTTCTTTCTTACTTCTTTCTTACTTCTTTCTTACTTCTTTCTTACTTCTTTCTTTCATCTTTCTTACTTATTTCTTACTTCTTTCTTTCTTCTTCCTTTCTTCTTTCTTACTTCTTTCTTTCTTCTTTCTTACTTCTTTCTTACTACTTTCTTACTTCTTTCTTACTTCTTTCTTTCTTCTTTCTTACTTCTTTCTTACAACTTTCTTACTTCTTTCTTACTTCTTTCTTTTTTCTTTCTTACTTCTTCCTTTCTTACTTCTTTCTTACTTCTTTCTTACTTCTTTCTTACTTCTTTCTTACTTCATTCTAACTTCTTTCTTACTTCTTTTTAACTTTTTCTTACTTCTTTCTTACTTCTTTCTTACTTCTTTCTTACTTCTTTCTTACATCTTTCTTCTTTCTTTCTTCTTTCTTACTTCTTTCTTCCTTCTTTCTTCCTTCTTTCTTACTTCTTTCTTTCTTCTTTCTTACTTCTCTCTTTCTTCTTTCTTACTTCTTTCTTACTTCTTTCTTTCTTCTTTCTTTCTTCTTTCTTACTTCTTTCTTTCTTAATTCTTTCTTTCTTCTTTCTTACTTCTTTCTTAGTTCTTTCTTACTTCTTTCTTCTTTATTTCTTACTTCTTTCTTACTTCTTTCTTACTTCTTTCTTACTTCTTTCTTACATCTTTCTTCTTTCTTTCTTCTTTCTTACTTCTTTCTTTCTTCTTTCTTTCTTCTTTCTTACTTCTTTCTTTCTTTCTTCTTTCTTACTTCTTTCTTACTTCTTTCGTACTTCTTTCTTACTTCTTTCTTACTACTTTCTTACTTCTTTCTAACTTCCTTTTTCATCTTTCTTTCTTCTTTCTTTCTTCTTTCTTTCTTACTTCTTTCTTACTTATTTTTTACTTCTTTCTTTCTTACTTCTTTCGTACTTCTTTCTTACTTCTTTCTTTCTTACTTCTTTCTTAATTCTTTCTTACTTCTTTCTTACTTCTTTCTTCTTTGTTTCTTACTTCTTTCTTTCTTCTTTCTTACTTCTCTCTTTCTTCTTACTTCTTTCTTACTTCTTTCTTTCTTCTTTCTTTCTTCTTTCTTACTTCTTTCTTTCTTAATTCTTTCTTTCTTCTTTCTTACTTCTTTCTTACTTCTTTCTTACTTCTTTCTTCTTTATTTCTTACTTCTTTCTTACTTCTTTCTTACTTCTTTCTTACTTCTTTCTTACATCTTTCTTCTTTCTTTCTTCTTTCTTAATTCTTTCTTTCTTCTTTCTTACTTCTTTCTTTCTTACTTCTTTCTTTCTTCTTTCTTCTTTCTTACTTCTTTCTTACTTCTTTCTTAATTCTTTCTTCTTTCTTCATTCTTTCTTCTCTCTTTCTTCTTTCTTTCTTACTTCTTTCTTACTTCTTTCTTACTTCTTTCTTTCTTACTTCTTTCTTACTTCATTCTAACTTCTTTCTTACTTCTTTCTAACTTCTTTCTTACTTCTATCTTACTTCTTTCTAACTCCTTTCTTACTTCTTTCTTACTTCTTTCTTACTTCTTTCTAACTTCTTTCTTTCTTCTTTCTTACTTCTTTTTTCTTCTTTCTTTATTACTTCTTTCTTACTTCTTTCTTACTTCTTTCTTACTTCTTTCTAACTTCCTTTTTCTTCTTTCTTTCTTCTTTCATTCTTCTTTCTATCTTACTTCTTTCTTTCTTATTTCTTACTTCTTTCTTTCTTACTTCTTTCGTACTTCTTTCTTACTTCTTTCTTACTTCTTTCTAACTTCTTTCTTACTTCTTTCTTACTTGTTTCATACTTCTTTCTAAATTCTTTCTTTCTTCTTTCTTTCTTCTTTCTTTCTTACTTTTTTCTTACTTATTTCTTACTTCTTTCTTACTTCTTTCCTACTTCTTTCTTACTTCTTTCTTACTTCTCTCTTACTTCTTTTTTCTTCTTTCTTGATTCTTTCTTTCTTCTTTCTTTTTTACTTCTTTCTTACTTCTTTCTTAGTTCTTTATTTCTGACTTCTTTCTTACTTCTTTCGTACATCTTTCTTTCTTCTTTCTTTCTTACTTCTTTCTTACTTCTTTCTTACATCTTTCTTCTTTCTTTCTTCTTTCTTAATTCTTTCTTTCTTCTTTCTTACTTCTTTCTTTCTTACTTCTTTCTTTCTTCTTTCTTCTTTCTTACTTCTTTCTTACTTCTTTCTTAATTCTTTCTTCTTTCTTCATTCTTTCTTCTCTCTTTCTTCTTTCTTTCTTACTTCTTTCTTACTTCTTTCTTACTTCTTTCTTTCTTACTTCTTTCTTACTTCATTCTAACTTCTTTCTTACTTCTTTCTAACTTCTTTCTTACTTCTATCTTACTTCTTTCTAACTCCTTTCTTACTTCTTTCTTACTTCTTTCTTACTTCTTTCTAACTTCTTTCTTTCTTCTTTCTTACTTCTTTTTTCTTCTTTCTTTATTACTTCTTTCTTACTTCTTTCTTACTTCTTTCTTACTTCTTTCTAACTTCCTTTTTCTTCTTTCTTTCTTCTTTCATTCTTCTTTCTATCTTACTTCTTTCTTACTTATTTCTTACTTCTTTCTTTCTTACTTCTTTCGTACTTCTTTCTTACTTCTTTCTTACTTCTTTCTAACTTCTTTCTTACTTCTTTCTTACTTGTTTCATACTTCTTTCTAAATTCTTTCTTTCTTCTTTCTTTCTTCTTTCTTTCTTACTTTTTTCTTACTTATTTCTTACTTCTTTCTTACTTCTTTCCTACTTCTTTCTTACTTCTTTCTTACTTCTCTCTTACTTCTTTTTTCTTCTTTCTTGATTCTTTCTTTCTTCTTTCTTTTTTACTTCTTTCTTACTTCTTTCTTACTTCTTTCTTACTTCTTTCTTTCATCTTTCTTACTTATTTCTTACTTCTTTCTTTCTTCTTTCTTTCTTACTTCTTTCTTACTTCTTTCTTACTTCTTTCTTACTTCTTTCTTTCTTACTTCTTTCTTACTTCTTTCGTACATCTTTCTTACTTCTTTCTTTCTTACTTCTTTCTTACTTCTTTCTTACTTCTTTCTTACTTCTTTCTTACTTCTTTCCTACTTCTTTCTTCTTTCTTTCTTACTTCTTTCTTACTTCTTTCTTACTTCTTTCTTTCATCTTTCTTACTTATTTCTTACTTCATTCTTTCTTCTTTCTTTCTTCTTTCTTACTTCTTTCTTTCATCTTTCTTACTTATTTCTTACTTCTTTCTTTCTTCTTTCTTTCTTCTTTCCTACTTCTTTCTTCTTTCTTTCTTACTTCTTTCTTACTTCTTTCTTACTTCTTTCTTACTTCTTTCTTTCATCTTTCTTACTTATTTCTTACTTCTTTCTTTCTTCTTTCTTTCTTCTTTCTTACTTCTTTCTTTCTTCTTTCTTACTTCTTTCTTACTACTTTCTTACTTCTTTCTTACTTCTTTCTTTTTTCTTTCTTACTTCTTTCTTTCTTACTTCTTTCTTACTTCTTTCTTACTTCTTTCTTACTTCATTCTAACTTCTTTCTTACTTCTTTTTAACTTTTTCTTACTTCTTTCTTACTTCTTTCCTCTTTATTTCTTACTTCTTTCTTACTTCTTTCTTACTTCTTTCTTACTTCTTTCTTACATCTTTCTTCTTTCTTTCTTCTTTCTAAATTCTTTCTTTCTTCTTTCTTACTTCCTTCTTTCTTACTTCTTTCTTTCTTCTTTCTTCTTTCTTACTTCTTTCTTACTTCTTTCTTAATTCTTTCTTCTTTCTTCATTCTTTCTTCTCTCTTTCTTCTTTCTTTCTTACTTCTTTCTTACTTCTTTCTTACTTCTTTCTTTCTTACTTCTTTCTTACTTCATTCTAACTTCTTTCTTACTTCTTTCTAACTTCTTTCTTACTTCTATCTTACTTCTTTCTAACTCCTTTCTTACTTCTTTCTTACTTCTTTCTTACTTCTTTCTAACTTCTTTCTTTCTTCTTTCTTACTTCTTTTTTCTTCTTTCTTTATTACTTCTTTCTTTCTTCTTTCTTACTTCTTTCTTAGTTCTTTCTTACTTCTTTCTTACTTCTTTCTTACTTCTTTCTTACTTCTTTCTAACTTCCTTTTTCTTCTTTCTTTCTTCTTTCATTCTTCTTTCTATCTTACTTCTTTCTTACTTATTTCTTACTTGTTTCTTTCTTACTTCTTTCGTACTTCTTTCTTACTTCTTTCTTACTTCTTTCTTACTTCTTTCTAACTTCTTTCTTACTTCTTTCTTACTTGTTTCATACTTCTTTCTAAATTCTTTCTTTCTTCTTTCTTTCTTCTTTCTGTCTTACTTTTTTCTTACTTATTTCTTACTTCTTTCTTACTTCTTTCCTACTTCTTTCCTACTTCTTTCTTACTTCTTTCTTACTTCTCTCTTACTTCTTTTTTCTTCTTTCTTGATTCTTTCTTTCTTCTTTCTTTTTTACTTCTTTCTTACTTCTTTCTTAGTTCTTTATTTCTGACTTCTTTCTTACTTCTTTCGTACATCTTTCTTTCTTCTTTCTTTCTTACTTCTTTCTTACTTCTTTCTTACTTCTTTCTCTACGTCTTTCCTACTTCTTTCTTCTTTCTTTCTTACTTCTTTCTTAATTCTTTCTTACTTCTTTCTTACTTCTTTCTTTCATCTTTCTTACTTATTTCTTACTTCTTTCTTTCTTCTTTCTTCTTTCTTACTTCTTTCTTTCTTCTTTCTTACTTCTTTCTTACTACTTTCTTACTTCTTTCTTACTTCTTTCTTTTTTCTTTCTTACTTCTTTCTTTCTTCCTTCTTTCTTACTTCTTTCTTACTTCTTTCTTACTTCTTTCTTACTTCATTCTAACTTCTTTCTTACTTCTTTTTAACTTTTTCTTATTTCTTTCTTACTTCTTTCTTCTTTCTTTCTTACTTCTTTCTTACTTCTTTCTTACTTCTTTCTTTCTTACTTCTTTCTTACTTCTTTCTTCTTTCTTTCTTACTTCTTTCTTTCTTCTTTCTTACTTCTCTCTTTCTTCTTTCTTACTTCTTTCTTACTTCTTTCTTTCTTCTTTCTTTCTTCTTTCTTGCTTCTTTCTTTCTTAATTCTTTCTTTCTTCTTTCTTACTTCTTTCTTACTTCTTTCTTACTTCTTTCTTACTTCTTTCTTACATCTTTCTTCTTTCTTTCTTCTTTCTTAATTCTTTCTTTCTTCTTTCTTACTTCTTTCTTTCTTACTTCTTTCTTCTTTCTTCTTTCTTACTTCTTTCTTACTTCTTTCTTAATTCTTTCTTCTTTCTTCATTCTTTCTTCTCTCTTTCTTCTTTCTTTCTTACTTCTTTCTTACTTCTTTCTTACTTCTTTCTTTCTTACTTCTTTCTTACTTCATTCTAACTTCTTTCTTCTTTATTTCTTACTTCTTTCTTACTTCTTTCTTACTTCTTTCTTACTTCTTTCTTACATCTTTCTTCTTTCTTTCTTCTTTCTTAATTCTTTCTTTCTTCTTTCTTACTTCTTTCTTACTTCTTTCTTTCTTCTTTCTTCTTTCTTACTTCTTTCTTACTTCTTTCTTAATTCTTTCTTCTTTCTTCATTCTTTCTTCTCTCTTTCTTCTTTCTTTCTTACTTCTTTCTTACTTCTTTCTTACTTCTTTCTTTCTTACTTCTTTCTTACTTCATTCTAACTTCTTTCTTACTTCTTTCTAACTTCTTTCTTACTTCTATCTTACTTCTTTCTAACTCCTTTCTTACTTCTTTCTTACTTCTTTCTTACTTCTTTCTAACTTCTTTCTTTCTTCTTTCTTACTTCTTTTTTCTTCTTTCTTTATTACTTCTTTCTTACTTCTTTCTTACTTCTTTCTTTCATCTTTCTTACTTATTTCTTACTTCTTTCTTTCTTCTTTCTTCTTTCTTACTTCTTTCTTTCTTCTTTCTTACTTCTTTCTTACTTCTTTCTTACTTCTTTCTTTTTTCTTTCTTACTTCTTTCTTTCTTACTTCTTTCTTACTTCTTTCTTACTTCTTTCTTACTTCTTTCTTACTTCATTCTAACTTCTTTCTTACTTCTTTTTAACTTTTTCTTATTTCTTTCTTACTTCTTTCTTCTTTCTTTCTTACTTCTTTCTTACTTCTTTCTTACTTCTTTCTTTCTTACTTCTTTCTTACTTCTTTCTTTCTTCTTTCTTACTTCTCTCTTTCTTCTTTCTTACTTCTTTCTTACTTCTTTCTTTCTTCTTTCTTTCTTCTTTCTTGCTTCTTTCTTTCTTAATTCTTTCTTTCTTCTTTCTTACTTCTTTCTTACTTCTTTCTTACTTCTTTCTTACTTCTTTCTTCTTTCTTTCTTACTTCTTTCTTACTTCTTTCTTACTTCTTTCTTTCTTACTTCTTTCTTACTTCATTCTAACTTCTTTCTTCTTTATTTCTTACTTCTTTCTTACTTCTTTCTTACTTCTTTCTTACTTCTTTCTTACATCTTTCTTCTTTCTTTCTTCTTTCTTAATTCTTTCTTTCTTCTTTCTTACTTCTTTCTTACTTCTTTCTTTCTTCTTTCTTCTTTCTTACTTCTTTCTTACTTCTTTCTTAATTCTTTCTTCTTTCTTCATTCTTTCTTCTCTCTTTCTTCTTTCTTTCTTACTTCTTTCTTACTTCTTTCTTACTTCTTTCTTTCTTACTTCTTTCTTACTTCATTCTAACTTCTTTCTTACTTCTTTCTAACTTCTTTCTTACTTCTATCTTACTTCTTTCTAACTCCTTTCTTACTTCTTTCTTACTTCTTTCTTACTTCTTTCTAACTTCTTTCTTTCTTCTTTCTTACTTCTTTTTTCTTCTTTCTTTATTACTTCTTTCTTACTTCTTTCTTACTTCTTTCTTACTTCTTTCTAACTTCCTTTTTCTTCTTTCTTTCTTCTTTCATTCTTCTTTCTATCTTACTTCTTTCTTACTTATTTCTTACTTCTTTCTTTCTTACTTCTTTCGTACTTCTTTCTTACTTCTTTCTTACTTCTTTCTTACTTCTTTCTAACTTCTTTCTTACTTCTTTCTTACTTGTTTCATACTTCTTTCTAAATTCTTTCTTTCTTCTTTCTTTCTTCTTTCTTTCTTACTTTTTTCTTACTTATTTCTTACTTCTTTCTTACTTCTTTCCTACTTCTTTCCTACTTCTTTCTTACTTCTTTCTTACTTCTCTCTTACTTCTTTTTTCTTCTTTCTTGATTCTTTCTTTCTTCTTTCTTTTTTACTTCTTTCTTACTTCTTTCTTAGTTCTTTATTTCTGACTTCTTTCTTACTTCTTTCGTACATCTTTCTTTCTTCTTTCTTTCTTACTTCTTTCTTACTTCTTTCTTACTTCTTTCGTACTTCTTTCTCTACTTCTTTCCTACTTCTTTCTTCTTTCTTTCTTACTTCTTTCTTACTTCTTTCTTCTTTCTTTCTTCTTTCTTGCTTCTTTCTTTCTTAATTCTTTCTTTCTTCTTTCTTACTTCTTTCTTACTTCTTTCTTACTTCTTTCTTACTTCTTTCTTCTTTATTTCTTACTTCTTTCTTACTTCTTTCTTACTTCTTTCTTACATCTTTCTTCTTTCTTTCTTCTTTCTTAATTCTTTCTTTCTTCTTTCTTACTTCTTTCTTTCTTACTTCTTTCTTTCTTCTTTCTTCTTTCTTACTTCTTTCTTACTTCTTTCTTAATTCTTTCTTCTTTCTTCATTCTTTCTTCTCTCTTTCTTCTTTCTTTCTTACTTCTTTCTTTCTTCTTTCTTACTTCTTTCTTTCTTACTTCTTTCTTACTTCATTCTAACTTCTTTCTTCTTTATTTCTTACTTCTTTCTTACTTCTTTCTTACTTCTTTCTTACTTCTTTCTTACATCTTTCTTCTTTCTTTCTTCTTTCTTAATTCTTTCTTTCTTCTTTCTTACTTCTTTCTTTCTTACTTCTTTCTTTCTTCTTTCTTCTTTCTTACTTCTTTCTTACTTCTTTCTTAATTCTTTCTTCTTTCTTCATTCTTTCTTCTCTCTTTCTTCTTTCTTTCTTACTTCTTTCTTACTTCTTTCTAACTTCTTTCTTACTTCTATCTTACTTCTTTCTAACTCCTTTCTTACTTCTTTCTTACTTCTTTCTTACTTCTTTCTAACTTCTTTCTTTCTTCTTTCTTACTTCTTTTTTCTTCTTTCTTTATTACTTCTTTCTTACTTCTTTCTTACTTCTTTCTTACTTCTTTCTAACTTCCTTTTTCTTCTTTCTTTCTTCTTTCATTCTTCTTTCTTTCTTCTTTCATTCTTCTTTCTATCTTACTTCTTTCTTACTTATTTCTTACTTCTTTCTTTCTTACTTCTTTCGTACTTCTTTCTTACTTCTTTCTTACTTCTTTCTTACTTCTTTCTAACTTCTTTCTTACTTCTTTCTTACTTGTTTCATACTTCTTTCTAAATTCTTTCTTTCTTCTTTCTTTCTTCTTTCTTTCTTACTTTTTTCTTACTTATTTCTTACTTCTTTCTTACTTCTTTCCTACTTCTTTCCTACTTCTTTCTTACTTCTTTCTTACTTCTATCTTACTTCTTTTTTCTTCTTTCTTGATTCTTTCTTTCTTCTTTCTTTTTTACTTCTTTCTTACTTCTTTCTTAGTTCTTTATTTCTGACTTCTTTCTTACTTCTTTCGTACATCTTTCTTTCTTCTTTCTTTCTTACTTCTTTCTTACTTCTTTCTTACTTCTTTCTCTACGTCTTTCCTACTTCTTTCTTCTTTTTTTCTTACTTTTTCTTACTTCTTTCTTACTTCTTTCTTACTTCTTTCTTTCATCTTTCTTACTTATTTCTTACTTCTTTCTTTCTTCTTTCTTCTTTCTTACTTCTTTCTTTCTTCTTTCTTACTTCTTTCTTACTACTTTCTTACTTCTTTCTTACTTCTTTCTTTTTTCTTTCTTACTTCTTTCTTTCTTACTTCTTTCTTACTTCTTTCTTACTTCTTTCTTACTTCTTTCTTACTTCATTCTAACTTCTTTCTTACTTCTTTTTAACTTTTTCTTACTTCTTTCTTACTTCTTTCTTCTTTCTTTCTTACTTCTTTCTTACTTCTTTCTTACTTCTTTCTTTCTTACTTCTTTCTTACTTCTTTCTTCTTTCTTTCTTACTTCTTTCTTTCTTCTTTCTTACTTCTCTCTTTCTTCTTTCTTACTTCTTTCTTACTTCTTCCTTTCTTCTTTCTTTCTTCTTTCTTGCTTCTTTCTTTCTTAATTCTTTCTTTCTTCTTTCTTACTTCTTTCTTACTTCTTTCTTACTTCTTTCTTACTTCTTTCTTCTTTATTTCTTAATTCTTTCTTTCTTCTTTCTTACTTCTTTCTTTCTTACTTCTTTCTTCTTTCTTCTTTCTTACTTCTTTCTTACTTCTTTCTTAATTCTTTCTTCTTTCTTCATTCTTTCTTCTCTCTTTCTTCTTTCTTTCTTACTTCTTTCTTACTTCTTTCTTACATCTTTCTTCTTTCTTTCTTCTTTCTTAATTCTTTCTTTCTTCTTTCTTACTTCTTTCTTTCTTACTTCTTTCTTTCTTCTTTCTTCTTTCTTACTTCTTTCTTACTTCTTTCTTAATTCTTTCTTCTTTCTTCATTCTTTCTTCTCTCTTTCTTCTTTCTTTCTTACTTCTTTCTTACTTCTTTCTTACTTCTTTCTTTCTTACTTCTTTCTTACTTCATTCTAACTTCTTTCTTACTTCTTTCTAACTTCTTTCTTACTTCTATCTTACTTCTTTCTAACTCCTTTCTTACTTCTTTCTTACTTCTTTCTTACTTCTTTCTAACTTCTTTCTTTCTTCTTTCTTACTTCTTTTTTCTTCTTTCTTTATTACTTCTTTCTTACTTCTTTCTTACTTCTTTCTTACTTCTTTCTAACTTCCTTTTTCTTCTTTCTTTCTTCTTTCATTCTTCTTTCTATCTTACTTCTTTCTTACTTATTTCTTACTTCTTTCTTTCTTACTTCTTTCGTACTTCTTTCTTACTTTTTTCTTCCTTCTTTCTTACTTCTTTCTAACTTCTTTCTTACTTCTTTCTTACTTGTTTCATACTTCTTTCTAAATTCTTTCTTTCTTCTTTCTTTCTTCTTTCTTTCTTACTTTTTTCTTACTTATTTCTTACTTCTTTCTTACTTCTTTCCTACTTCTTTCCTACTTCTTTCTTACTTCTTTCTTACTTCTCTCTTACTTCTTTTTTCTTCTTTCTTGATTCTTTCTTTCTTCTTTCTTTTTTACTTCTTTCTTACTTCTTTCTTAGTTCTTTATTTCTGACTTCTTTCTTACTTCTTTCGTACATCTTTCTTTCTTCTTTCTTTCTTACTTCTTTCTTACTTCTTTCTTACTTCTTTCGTACTTCTTTCTCTACTTCTTTCCTACTTCTTTCTTCTTTCTTTCTTACTTCTTTCTTACTTCTTTCTTCTTTCTTTCTTACTTCTTTCTTTCTTCTTTCTTACTTCTCTCTTTCTTCTTTATTACTTCTTTCTTACTTCTTTCTTACTTCTTTCTTACTTCTTTCTTATCACTTTCTTCTTTCTTTCTTCTTTCTTAATTCTTTCTTTCTTCTTTCTTACTTCTTTCTTTCTTACTTCTTTCTTTCTTCTTTCTTCTTTCTTACTTCTTTCTTACTTCTTTCTTAATTCTTTCTTCTTTCTTCATTCTTTCTTCTCTCTTTCTTCTTTCTTTCTTACTTCTTTCTTTCTTCTTTATTACTTCTTTCTTTCTTACTTCTTTCTTACTTCATTCTAACTTCTTTCTTCTTTATTTCTTACTTCTTTCTTACTTCTTTCTTACTTCTTTCTTACATCTTTCTTCTTTCTTTCTTCTTTCTTAATTCTTTCTTTCTTCTTTCTTACTTCTTTCTTTCTTACTTCTTTCTTTCTTCTTTCTTCTTTCTTACTTCTTTCTTACTTCTTTCTTAATTCTTTCTTCTTTCTTCATTCTTTCTTCTCTCTTTCTTCTTTCTTTCTTACTTCTTTCTTACTTCTTTCTTACTTCTTTCTTTCTTACTTCTTTCTTACTTCATTCTAACTTCTTTCTTACTTCTTTCTAACTTCTTTCTTACTTCTATCTTACTTCTTTCTAACTCCTTTCTTACTTCTTTCTTACTTCTTTCTTACTTCTTTCTAACTTCTTTCTTTCTTCTTTCTTACTTCTTTTTTCTTCTTTCTTTATTACTTCTTTCTTACTTCTTTCTTACTTCTTTCTTACTTCTTTCTTTCTTACTTCTTTCTTACTTCTTTCTTTCTTCTTTCTTACTTCTCTCTTTCTTCTTTCTTACTTCTTTCTTACTTCTTTCTTTCTTCTTTCTTTCTTCTTTCTTGCTTCTTTCTTTCTTAATTCTTTCTTTCTTCTTTCTTACTTCTTTCTTACTTCTTTCTTACTTCTTTCTTACTTCTTTCTTCTTTCTTTCTTACTTCTTTCTTACTTCTTTCTTACTTCTTTCTTTCTTACTTCTTTCTTACTTCATTCTAACTTCTTTCTTCTTTATTTCTTACTTCTTTCTTACTTCTTTCTTACTTCTTTCTTACTTCTTTCTTACATCTTTCTTCTTTCTTTCTTCTTTATTAATTCTTTCTTAATTCTTTCTTACTTCTTTCTTTCTTACTTCTTTCTTTCTTCTTTCTTCTTTCTTACTTCTTTCTTACTTCTTTCTTAATTCTTTCTTCTTTCTTCATTCTTTCTTCTCTCTTTCTTCTTTCTTTCTTACTTCTTTCTTACTTCTTTCTTACTTCTTTCTTTCTTACTTCTTTCTTACTTCATTCTAACTTCTTTCTTACTTCTTTCTAACTTCTTTCTTACTTCTATCTTACTTCTTTCTAACTCCTTTCTTACTTCTTTCTTACTTCTTTCTTACTTCTTTCTAACTTCTTTCTTTCTTCTTTCTTACTTCTTTTATCTTCTTTCTTTATTACTTCTTTCTTACTTCTTTCTTACTTCTTTCTTACTTCTTTCTAACTTCCTTTTTCTTCTTTCTTTCTTCTTTCATTCTTCTTTCTATCTTACTTCTTTCTTACTTATTTCTTACTTCTTTCTTTCTTACTTCTTTCGTACTTCTTTCTTACTTCTTTCTTACTTCTTTCTAACTTCTTTCTTACTTCTTTCTTACTTGTTTCATACTTCTTTCTAAATTCTTTCTTTCTTCTTTCTTTCTTCTTTCTTTCTTACTTTTTTCTTACTTATTTCTTACTTCTTTCTTACTTCTTTCCTACTTCTTTCCTACTTCTTTCTTACTTCTTTCTTACTTCTCTCTTACTTCTTTTTTCTTCTTTCTTGATTCTTTCTTTCTTCTTTCTTTTTTACTTCTTTCTTACTTCTTTCTTAGTTCTTTATTTCTGACTTCTTTCTTACTTCTTTCGTACATCTTTCTTTCTTCTTTCTTTCTTACTTCTTTCTTACTTCTTTCTTACTTCTTTCGTACTTCTTTCTCTACTTCTTTCCTACTTCTTTCTTCTTTCTTTCTTACTTCTTTCTTACTTCTTTCTTCTTTCTTTCTTACTTCTTTCTTTCTTACTTCTCTCTTTCTTCTTTCTTACTTCTTTCTTACTTCTTTCTTTCTTCTTTCTTTCTTCTTTCTTGCTTCTTTCTTTCTTAATTCTTTCTTTCTTCTTTCTTACTTCTTTCTTACTTCTTTCTTACTTCTTTCTTACTTCTTTCTTCTTTATTTCTTACTTCTTTCTTACTTCTTTCTTACTTCTTTCTTACTTATTTCTTACATTTTTCTTCTTTCTTTCTTCTTTCTTAATTCTTTCTTTCTTCTTTCTTACTTCTTTCTTTCTTACTTCTTTCTTTCTTCTTTCTTCTTTCTTACTTCTTTCTTACTTCTTTCTTAATTCTTTCTTCTTTCTTCATTCTTTCTTCTCTCTTTCTTCTTTCTTTCTTTCTTCTTTCTTTCTTCTTTCTTACTTCTTTCTTTCTTACTTCTTTCTTACTTCATTCTAACTTCTTTCTTCTTTATTTCTTACTTCTTTCTTACTTCTTTCTTACTTCTTTCTTACTTCTTTCTTACATCTTTCTTCTTTCTTTCTTCTTTCTTAATTCTTTCTTTCTTCTTTCTTACTTCTTTCTTTCTTACTTTTTCTTTCTTCTTTCTTCTTTCTTACTTCTTTCTTACTTCTTTCTTAATTCTTTCTTCTTTCTTCATTCTTTCTTCTCTCTTTCTTCTTTCTTTCTTACTTCTTTCTTACTTCTTTCTTACTTCTTTCTAACTTCTTTCTTACTTCTATCTTACTTCTTTCTAACTCCTTTCTTACTTCTTTCTTACTTCTTTCTTACTTCTTTCTAACTTCTTTCTTTCTTCTTTCTTACTTCTTTTTTCTTCTTTCTTTATTACTTCTTTCTTACTTCTTTCTTACTTCTTTCTTACTTCTTTCTAACTTCCTTTTTCTTCTTTCTTTCTTCTTTCATTCTTCTTTCTTTCTTCTTTCATTCTTCTTTCTATCTTACTTCTTTCTTACTTATTTCTTACTTCTTTCTTTCTTACTTCTTTCGTACTTCTTTCTTACTTCTTTCTTACTTCTTTCTTACTTCTTTCTAACTTCTTTCTTACTTCTTTCTTACTTGTTTCATACTTCTTTCTAAATTCTTTCTTTCTTCTTTCTTTCTTCTTTCTTTCTTACTTTTTTCTTACTTATTTCTTACTTCTTTCTTACTTCTTTCCTACTTCTTTCCTACTTCTTTCTTACTTCTTTCTTACTTCTATCTTACTTCTTTTTTCTTCTTTCTTGATTCTTTCTTTCTTCTTTCTTTTTTACTTCTTTCTTACTTCTTTCTTAGTTCTTTATTTCTGACTTCTTTCTTACTTCTTTCGTACATCTTTCTTTCTTCTTTCTTTCTTACTTCTTTCTTACTTCTTTCTTACTTCTTTCTCTACGTCTTTCCTACTTCTTTCTTCTTTCTTTCTTACTTTTTCTTACTTCTTTCTTACTTCTTTCTTACTTCTTTCTTTCATCTTTCTTACTTATTTCTTACTTCTTTCTTTCTTCTTTCTTCTTTCTTACTTCTTTCTTTCTTCTTTCTTACTTCTTTCTTACTACTTTCTTACTTCTTTCTTACTTCTTTCTTTTTTCTTTCTTACTTCTTTCTTTCTTACTTCTTTCTTACTTCATTCTAACTTCTTTCTTACTTCTTTTTAACTTTTTCTTACTTCTTTCTTACTTCTTTCTTCTTTCTTTCTTACTTCTTTCTTACTTCTTTCTTACTTCTTTCTTTCTTACTTCTTTCTTACTTCTTTCTTCTTTCTTTCTTACTTCTCTCTTTCTTCTTTCTTACTTCTCTCTTTCTTCTTTCTTACTTCTTTCTTACTTCTTCCTTTCTTCTTTCTTTCTTCTTTCTTGCTTCTTTCTTTCTTAATTCTTTCTTTCTTCTTTCTTACTTCTTTCTTACTTCTTTCTTACTTCTTTCTTACTTCTTCCTTCTTTATTTCTTAATTCTTTCTTTCTTCTTTCTTACTTCTTTCTTTCTTACTTCTTTCTTCTTTCTTCTTTCTTACTTCTTTCTTACTTCTTTCTTAATTCTTTCTTCTTTCTTCATTCTTTCTTCTCTCTTTCTTCTTTCTTTCTTACTTCTTTCTTACTTCTTTCTTACATCTTTCTTCTTTCTTTCTTCTTTCTTAATTCTTTCTTTCTTCTTTCTTACTTCTTTCTTTCTTACTTCTTTCTTTCTTCTTTCTTCTTTCTTACTTCTTTCTTACTTCTTTCTTAATTCTTTCTTCTTTCTTCATTCTTTCTTCTCTCTTTCTTCTTTCTTTCTTACTTCTTTCTTACTTCTTTCTTACTTCTTTCTTTCTTACTTCTTTCTTACTTCATTCTAACTTCTTTCTTACTTCTTTCTAACTTCTTTCTTACTTCTATCTTACTTCTTTCTAACTCCTTTCTTACTTCTTTCTTACTTCTTTCTTACTTCTTTCTAACTTCTTTCTTTCTTCTTTCTTACTTCTTTTTTCTTCTTTCTTTATTACTTCTTTCTTACTTCTTTCTTACTTCTTTCTTACTTCTTTCTAACTTCCTTTTTCTTCTTTCTTTCTTCTTTCATTCTTCTTTCTATCTTACTTCTTTCTTACTTATTTCTTACTTCTTTCTTTCTTACTTCTTTCGTACTTCTTTCTTACTTTTTTCTTCCTTCTTTCTTACTTCTTTCTAACTTCTTTCTTACTTCTTTCTTACTTGTTTCATACTTCTTTCTAAATTCTTTCTTTCTTCTTTCTTTCTTCTTTCTTTCTTACTTTTTTCTTACTTATTTCTTACTTCTTTCTTACTTCTTTCCTACTTCTTTCCTACTTCTTTCTTACTTCTTTCTTACTTCTCTCTTACTTCTTTTTTCTTCTTTCTTGATTCTTTCTTTCTTCTTTCTTTTTTACTTCTTTCTTACTTCTTTCTTAGTTCTTTATTTCTGACTTCTTTCTTACTTCTTTCGTACATCTTTCTTTCTTCTTTCTTTCTTACTTCTTTCTTACTTCTTTCGTACTTCTTTCTCTACTTCTTTCCTACTTCTTTCTTCTTTCTTTCTTACTTCTTTCTTACTTCTTTCTTCTTTCTTTCTTACTTCTTTCTTTCTTCTTTCTTACTTCTCTCTTTCTTCTTTCTTAATTCTTTCTTACTTCTTTCTTTCTTCTTTCTTTCTTCTTTCTTGCTTCTTTCTTTCTTAATTCTTTCTTTCTTCTTTCTTACTTCTTTCTTACTTCTTTCGTACATCTTTCTTTCTTCTTTCTTTCTTACTTCTTTCTTACTTCTTTCTTACTTCTTTCTCTACGTCTTTCCTACTTCTTTCTTCTTTTTTTCTTACTTTTTCTTACTTCTTTCTTACTTCTTTCTTACTTCTTTCTTTCATCTTTCTTACTTATTTCTTACTTCTTTCTTTCTTCTTTCTTCTTTCTTACTTCTTTCTTTCTTCTTTCTTACTTCTTTCTTACTACTTTCTTACTTCTTTCTTACTTCTTTCTTTTTTCTTTCTTACTTCTTTCTTTCTTACTTCTTTCTTACTTCTTTCTTACTTCTTTCTTACTTCTTTCTTACTTCATTCTAACTTCTTTCTTACTTCTTTTTAACTTTTTCTTACTTCTTTCTTACTTCTTTCTTCTTTCTTTCTTACTTCTTTCTTACTTCTTTCTTACTTCTTTCTTTCTTACTTCTTTCTTACTTCTTTCTTCTTTCTTTCTTACTTCTTTCTTTCTTCTTTCTTACTTCTCTCTTTCTTCTTTCTTACTTCTTTCTTACTTCTTCCTTTCTTCTTTCTTTCTTCTTTCTTGCTTCTTTCTTTCTTAATTCTTTCTTTCTTCTTTCTTACTTCTTTCTTACTTCTTTCTTACTTCTTTCTTACTTCTTTCTTCTTTATTTCTTAATTCTTTCTTTCTTCTTTCTTACTTCTTTCTTTCTTACTTCTTTCTTCTTTCTTCTTTCTTACTTCTTTCTTACTTCTTTCTTAATTCTTTCTTCTTTCTTCATTCTTTCTTCTCTCTTTCTTCTTTCTTTCTTACTTCTTTCTTACTTCTTTCTTACATCTTTCTTCTTTCTTTCTTCTTTCTTAATTCTTTCTTTCTTCTTTCTTACTTCTTTCTTTCTTACTTCTTTCTTTCTTCTTTCTTCTTTCTTACTTCTTTCTTACTTCTTTCTTAATTCTTTCTTCTTTCTTCATTCTTTCTTCTCTCTTTCTTCTTTCTTTCTTACTTCTTTCTTACTTCTTTCTTACTTCTTTCTTTCTTACTTCTTTCTTACTTCATTCTAACTTCTTTCTTACTTCTTTCTAACTTCTTTCTTACTTCTATCTTACTTCTTTCTAACTCCTTTCTTACTTCTTTCTTACTTCTTTCTTACTTCTTTCTAACTTCTTTCTTTCTTCTTTCTTACTTCTTTTTTCTTCTTTCTTTATTACTTCTTTCTTACTTCTTTCTTACTTCTTTCTTACTTCTTTCTAACTTCCTTTTTCTTCTTTCTTTCTTCTTTCATTCTTCTTTCTATCTTACTTCTTTCTTACTTATTTCTTACTTCTTTCTTTCTTACTTCTTTCGTACTTCTTTCTTACTTTTTTCTTCCTTCTTTCTTACTTCTTTCTAACTTCTTTCTTACTTCTTTCTTACTTGTTTCATACTTCTTTCTAAATTCTTTCTTTCTTCTTTCTTTCTTCTTTCTTTCTTACTTTTTTCTTACTTATTTCTTACTTCTTTCTTACTTCTTTCCTACTTCTTTCCTACTTCTTTCTTACTTCTTTCTTACTTCTCTCTTACTTCTTTTTTCTTCTTTCTTGATTCTTTCTTTCTTCTTTCTTTTTTACTTCTTTCTTACTTCTTTCTTAGTTCTTTATTTCTGACTTCTTTCTTACTTCTTTCGTACATCTTTCTTTCTTCTTTCTTTCTTACTTCTTTCTTACTTCTTTCTTACTTCTTTCGTACTTCTTTCTCTACTTCTTTCCTACTTCTTTCTTCTTTCTTTCTTACTTCTTTCTTACTTCTTTCTTCTTTCTTTCTTACTTCTTTCTTTCTTCTTTCTTACTTCTCTCTTTCTTCTTTATTACTTCTTTCTTACTTCTTTCTTACTTCTTTCTTACTTCTTTCTTATCACTTTCTTCTTTCTTTCTTCTTTCTTAATTCTTTCTTTCTTCTTTCTTACTTCTTTCTTTCTTACTTCTTTCTTTCTTCTTTCTTCTTTCTTACTTCTTTCTTACTTCTTTCTTAATTCTTTCTTCTTTCTTCATTCTTTCTTCTCTCTTTCTTCTTTCTTTCTTACTTCTTTCTTTCTTCTTTATTACTTCTTTCTTTCTTACTTCTTTCTTACTTCATTCTAACTTCTTTCTTCTTTATTTCTTACTTCTTTCTTACTTCTTTCTTACTTCTTTCTTACATCTTTCTTCTTTCTTTCTTCTTTCTTAATTCTTTCTTTCTTCTTTCTTACTTCTTTCTTTCTTACTTCTTTCTTTCTTCTTTCTTCTTTCTTACTTCTTTCTTACTTCTTTCTTAATTCTTTCTTCTTTCTTCATTCTTTCTTCTCTCTTTCTTCTTTCTTTCTTACTTCTTTCTTACTTCTTTCTTACTTCTTTCTTTCTTACTTCTTTCTTACTTCATTCTAACTTCTTTCTTACTTCTTTCTAACTTCTTTCTTACTTCTATCTTACTTCTTTCTAACTCCTTTCTTACTTCTTTCTTACTTCTTTCTTACTTCTTTCTTTCTTCTTTCTTACTTCTCTCTTTCTTCTTTCTTACTTCTTTCTTACTTCTTTCTTTCTTCTTTCTTTCTTCTTTCTTGCTTCTTTCTTTCTTAATTCTTTCTTTCTTCTTTCTTACTTCTTTCTTACTTCTTTCTTACTTCTTTCTTACTTCTTTCTTCTTTCTTTCTTACTTCTTTCTTACTTCTTTCTTACTTCTTTCTTTCTTACTTCTTTCTTACTTCATTCTAACTTCTTTCTTCTTTATTTCTTACTTCTTTCTTACTTCTTTCTTACTTCTTTCTTACTTCTTTCTTACATCTTTCTTCTTTCTTTCTTCTTTATTAATTCTTTCTTAATTCTTTCTTACTTCTTTCTTTCTTACTTCTTTCTTTCTTCTTTCTTCTTTCTTACTTCTTTCTTACTTCTTTCTTAATTCTTTCTTCTTTCTTCATTCTTTCTTCTCTCTTTCTTCTTTCTTTCTTACTTCTTTCTTACTTCTTTCTTACTTCTTTCTTTCTTACTTCTTTCTTACTTCATTCTAACTTCTTTCTTACTTCTTTCTAACTTCTTTCTTACTTCTATCTTACTTCTTTCTAACTCCTTTCTTACTTCTTTCTTACTTCTTTCTTACTTCTTTCTAACTTCTTTCTTTCTTCTTTCTTACTTCTTTTATCTTCTTTCTTTATTACTTCTTTCTTACTTCTTTCTTACTTCTTTCTTACTTCTTTCTAACTTCCTTTTTCTTCTTTCTTTCTTCTTTCATTCTTCTTTCTATCTTACTTCTTTCTTACTTATTTCTTACTTCTTTCTTTCTTACTTCTTTCGTACTTCTTTCTTACTTCTTTCTTACTTCTTTCTAACTTCTTTCTTACTTCTTTCTTACTTGTTTCATACTTCTTTCTAAATTCTTTCTTTCTTCTTTCTTTCTTCTTTCTTTCTTACTTTTTTCTTACTTATTTCTTACTTCTTTCTTACTTCTTTCCTACTTCTTTCCTACTTCTTTCTTACTTCTTTCTTACTTCTCTCTTACTTCTTTTTTCTTCTTTCTTGATTCTTTCTTTCTTCTTTCTTTTTTACTTCTTTCTTACTTCTTTCTTAGTTCTTTATTTCTGACTTCTTTCTTACTTCTTTCGTACATCTTTCTTTCTTCTTTCTTTCTTACTTCTTTCTTACTTCTTTCTTACTTCTTTCGTACTTCTTTCTCTACTTCTTTCCTACTTCTTTCTTCTTTCTTTCTTACTTCTTTCTTACTTCTTTCTTCTTTCTTTCTTACTTCTTTCTTTCTTACTTCTCTCTTTCTTCTTTCTTACTTCTTTCTTACTTCTTTCTTTCTTCTTTCTTTCTTCTTTCTTGCTTCTTTCTTTCTTAATTCTTTCTTTCTTCTTTCTTACTTCTTTCTTACTTCTTTCTTACTTCTTTCTTACTTCTTTCTTCTTTATTTCTTACTTCTTTCTTACTTCTTTCTTACTTCTTTCTTACTTATTTCTTACATTTTTCTTCTTTCTTTCTTCTTTCTTAATTCTTTCTTTCTTCTTTCTTACTTCTTTCTTTCTTACTTCTTTCTTTCTTCTTTCTTCTTTCTTACTTCTTTCTTACTTCTTTCTTAATTCTTTCTTCTTTCTTCATTCTTTCTTCTCTCTTTCTTCTTTCTTTCTTTCTTCTTTCTTTCTTCTTTCTTACTTCTTTCTTTCTTACTTCTTTCTTACTTCATTCTAACTTCTTTCTTCTTTATTTCTTACTTCTTTCTTACTTCTTTCTTACTTCTTTCTTACTTCTTTCTTACATCTTTCTTCTTTCTTTCTTCTTTCTTAATTCTTTCTTTCTTCTTTCTTACTTCTTTCTTTCTTACTTTTTCTTTCTTCTTTCTTCTTTCTTACTTCTTTCTTACTTCTTTCTTAATTCTTTCTTCTTTCTTCATTCTTTCTTCTCTCTTTCTTCTTTCTTTCTTACTTCTTTCTTACTTCTTTCTTACTTCTTTCTAACTTCTTTCTTACTTCTATCTTACTTCTTTCTAACTCCTTTCTTACTTCTTTCTTACTTCTTTCTTACTTCTTTCTAACTTCTTTCTTTCTTCTTTCTTACTTCTTTTTTCTTCTTTCTTTATTACTTCTTTCTTACTTCTTTCTTACTTCTTTCTTACTTCTTTCTAACTTCCTTTTTCTTCTTTCTTTCTTCTTTCATTCTTCTTTCTTTCTTCTTTCATTCTTCTTTCTATCTTACTTCTTTCTTACTTATTTCTTACTTCTTTCTTTCTTACTTCTTTCGTACTTCTTTCTTACTTCTTTCTTACTTCTTTCTTACTTCTTTCTAACTTCTTTCTTACTTCTTTCTTACTTGTTTCATACTTCTTTCTAAATTCTTTCTTTCTTCTTTCTTTCTTCTTTCTTTCTTACTTTTTTCTTACTTATTTCTTACTTCTTTCTTACTTCTTTCCTACTTCTTTCCTACTTCTTTCTTACTTCTTTCTTACTTCTATCTTACTTCTTTTTTCTTCTTTCTTGATTCTTTCTTTCTTCTTTCTTTTTTACTTCTTTCTTACTTCTTTCTTAGTTCTTTATTTCTGACTTCTTTCTTACTTCTTTCGTACATCTTTCTTTCTTCTTTCTTTCTTACTTCTTTCTTACTTCTTTCTTACTTCTTTCTCTACGTCTTTCCTACTTCTTTCTTCTTTCTTTCTTACTTTTTCTTACTTCTTTCTTACTTCTTTCTTACTTCTTTCTTTCATCTTTCTTACTTATTTCTTACTTCTTTCTTTCTTCTTTCTTCTTTCTTACTTCTTTCTTTCTTCTTTCTTACTTCTTTCTTACTACTTTCTTACTTCTTTCTTACTTCTTTCTTTTTTCTTTCTTACTTCTTTCTTTCTTACTTCTTTCTTACTTCATTCTAACTTCTTTCTTACTTCTTTTTAACTTTTTCTTACTTCTTTCTTACTTCTTTCTTCTTTCTTTCTTACTTCTTTCTTACTTCTTTCTTACTTCTTTCTTTCTTACTTCTTTCTTACTTCTTTCTTCTTTCTTTCTTACTTCTCTCTTTCTTCTTTCTTACTTCTCTCTTTCTTCTTTCTTACTTCTTTCTTACTTCTTCCTTTCTTCTTTCTTTCTTCTTTCTTGCTTCTTTCTTTCTTAATTCTTTCTTTCTTCTTTCTTACTTCTTTCTTACTTCTTTCTTACTTCTTTCTTACTTCTTCCTTCTTTATTTCTTAATTCTTTCTTTCTTCTTTCTTACTTCTTTCTTTCTTACTTCTTTCTTCTTTCTTCTTTCTTACTTCTTTCTTACTTCTTTCTTAATTCTTTCTTCTTTCTTCATTCTTTCTTCTCTCTTTCTTCTTTCTTTCTTACTTCTTTCTTACTTCTTTCTTACATCTTTCTTCTTTCTTTCTTCTTTCTTAATTCTTTCTTTCTTCTTTCTTACTTCTTTCTTTCTTACTTCTTTCTTTCTTCTTTCTTCTTTCTTACTTCTTTCTTACTTCTTTCTTAATTCTTTCTTCTTTCTTCATTCTTTCTTCTCTCTTTCTTCTTTCTTTCTTACTTCTTTCTTACTTCTTTCTTACTTCTTTCTTTCTTACTTCTTTCTTACTTCATTCTAACTTCTTTCTTACTTCTTTCTAACTTCTTTCTTACTTCTATCTTACTTCTTTCTAACTCCTTTCTTACTTCTTTCTTACTTCTTTCTTACTTCTTTCTAACTTCTTTCTTTCTTCTTTCTTACTTCTTTTTTCTTCTTTCTTTATTACTTCTTTCTTACTTCTTTCTTACTTCTTTCTTACTTCTTTCTAACTTCCTTTTTCTTCTTTCTTTCTTCTTTCATTCTTCTTTCTATCTTACTTCTTTCTTACTTATTTCTTACTTCTTTCTTTCTTACTTCTTTCGTACTTCTTTCTTACTTTTTTCTTCCTTCTTTCTTACTTCTTTCTAACTTCTTTCTTACTTCTTTCTTACTTGTTTCATACTTCTTTCTAAATTCTTTCTTTCTTCTTTCTTTCTTCTTTCTTTCTTACTTTTTTCTTACTTATTTCTTACTTCTTTCTTACTTCTTTCCTACTTCTTTCCTACTTCTTTCTTACTTCTTTCTTACTTCTCTCTTACTTCTTTTTTCTTCTTTCTTGATTCTTTCTTTCTTCTTTCTTTTTTACTTCTTTCTTACTTCTTTCTTAGTTCTTTATTTCTGACTTCTTTCTTACTTCTTTCGTACATCTTTCTTTCTTCTTTCTTTCTTACTTCTTTCTTACTTCTTTCGTACTTCTTTCTCTACTTCTTTCCTACTTCTTTCTTCTTTCTTTCTTACTTCTTTCTTACTTCTTTCTTCTTTCTTTCTTACTTCTTTCTTTCTTCTTTCTTACTTCTCTCTTTCTTCTTTCTTAATTCTTTCTTACTTCTTTCTTTCTTCTTTCTTTCTTCTTTCTTGCTTCTTTCTTTCTTAATTCTTTCTTTCTTCTTTCTTACTTCTTTCTTACTTCTTTCTTACTTCTTTCTTACTTCTTTCTTCTTTATTTCTTACTTCTTTCTTACTTCTTTCTTACTTCTTTCTTACATCTTTCTTCTTTCTTTCTTCTTTCTTAATTCTTTCTTTCTTCTTTCTTACTTCTTTCTTTCTTACTTCTTTCTTTCTTCTTTCTTCTTTCTTACTTCTTTCTTACTTCTTTCTTAATTCTTTCTTCTTTCTTCATTCTTTCTTCTCTCTTTCTTCTTTCTTTCTTACTTCTTTCTTTCTTCTTTCTTACTTCTTTCTTTCTTACTTCTTTCTTACTTCATTCTAACTTCTTTCTTCTTTATTTCTTACTTCTTTCTTACTTCTTTCTTACTTCTTTCTTACATCTTTCTTCTTTCTTTCTTCTTTCTTAATTCTTTCTTTCTTCTTTCTTACTTCTTTCTTTCTTACTTCTTTCTTTCTTCTTTCTTCTTTCTTACTTCTTTCTTACTTCTTTCTTAATTCTTTCTTCTTTCTTCATTCTTTCTTCTCTCTTTCTTCTTTCTTTCTTACTTCTTTCTTACTTCTTTCTTACTTCTTTCTTTCTTACTTCTTTCTTACTTCACTCTAACTTCTTTCTTACTTCTTTCTAACTTCTTTCTTACTTCTATCTTACTTCTTTCTAACTCCTTTCTTACTTCTTTCTTACTTCTTTCTTACTTCTTTCTAACTTCTTTCTTTCTTCTTTCTTACTTCTTTTTTCTTCTTTCTTTATTACTTCTTTCTTACTTCTTTCTTACTTCTTTCTTACTTCTTTCTAACTTCCTTTTTCTTCTTTCTTTCTTCTTTCATTCTTCTTTCTATCTTACTTCTTTCTTACTTATTTCTTATTTCTTTCTTACTTCTTTCGTACTTCTTTCTTACTTCTTTCTTACTTCTTTCTAACTTCTTTCTTACTTCTTTCTTACTTGTTTCATACTTCTTTCTAAATTCTTTCTTTCTTCTTTCTTTCTTCTTTCTTTCTTACTTTTTTCTTACTTATTTCTTACTTCTTTCTTACTTCTTTCCTACTTCTTTCCTACTTCTTTCTTACTTCTTTCTTACTTCTCTCTTACTTTTTTTTTCTTCTTTCTTGATTCTTTCTTTCTTCTTTCTTTTTTACTTCTTTCTTACTTCTTTCTTAGTTCTTTATTTCTGACTTCTTTCTTACTTCTTTCGTACACCTTTCTTTCTTCTTTCTTTCTTACTTCTTTCTTACTTCTTTCTTACTTCTTTCTTACTTCTTTCTCTACCTCTTTCCTACTTCTTTCTTCTTTCTTTCTTACTTCTTTCTTACTTCTTTCTTACTTCTTTCTTACTTCTTTCTTACTTCTTTCTTTCATCTTTCTTACTTATTTCTTACTTCTTTCTTTCTTCTTTCTTTCTTCTTTCTTACTTCTTTCTTTCTTCTTTCTTACTTCTTTCTTACTACTTTCTTACTTCTTTCTTTATTCCTTCTTTTTTCTTTCTTACTTCTTTCTTTCTTACTTCTTTCTTACTTCTTTCTTACTTCTTTCTTACTTCTTTCTTACTTCATTCTAACTTCTTTCTTACTTCTTTTTAACTTTTTCTTACATCTTTCTTACTTCTTTCTTCTTTCTTTCTTACTTCTTTCTTACTTCTTTCTTACTTCTTTCTTTCTTACTTCTTTTTTACTTCTTTCTTACTTCTTTCTATCTTCTTTCTTTCTTCTTTCTTACTTCTTTCTAACTCCTTTCTTACTTCTTTCTTACTTCTTTCTTACTTCTTTCTAACATCTTTCTTTCTTCCTTCTTACTTCTTTCTTTCTTCTTTCTTTCTTACTTCTTTCGTACTTCTTTCTTACTTCTTTCTTCTTTCTTTCTTACTTCTTTCTTTCTTCTTTCTTTCTTCTTTCTTACTTCTTTCTTTCTTTCTTCTTCCTTAATTCTTTCTTACTTCTTTCTTACTTCTTTCTTACTTCTTTCTTACTTCTTTCTTCTTTCTTCCTTCTTCTTTCTTTCTTCTTTCTTTCTTACTTCTTTCTTACTTCTTTCTTACTTCTTTCTTACTTCTTTCTTACTTCTTTCTAACTTCTTTCTTACTTCTTTCTCACTTCTTTCTAACTTCTTTCTTCCTTCTTTCTTACTTCTTTCTTTCTTACTTCTTTCTTACTTATTTCTTACCTCTTTCTTACTTCTTTCCTACTTCTTTCCTACTTCTTTCTTACTTCTTTCTTACTTCTTTCTTACTTCTTTCCTACTTCTTTCCTACTTCTTTCTTACTTCTTTGTTACTTCTTTCTTACTTCTTTCTTTCTTACTTCTTTCTTACTTCTTTCGTACTTCTTTCTTACTTCTTTCTTTCTTACTTCATTCTTACTTCTTTCTTACTTCTTTCTTACTTCTTTCTTACTTCTTTCTTACTTCTTTCTTACTTCTTTCTTCTTTCTTTCTTACTTCTTTCTTACTTCTTTCTTACTTCTTTCTTACTTCTTTCTTTCTTGTTTCTTGCTTCTTTCTTACTTCTTTCTTTCTTCTTTCTTCCTTCTTTCTTACTTCTTTCTTTCTTCTTTCTTACTTCTTTCTTACTTCTTTCTTACATCTTTCATACTTCTTTCTTACTTCTTTCTTACTTCTTTCTTACTTCTTTCTTCTTTCTTTCTTACTTCTTTCTTACTTCTTTCTTTCTTCTTTCTTACTTCTTTCTTTCTTCTTTCTTCCTTATTTCTTTCTTCTTTCTTACTTCTTTCTTTCCTCTTTCTTACTTCTTTCTTACTTCTTTCTTTCTTTCTTCTTTCTTACTTCTTTCTTACTTCTTTCGTACTTCTTTCTTACTTCTTTCTTCTTTCTTCCTTCTTTCTTCTTTCTTTCTTCTTTCTTTCTTACTTATTTCTTACTTCTTTCTAACGTCTTTCTTACTTCTTTCTTACTTCTTTCTTACTACTTTCTTATTTCTTTCTAACTTCCTTTTTCATCTTTCTTTCTTCTTTCTTTCTTCTTTCTTTCTTACTTCTTTCTTACTTATTTTTTACTTCTTTCTTTCTTACTTCTTTCGTACTTCTTTCTTACTTCTTTCTTTCTTACTTCTTTCTTACTTCTTTCTTCTTTCTTTCTTACTTCTTTCTTTCTTCTTTCTTACTTCTCTCTTTCTTCTTTCTTACTTCTTTCTTACTTCTTTCTTTCTTCTTTCTTTCTTCTTTCTTACCTCTTTCTTTCTTAATTCTTTCTTTCTTCTTTCTTACTTCTTTCTATCTTCTTTCTTTCTTCTTTCTTACTTCTTTCTAACTCCTTTCTTACTTCTTTCTTACTTCTTTCTTACTTCTTTCTAACATCTTTCTTCTTTCTTTCTTCTTTCTTAATTCTTTCTTTCTTCTTTCTTTCTTCTTCCTTCTTTCTTACTTCTTTCTTACTTCTTTCTTAATTCTTTCTTCTTTCTTCATTCTTTCTTCTCTCTTTCTTCTTTCTTTCTTACTTCTTTCTTACTTCTTTCTTACTTCTTTCTTTCTTACTTCTTTCTTACTTCATTCTAACTTCTTTCTTACTTCTTTCTAACTTCTTTCTTACTTCTATCTTACTTCTTTCTAACTCCTTTCTTACTTCTTTCTTACTTCTTTCTAACTTCTTTCTTTCTTCTTTCTTACTTATTTTTTCTTCTTTCTTTATTACTTCTTTCTTACTTCTTTCTTACTTCTTTCTTACTTCTTTCTAACTTCCTTTTTCTTCTTTCTTTCTTCTTTCATTCTTCTTTCTATCTTACTTCTTTCTTACTTATTTCTTACTTCTTTCTTTCTTACTTCTTTCTTACTTCTTTCTTCTTTCTTTCTTACTTTTTTCTTACTTATTTCTTACTTCTTTCTTACTTCTTTCCTACTTCTTTCCTACTTCTTTCTTACTTCTTTCTTACTTCTCTCTTACTTCTTTTTTCTTCTTTCTTGATTCTTTCTTTCTTCTTTCTTTTTTACTTCTTTCTTACTTCTTTCTTATTTCTTTATTTCTGACTTCTTTCTTACTTCTTTCGTACATCTTTCTTTCTTCTTTCTTTCTTACTTCTTTCTTACTTCTTTCTTACTTCTTTCGTACTTCTTTCTCTACTTCTTTCCTACTTCTTTCTTCTTTCTTTCTTACTTCTTTCTTACTTCTTTCTTACTTCTTTCTTACTTCTTTCTTTCTTCTTTCTTACTTCTCTCTTTCTTCTTTCTTACTTCTTTCTTACTTCTTTCTTTCTTCTTTCTTTCTTCTTTCTTGCTTCTTTCTTTCTTAATTCTTTCTTCCTTCTTTCTTACTTCTTTCTTACTTCTTTCTTACTTCTTTCTTACTTCTTTCTTCTTTATTTCTTACTTCTTTCTTACTTCTTTCTTACATCTTTCTTACTTCTTTCTTACATCTTTCTTCTTTCTTTCTTCTTTCTTAATTCTTTCTTTCTTCTTTCTTACTTCTTTCTTTCATACTTCTTTCTTTCTTCTTTCTTCTTTCTTACTTCTTTCTTACTTCTTTCTTAATTCTTTCTTCTTTCTTCATTCTTTCTTCTCTCTTTCTTCTTTCTTTCTTACTTCTTTCTTTCTTCTTTCTTACTTCTTTCTTTCTTACTTCTTTCTTACTTCATTCTAACTTATTTCTTCTTTATTTCTTACTTCTTTCTTACTTCTTTCATACTTCTTTCTTACTTCTTTCTTACATCTTTCTTCTTTCTTTCTTCTTTCTTAATTCTTTCTTTCTTCTTTCTTACTTCTTTCTTTCTTACTTCTTTCTTTCTTCTTTCTTCTTTCTTACTTCTTTCTTACTTCTTTCTTAATTCTTTCTTCTTTCTTCATTCTTTCTTCTCTCTTTCTTCTTTCTTTCTTACTTCTTTCTTACTTCTTTCTTACTTCTTTCTTTCTTACTTCTTTCTTACTTCATTCTAACTTCTTTCTTACTTCTTTCTAACTTCTTTCTTACTTCTATCTTACTTCTTTCTAACTCCTTTCTTACTTCTTTCTTACTTCTTTCTTACTTCTTTCTAACTTCTTTCTTTCTTCTTTCTTACTTCTTTTTTCTTCTTTCTTTATTACTTCTTTCTTACTTCTTTCTTACTTCTTTCTTACTTCTTTCTAACTTCCTTTTTCTTCTTTCTTTCTTCTTTCATTCTTCTTTCTATCTTACTTCTTTCTTACTTATTTCTTATTTCTTTCTTACTTCTTTCGTACTTCTTTCTTACTTCTTTCTTACTTCTTTCTAACTTCTTTCTTACTTCTTTCTTACTTGTTTCATACTTCTTTCTAAATTCTTTCTTTCTTCTTTCTTTCTTCTTTCTTTCTTACTTTTTTCTTACTTATTTCTTACTTCTTTCTTACTTCTTTCCTACTTCTTTCCTACTTCTTTCTTACTTCTTTCTTACTTCTCTCTTACTTTTTTTTTCTTCTTTCTTGATTCCTTCTTTCTTCTTTCTTTTTTACTTCTTTCTTACTTCTTTCTTAGTTCTTTATTTCTGACTTCTTTCTTACTTCTTTCGTACACCTTTCTTTCTTCTTTCTTTCTTACTTCTTTCTTACTTCTTTCTTACTTCTTTCTTACTTCTTTCTCTACCTCTTTCCTACTTCTTTCTTCTTTCTTTCTTACTTCTTTCTTACTTCTTTCTTACTTCTTTCTTACTTCTTTCTTTCATCTTTCTTACTTATTTCTTACTTCTTTCTTTCTTCTTTCTTTCTTCTTCTTACTTCTTTCTTTCTTCTTTCTTACTTCTTTCTTACTACTTTCTTACTTCTTTCTTTATTCCTTCTTTTTTCTTTCTTACTTCTTTCTTTCTTACTTCTTTCTTACTTCTTTCTTACTTCTTTCTTACTTCTTTCTTACTTCATTCTAACTTCTTTCTTACATCTTTTTAACTTTTTCTTACTTCTTTCTTACTTCTTTCTTCTTTCTTTCTTACTTCTTTCTTACTTCTTTCTTACTTCTTTCTTTCTTACTTCTTTTTTACTTCTTTCTTACTTCTTTCTATCTTCTTTCTTTCTTCTTTCTTACTTCTTTCTAACTCCTTTCTTACTTCTTTCTTACTTCGTTCTTACTTCTTTCTAACATCTTTCTTTCTTCCTTCTTACTTCTTTCTTTCTTCTTTCTTTCTTACTTCTTTCGTACTTCTTTCTTACTTCTTTCTTCTTTCTTTCTTACTTCTTTCTTTCTTCTTTCTTTCTTCTTTCTTACTTCTTTCTTTCTTTCTTCTTCCTTAATTCTTTCTTACTTCTTTCTTACTTCTTTCTTACTTCTTTCTTACTTCTTTCTTCTTTCTTCCTTCTTTCTTCTTTCTTTCTTCTTTCTTTCTTACTTCTTTCTTACTTCTTTCTTACTTCTTTCTTACTTCTTTCTTACTTCTTTCTAACTTCTTTCTAACTTCTTTCTTACTTCTTTCTTACTTCTTTCTAACTTCTTTCTTTCTTCTTTCTTTCTTACTTCTTTCTTTCTTCTTTCTTTCTTACTTCTTTCTTACCTCTTTCTTTCTTCTTTCTTAATTCTTCTTTCTTCTTTCTTACTTCTTTCTTAATTCTTTCTTACTTCTTTCTTACTTCTTTCTTTCCTCTTTCTTACTTCTTTCTTTCTTACTTCTTTCTTACTTATTTCTTACCTCTTTCTTACTTCTTTCCTACTTCTTTCCTACTTCTTTCTTCTTTCTTACTTCTTTCTTACTTCTTTCCTACTTCTTTCCTACTTCTTTCTTACTTCTTTGTTACTTCTTTCTTACTTCTTTCTTTCTTACTTCTTTCTTACTTCTTTCGTACTTCTTTCTTACTTCTTTCTTTCTTACTTCATTCTTACTTCTTTCTTACTTCTTTCTTACTTCTTTCTTACTTCTTTCTTACTTCTTTCTTACTTCTTTCTTCTTTCTTTCTTACTTCTTTCTTACTTCTTTCTTACTTCTTTCTTACTTCTTTCTTTCTTGTTTCTTGCTTCTTTCTTACTTCTTTCTTTCTTCTTTCTTCCTTCTTTCTTACTTCTTTCTTACTTCTTTCTTACTTCTTTCTTCTTTCTTTCTTACTTCTTTCTTACTTCTTTCTTTCTTCTTTCTTACTTCTTTCTTTCTTCTTTCTTACTTCTTTCTTTCCTCTTTCTTACTTCTTTCTTACTTCTTTCTTTCTTTCTTCTTTCTTACTTCTTTCTTACTTCTTTCGTACTTCTTTCTTACTTCTTTCTTCTTTCTTCCTTCTTTCTTCTTTCTTTCTTCTTTCTTTCTTAATTCTTTCTTACTTCTTTCTATCGTCTTTCTTACTTCTTTCTTACTTCTTTCTTACTACTTTCTTACTTCTTTCTAACTTCCTTTTTCATCTTTCTTTCTTCTTTCTTTCTTCTTTCTTTCTTACTTCTTTCTTACTTATTTTTTACTTCTTTCTTTCTTACTTCTTTCGTACTTCTTTCTTACTTCTTTCTTTCTTACTTCTTTCTTACTTCTTTCTTACTTCTTTCTTCTTTCTTTCTTACTTCTTTCTTTCTTCTTTCTTACTTCTCTCTTTCTTCTTTCTTACTTCTTTCTTACTTCTTTCTTTCTTCTTTCTTTCTTCTTTCTTACTTCTTTCTTTCTTAATTCTTTCTTTCTTCTTTCTTACTTCTTTCTATCTTCTTTCTTTCTTCTTTCTTACTTCTTTCTAACTCCTTTCTTACTTCTTTCTTACTTCTTTCTAACATCTTTCTTCTTTCTTTCTTCTTTCTTAATTCTTTCTTTCTTCTTTCTTACTTCTTTCTTTCTTTCTTCTTTCTTTCTTCTTCCTTCTTTCTTACTTCTTTCTTACTTCTTTCTTTCTTACTTCTTTCTTACTTCATTCTAACTTCTTTCTTACTTCTTTCTAAATTCTTTCTTACTTCTATCTTACTTCTTTCTAACTCCTTTCTTACTTCTTTCTTACTTCTTTCTAACTTCTTTCTTTCTTCTTTCTTACTTCTTTTTTCTTCTTTCTTTATTACTTCTTTCTTACTTCTTTCTTACTTCTTTCTTACTTCTTTCTAACTTCCTTTTTCTTCTTTCTTTCTTCTTCCATTCTTCTTTCTATCTTACTTCTTTCTTACTTATTTCTTACTTCTTTCTTTCTTACTTCTTTCGTACTTCTTTCTTACTTCTTTCTTACTTCTTTCTAACTTCTTTCTTACTTCTTTCTTACTTGTTTCATACTTCTTTCTAAATTCTTTCTTTCTTCATTCTTTCTTCTTTCTTTCTTACTTTTTTCTTACTTATTTCTTACTTCTTTCTTACTTCTTTCCTACTTCTTTCCTACTTCTTTCTTACTTCTTTCTTACTTCTCTCTTACTTCTTTTTTCTTCTTTCTTGATTCTTTCTTTCTTCTTTCTTTTTTACTTCTTTCTTACTTCTTTCTTAGTTCTTTATTTCTGACTTCTTTCTTACTTCTTTCGAACATCTTTCTTTCTTCTTTCTTTTTTACTTCTTTCTTACTTATTTCTTACTTCTATCTTACTACTTTCTTTCATCTTTCTTACTTATTTCTTAATTCTTTCTTTCTTCTTTCTTTCTTCTTTCTTACTTCTTTCTTTCTTACTTCTTTCTTACTTCTTTTTTACTTCTTTCTTACTTCTTTCTTACTTCTTTCTAACGTCTTTCTTTCTTCCTTCTTACTTCTTTCTTTCTTCTTTCTTTCTTACTTCTTTCGTACTTCTTTCTTACTTCTTTCTTCTTTCTTTCTTACTTCTTTCTTTCTTCTTTCTTTCTTCTTTCTTACTTCTTTCTTTCTTTCTTCTTTCTTACTTCTTTCTTACTTCTTTCTTACTTCTTTCTTACTTCTTTCTTCTTTCTTTCTTACTTCTTTCTTACTTCTTTCTTCTTTCTTCCTTCTTTCTTCTTTCTTTCTTCTTTCTTTCTTCTTTCTTTCTTAATTCTTTCTTACTTCTTCCTTACTACTTTCTTACTTCTTTCTAACTTCTTTCTTACTTCTTTCTTACTTCTTTCTAACTTCTTTCTTCCTTCTTTCTTTCTTCTTTCTTTCTTACTTCTTTCTTACTTCTTTCTTACATCTTTCTTACCTCATTCTTTCTTCTTTCTTAATTCTTCTTTCTTCTTTCTTCTTTCTTAACTTCTTTCTTACTTCTTTCTTTCTTCTTTCTTTCTTCTTTCTTACTTCTTTCTTTCTTACTTCTTTCTTACTTATTTCTTACCTCTTTCTTACTTCTTTCCTACTTCTTTCCTACTTATTTCTTACTTCTTTCTTACTTCTTTCTTACTTCTTTCCTACTTCTTTCCTACTTCTTTCTTACTTCTTTGTTACTTCTTTCTTACTTCTTTCTTTCTTACTTCTTTCTTACTTCTTTCTTACTTCTTTCTTACTTCTTTCTTTCTTACTTCATTCTTACTTCTTTCTTACTTCTTTCTTACTTCTTTCTTACTTCTTTCTTACTTCTTTCTTCTTTCTTTCTTACTTCTTTCTTCTTTCTTTCTTACTTCTTTCTTTCTTCTTTCTTACTTCTCTCTTTCTTCTTTCTTACTTCTTTCTTACTTCTTTCTTTCTTCTTTCTTTCTTCTTTCTTACTTCTTTCTTTCTTAATTCTTTCTTTCTTCTTTCTTACTTCTTTCTTACTTCTTTCTTACTTCTTTCTTCTTTATTTCTTACTTCTTTCTTACTTCTTTCTTACTTCTTTCTTACTTCTTTCTTACATCTTTCTTCTTTCTTTCTTCTTTCTTAATTCTTTCTTTCTTCTTTCTTACTTCTTTCTTTCTTACTTCTTTCTTTCTTCTTTCTTCTTTCTTACTTCTTTCTTACTTCTTTCTTAATTCTTTCTTCTTTCTTCATTCTTTCTTCTCTCTTTCTTCTTTCTTTCTTACTTCTTTCTTACTTCTTTCTTACTTCTTTCTTTCTTACTTCTTTCTTATTTCATTCTAACTTCTTTCTTACTTCTTTCTAACTTCTTTCTTACTTCTATCTTACTTCTTTCTAACTCCTTTCTTACTTCTTTCTTACTTCTTTCTTACTTCTTTCTAACTTCTTTCTTTCTTCTTTCTTACTTCTTTTTTCTTCTTTCTTTATTACTTCTTTCTTACTACTTTCTTACTTCTTTCTTACTTCTTTCTAACTTCCTTTTTCTTCTTTCTTTCTTCTTTCATTCTTCTTTCTATCTTACTTCTTTCTTACTTATTTCTTACTTCTTTCTTTCTTACTTCTTTCGTACTTCTTTCTTACTTCTTTCTTACTTCTTTCTAACTTCTTTCTTACTTCTTTCTTACTTGTTTCATACTTCTTTCTAAATTCTTTCTTTCTTCTTTCTTTCTTCTTTCTTTCTTACTTTTTTCTTACTTATTTCTTACTTCTTTCTTACTTCTTTCCTACTTCTTTCCTACTTCTTTCTTACTTCTTTCTTACTTCTCTCTTACTTCTTTTTTCTTCTTTCTTGATTCTTTCTTTCTTCTTTCTTTTTTACTTCTTTCTTACTTCTTTCTTAGTTCTTTATTTCTGACTTCTTTCTTACTTCTTTCGTACATCTTTCTTTCTTCTTTCTTTTTTACTTCTTTCTTACTTCTTTCTTACTTCTTTCTTTACTTCTTTCTCTACTTCTTTCCTACTTCTTTCTTCTTTCTTTCTTACTTCTTTCTTACTTCTTTCTTACTTCTTTCTTACTTCTTTCTTTCATCTTTCTTACTTATTTCTTACTTCTTTCTTTCTTCTTTCTTTCTTCTTTCTTACTTCTTTCTTTCTTCTTTCTTACTTCTTTCTTACTATTTTCTTACTTCTTTCTTACTTCTTTCTTTTTTCTTTCTTACTTCTTTCTTTCTTACTTCTTTCTTACTTCTTTATTTCTTACTTCTTTCTTACTTCATTCTAACTTCTTTCTTACTTCTTTTTAAATTTTTCTTACTTCTTTCTTACTTCTTTCTTCTTTCTTTCTGACTTCTTTCTTACTTCTTTCTTACTTCTTTCTTTCTTACTTCTTTCTTACTTCTTTTTTACTTCTTTCTTACTTCTTTCTATCTTCTTTCTTTCTTCTTTCTTACTTATTTCTAACTCCTTTCTTACTTCTTTCTTACTTCTTTCTTACTTCTTTCTAACATCTTTCTTTCTTCCTTCTTACTTCTTTCTTTCTTCTTTCTTTCTTACTTCTTTCGTACTTCTTTCTTACTTCTTTCTTCTTTCTTTCTTACTTCTTTCTTTCTTCTTTCTTTCTTCTTTCTTACTTCTTTCTTTCTTTCTTCTTTCTTACTTCTTTCTTACTTCTTTCTTACTTCTTTCTTACTTCTTTCTTCTTTCTTCCTTCTTTCTTCTTTCTTTCTTCTTTCTTTCTTACTTCTTTCTTACTTCTTTCTTACTTCTTTCTTACTTCTTTCTTACTTCTTTATAACTTCTTTCTTACTTCTTTCTTACTTCTTTCTAACTTCTTTCTTCCTTCTTTCTTTCTTCTTTCTTTCTTACTTCTTTCTTACTTCTTTCTTACATCTTTCTTACCTCTTTCTTTCTTCTTTCTTAATTCTTCTTTCTTCTTTCTTACTTCTTTCTTACTTCTTTCTTACTTCTTTCTTTCTTCTTTCTTTCTTCTTTCTTACTTCTTTCTTTCTTACTTCTTTCTTACTTATTTCTTACCTCTTTCTTACTTCTTTCCTACTTCTTTCCTACTTCTTTCTTACTTCTTTCTTACTTCTTTCCTACTTCTTTCCTACTTCTTTGGTACTTCTTTCTTTCTTCTTTCTTACTTCTTTCTTTCTTCTTTCTTACTTCTTTCTTTCTTCTTTCTTACTTCTTTCTTACTTCTATCTTACTTCTTTCATACTTCTTTCTTACTTCTTTCTTACTTCTTTCTTACTTCTTTCTTACTTCTTTCTTACTTCTTTCTTACTTCTTTCTTCTTTCTTTCTTACTTCTTTCTTACTTCTTTCTTACTTCTTTCTTACTTCTTTCTTTCTTCTTTCTTACTTATTTCTTACTTCTTTCTTTCTTCTTTCTTCCTTCTTTCTTACTTCTTTCTTTCTTCTTTCTTACTTCTTTCTTACTTCTTTCTTACTTCTTTCATACTTCTTTCTTACTTCTTTCTTACTTCTTTCTTACTTCTTTCTTCTTTCTTTCTTACTTCTTTCTTACTTCTTTCTTTCTTCTTTCTTACTTCTTTCTTTCTTCTTTCTTACTTCTTTCTTTCTTCTTTCTTACTTCATTCTTTCTTCTTTCTTACTTCTTTCTTACTTCTTTCTTACTTCTTTCTTACTTCTTTCTTACTTCTTTCTTACTTCATTCTTACTTCTTTCTTACTTCTTTCTTTCTTCTTTCTTACTTCTTTCTTTCTTCTCTCTTTCTTCTCTCTTTCTTCTTTCTTTCTTCTTTCTTTCTTCTTTCTTTCTTACTTCTTTCTTAGTTCTTTCTTAGTTCTTTCTTAAGTCTTTCTTTCTTTCTTCTTGCTTTCTTCTTTCTTATTTCTAAATTCTTTCTAACTTCTTTCTTTCTTCTTTCTTACTTCTTTCTTACTTCTTTCTTACTTCTTTCGTACTTCTTTCTTACTTCTTCCTTTTTCTTTCTTACTTCTTTCTTACTTCTTTCTAACATCTTTCTTCTTTCTTTCTTCTTTCTTAATTCTTTCTTTCTTCTTTCTTACTTCTTTCTTACTTCTTTCTTACTTCTTTCCTACTTCTTTCTTAATTCTTTCTAACTTCTTTCTTACTTCTTTCTTACTTCTTTCTAATTTCTTTCTTACTTCTTTCTTACTTCTTTCTTACTTCTTTCTAACTTCTTTCTTTCTTCTTTCTTTCTTCTTTCTTTCTTCTTTCTTTCTTACTTCTTTCTTAATTCTTTCTTACTTCTTTCTTCTTTCTTCCGTCTTTCTTCTTTCTTTCTTCTTTCTTACTTCTTTCTTTCTTACTTCTTTCATACTTCTTTCTTACTTCTTTCTTACTTCTTTCTTTTTTCTTTCTTACTTCTTTCTTCTTTCTTTCTTCTTTCTTACTTCTTTCTTTCTTCTTTCTTACTTCTTTCTTTCTTCTTTCTTACTTCTTTCTTACTTCTTTCTTTCTTCTTTCTTTCTTCTTTCTTACTTCTTTCTTACTTCTTTCTTACTTCTTTCTTCTTTCTTCTTTCTTACTTCTTTCTTACTTCTTTCTTCTTTCTTTCTTACTTCTTTCTTTCTTCTTTCTTCTTTCTTACTTCTTTCTTACTTCTTTCTTACTTCTTTCTTCTTTCTTCCTTCTTTCTTCTTTCTTTCTTCTTTCTTTCTTACTTCTTTCTTACTTCTTTCTTACTTCTTTCTAACTTCTTTCTTTCTTCTTTCTTTCTTCTTTCTTTCTTACTTCTTTCTTACTTCTTTCTTACTTCTTTCTTCTTTCTTTCTTACTTCTTTCTTACTTCTTTCTTACTTTTTTCTTACTTCTTTCTTACTTCTTTCTTACTTATTTCATACTTCTTTCTTACTTCTTTCTTTCTTCTTTCTTACTTATTTCTCTCTTACTTCTTTCTTACTTCTTTCGTACTTCTTTCTTACTTCTTTCTTTCTTACTTCTTTCTTATTTCTTTCTTGCTTCTTTCTTACTTCTTTCTTTCTTCTTTCTTACTTCTTTCTTTCTTATTTCTTACTTCTTTCTTACTTCTTTCTTACTTATTTCTTACTTCTTTCTGACTTCTTTCTTACTTCTTTCTTCTTTCTTTCTTACTTCTTTCTTACTTCTTTCTTACTTATTTCTTACTTCTTTCTTCATTCCTTCCTACTTCTTTCTTACTTCTTTCTTACTTCTTTCTTACTTCTTTCTTACTTCTTTCTTACTTCTTTCTTTCTTCTCTCTTTCTTCTCTCTTTCTTCTTTCTTTCTTCTTTCTTTCTTCTTTCTTTCTTACTTCTTTCTTAGTTCTTTCTTAGTTCTTTCTTAAGTCTTTCTTTCTTTCTTCTTGCTTTCTTCTTTCTCTCTTATTTCTAAATTCTTTCTAACTTCTTTCTTTCTTCTTTCTTACTTCTTTCTTACTTCTTTCTTACTTCTTTCGTACTTCTTTCTTACTTCTTTCTTCTTTCTTTCTTACTTCTTTCGTACTTCTTTCTTACTTCTTTCTTTCTTACTTCTTTCTTACTTCTTTCTTACTTCTTTCTTACTTCTTTCTTCTTTCTTTCTTACTTCTTTCTTTCTTCTTTCTTACTTCTCTCTTTCTTCTTTCTTACTTCTTTCTTACTTCTTTCTTTCTTCTTTCTTTCTTCTTTCTTACTTCTTTCTTTCTTAATTCTTTCTTTCTTCTTTCATACTTCTTTCTTACTTCTTTCTTAGTTCTTTCTTCTTTATTTCTTACTTCTTTCTTACTTCTTTCTTACTTCTTTCTTACTTCTTTCTTACATCTTTCTTCTTTCTTTCTTCTTTCTTAATTCTTTCTTTCTTCTTTCTTACTTCTTTCTTTCTTACTTCTTTCTTTCTTCTTTCTTCTTTCTTACTTCTTTCTTACTTCTTTCTTTCATCTTTCTTACTTATTTCTTACTTCTTTCTTTCTTCTTTCTTTCTTCTTTCTTACTTCTTTCTTTCTTTCTTCTTTCTTTCTTCTTTTTTACTTCTTTCTTACTTCTTTCTTCTTTCTTCCTTCTTTCTTCTTTCTTTCTTCTTTCTTTCTTACTTCTTTCTTACTTCTTTCTTTCTTCTTTCATACTTCTTTCTTACTTCTTTCTTAGTTCTTTCTTCTTTATTTCTTACTTCTTTCTTACTTCTTTCTAACTTCTTTCTTACTTCTTTCTTACTTCTTTCTTTCTTCTTTCTTTCTTACTTCTTTCTTACTTCTTTCTTTCTTCTTTCTTACTTCTTTCTTTCTTCTTTCTTACTTCTTTCTTTCTTCTTACTTACTTCTTTCTTTCTTCTTTCTTACTTCTTTCTTACTTATTTCTTACTTCCTTCTTACTTCTTTCTTACTTCTTTCTTACTTCATTCTTACTTCTTTCTTACTTCTTTCTTTCTTCTTTCTATCTTCTCTCTTTCTTCTCTCTTCCTTCTTTCTTTCTTCTTTCTTTCTTCTTTCTTTCTTACTTCTTTCTTACTTCTTTCTTACTTCTTTCTTTCTTCTGGCTTTCTTCTTTCTTTCTTATTTCTAAATTCTTTCTAACTTCCTTCTAACTTCTTTCTTACTTCTTTCTTACTTCCTTCTTACTTCTTTCTTACTTCTTTCTTACTTCTTTCTTACTTCTTTCTTACTTCTTTCTTACTTCTTTTTTACTTCTTTCTAACTTCTTTCTTACTTCTTTCTTACTTCTTTCTAACTTCTTTCTTACTTCTTTCTTACCTCTTTCTTACTACTTTCTAACTTCTTTCTTTCTTCTTCCTTTCTTCTTTCTTTCTTCTTTCTTTCTTCTTTCTTTCTTACTTCTTCCTTACTTCTTTCTTACTTCTTTCTTTCTTACTTCTTTCTTACTTCTTTCGTACTTCTTTCTTTCTTACTTCTTTCTTACTTCTTTCTTTCTTCTTTCTTACTTCTTTCTTACTTCTTTCTTACTTCTTTCTTACTTCTTTCTTACTTCTTTCTGACTTCTTTCTTACTTCTTTCTTCTTTCTTTCTTACTTCTTTCTTACTTCTTTCTTACTTCTTTCTTACTTCTTTCGTACTTCTTTCTTACTTCTCTCTTACTTCTTTCTAAATTCTTTCTTTCTTCTTGCTTTCTTCTTTCTTTCTTACTTCTTTCTTACTTATTTCTTACTTCTTTCTTACTTCTTTCCTACTTCTTTCCTACTTCTTTCTTACTTCTTTCTTACTTCTCTCTTACTTCTTTTTTCTTCTTTCTTGATTCTTTCTTTCTTCTTTCTTTTTTACTTCTTTATTACTTCTTTCTTAGTTCTTTATTTCTGACTTCTTTCTTACTTCTTTCGTACATCTTTCTTTCTTCTTTCTTTCTTACTTCTTTCTTACTTCTTTCTTACTTCTTTCTCTACCTCTTTCCTACTTCTTTCTTCTTTCTTTCTTACTTCTTTCTTACTTCTTTCTTACTTCTTTCTTACTTCTTTCTTTCATCTTTCTTACTTATTTCTTACTTCTTTCTTTCTTCTTTCTTTCTTCTTTCTTACTTCTTTCTTACTACTTTCTTACTTCTTTCTTACTTCTTTCTTTCTTCTTTCTTACTTCTTTCTTACAACTTTCTTACTTCTTTCTAACTTCTTTCTTTTTTCTTTCTTACTTCTTCCTTTCTTACTTCTTTCTTAATTCTTTCTTACTTCTTTCTTACTTCCTTCTTACTTCATTCTAACTTCTTTCTTACTTCTTTTTAACTTTTTCTTACTTCTTTCTTACTTCTTTCTTCTTTCATTCTTACTTCTTTCTTACTTCTTTCTTCTTTCTTTCTTACTTCTTTCTTACTTCTTTCTTACTTCTTTCTTACTTCTTTCTTCCTTCTTTCTTACTTCTTTCTTTCTTCTTTCTTACTTCTCTCTTTCTTCTTTCTTACTTCTTTCTTACTTCTTTCTTTATTCTTTCTTTCTTCTTTCTTACTTCTTTCTTTCTTAATTCTTTCTTTCTTCTTTCTTACTTCTTTCTTACTTCTTTCTTACTTCTTTCTTCTTTATTTCTTACTTCTTTCTTACTTCTTTCTTACTTCTTTCTTACATCTTTCTTCTTTCTTTCTTCTTTCTTACTTCTTTCTTTCTTTCTTCTTTCTTACTTCTTTCTTACTTCTTTCGTACTTCTTTCTTACTTCTTTCTTCTTTCTTCCTTCTTTCTTCTTTCTTTCTTCTTTCTTTCTTACTTCTTTCTTACTTCATTCTAACGTGTTTCTTACTTCTTTCTTACTTCTTTCTTACTACTTTCTTACTTCTTTCTAACTTCCTTTTTCATCTTTCTTTCTTCTTTCTTTCTTCTTTCTTTCTTACATCTTTCTTACTTATTTTTTAATTCTTTCTTTCTTACTTCTTTCGTACTTCTTTCTTACTTCTTTCTTTCTTACTTCTTTCTTAATTCTTTCTTACTTCTTTCTTACTTCTTTCTTCTTTGTTTCTTACTTCTTTCTTTCTTCTTTCTTACTTCTCTCTTTCTTCTTTCTTACTTCTTTCTTACTTCTTTCTTTCTTCTTTCTTTCTTCTTTCTTACTTCTTTCTTTCTTAATTCTTTCTTTCTTCTTTCTTACTTCTTTCTTACTTCTTTCTTACTTCTTTCTTCTTTATTTCTTACTTCTTTCTTACTTCTTTCTTACTTCTTTCTTACTTCTTTCTTACATCTTTCTTCTTTCTTTCTTCTTTCTTAATTCTTTCTTTCTTCTTTCTTACTTCTTTCTTTCTTACTTCTTTCTTTCTTCTTTCTTCTTTCTTACTTCTTTCTTACTTCTTTCTTAATTCTTTCTTCTTTCTTCATTCTTTCTTCTCTCTTTCTTCTTTCTTTCTTACTTCTTTCTTACTTCTTTCTTACTTCTTTCTTTCTTACTTCTTTCTTACTTCATTCTAACTTCTTTCTTACTTCTTTCTTACTTCTTTCTTACTTCTATCTTACTTCTTTCTAACTCCTTTCTTTCTTCTTTCTTACTTCTTTTTTCTTCTTTCTTTATTACTTCTTTCTTACTTCTTTCTTACTTCTTTCTTACTTCTTTCTAACTTCCTTTTTCTTCTTTCTTTCTTCTTTCATTCTTCTTTCTATCTTACTTCTTTCTTACTTATTTCTTACTTCTTTCTTTCTTACTTCTTTCGTACTTCTTTCTTACTTCTTTCTTACTTCTTTCTAACTTCTTTCTTACTTCTTTCTTACTTGTTTCATACTTCTTTCTAAATTCTTTCTTTCTTCTTTCTTTCTTCTTTCTTTCTTACTTTTTTCTTACTTATTTCTTACTTCTTTCTTACTTCTTTCCTACTTCTTTCTTACTTCTTTCTTACTTCTCTCTTACTTCTTTTTTCTTCTTTCTTGATTCTTTCTTTTTCTTTCTTTTTTACTTCTTTCTTACTTCTTTCTTAGTTCTTTATTTCTGACTTCTCTCTTACTTCTTTCGTACATCTTTCTTTCTTCTTTCTTTCTTACTTCTTTCTTACTTCTTTCTTACTTCTTTCTTACTTCTTTCTCTACCTCTTTCCTACTTCTTTCTTCTTTCTTTCTTACTTCTTTCTTTCTTCTTTCTTTCTTCTTTCTTACTTCTTTCTTTCTTCTTTCTTACTTCTTTCTTACTACTTTCTTACTTCTTTCTTACTTCTTTCTTTTTTCTTTCTTACTTCTTTCTTTCTTACTTCTTTCTTACTTCTTTCTTACTTCTTTCTTACTTCTTTCTTACTTCATTCTAACTTCTTTCTTACTTCTTTTTAACTTTTTCTTACTTCTTTCTTACTTCTTTCCTCTTTATTTCTTACTTCTTTCTTACTTCTTTCTTACTTCTTTCTTACTTCTTTCTTACATCTTTCTTCTTTCTTTCTTCTTTCTTAATTCTTTCTTTCTTCTTTCTTACTTCTTTCTTTCTTACTTCTTTCTTTCTTCTTTCTTCTTTCTTACTTCTTTCTTACTTCTTTCTTAATTCTTTCTTCTTTCTTCATTCTTTCTTCTCTCTTTCTTCTTTCTTTCTTACTTCTTTCTTAATTCTTTCTTACTTCTTTCTTTCTTACTTCTTTCTTACTTCATTCTAACTTCTTTCTTACTTCTTTCTAACTTCTTTCTTACTTCTATCTTACTTCTTTCTAACTCCTTTCTTACTTCTTTCTTACTTCTTTCTTACTTCTTTCTAACTTCTTTCTTTCTTCTTTCTTACTTCTTTTTTCTTCTTTCTTTATTACTTCTTTCTTACTTCTTTCTTACTTCTTTCTTACTTCTTTCTAACTTCCTTTTTCTTCTTTCTTTCTTCTTTCATTCTTCTTTCTATCTTACTTCTTTCTTACTTATTTCTTACTTCTTTCTTTCTTACTTCTTTCGTACTTCTTTCTTACTTCTTTCTTACTTCTTTCTAACTTCTTTCTTACTTCTTTCTTACTTGTTTCATACTTCTTTCTAAATTCTTTCTTTCTTCTTTCTTTCTTCTTTCTTTCTTACTTTTTTCTTACTTATTTCTTACTTCTTTCTTACTTCTTTCCTACTTCTTTCTTACTTCTTTCTTACTTCTCTCTTACTTCTTTTTTCTTCTTTCTTGATTCTTTCTTTCTTCTTTCTTTTTTACTTCTTTCTTACTTCTTTCTTAGTTCTTTATTTCTGACTTCTTTCTTACTTCTTTCGTACATCTTTCTTTCTTCTTTCTTTCTTACTTCTTTCTTACTTCTTTCTTACTTCTTTCTTACTTCTTTCTCTACCTCTTTCCTACTTCTTTCTTCTTTCTTTCTTACTTCTTTCTTACTTCTTTCTTACTTCTTTCTTACTTCTTTCTTTCATCTTTCTTACTTATTTCTTACTTCTTTCTTTCTTCTTTCTTTCTTCTTTCTTACTTCTTTCTTTCTTCTTTCTTACTTCTTTCTTACTACTTTCTTACTTCTTTCTTACTTCTTTCTTTTTTCTTTCTTACTTCTTTCTTTCTTACTTCTTTCTTACTTCTTTCTTACTTCTTTCTTACTTCTTTCTTACTTCATTCTAACTTCTTTCTTACTTCTTTTTAACTTTTTCTTACTTCTTTCTTACTTCTTTCCTCTTTATTTATTACTTCTTTCTTACTTCTTTCTTACTTCTTTCTTACTTCTTTCTTACATCTTTCTTCTTTCTTTCTTCTTTCTTAATTCTTTCTTTCTTCTTTCTTACTTCTTTCTTTCTTACTTCTTTCTTTCTTCTTTCTTCTTTCTTACTTCTTTCTTACTTCTTTCTTAATTCTTTCTTCTTTCTTCATTCTTTCTTCTCTCTTTCTTCTTTCTTTCTTACTTCTTTCTTACTTCTTTCTTACTTCTTTCTTTCTTACTTCTTTCTTACTTCATTCTAACTTCTTTCTTACTTCTTTCTAACTTCTTTCTTACTTCTATCTTACTTCTTTCTAACTCCTTTCTTACTTCTTTCTTACTTCTTTCCTACTTCTTTCTAACTTCTTTCTTTCTTCTTTCTTACTTCTTTTTTCTTCTTTCTTTATTACTTCTTTCTTACTTCTTTCTTACTTCTTTCTTACTTCTTTCTAACTTCCTTTTTCTTCTTTCTTTCTTCTTTCATTCTTCTTTCTATCTTACTTCTTTCTTACTTATTTCTTACTTCTTTCTTTCTTACTTCTTTCGTACTTCTTTCTTACTTCTTTCTTACTTCTTTCTAACTTCTTTCTTACTTCTTTCTTACTTGTTTCATACTTCTTTCTAAATTCTTTCTTTCTTCTTTCTTTCTTCTTTCTTTCTTACTTTTTTCTTACTTATTTCTTACTTCTTTCTTACTTCTTTCCTACTTCTTTCTTACTTCTTTCTTACTTCTCTCTTACTTCTTTTTTCTTCTTTCTTGATTCTTTCTTTCTTCTTTCTTTTTTACTTCTTTCTTACTTCTTTCTTAGTTCTTTATTTCTGACTTCTTTCTTACTTCTTTCGTACATCTTTCTTTCTTCTTTCTTTCTTACTTCTTTCTTACTTCTTTCTTACTTCTTTCTTACTTCTTTCTCTACCTCTTTCCTACTTCTTTCTTCTTTCTTTCTTACTTCTTTCTTACTTCTTTCTTACTTCTTTCTTACTTCTTTCTTTCATCTTTCTTACTTATTTCTTACTTCTTTCTTTCTTCTTTCTTTCTTCTTTCTTACTTCTTTCTTTCTTCTTTCTTACTTCTTTCTTACTACTTTCTTACTTCTTTCTTACTTCTTTCTTTTTTCTTTCTTACTTCTTTCTTTCTTACTTCTTTCTTACTTCTTTCTTACTTCTTTCTTACTTCTTTCTTACTTCATTCTAACTTCTTTCTTACTTCTTTTTAACTTTTTCTTACTTCTTTCTTACTTCTTTCCTCTTTATTTCTTACTTCTTTCTTACTTCTTTCTTACTTCTTTCTTACTTCTTTCTTACATCTTTCTTCTTTCTTTCTTCTTTCTTAATTCTTTCTTTCTTCTTTCTTACTTCTTTATTTCTTACTTCTTTCTTTCTTCTTTCTTCTTTCTTACTTCTTTCTTACTTCTTTCTTAATTCTTTCTTCTTTCTTCATTCTTTCTTCTCTCTTTCTTCTTTCTTTCTTACTTCTTTCTTACTTCTTTCTTACTTCTTTCTTTCTTACTTCTTTCTTACTTCATTCTAACTTCTTTCTTACTTCTTTCTAACTTATTTCTTACTTCTATCTTACTTCTTTCTAACTCCTTTCTTACTTCTTTCTTACTTCTTTCTTACTTCTTTCTAACTTCTTTCTTTCTTCTTTCTTACTTCTTTTTTCTTCTTTCTTTATTACTTCTTTCTTACTTCTTTCTTACTTCTTTCTTACTTCTTTCTAACTTCCTTTTTCTTCTTTCTTTCTTCTTTCATTCTTCTTTCTATCTTACTTCTTTCTTACTTATTTCTTACTTCTTTCTTTCTTACTTCTTTCGTACTTCTTTCTTACTTCTTTCTTACTTCTTTCTAACTTCTTTCTTACTTCTTTCTTACTCGTTTCATACTTCTTTCTAAATTCTTTCTTTCTTCTTTCTTTCTTCTTTCTTTCTTCCTTTTTTCTTACTTATTTCTTACTTCTTTCTTACTTCTTTCCTACTTCTTTCCTACTTCTTTCTTACTTCTTTCTTACTTCTCTCTTACTTCTTTTTTCTTCTTTCTTGATTCTTTCTTTCTTCTTTCTTTTTTTCTTCTTTCTTACTTCTTTCTTAGTTCTTTATTTCTGACTTCTTTCTTACTTCTTTCGTACATCTTTCTTTCTTCTTTCTTTCTTACTTCTTTCTTACTTCTTTCTTATTTCTTTCGTACTTCTTTCTCTACTTCTTTCCTACTTCTTTCTTCTTTCTTTCTTACTTCTTTCTTACTTCTTTCTTACTTCTTTCTTTCATCTTTCTTACTTATTTCTTACTTCTTTCTTTCTTCTTTCTTCTTTCTTACTTCTTTCTTTCTTCTTTCTTACTTCTTTCTTACTACTTTCTTACTTCTTTCTTACTTCTTTCTTTTTTCTTTCTTACTTCTTTCTTTCTTACTTCTTTCTTACTTCTTTCTTACTTCTTTCTTACTTCATTCTAACTTCTTTCTTACTTCTTTTTAACTTTTTCTTACTTCTTTCTTACTTCTTTCTTCTTTCTTTCTTACTTCTTTCTTACTTCTTTCTTACTTCTTTCTTACTTCTTTCTTTCTTACTTCTTTCTTACTTCTTTCTTCTTTCTTTCTTACTTCTTTCTTTCTTCTTTCTTACTTCTCTCTTTCTTCTTTCTTACTTCTTTCTTACTTCTTTTTCTTTCTTTCTTCTTTCTTGCTTCTTTCTTTCTTAATTCTTTCTTTCTTCTTTCTTACTTCTTTCTTACTTCTTTCTTACTTCTTTCTTCTTTATTTCTTACTTCTTTCTTACTTCTTTCTTACTTCTTTCTTACTTCTTTCTTACATCTTTCTTCTTTCTTTCTTCTTTCTTAATTCTTTCTTTCTTCTTTCTTACTTCTTTCTTTCTTACTTCTTTCTTTCTTCTTTCTTCTTTCTTACTTCTTTCTTACTTCTTTCTTAATTCTTTCTTCTTTCTTCATTCTTTCTTCTCTCTTTCTTCTTTCTTTCTTACTTCTTTCTTACTTCTTTCTTACTTCTTTCTTTCTTACTTCTTTCTTACTTCATTCTAACTTCTTTCTTCTTTATTTCTTACTTCTTTCTTACTTCTTTCTTACTTCTTTCTTACATCTTTCTTCTTTCTTTCTTCTTTCTTAATTCTTTCTTTCTTCTTTCTTACTTCTTTCTTTCTTACTTCTTTCTTTCTTCTTTCTTCTTTCTTACTTCTTTCTTACTTCTTTCTTAATTCTTTCTTCTTTCTTCATTCTTTCTTCTCTCTTTCTTCTTTCTTTCTTACTTCTTTCTTAATTCTTTCTTACTTCTTTCTTTCTTACTTCTTTCTTACTTCATTCTAACTTCTTTCTTACTTCTTTCTAACTTCTTTCTTACTTCTATCTTACTTCTTTCTAACTCCTTTCTTACTTCTTTCTTACTTCTTTCTTACTTCTTTCTAACTTCTTTCTTTCTTCTTTCTTACTTCTTTTTTCTTCTTTCTTTATTACTTCTTTCTTACTTCTTTCTTACTTCTTTCTTACTTCTTTCTAACTTCCTTTTTCTTCTTTCTTTCTTCTTTCATTCTTCTTTCTATCTTACTTCTTTCTTACTTATTTCTTACTTCTTTCTTTCTTACTTCTTTCGTACTTCTTTCTTACTTCTTTCTTACTTCTTTCTAACTTCTTTCTTACTTCTTTCTTACTTGTTTCATACTTCTTTCTAAATTCTTTCTTTCTTCTTTCTTTCTTCTTTCTTTCTTACTTTTTTCTTACTTATTTCTTACTTCTTTCTTACTTCTTTCCTACTTCTTTCTTACTTCTTTCTTACTTCTCTCTTACTTCTTTTTTCTTCTTTCTTGATTCTTTCTTTCTTCTTTCTTTTTTACTTCTTTCTTACTTCTTTCTTAGTTCTTTATTTCTGACTTCTTTCTTACTTCTTTCGTACATCTTTCTTTCTTCTTTCTTTCTAACTTCTTTCTTACTTCTTTCTTACCTCTTTCTTACTACTTTCTAACTTCTTTCTTTCTTCTTCCTTTCTTCTTTCTTTCTTCTTTCTTTCTTCTTTCTTTCTTACTTCTTCCTTACTTCTTTCTTACTTCTTTCTTTCTTACTTCTTTCTTACTTCTTTCGTACTTCTTTCTTTCTTACTTCTTTCTTACTTCTTTCTTTCTTCTTTCTTACTTCTTTCTTACTTCTTTCTTACTTCTTTCTTACTTCTTTCTTACTTCTTTCTGACTTCTTTCTTACTTCTTTCTTCTTTCTTTCTTACTTCTTTCTTACTTCTTTCTTACTTCTTTCTTACTTCTTTCGTACTTCTTTCTTACTTCTCTCTTACTTCTTTCTAAATTCTTTCTTTCTTCTTGCTTTCTTCTTTCTTTCTTACTTCTTTCTTACTTATTTCTTACTTCTTTCTTACTTCTTTCCTACTTCTTTCCTACTTCTTTCTTACTTCTTTCTTACTTCTCTCTTACTTCTTTTTTCTTCTTTCTTGATTCTTTCTTTCTTCTTTCTTTTTTACTTCTTTATTACTTCTTTCTTAGTTCTTTATTTCTGACTTCTTTCTTACTTCTTTCGTACATCTTTCTTTCTTCTTTCTTTCTTACTTCTTTCTTACTTCTTTCTTACTTCTTTCTTACTTCTTTCTCTACCTCTTTCCTACTTCTTTCTTCTTTCTTTCTTACTTCTTTCTTACTTCTTTCTTACTTCTTTCTTACTTCTTTCTTTCATCTTTCTTACTTATTTCTTACTTCTTTCTTTCTTCTTTCTTTCTTCTTTCTTACTTCTTTCTTACTACTTTCTTACTTCTTTCTTACTTCTTTCTTTCTTCTTTCTTACTTCTTTCTTACAACTTTCTTACTTCTTTCTTACTTCTTTCTTTTTTCTTTCTTACTTCTTCCTTTCTTACTTCTTTCTTAATTCTTTCTTACTTCTTTCTTACTTCCTTCTTACTTCATTCTAACTTCTTTCTTACTTCTTTTTAACTTTTTCTTACTTCTTTCTTACTTCTTTCTTCTTTCTTTCTTACTTCTTTCTTACTTCTTTCTTACTTCTTTCTTACTTCTTTCTTCCTTCTTTCTTACTTCTTTCTTTCTTCTTTCTTACTTCTCTCTTTCTTCTTTCTTACTTCTTTCTTACTTCTTTCTTTCTTCTTTCTTTCTTCTTTCTTACTTCTTTCTTTCTTAATTCTTTCTTTCTTCTTTCTTACTTCTTTCTTACTTCTTTCTTACTTCTTTCTTCTTTATTTCTTACTTCTTTCTTACTTCTTTCTTACTTCTTTCTTACATATTTCTTCTTTCTTTCTTCTTTCTTACTTCTTTCTTTCTTCTTTCTTTCTTCTTTCTTACTTCTTTCTTTCTTTCTTCTTTCTTACTTCTTTCTTACTTCTTTCGTACTTCTTTCTTACTTCTTTCTTCTTTCTTCCTTCTTTCTTCTTTCTTTCTTCTTTCTTTCTTACTTCTTTCTTACTTCATTCTAACGTCTTTCTTACTTCTTTCTTACTTCTTTCTTACTACTTTCTTACTTCTTTCTAACTTCCTTTTTCATCTTTCTTTCTTCTTTCTTTCTTCTTTCTTTCTTACATCTTTCTTACTTATTTTTTAATTCTTTCTTTCTTACTTCTTTCGTACTTCTTTCTTACTTCTTTCTTTCTTACTTCTTTCTTAATTCTTTCTTACTTCTTTCTTACTTCTTTCTTCTTTGTTTCTTACTTCTTTCTTTCTTCTTTCTTACTTCTCTCTTTCTTCTTTCTTACTTCTTTCTTACTTCTTTCTTTCTTCTTTCTTTCTTCTTTCTTACTTCTTTCTTTCTTAATTCTTTCTTTCTTCTTTCTTACTTCTTTCTTACTTCTTTCTTACTTCTTTCTTCTTTATTTCTTACTTCTTTCTTACTTCTTTCTTACTTCTTTCTTACTTCTTTCTTACATCTTTCTTCTTTCTTTCTTCTTTCTTAATTCTTTCTTTCTTCTTTCTTACTTCTTTCTTTCTTACTTCTTTCTTTCTTCTTTCTTCTTTCTTACTTCTTTCTTACTTCTTTCTTAATTCTTTCTTCTTTCTTCATTCTTTCTTCTCTCTTTCTTCTTTCTTTCTTACTTCTTTCTTACTTCTTTCTTACTTCTTTCTTTCTTACTTCTTTCTTACTTCATTCTAACTTCTTTCTTACTTCTTTCTTACTTCTTTCTTACTTCTATCTTACTTCTTTCTAACTCCTTTCTTTCTTCTTTCTTACTTCTTTTTTCTTCTTTCTTTATTACTTCTTTCTTACTTCTTTCTTACTTCTTTCTTACTTCTTTCTAACTTCCTTTTTCTTCTTTCTTTCTTCTTTCATTCTTCTTTCTATCTTAATTCTTTCTTACTTATTTCTTACTTCTTTCTTTCTTACTTCTTTCGTACTTCTTTCTTACTTCTTTCTTACTTCTTTCTAACTTCTTTCTTACTTCTTTCTTACTTGTTTCATACTTCTTTCTAAATTCTTTCTTTCTTCTTTCTTTCTTCTTTCTTTCTTACTTTTTTCTTACTTATTTCTTACTTCTTTCTTACTTCTTTCCTACTTCTTTCTTACTTCTTTCTTACTTCTCTCTTACTTCTTTTTTCTTCTTTCTTGATTCTTTCTTTTTCTTTCTTTTTTACTTCTTTCTTACTTCTTTCTTAGTTCTTTATTTCTGACTTCTTTCTTACTTCTTTCGTACATCTTTCTTTCTTCTTTCTTTCTTACTTCTTTCTTACTTCTTTCTTACTTCTTTCTTACTTCTTTCTCTACCTCTTTCCTACTTCTTTCTTCTTTCTTTCTTACTTCTTTCTTTCTTCTTTCTTTCTTCTTTCTTACTTCTTTCTTTCTTCTTTCTTACTTCTTTCTTACTACTTTCTTACTTCTTTCTTACTTCTTTCTTTTTTCTTTCTTACTTCTTTCTTTCTTACTTCTTTCTTACTTCTTTCTTACTTCTTTCTTACTTCTTTCTTACTTCATTCTAACTTCTTTCTTACTTCTTTTTAACTTTTTCTTACTTCTTTCTTACTTCTTTCCTCTTTATTTCTTACTTCTTTCTTACTTCTTTCTTACTTCTTTCTTACTTCTTTCTTACATCTTTCTTCTTTCTTTCTTCTTTCTTAATTCTTTCTTTCTTCTTTCTTACTTCTTTCTTTCTTACTTCTTTCTTTCTTCTTTCTTCTTTCTTACTTCTTTCTTACTTCTTTCTTAATTCTTTCTTCTTTCTTCATTCTTTCTTCTCTCTTTCTTCTTTCTTTCTTACTTCTTTCTTAATTCTTTCTTACTTCTTTCTTTCTTACTTCTTTCTTACTTCATTCTAACTTCTTTCTTACTTCTTTCTAACTTCTTTCTTACTTCTATCTTACTTCTTTCTAACTCCTTTCTTACTTCTTTCTTACTTCTTTCTTACTTCTTTCTAACTTCTTTCTTTCTTCTTTCTTACTTCTTTTTTCTTCTTTCTTTATTACTTCTTTCTTACTTCTTTCTTACTTCTTTCTTACTTCTTTCTAACTTCCTTTTTCTTCTTTCTTTCTTCTTTCATTCTTCTTTCTATCTTACTTCTTTCTTACTTATTTCTTACTTCTTTCTTTCTTACTTCTTTCGTACTTCTTTCTTACTTCTTTCTTACTTCTTTCTAACTTCTTTCTTACTTCTTTCTTACTTGTTTCATACTTCTTTCTAAATTCTTTCTTTCTTCTTTCTTTCTTCTTTCTTTCTTACTTTTTTCCTACTTATTTCTTACTTCTTTCTTACTTCTTTCCTACTTCTTTCTTACTTCTTTCTTACTTCTCTCTTACTTCTTTTTTCTTCTTTCTTGATTCTTTCTTTCTTCTTTCTTTTTTACTTCTTTCTTACTTCTTTCTTAGTTCTTTATTTCTGACTTCTTTCTTACTTCTTTCGTACATCTTTCTTTCTTCTTTCTTTCTTACTTCTTTCTTACTTCTTTCTTACTTCTTTCTTACTTCTTTCTCTACCTCTTTCCTACTTCTTTCTTCTTTCTTTCTTACTTCTTTCTTACTTCTTTCTTACTTCTTTCTTACTTCTTTCTTTCATCTTTCTTACTTCTTTCTTTCTTCTTTCTTACTTCTTTCTTACTTCTTTCTTTCTTCTTTCTTACTTCTTTCTTACTACTTTCTTACTTCTTTCTTACTTCTTTCTAACTTCTTTCTTACTTCTATCTTACTTCTTTCTAACTCCTTTCTTACTTCTTTCTTACTTCTTTCCTACTTCTTTCTAACTTCTTTCTTTCTTCTTTCTTACTTCTTTTTTCTTCTTTCTTTATTACTTCTTTCTTACTTCTTTCTTACTTCTTTCTTACTTCTTTCTAACTTCCTTTTTCTTCTTTCTTTCTTCTTTCATTCTTCTTTCTATCTTACTTCTTTCTTACTTATTTCTTACTTCTTTCTTTCTTACTTCTTTCGTACTTCTTTCTTACTTCTTTCTTACTTCTTTCTAACTTCTTTCTTACTTCTTTCTTACTCGTTTCATACTTCTTTCTAAATTCTTTCTTTCTTCTTTCTTTCTTCTTTCTTTCTTCCTTTTTTCTTACTTATTTCTTACTTCTTTCTTACTTCTTTCCTACTTCTTTCCTACTTCTTTCTTACTTCTTTCTTACTTCTCTCTTACTTCTTTTTTCTTCTTTCTTGATTCTTTCTTTCTTCTTTCTTTTTTTCTTCTTTCTTACTTCTTTCTTAGATCTTTATTTCTGACTTCTTTCTTACTTCTTTCGTACATATTTCTTTCTTCTTTCTTTCTTACTTCTTTCTTACTTCTTTCTTACTTCTTTCGTACTTCTTTCTCTACTTCTTTCCTACTTCTTTCTTCTTTCTTTCTTACTTCTTTCTTACTTCTTTCTTACTTCTTTCTTTCATCTTTCTTACTTATTTCTTACTTCTTTCTTTCTTCTTTCTTCTTTCTTACTTCTTTCTTTCTTCTTTCTTACTTCTTTCTTACTACTTTCTTACTTCTTTCTTACTTCTTTCTTTTTTCTTTCTTACTTCTTTCTTTCTTACTTCTTACTTCTTTCTTACTTCTTTCTTACTTCTTTCTTACTTCATTCTAACTTCTTTCTTACTTCTTTTTAACTTTTTCTTACTTCTTTCTTACTTCTTTCTTCTTTCTTTCTTACTTCTTTCTTACTTCTTTCTTACTTCTTTCTTTCTTACTTCTTTCTTACTTCTTTCTTCTTTCTTTCTTACTTCTTTCTTTCTTCTTTCTTACTTCTCTCTTTCTTCTTTCTTACTTCTTTCTTACTTCTTTCTTTCTTCTTTCTTTCTTCTTTCTTGCTTCTTTCTTTCTTAATTCTTTCTTTCTTCTTTCTTACTTCTTTCTTACTTCTTTCTTACTTCTTTCTTACTTCTTTCTTCATTATTTCTTACTTCTTTCTTACTTCTTTCTTACTTCTTTCTTACATCTTTCTTCTTTCTTTCTTCTTTCTTAATTCTTTCTTTCTTCTTTCTTACTTCTTTCTTTCTTACTTCTTTCTTCCTTCTTTCTTCTTTCTTACTTCTTTCTTACTTCTTTCTTAATTCTTTCTTCTTTCTTCATTCTTTCTTCTCTCTTTCTTCTTTCTTTCTTACTTCTTTCTTTCTTCCTTCTTACTTCTTTCTTTCTTACTTCTTTCTTACTTCATTCTAACTTCTTTCTTCTTTATTTCTTACTTCTTTCTTACTTCTTTCTTACTTCTTTCTTACTTCTTTCTTACATCTTTCTTCTTTCTTTCTTCTTTCTTAATTCTTTCTTTCTTCTTTCTTACTTCTTTCTTTCTTACTTCTTTCTTTCTTCTTTCTTCTTTCTTACTTCTTTCTTACTTCTTTCTTAATTCTTTCTTCTTTCTTCATTCTTTCTTCTCTCTTTCTTCTTTCTTTCTTACTTCTTTCTTACTTCTTTCTTACTTCTTTCTCTCTTACTTCTTTCTTACTTCATTCTAACTTCTTTCTTACTTCTTTCTAACTTCTTTCTTACTTCTATCTTACTTCTTTCTAACTCCTTTCTTACTTCTTTCTTACTTCTTTCTTACTTCTTTCTAACTTCTTTCTTTCTTCTTTCTTACTTCTTTTTTTCTTCTTTCTTTATTACTTCTTTCTTACTTCTTTCTTACTTCTTTCTTACTTCTTTCTAACTTCCTTTTTCTCTTTCTTTCTTCTTTCATTCTTCTTTCTATCTTACTTCTTTCTTACTTATTTCTTATTTCTTTCTTACTTCTTTCGTACTTCTTTCTTACTTCTTTCTTACTTCTTTCTAACTTCTTTCTTACTTCTTTCTTACTTGTTTCATACTTCTTTCTAAATTCTTTCTTTCTTCTTTCTTCTTCTTTCTTTCTTACTTTTTTCTTACTTATTTCTTACTTCTTTCTTACTTCTTTCCTACTTCTTTCCTACTTCTTTCTTACTTCTTTCTTACTTCTCTCTTACTTTTTTTTTCTTCTTTCTTGATTCTTTCTTTCTTCTTTCTTTTTTACTTCTTTCTTACTTCTTGCTTAGTTTTTTATTTCTGACTTCTTTCTTACTTCTTTCGTACACCTTTCTTTCTTCTTTCTTTCTTACTTCTTTCTTACTTCTTTCTTACTTCTTTCTTACTTCTTCTCTACCTCTTCCTACTTCTTTCTTCTTTCTTTCTTACTTCTTTCTTACTTCTTTCTTACTCTTTCTTACTTCTTTCTTTCATCTTTCTTACTTATTTCTTACTTCTTTCTTTCTTCTTTCTTTCTTCTTTCTTACTTCTTTCTTTCTTCTTTGTTACTTCTTTCTACTACTTTCTTACTTCTTTCTTACTTCCTTCTTTTTTCTTTCTTACTTCTTTCTTTCTTACTTCTTTCTTACTTCTTTCTTACTTCTTTCTTACTTCTTTCTTACTTCATTCTAACTTCTTTCTTACTTCTTTTTAACTTTTTCTACTTCTTTCTTACTTCTTTCTTCTTTCTTTCTTACTCTTTCTTACTTCTTTCTTACTTCTTTCTTTCTTACTTCTTTTTTACTTCTTTCTTACTTCTTTCTATCTTCTTTCTTTCTTCTTTCTTACTTCTTTCTAACTCCTTTCTCACTTCTTTCTTACTTCTTTCTTACTTCTTTCTAACATCTTTCTTTCTTCCTTCTTACTTCTTTCTTTCTTCTTTCTTTCTTACTTCTTTCGTACTTCTTTCTTACTTCTTTCTTCTTTCTTTCTTACTTCTTTCTTTCTTCTTTCTTTCTTCTTTCTTACTTCTTTCTTTCTTTCTTCTTCCTTAATTCTTTCTTACTTCTTTCTTACTTCTTTCTTACTTCTTTCTTACTTCTTTCTTCTTTCTTCCTTCTTTCTTCTTTCTTTCTTCTTTCTTCTTCCTTCTTTCTTACTTCTTTCTTACTTCTTTCTTACTTCTTTCTAACTTCTTTCTTACTTCTTTCTTACTTCTTTCTAACTTCTTTCTTCCTTCTTTCTTTCTTCTTTCTTTCTTACTTCTTTCTTACTTCTTTCTTACATCTTTCTTACCTCTTTCTTTCTTCTTTCTTAATTCTTCTTTCTTCTTTCTTACTTCTTTCTTACTTCTTTCTTACTTCTTTCTTTCTTCTTCTTTCTTCTTTCTTACTTCTTTCTTTCTTACTTCTTTCTTACTTATTTCTTACCTCTTTCTTACTTCTTTCCTACTTCTTTCCTACTTCTTTCTTACTTCTTTCTTACTTCTTTCTTACTTCTTTCCTACTTCTTTCCTACTTCTTTCTTACTTCTTTGTTACTTCTTTCTTACTTCTTTCTTTCTTACTTCTTTCTTACTTCTTTCGTACTTCTTTCTTACTTCTTTCTTTCTTACTTCATTCTTACTTCTTTCTTACTTCTTTCTTACTTCTTTCTTACTTCTATCTTACTTCTTTCTTACTTCTTTCTTCTTTCTTTCTTACTTCTTTCTTACTTCTTTCTTACTTCTTTCTTACTTCTTTCTTACTTCTTTCTTTCTTGTTTCTTACTTCTTTCTTACTTCTTTGCTTTCTTCTTTCTTCCTTCTTTCTTACTCTTTCTTTCTTCTTCTTACTTCTTTCTTACTTCTTTCTTACATCTTTCATACTTCTTTCTTACTTCTTTCTTACTTCTTTCTTACTTCTTTCTTCTTTCTTCTTACTTCTTTCTTACTTCTTCTTTCTTCTTCTTACTTCTTTCTTCTACTTTCTTCCTTCTTTCTTTCTTCTTTCTACTTCTTTCTTTCCTCTTTCTTACTTCTTTCTTACTTCTTTCTTTCTTTCTTCTTTCTTACTTCTTTCTTACTTCTTTCGTACTTCTTTCTTACTTCTTTCTTCTTTCTTCCTTCTTTCTTCTTTCTTTCTTCTTTCTTTCTTACTTCTTTCTTACTTCTTTCTAACGTCTTTCTTACTTCTTTCTTACTTCTTTCTTACTACTTTCTACTTCTTTCTAACTTCCTTTTTCATCTTTCTTTCTTCTTTCTTTCTTCTTTCTTTCTTACTTCTTTCTTACTTATTTTTTACTTCTTTCTTTCTTACTTCTTTCGTACTTCTTTCTTACTTCTTTCTTTCTTACTTCTTTCTTACTTCTTTCTTACTTCTTTCTTCTTTCTTTCTTACTTCTTTCTTTCTTCTTTCTTACTTCTCTCTTTCTTCTTTCTTACTTCTTTCTTACTTCTTTCTTTCTTCTTTCTTTCTTCTTTCTTACTTCTTTCTTTCTTAATTCTTTCTTTCTTCTTTCTTACTTCTTTCTATCTTCTTTCTTACTTCTCTCTTTCTTCTTTCTTACTTCTTTCTTACTTCTTTCTAACTTCTTTCTTCCTTCTTTCTTTCTTCTTTCTTTCTTACTTCTTTCTTACTTCTTTCTTACATCTTTCTTACCTCTTTCTTTCTTCTTTCTTAATTCTTCTTTCTTCTTTCTTACTTCTTTCTTACTTCTTTCTTACTTCTTTCTTTCTTCTTTCTTTCTTCTTTCTTACTTCTTTCTTTCTTACTTCTTTCTTACTTATTTCTTACCTCTTTCTTACTTCTTTCCTACTTCTTTCCTACTTCTTTCTTACTTCTTTCTTACTTCTTTCTTACTTCTTTCCTACTTCTTTCCTACTTCTTTCTTACTTCTTTGTTACTTCTTTCTTACTTCTTTCTTTCTTACTTCTTTCTTACTTCTTTCGTACTTCTTTCTTACTTCTTTCTTTCTTACTTCATTCTTACTTCTTTCTTACTTCTTTCTTACTTCTTTCTTACTTCTATCTTACTTCTTTCTTACTTCTTTCTTCTTTCTTTCTTACTTCTTTCTTACTTCTTTCTTACTTCTTTCTTACTTCTTTCTTTCTTACATCTTTCTTTCTTCTTTCTTCTTTCTTACTTCTTTCGTACTTCTTTCTTACTTCTTTCTTCTTTCTTCCTTCTTTCTTCTTTCTTTCTTCTTTCTTTCTTACTTCTTTCTTACTTCTTTCTAACGTCTTTCTTACTTCTTTCTTACTTCTTTCTTACTACTTTCTTACTTCTTTCTAACTTCCTTTTCATCTTTCTTTCTTCTTTCTTTCTTCTTTCTTTCTTACTTCTTTCTTACTTATTTTTTACTTCTTTCTTTCTTACTTCTTTCGTACTTCTTTCTTACTTCTTTCTTTCTACTTCTTTCTTACTTCTTTCTTACTTCTTTCTTCTTTCTTTCTTACTTCTTTCTTTCTTCTTTCTTACTTCTCTCTTTCTTCTTTCTTACTTCTTTCTTACTTCTTTCTTTCTTCTTTCTTTCTTCTTTCTTACTTCTTTCTTTCTTAATTCTTTCTTTCTTCTTTCTTACTTCTTTCTATCTTCTTTCTTACTTCTCTCTTTCTTCTTTCTTACTTCTTTCTTACTTCTTCTAACTTCTTTCTTCCTCTTTCTTTCTTCTTTCTTTCTTACTTCTTTCTTACTTCTTTCTTACATCTTTCTTACCTCTTTCTTTCTTCTTTCTTAATTCTTCTTTCTTCTTTCTTACTTCTTTCTTACTTCTTTCTTACTTCTTTCTTTCTTCTTTCTTTCTTCTTTCTTACTTCTTTCTTTCTTACTTCTTTCTTACTTATTTCTTACCTCTTTCTTACTTCTTTCCTACTTCTTTCCTACTTCTTTCTTACTTCTTTCTTACTTCTTTCTTACTTCTTTCCTACTTCTTTCCTACTTCTTTCTTACTTCTTTGTTACTTCTTTCTTACTTCTTTCTTTCTTACTTCTTTCTTACTTCTTTCGTACTTCTTTCTTACTTCTTTCTTTCTTACTTCATTCTTCCTTCTTTCTTACTTCTTTCTTACTTCTTTCTTACTTCTATCTTACTTCTTTCTTACTTCTTTCTTCTTTCTTTCTTACTTCTTTCTTACTTCTTTCTTACTTCTTTCTTACTTCTTTCTTTCTTACATCTTTCTTTCTTCTTTCTTCTTTCTTACTTCTTTCTTACTTCTTTCTTAATTCTTTCTTCTTTCTTCATTCTTTCTTCTCTCTTTCTTCTTTCTTTCTTACTTCTTTCTTACTTCTTTCTTACTTCTTTCTTTCTTACTTCTTTCTTACTTCATTCTAACTTCTTTCTTACTTCTTTCTAACTTCTTTCTTACTTCTATCTTACTTCTTTCTAACTCCTTTCTTACTTCTTTCTTACTTCTTTCTTACTTCTTTCTAACTTCTTTCTTTCTTCTTTCTTACTTCTTTTTTCTTCTTTCTTTATTACTTCTTTCTTACTTCTTTCTTACTTCTTTCTTACTTCTTTCTAACTTCCTTTTTCTTCTTTCTTTCTTCTTTCATTCTTCTTTCTATCTTACTTCTTTCTTACTTATTTCTTATTTCTTTCTTACTTCTTTCGTACTTCTTTCTTACTTCTTTCTTACTTCTTTCTAACTTCTTTCTTACTTCTTTCTTACTTGTTTCATACTTCTTTCTAAATTCTTTCTTTCTTCTTTCTTTCTTCTTTCTTTCTTACTTTTTTCTTACTTATTTCTTACTTCTTTCTTACTTCTTTCCTACTTCTTTCCTACTTCTTTCTTACTTCTTTCTTACTTCTCTCTTACTTTTTTTTCTTCTTTCTTGATTCTTTCTTTCTTCTTTCTTTTTTACTTCTTTCTTACTTCTTTCTTAGTTTTTTATTTCTGACTTCTTTCTTACTTCTTTCGTACACCTTTCTTTCTTCTTTCTTTCTTACTTCTTTCTTACTTCTTTCTTACTTCTTTCTTACTTCTTTCTCTACCTCTTTCCTACTTCTTTCTTCTTTCTTTCTTACTTCTTTCTTACTTCTTTCTTACTTCTTTCTTACTTCTTTCTTTCATCTTTCTTATTTATTTCTTACTTCTTTCTTTCTTCATTCATTCTTCTTTCTTACTTCTTTCTTTCTTCTTTGTTACTTCTTTCTTACTACTTTCTTACTTCTTTCTTACTTCCTTCTTTTTTCTTTCTTACTTCTTTCTTTCTTACTTCTTTCTTACTTCTTTCTTACTTCTTTCTTACTTCTTTCTTACTTCATTCTAACTTCTTTCTTACTTCTTTTTAACTTTTTCTTACTTCTTTCTTACTTCTTTCTTCTTTCTTTCTTACTTCTTTCTTACTTCTTTCTTACTTCTTTCTTACTTCTTTCTTTCTTACTTCTTTTTTACTTCTTTCTTACTTCTTTCTATCTTCTTTCTTTCTTCTTTCTTACTTCTTTCTAACTCCTTTCTCACTTCTTTCTTACTTCTTTCTTACTTCTTTCTAACATCTTTCTTTCTTCCTTCTTACTTCTTTCTTTCTTCTTTCTTTCTTACTTCTTTCGTACTTCTTTCTTACTTCTTTCTTCTTTCTTTCTTACTTCTTTCTTTCTTCTTTCTTTCTTCTTTCTTACTTCTTTCTTTCTTTCTTCTTCCTTAATTCTTTCTTACTTCTTTCTTACTTCTTTCTTACTTCTTTCTTACTTCTTTCTTCTTTCTTCCTTCTTTCTTCTTTCTTTCTTCTTTCTTTCTTACTTCTTTCTTACTTCTTTCTTACTTCTTTCTTACTTCTTTCTTACTTCTTTCTAACTTCTTTCTTACTTCTTTCTTACTTCTTTCTAACTTCTTTCTTCCTTCTTTCTTTCTTCTTTCTTTCTTACTTCTTTCTTACTTCTTTCTTACATCTTTCTTACCTCTTTCTTTCTTCTTTCTTAATTCTTCTTTCTTCTTTCTTACTTCTTTCTTACTTCTTTCTTACTTCTTTCTTTCTTCTTTCTTTCTTCTTTCTTACTTCTTTCTTTCTTACTTCTTTCTTACTTATTTCTTACCTCTTTCTTACTTCTTTCCTACTTCTTTCCTACTTCTTTCTTACTTCTTTCTTACTTCTTTCTTACTTCTTTCCTACTTCTTTCCTACTTCTTTCTTACTTCTTTGTTACTTCTTTCTTACTTCTTTCTTTCTTACTTCTTTCTTACTTCTTTCTTACTTCTATCTTACTTCTTTCTTACTTCTTTCTTCTTTCTTTCTTACTTCTTTCTTACTTCTTTCTTACTTCTTTCTTACTCCTTTCTTACTTCTTTCTTTCTTGTTTCTTACTTCTTTCTTACTTCTTTCTTTCTTCTTTCTTCCTTCTTTCTTACTTCTTTCTTTCTTCTTTCTTACTTCTTTCTTACTTCTTTCTTACATCTTTCATACTTCTTTCTTACTTCTTTCTTACTTCTTTCTTACTTCTTTCTTCTTTCTTTCTTACTTCTTTCTTACTTCTTTCTTTCTTCTTTCTTACTTCTTTCTTTCTTCTTTCTTCCTTCTTTCTTTCTTCTTTCTTACTTCTTTCTTTCCTCTTTCTTACTTCTTTCTTACTTCTTTCTTTCTTTCTTCTTTCTTACTTCTTTCTTACTTCTTTCTTACTTCTTTCTTACTTCTTTCTTCTTTCTTCCTTCTTTCTTCTTTCTTTCTTCTTTCTTTCTTACTTCTTTCTTACTTCTTTCTAACGTCTTTCTTACTTCTTTCTTACTACTTTCTTACTTCTTTCTAACTTCCTTTTTCATCTTTCTTTCTTCTTTCTTTCTTCTTTCTTTCTTACTTCTTTCTTACTTATTTTTTACTTCTTTCTTTCTTACTTCTTTCGTACTTCTTTCTTACTTCTTTCTTTCTTACTTCTTTCTTACTTCTTTCTTACTTCTTTCTTCTTTCTTTCTTACTTCTTTCTTTCTTCTTTCTTACTTCTCTCTTTCTTCTTTCTTACTTCTTTCTTACTTCTTTCTTTCTTCTTTCTTTCTTCTTTCTTACTTCTTTCTTTCTTAATTCTTTCTTTCTTCTTTCTTACTTCTTTCTATCTTCTTTCTTTCTTCTTTCTTACTTCTTTCTAACTCCTTTCTTACTTCTTTCTTACTTCTTTCTTACTTCTTTCTAACATCTTTCTTCTTTCTTTCTTCTTTCTTAATTCTTTCTTTCTTCTTTCTTACTTCTTTCTTTCTTACTTCTTTCTTACTTCATTCTAACTTTTCTTACTTCTTTCTAACTTCTTTCTTACTTCTATCTTACTTCTTTCTAACTCCTTTCTTACTTCTTTCTTACTTCTTTCTTACTTCTTTCTAACTTCTTCTTTCTTCTTTCTTCCTTCTTTTTTCTTCTTTCTTTATTACTTCTTTCTTACTTCTTTCTTACTTCTTTCTTACTTCTTTCTAACTTCCTTTTTCTTCTTTCTTTCTTCTTTCATTCTTCTTTCTATCTTACTTCTTTCTTACTTATTTCTTACTTCTTTCTTTCTTACTTCTTTCGTACTTCTTTCTTACTTCTTTCTTACTTCTTTCTAAATTCTTTATTACTTCTTTCTTACTTGTTTCATACTTCTTTCTAAATTCTTTCTTTCTTCTTTCTTTCTTCTTTCTTTCTTACTTTTTTCTTACTTATTTCTTACTTCTTTCTTACTTCTTTCCTACTTCTTTCCTACTTCTTTCTTACTTCTTTCTTACTTCTCTCTTACTTCTTTATTCTTCTTTCTTGATTCTTTCTTTCTTCTTTCTTTTTTACTTCTTTCTTACTTCTTTCTTAGTTCTTTATTTCTGACTTCTTTCTTACTTCTTTCGTACATCTTTCTTTCTTCTTTCTTTTTTACTTCTTTCTTACTTCTTTCTTACTTCTTTCTTACTTCTTTCTCTACTTCTTTCCTACTTCTTTCTTCTTTCTTTCTTACTTCTTTCTTACTTCTTTCTTACTTCTTTCTTACTTCTTTCTTTCATCTTTCTTACTTATTTCTTACTTCTTTCTTTCTTCTTTCTTTCTTCTTTCTTACTTCTTTCTTTCTTCTTTCTTACTTCTTTCTTACTACTTTCTTACTTCTTTCTTACTTCTTTCTTTTTTCTTTCTTACTTCTTTCTTTCTTACTTCTTTCTTACTTCTTTCTTTCTTACTTCTTTCTTACTTCATTCTAACTTCTTTCTTACTTCTTTTTAACTTTTTCTTACTTCTTTCTTACTTCTTTCTTCTTTCTTTCTTACTTCTTTCTTACTTCTTTCTTACTTCTTTCTTTCTTACTTCTTTCTTACTTCTTTTTTACTTCTTTCTTACTTCTTTCTATCTTCTTTCTTTCTTCTTTCTTACTTATTTCTAACTCCTTTCTTACTTCTTTCTTACTTCTTTCTTACTTCTTTCTAACATCTTTCTTTCTTCCTTCTTACTTCTTTCTTTCTTACTTCTTTCTTTCTTCTTTCTTTCTTCTTTCTTACTTCTTTCTTACTTCTTTCTTACTTCTTTCTTACTTCTTTATAACTTCTTTCTTACTTATTTCTTACCTCTTTCTTACTTCTTTCCTACTTCTTTCCTACTTCTTTCTTACTTCTTTCTTACTTCTTTCCTACTTCTTTCCTACTTCTTTGTTACTTCTTTCTTTCTTCTTTCTTACTTCTTTCTTTCTTCTTTCTTACTTCTTTCTTTCTTCTTTCTTACTTCTTTCTTACTTCTTTCTTACTTCTTTCATACTTCTTTCTTACTTCTTTCTTACTTCTTTCTTACTTCTTTCTTACTTCTTTCTTACTTCTTTCTTCTTTCTTTCTTACTTCTTTCTTACTTCTTTCTTACTTCTTTCTTACTTCTTTCTTTCTTCTTTCTTACTTATTTCTTACTTCTTTCTTTCTTCTTTCTTCCTTCTTTCTTACTTCTTTCTTACATCTTTCTTACCTCTTTCTTTCTTCTTTCTTAATTCTTCTTTCTTCTTTCTTACTTCTTTCTTACTTCTTTCTTACTTCTTTCTTTCTTCTTTCTTTCTTCTTTCTTACTTCTTTATAACTTCTTTCTTACTTCTTTCTTACTTCTTTCTTTCTTACTTCTTTCTTACTTATTTCTTACCTCTTTCTTACTTCTTTCCTACTTCTTTCCTACTTCTTTCTTACTTCTTTCTTACTTCTTTCCTACTTCTTTCCTACTTCTTTGTTACTTCTTTCTTTCTTCTTTCTTACTTCTTTCTTTCTTCTTTCTTACTTCTTTCTTTCTTCTTTCTTACTTCTTTCTTACTTCTTTCTTACTTCTTTCATACTTCTTTCTTACTTCTTTCTTACTTCTTTCTTACTTCTTTCTTACTTCTTTCTTACTTCTTTCTTACTTATTTCTTACTTCTTTCTTTCTTCTTTCTTCCTTCTTTCTTTCTTCTTTCTTCCTTCTTTCTTACTTCTTTCTTTCTTCTTTCTTACTTCTTTCTTACTTCTTTCTTACTTCTTTCATACTTCTTTATTACTTCTTTCTTACTTCTTTCTTACTTCTTTCTTCTTTCTTTCTTACTTCTTTCTTACTTCTTTCTTTCTTCTTTCTTACTTCTTTCTTTCTTCTTTCTTACTTCTTTCTTTCTTCTTTCTTACTTCATTCTTTCTTCTTTCTTACTTCTTTCTTACTTCTTTCTTACTTCCTTCTTACTTCTTTCTTACTTCTTTCTTACTTCATTCTTACTTCTTTCTTACTTCTTTCTTTCTTCTTTCTTACTTCTTTCTTTCTTCTCTCTTTCTTCTCTCTTTCTTCTTTCTTTCTTCTTTCTTTCTTCTTTCTTTCTTACTTCTTTCTTAGTTCTTTCTTAGTTCTTTCTTAAGTCTTTCTTTCTTTCTTCTTGCTTTCTTCTTTCTTATTTCTAAATTCTTTCTAACTTCTTTCTTTCTTCTTTCTTACTTCTTTCTTACTTCTTTCTTACTTCTTTCGTACTTCTTTCTTACTTCTTCCTTTTTCTTTCTTACTTCTTTCTTACTTCTTTCTAACATCTTTCTTCTTTCTTTCTTCTTTCTTAATTCTTTCTTTCTTCTTTCTTACTTCTTTCTTACTTCTTTCTTACTTCTTTCCTACTTCTTTCTTAATTCTTTCTAACTTCTTTCTTACTTCTTTCTTACTTCTTTCTAATTTCTTTCTTACTTCTTTCTTACTTCTTTCTTACTTCTTTCTAACTTCTTTCTTTCTTCTTTCTTTCTTCTTTCTTTCTTCTTTCTTTCTTACTTCTTTCTTAATTCTTTCTTACTTCTTTCTTCTTTCTTCCGTCTTTCTTCTTTCTTTCTTCTTTCTTACTTCTTTCTTTCTTACTTCTTTCATACTTCTTTCTTACTTCTTTCTTACTTCTTTCTTTTTTCTTTCTTACTTCTTTCTTCTTTCTTTCTTCTTTCTTACTTCTTTCTTTCTTCTTTCTTACTTCTTTCTTTCTTCTTTCTTACTTCTTTCTTACTTCTTTCTTTCTTCTTTCTTTCTTCTTTCTTACTTCTTTCTTACTTCTTTCTTACTTCTTTCTTCTTTCTTACTTCTTTCTTACTTCTTTCTTCTTTCTTTCTTACTTATTTCTTACTACTTTCTTACTACTTTCTTACTTCTTTCTTACATCTTTCTTCTTTCTTTCTTCTTTCTTAATTCTTTCTTTCTTCTTTCTTACTTCTTTCTTACTTCTTTCTTACTTCTTTCTTCTTTCTTCCTTCTTTCTTCTTTCTTTCTTCTTTCTTTCTTACTTCTTTCTTACTTCTTTCTTACTTCTTTCTTACTTCTTTCTAAGTTCTTTCTTACTTCTTTCTTACTTCTTTCTAACTTCTTTCTTTCTTCTTTCTTTCTTCTTTCTTTCTTACTTCTTTCTTACTTCTTTCTTACTTCTTTCTTCTTTCTTTCTTACTTCTTTCTTACTTCTTTCTTACTTATTTCTTACTTCTTTCTTCATTCTTTCTTACTTCTTTCTTACTTCTTTCTTACTTCTTTCTTACTTATTTCTCTCTTACTTCTTTCTTACTTCTTTCGTACTTCTTTCTTACTTCTTTCTTTCTTACTTCTTTCTTACTTCTTTCTTGCTTCTTTCTTACTTCTTTCTTTCTTCTTTCTTACTTCTTTCTTTCTTATTTCTTACTTCTTTCTTACTTCTTTCTTACTTATTTCTTACTTCTTTCTGACTTCTTTCTTACTTCTTTCTTCTTTCTTTCTTACTTCTTTCTTACTTCTTTCTTACTTATTTCTTACTTCTTTCTTCATTCCTTCTTACTTCTTTCTTACTTCTTTCTTACTTCTTTCTTACTTCTTTCTTACTTCTTTCTTTCTTCTCTCTTTCTTCTCTCTTTCTTCTTTCTTTCTTCTTTCTTTCTTCTTTCTTTCTTACTTCTTTCTTAGTTCTTTCTTAGTTCTTTCTTAAGTCTTTCTTTCTTTCTTCTTGCTTTCTTCTTTCTCTCTTATTTCTAAATTCTTTCTAACTTCTTTTTTTCTTCTTTCTTACTTCTTTCTTACTTCTTTCTTACTTCTTTCGTACTTCTTTCTTACTTCTTTCTTCTTTCTTTCTTACTTCTTTCTTACTTCTTTCTAACATCTTTCTTCTTTCTTTCTTCTTTCTTAATTCTTTCTTTCTTCTTTCTTACTTCTTTCTTACTTCTTTCTTACTTCTTTCCTACTTCTTTCTTAATTCTTTCTAACTTCTTTCTTACTTCTTTCTTACTTCTTTCTTTTTTCTTTCTTACTTCTTTCTTACTTCTTTCTTACTTCTTTCTAACTTCTTTCTTTCTTCTTTCTTTCTTCTTTCTTTCTTCTTTCTTTCTTACTTCTTTCTTAATTCTTTCTTACTTCTTTCTTCTTTCTTCCGTCTTTCTTCTTTCTTTCTTCTTTCTTTCTTCTTTCTTTCTTACTTCTTTCTTACTTATTTCTTACTTCTTTCTTTCTTACTTCTTTCATACTTCTTTCTTACTTCTTTCTTACTTCTTTCTTTTTTCTTTCTTACTTCTTTCTTCTTTCTTTCTTCTTTCTTACTTCTTTCTTTCTTCTTTCTTACTTCTTTCTTTCTTCTTTCTTACTTCTTTCTTACTTCTTTCTTTCTTCTTTCTTTCTTCTTTCTTACTTCTTTCTTACTTCTTTCTTACTTCTTTCTTCTTTCTTTCTTCTTTCTTACTTCTTTATTACTTCTTTCTTCTTTCTTTCTTACTTATTTCTTACTACTTTCTTACTACTTTCTTACTTCTTTCTTACATCTTTCTTCTTTTTTAATTCTTTCTTTCTTCTCTCTTACTTCTTTCTTACTTCTTTCTTTCTTCTTTCTTCTTTCTTCCTTCTTTCTTACTTCTTTCTTACTTCTTTCTTCTTTCTTCCTTCTTTCTTCTTTCTTTCTTCTTTCTTTCTTACTTCTTTCTTTCTTCTTTCTTACTTCTTTCTTTCTTATTTCTTACTTCTTTCTTACTTCTTTCTTACTTATTTCTTACTTCTTTCTGACTTCTTTCTTACTTCTTTCTTCTTTCTTTCTTACTTCTTTCTTACTTCTTTCTTACTTATTTCTTACTTCTTTCTTCATTCCTTCTTACTTCTTTCTTACTTCTTTCTTACTTCTTTCTTACTTCTTTCTTACTTCTTTCTTTCTTCTCTCTTTCTTCTCTCTTTCTTCTTTCTTTCTTCTTTCTTTCTTCTTTCTTTCTTACTTCCTTCTTAGTTCTTTCTTAGTTCTTTCTTAAGTCTTTCTTTCTTCTTGCTTTCTTCTTTCTCTCCTATTTCTAAATTCTTTCTAACTTCTTTCTTTCTTCTTTCTTACTTCTTTCTTACTTCTTTCTTACTTCTTTCTTACTTCTTTCGTACTTCTTTCTTACTTCTTTCTTCTTTCTTTCTTACTTCTTTCTTACTTCTTTCTAACATCTTTCTTACTTCTTTCTTTCTTCTTTCTTAATTCTTTCTTTCTGCTTTCTTACTTCTTTCTTACTTCTTTCTTACTTCTTTCCTACTTCTTTCTTAATTCTTTCTAACTTCTTTCTTACTTCTTTCTTACTTCTTTCTAATTTCTTTCTTACTTCTTTCTTACTTCTTTCTTACTTCTTTCTAACTTCTTTCTTTCTTCTTTCTTACTTCTTTCTTTCTTAATTCTTTCTTACTTCTTTCTTCTTTCTTCCGTCTTTCTTCTTTCTTTCTTCTTTCTTTCTTCTTTCTTTCTTACTTCTTTCTTACTTGTTTCTTACTTCTTTCTTTCTTACTTCTTTCTTACTTATTTCTTACTTATTTCTTTCTTACTTCTTTCGCACTTCTTTCTTACCTCTTTCTTTCTTACTTCTTTCTTACTTCTTTCTTTCTTCTTTCTTTCTTCTTTCTTACTTCTTTCTTACTTCTTTCTTACTTCTTTCTTCTTTCTTTATTCTTTCTTACTTCTTACTTACTTCTTTCTTACTTCTTTCTTACTTCTTTCTTACTACTTTCTTACTACTTTCTTACTTCTTTCTTACATCTTTCTTCTTTCTTTCTTCTTTCTTAATTCTTTCATTCTTCTTTCTTACTTCTTTCTTACTTCTTTCTTTCTTCTTTCTTCTTTCTTACTTCTTTCTTACTTCTTTCTTACTTCTTTCTTCTTTCTTCCTTCTTTCTTCTTTCTTTCTTCTTTCTTTCTTACTTCTTTCTTACTTCTTTCTTACTTCTTTCTTACTTCTTTCTTACTTCTTTCTAAGTTCTTTCTTACTTCTTTCTTACTTCTTTCTAACTTCTTTCTTTCTTCTTTCTTTCTTCTTTCTTTCTTACTTCTTTCTTACTTCTTTCTTACTTCTTTCTTCTTTCTTTCTTACTTCTTTCTTACTTCTTTCTTACTTCTTTCTTACTTCTTTCTTACTTCTTTCTTACTTATTTCATACTTCTTTCTTACTTCTTTCTTTCTTCTTTCTTACTTATTTCTCTCTTACTTCTTTCTTACTTCTTTCGTACTTCTTTCTTACTTCTTTCTTTCTTACTTCTTTCTTACTTCTTTCTTGCTTCTTTCTTACTTCTTTCTTACTTCTTTCTTACTTCTTTCTTCTTTCTTTCTTACTTCTTTCTTACTTCTTTCTTACTTTTCTTAATTCTTTTGTACTTCTTTCTTACTTCTTTCTTTCTTACTTATTTCTTACTTCTTTCTTTCTTCATTCTAACTTCTTTCTTAATTCTTTCTAACTTCTTTCTTACTTCTTTCTTACTTCTTTCTAACTTTTTTCTTACTTCTTTCTTACTTCTTTCTAACTTCTTTCCTTCTTCTTTCTTTCTTCTTTCTTTCTTCTTTCTTTCTTACTTCTTTCTTAATTCTTTCTTACTTCTTTCTTCTTTCTTCCGTCTTTCTTCTTTCTTTCTTCTTTCTTTCTTACTTCTTTCTTATTTCTTTCTTACTTCTTCCTTACTTATTTCTTACTTCTTTCTTACTCCTTTTTTCTTCTTTCTTACATCTTTCTAACTTCTTTCTTACTTCTTTTTTCTTCTTTCTTTCTTCTTTCTTTCTTACTTCTTTCTTACTTCTTTCGTACTTCTTTCTAACTTCTCTCTTTCTTACTTCATACTTACTTCTTTCTTACTTCTTTCTTACATCTTTCTTACTTCTTTCTTTCTTCTTTCTTAATTCTTTCTGTCTTTCTTACTTCTTTCTTACTTCTTTCTTTCTTCTTTCTTTTTTCTTTTTTACTTCTTTCTTTCTTACTTCTTTCTTACTTATTTCTTACTTCTTTCTTACTTCTTTCCTACTTCTTTCCTACTTCTTTCTTACTTCTTTCTTACTTCTTTCTTACTTCTTTTTTCTTCTTTCTTTCTTCTTTCTTTCTTCTTTCTTTCTTACTTCTTTCTTACTTCTTTCTTACTTCTTTCTTTCTTACTTCTTTCTCACTTCTTTCGTACTTCTTTCTTACTTCTTTCTTTCTTACTTCTTTCTTACTTCTTTCGTACTTCTTTCTTACTTCTTTCTTCTTTCTTTTTTACTTCTTTCTTACTTCTTTCTTACTTCTTTCTTACTTCTTTCTTACTTCTTTTTTCTTCTTTCTTAATTCTTTCTTTCTTCTTTCTTTCTTACTTCTTTCTTAGTTCTTTCTTACTTCTTTCTTACTTCTTTCTTTCTTAATTCTTTCTTACTTCTTTCGTACTTCTTTCTTACTTCTTTCTTCTTTCTTTCTTACTTATTTCTTACTTCTTTCTTACTTCTTTCTTACTTCTTTTTTCTTCTTTCTTAATTCTTTCTTTCTTCTTTCTTTCTTCTTTCTTTCTTACTTTTTTCTTACTTATTTCTTACTTCTTTCTTACTTCTTTCCTACTTCTTTCCTACTTCTTTCTTACTTCTTTCTTACTTCTCTCTTACTTCTTTATTCTTCTTTCTTGATTCTTTCTTTCTTCTTTATTTTTACTTCTTTCTTACTTCTTTCTTAGTTCTTTATTTCTGACTTCTTTCTTACTTCTTTCGTACATCTTTCTTTCTTCTTTCTTTTTTACTTCTTTCTTACTTCTTTCTTACTTCTTTCTTACTTCTTTCTATACTTCTTTCCTACTTCTTTCTTCTTTCTTTCTTACTTCTTTCTTACTTCTTTCTTACTTCTTTCTTACTTCTTTCTTTCATCTTTCTTACTTATTTCTTACTTCTTTCTTTCTTCTTTCTTTCTTCTTTCTTACTTCTTTCTTTCTTCTTTCTTACTTCTTTCTTACTACTTTCTTACTTCTTTCTTACTTCTTTCTTTTTTCTTTCTTACTTCTTTCTTTCTTACTTCTTTCTTACTTCTTTCTTTCTTACTTCTTTCTTACTTCATTCTAACTTCTTTCTTACTTCTTTTTAACTTTTTCTTACTTCTTTCTTACTTCTTTCTTCTTTCTTTCTTACTTCTTTCTTACTTCTTTCTTACTTCTTTCTTTCTTACTTCTTTCTTACTTCTTTTTTACTTCTCTCTTACTTCTTTCTATCTTCTTTCTTTCTTCTTTCTTACTTATTTCTAACTCCTTTCTTACTTCTTTCTTACTTCTTTCTTACTTCTTTCTAACATCTTTCTTTCTTCCTTCTTACTTCTTTCTTTCTTCTTTCTTTCTTACTTCTTTCGTACTTCTTTCTTACTTCTTTCTTCTTTCTTTCTTACTTCTTTCTTTCTTCTTTCTTTCTTCTTTCTTACTTCTTTCTTTCTTTCTTCTTTCTTCTTTCTTACTTCTTTCTTACTTCTTTCTTACTTCTTTCTTCTTTCTTCCTTCTTTCTTCTTTCTTTCTTCTTTCTTTCTTACTTCTTTCTTACTTCTTTCTTACTTCTTTCTTACTTCTTTCTTACTTCTTTATAACTTCTTTCTTACTTATTTCTTACCTCTTTCTTACTTCTTTCCTACTTCTTTCCTACTTCTTTCTTACTTCTTTCTTACTTCTTTCCTACTTCTTTCCTACTTCTTTGTTACTTCTTTCTTTCTTCTTTCTTACTTCTTTCTTTCTTCTTTCTTACTTCTTTCTTTCTTCTTTCTTACTTCTTTCTTACTTCTTTCTTACTTCTTTCATACTTCTTTCTTACTTCTTTCTTACTTCTTTCTTACTTCTTTCTTACTTCTTTCTTACTTCTTTCTTACTTCTTTCTTCTTTCTTTCTTACTTCTTTCTTACTTCTTTCTTACTTCTTTCTTACTTCTTTCTTTCTTCTTTCTTACTTATTTCTTACTTCTTTCTTTCTTCTTTCTTCCTTCTTTCTTACTTCTTTCTTACATCTTTCTTACCTCTTTCTTTCTTCTTTCTTAATTCTTCTTTCTTCTTTCTTACTTCTTTCTTACTTCTTTCTTACTTCTTTCTTTCTTCTTTCTTTCTTCTTTCTTACTTCTTTATAACTTCTTTCTTACTTCTTTCTTACTTCTTTCTTTCTTACTTCTTTCTTACTTATTTCTTACCTCTTTCTTACTTCTTTCCTACTTCTTTCCTACTTCTTTCTTACTTCTTTCTTACTTCTTTCCTACTTCTTTCCTACTTCTTTGTTACTTCTTTCTTTCTTCTTTCTTACTTCTTTCTTTCTTCTTTCTTACTTCTTTCTTTCTTCTTTCTTACTTCTTTCTTACTTCTTTCTTACTTCTTTCATACTTCTTTCTTACTTCTTTCTTACTTCTTTCTTACTTCTTTCTTACTTCTTTCTTACTTCTTTCTTACTTATTTCTTACTTCTTTCTTTCTTCTTTCTTCCTTCTTTCTTTCTTCTTTCTTCCTTCTTTCTTACTTCTTTCTTTCTTCTTTCTTACTTCTTTCTTACTTCTTTCTTACTTCTTTCATACTTCTTTATTACTTCTTTCTTACTTCTTTCTTACTTCTTTCTTCTTTCTTTCTTACTTCTTTCTTACTTCTTTCTTTCTTCTTTCTTACTTCTTTCTTTCTTCTTTCTTACTTCTTTCTTTCTTCTTTCTTACTTCATTCTTTCTTCTTTCTTACTTCTTTCTTACTTCTTTCTTACTTCCTTCTTACTTCTTTCTTACTTCTTTCTTACTTCATTCTTACTTCTTTCTTACTTCTTTCTTTCTTCTTTCTTACTTCTTTCTTTCTTCTCTCTTTCTTCTCTCTTTCTTCTTTCTTTCTTCTTTCTTTCTTCTTTCTTTCTTACTTCTTTCTTAGTTCTTTCTTAGTTCTTTCTTAAGTCTTTCTTTCTTTCTTCTTGCTTTCTTCTTTCTTATTTCTAAATTCTTTCTAACTTCTTTCTTTCTTCTTTCTTACTTCTTTCTTACTTCTTTCTTACTTCTTTCGTACTTCTTTCTTACTTCTTCCTTTTTCTTTCTTACTTCTTTCTTACTTCTTTCTAACATCTTTCTTCTTTCTTTCTTCTTTCTTAATTCTTTCTTTCTTCTTTCTTACTTCTTTCTTACTTCTTTCTTACTTCTTTCCTACTTCTTTCTTAATTCTTTCTAACTTCTTTCTTACTTCTTTCTTACTTCTTTCTAATTTCTTTCTTACTTCTTTCTTACTTCTTTCTAACTTCTTTCTTTCTTCTTTCTTTCTTCTTTCTTTCTTCTTTCTTTCTTACTTCTTTCTTAATTCTTTCTTACTTCTTTCTTCTTTCTTCCGTCTTTCTTCTTTCTTTCTTCTTTCTTACTTCTTTCTTTCTTACTTCTTTCATACTTCTTTCTTACTTCTTTCTTACTTCTTTCTTTTTTCTTTCTTACTTCTTTCTTCTTTCTTTCTTCTTTCTTACTTCTTTCTTTCTTCTTTCTTACTTCTTTCTTTCTTCTTTCTTACTTCTTTCTTACTTCTTTCTTTCTTCTTTCTTTCTTCTTTCTTACTTCTTTCTTACTTCTTTCTTACTTCTTTCTTCTTTCTTACTTCTTTCTTACTTCTTTCTTCTTTCTTTCTTACTTATTTCTTACTACTTTCTTACTACTTTCTTACTTCTTTCTTACATCTTTCTTCTTTCTTTCTTCTTTCTTAATTCTTTCTTTCTTCTTTCTTACTTCTTTCTTACTTCTTTCTTACTTCTTTCTTCTTTCTTCCTTCTTTCTTCTTTCTTTCTTCTTTCTTTCTTACTTCTTTCTTACTTCTTTCTTACTTCTTTCTTACTTCTTTCTAAGTTCTTTCTTACTTCTTTCTTACTTCTTTCTAACTTCTTTCTTTCTTCTTTCTTTCTTCTTTCTTTCTTACTTCTTTCTTACTTCTTTCTTACTTCTTTCTTCTTTCTTTCTTACTTCTTTCTTACTTCTTTCTTACTTATTTCTTACTTCTTTCTTCATTCTTTCTTACTTCTTTCTTACTTCTTTCTTACTTCTTTCTTACTTCTTTCTTACTTCTTTCTTACTTATTTCTCTCTTACTTCTTTCTTACTTCTTTCGTACTTCTTTCTTACTTCTTTCTTTCTTCCTTCTTTCTTCTTTCTTTCTTCTTTCTTTCTTACTTCTTTCTTTCTTCTTTCTTACTTCTTTCTTTCTTATTTCTTACTTCTTTCTTACTTCTTTCTTACTTATTTCTTACTTCTTTCTGACTTCTTTCTTACTTCTTTCTTCTTTCTTTCTTACTTCTTTCTTACTTCTTTCTTACTTATTTCTTACTTCTTTCTTCATTCCTTCTTACTTCTTTCTTACTTCTTTCTTACTTCTTTCTTACTTCTTTCTTACTTCTTTCTTTCTTCTCTCTTTCTTCTCTCTTTCTTCTTTCTTTCTTCTTTCTTTCTTCTTTCTTTCTTACTTCCTTCTTAGTTCTTTCTTAGTTCTTTCTTAAGTCTTTCTTTCTTCTTGCTTTCTTCTTTCTCTCCTATTTCTAAATTCTTTCTAACTTCTTTCTTTCTTCTTTCTTACTTCTTTCTTACTTCTTTCTTACTTCTTTCTTACTTCTTTCGTACTTCTTTCTTACTTCTTTCTTCTTTCTTTCTTACTTCTTTCTTACTTCTTTCTAACATCTTTCTTACTTCTTTCTTTCTTCTTTCTTAATTCTTTCTTTCTTCTTTCTTACTTCTTTCTTACTTCTTTCTTACTTCTTTCCTACTTCTTTCTTAATTCTTTCTAACTTCTTTCTTACTTCTTTCTTACTTCTTTCTAATTTCTTTCTTACTTCTTTCTTACTTCTTTCTTACTTCTTTCTAACTTCTTTCTTTCTTCTTTCTTACTTCTTTCTTTCTTAATTCTTTCTTACTTCTTTCTTCTTTCTTCCGTCTTTCTTCTTTCTTTCTTCTTTCTTTCTTCTTTCTTTCTTACTTCTTTCTTACTTATTTCTTACTTCTTTCTTTCTTACTTCTTTCTTACTTATTTCTTACTTATTTCTTTCTTACTTCTTTCGCACTTCTTTCTTACTTCTTTCTTTCTTACTTCTTTCTTACTTCTTTCTTTCTTCTTTCTTTCTTCTTTCTTACTTCTTTCTTACTTCTTTCTTACTTCTTTCTTCTTTCTTTCTTCTTTCTTACTTCTTTCTTACTTCTTTCTTACTTCTTTCTTACTTCTTTCTTACTACTTTCTTACTACTTTCTTACTTCTTTCTTACATCTTTCTTCTTTCTTTCTTCTTTCTTAATTCTTTCATTCTTCTTTCTTACTTCTTTCTTACTTCTTTCTTTCTTCTTTCTTCTTTCTTACTTCTTTCTTACTTCTTTCTTACTTCTTTCTTCTTTCTTCCTTCTTTCTTCTTTCTTTCTTCTTTCTTTCTTACTTCTTTCTTACTTCTTTCTTACTTCTTTCTTACTTCTTTCTTACTTCTTTCTAAGTTCTTTCTTACTTCTTTCTTACTTCTTTCTAACTTCTTTCTTTCTTCTTTCTTTCTTCTTTCTTTCTTACTTCTTTCTTACTTCTTTCTTACTTCTTTCTTCTTTCTTTCTTACTTCTTTCTTACTTCTTTCTTACTTCTTTCTTACTTCTTTCTTACTTCTTTCTTACTTATTTCATACTTCTTTCTTACTTCTTTCTTTCTTCTTTCTTACTTATTTCTCTCTTACTTCTTTCTTACTTCTTTCGTACTTCTTTCTTACTTCTTTCTTTCTTACTTCTTTCTTACTTCTTTCTTGCTTCTTTCTTACTTCTTTCTTACTTCTTTCTTACTTCTTTCTTCTTTCTTTCTTACTTCTTTCTTACTTCTTTCTTACTTTTCTTAATTCTTTTGTACTTCTTTCTTACTTCTTTCTTTCTTACTTATTTCATACTTCTTTCTTTCTTCATTCTAACTTATTTCTTAATTCTTTCTAACTTCTTTCTTACTTCTTTCTTACTTCTTTCTAACTTTTTTCTTACTTCTTTCTTACTTCTTTCTAACTTCTTTCCTTCTTCTTTCTTTCTTCTTTCTTTCTTACTTCTTTCTTAATTCTTTCTTACTTCTTTCTTCTTTCTTCCGTCTTTCTTCTTTCTTTCTTCTTTCTTTCTTACTTCTTTCTTATTTCTTTCTTACTTCTTCCTTACTTATTTCTTACTTCTTTCTTACTCCTTTTTTCTTCTTTCTTACATCTTTCTAACTTCTTTCTTACTTCTTTCTTTCTTACTTCTTTCTTAATTATTTCTTACTTCTTTCTTACTTCTTTCTTACTTCTTTTTTCTTCTTTCTTTCTTCTTTCTTTCTTACTTCTTTCTTACTTCTTTCGTACTTCTTTCTAACTTCTCTCTTTCTTACTTCTTACTTACTTCTTTCTTACTTCTTTCTTACATCTTTCTTACTTCTTTCTTTCTTCTTTCTTAATTCTTTCTGTCTTCTTTCTTACTTCTTTCTTACTTCTTTCTTTCTTCTTTCTTTTTTCTTTTTTACTTCTTTCTTTCTTACTTCTTTCTTACTTATTTCTTACTTCTTTCTTACTTCTTTCCTACTTCTTTCCTACTTCTTTCTTACTTCTTTCTTACTTCATTCTTACTTCTTTTTTCTTCTTTCTTTCTTCTTTCTTTCTTCTTTCTTTCTTACTTCTTTCTTACTTCTTTCTTACTTCTTTCTTTCTTACTTCTTTCTCACTTCTTTCGTACTTCTTTCTTACTTCTTTCTTTCTTACTTCTTTCTTACTTCTTTCGTACTTCTTTCTTACTTCTTTCTTCTTTCTTTTTTACTTCTTTCTTACTTCTTTCTTACTTCTTTCTTACTTCTTTCTTACTTCTTTTTTCTTCTTTCTTAATTCTTTCTTTCTTCTTTCTTTCTTACTTCTTTCTTAGTTCTTTCTTACTTCTTTCTTACTTCTTTCTTTCTTAATTCTTTCTTACTTCTTTCGTACCTCTTTCTTACTTCTTTCTTCTTTCTTTCTTACTTCTTTCTTACTTCTTTCTTACTTCTTTCTTACTTCTTTTTTCTTCTTTCTTAATTCTTTCTTTCTTCTTTATTTCTTACTTCTTTCTTAGTTCTTTCTTTCTTCTTTCTTACTTCTTTCGTACATCTTTCTTACTTCTTTCTTACTTCTCTCTTACTTCTTTCTTACTTCTTTCTTACTTCATTCCTACTTCTTTCTTCTTTCTTTCTTACTTCTTTCTTACTCCTTTCTTACTTCTTTCTTACTTCTTTCTTTCTTCTTTCTTATTTCTTTCTTTCTTCTTTCTTACTTCTTTCTTACTACTTTCTTACTTCTTTCTTTCTTCTTTCTTTCTTCTTTCTTACTTCTTTCTTTCTTCTTTCTTCCTTCTTTCTTACTACTTTCATACTTCTTTATTACTTCTTTCTTACTTCTTTCTTACTTCTTTCTAACTTCTTTCTTACTTCTTTTTAACTTCTTTCTTACTTCTTTCTTACTTCTTTCTTCTTTCTTTCTTACTTCTTTCTTGCTTCTTTCTTACTTCCTTCTTTCTTACTTCTTTCTTACTTCTTTCTTACTTCTTTCTTACTTCTTTCTTCTTTCTTTCTTACTTCTTTCTTTCTTCTTTCTTACTTCTCTCTTTCTTCTTTCTTACTTCTTTCTTACTTCTTTCTTTCTTCTTTCTTTCTTCTTTCTTACTTCTTTCTTTCTTAATTCTTTCTTACTTCTTTCTTACTTCTTTCTTACTTCTTTCTTCTTTCTTACTTCTTTCTTACTTCTTTCTTCTTTCTTTCTTACTTATTTCTTACTACTTTCTTACTACTTTCTTACTTCTTTCTTACATCTTTCTTCTTTCTTTCTTCTTTCTTAATTCTTTCTTTCTTCTTTCTTACTTCTTTCTTACTTCTTTCTTACTTCTTTCTTCTTTCTTCCTTCTTTCTTCTTTCTTTCTTCTTTCTTTCTTACTTCTTTCTTACTTCTTTCTTACTTCTTTCTTACTTCTTTCTAAGTTCTTTCTTACTTCTTTCTTACTTCTTTCTAACTTCTTTCTTTCTTCTTTCTTTCTTCTTTCTTTCTTACTTCTTTCTTACTTCTTTCTTACTTCTTTCTTCTTTCTTTCTTACTTCTTTCTTACTTCTTTCTTACTTATTTCTTACTTCTTTCTTCATTCTTTCTTACTTCTTTCTTACTTCTTTCTTACTTCTTTCTTACTTCTTTCTTACTTCTTTCTTACTATATTCTCTCTTACTTCTTTCTTACTTCTTTCGTACTTCTTTCTTACTTCTTTCTTTCTTCCTTCTTTCTTCTTTCTTTCTTCTTTCTTTCTTACTTCTTTCTTTCTTCTTTCTTACTTCTTTCTTTCTTATTTCTTACTTCTTTCTTACTTCTTTCTTACTTATTTCTTACTTCTTTCTGACTTCTTTCTTACTTCTTTCTTCTTTCTTTCTTACTTCTTTCTTACTTCTTTCTTACTTATTTCTTACTTCTTTCTTCATTCCTTCTTACTTCTTTCTTACTTCTTTCTTACTTCTTTCTTACTTCTTTCTTACTTCTTTCTTTCTTCTCTCTTTCTTCTCTCTTTCTTCTTTCTTTCTTCTTTCTTTCTTCTTTCTTTCTTACTTCCTTCTTAGTTCTTTCTTAGTTCTTTCTTAAGTCTTTCTTTCTTCTTGCTTTCTTCTTTCTCTCCTATTTCTAAATTCTTTCTAACTTCTTTCTTTCTTCTTTCTTACTTCTTTCTTACTTCTTTCTTACTTCTTTCTTACTTCTTTCGTACTTCTTTCTTACTTCTTTCTTCTTTCTTTCTTACTTCTTTCTTACTTCTTTCTAACATCTTTCTTACTTCTTTCTTTCTTCTTTCTTAATTCTTTCTTTCTTCTTTCTTACTTCTTTCTTACTTCTTTCTTACTTCTTTCCTACTTCTTTCTTAATTCTTTCTAACTTCTTTCTTACTTCTTTCTTACTTCTTTCTAATTTCTTTCTTACTTCTTTCTTACTTCTTTCTTACTTCTTTCTAACTTCTTTCTTTCTTCTTTCTTACTTCTTTCTTTCTTAATTCTTTCTTACTTCTTTCTTCTTTCTTCCGTCTTTCTTCTTTCTTTCTTCTTTCTTTCTTCTTTCTTTCTTACTTCTTTCTTACTTATTTCTTACTTCTTTCTTTCTTACTTCTTTCTTACTTATTTCTTACTTATTTCTTTCTTACTTCTTTCGCACTTCTTTCTTACTTCTTTCTTTCTTACTTCTTTCTTACTTCTTTCTTTCTTCTTTCTTTCTTCTTTCTTACTTCTTTCTTACTTCTTTCTTACTTCTTTCTTCTTTCTTTCTTCTTTCTTACTTCTTTCTTACTTCTTTCTTACTTCTTTCTTACTTCTTTCTTACTACTTTCTTACTACTTTCTTACTTCTTTCTTACATCTTTCTTCTTTCTTTCTTCTTTCTTAATTCTTTCATTCTTCTTTCTTACTTCTTTCTTACTTCTTTCTTTCTTCTTTCTTCTTTCTTACTTCTTTCTTACTTCTTTCTTACTTCTTTCTTCTTTCTTCCTTCTTTCTTCTTTCTTTCTTCTTTCTTTCTTACTTCTTTCTTACTTCTTTCTTACTTCTTTCTTACTTCTTTCTTACTTCTTTCTAAGTTCTTTCTTACTTCTTTCTTACTTCTTTCTAACTTCTTTCTTTCTTCTTTCTTTCTTCTTTCTTTCTTACTTCTTTCTTACTTCTTTCTTACTTCTTTCTTCTTTCTTTCTTACTTCTTTCTTACTTCTTTCTTACTTCTTTCTTACTTCTTTCTTACTTCTTTCTTACTTATTTCATACTTCTTTCTTACTTCTTTCTTTCTTCTTTCTTACTTATTTCTCTCTTACTTCTTTCTTACTTCTTTCGTACTTCTTTCTTACTTCTTTCTTTCTTACTTCTTTCTTACTTCTTTCTTGCTTCTTTCTTACTTCTTTCTTACTTCTTTCTTACTTCTTTCTTCTTTCTTTCTTACTTCTTTCTTACTTCTTTCTTACTTTTCTTAATTCTTTTGTACTTCTTTCTTACTTCTTTCTTTCTTACTTATTTCATACTTCTTTCTTTCTTCATTCTAACTTATTTCTTAATTCTTTCTAACTTCTTTCTTACTTCTTTCTTACTTCTTTCTAACTTTTTTCTTACTTCTTTCTTACTTCTTTCTAACTTCTTTCCTTCTTCTTTCTTTCTTCTTTCTTTCTTACTTCTTTCTTAATTCTTTCTTACTTCTTTCTTCTTTCTTCCGTCTTTCTTCTTTCTTTCTTCTTTCTTTCTTACTTCTTTCTTATTTCTTTCTTACTTCTTCCTTACTTATTTCTTACTTCTTTCTTACTCCTTTTTTCTTCTTTCTTACATCTTTCTAACTTCTTTCTTACTTCTTTCTTTCTTACTTCTTTCTTAATTATTTCTTACTTCTTTCTTACTTCTTTCTTACTTCTTTTTTCTTCTTTCTTTCTTCTTTCTTTCTTACTTCTTTCTTACTTCTTTCGTACTTCTTTCTAACTTCTCTCTTTCTTACTTCTTACTTACTTCTTTCTTACTTCTTTCTTACATCTTTCTTACTTCTTTCTTTCTTCTTTCTTAATTCTTTCTGTCTTCTTTCTTACTTCTTTCTTACTTCTTTCTTTCTTCTTTCTTTTTTCTTTTTTACTTCTTTCTTTCTTACTTCTTTCTTACTTATTTCTTACTTCTTTCTTACTTCTTTCCTACTTCTTTCCTACTTCTTTCTTACTTCTTTCTTACTTCATTCTTACTTCTTTTTTTTTCTTTCTTTCTTCTTTCTTTCTTCTTTCTTTCTTACTTCTTTCTTACTTCTTTCTTACTTCTTTCTTTCTTACTTCTTTCTCACTTCTTTCGTACTTCTTTCTTACTTCTTTCTTTCTTACTTCTTTCTTACTTCTTTCGTACTTCTTTCTTACTTCTTTCTTCTTTCTTTTTTACTTCTTTCTTACTTCTTTCTTACTTCTTTCTTACTTCTTTCTTACTTCTTTTTTCTTCTTTCTTAATTCTTTCTTTCTTCTTTCTTTCTTACTTCTTTCTTAGTTCTTTCTTACTTCTTTCTTACTTCTTTCTTTCTTAATTCTTTCTTACTTCTTTCGTACCTCTTTCTTACTTCTTTCTTCTTTCTTTCTTACTTCTTTCTTACTTCTTTCTTACTTCTTTCTTACTTCTTTTTTCTTCTTTCTTAATTCTTTCTTTCTTCTTTATTTCTTACTTCTTTCTTAGTTCTTTCTTTCTTCTTTCTTACTTCTTTCGTACATCTTTCTTACTTCTTTCTTACTTCTCTCTTACTTCTTTCTTACTTCTTTCTTACTTCATTCCTACTTCTTTCTTCTTTCTTTCTTACTTCTTTCTTACTCCTTTCTTACTTCTTTCTTACTTCTTTCTTTCTTCTTTCTTATTTCTTTCTTTCTTCTTTCTTACTTCTTTCTTACTACTTTCTTACTTCTTTCTTTCTTCTTTCTTTCTTCTTTCTTACTTCTTTCTTTCTTCTTTCTTCCTTCTTTCTTACTACTTTCATACTTCTTTATTACTTCTTTCTTACTTCTTTCTTACTTCTTTCTAACTTCTTTCTTACTTCTTTTTAACTTCTTTCTTACTTCTTTCTTACTTCTTTCTTCTTTCTTTCTTACTTCTTTCTTGCTTCTTTCTTACTTCCTTCTTTCTTACTTCTTTCTTACTTCTTTCTTACTTCTTTCTTACTTCTTTCTTCTTTCTTTCTTACTTCTTTCTTTCTTCTTTCTTACTTCTCTCTTTCTTCTTTCTTACTTCTTTCTTACTTCTTTCTTTCTTCTTTCTTTCTTCTTTCTTACTTCTTTCTTTCTTAATTCTTTCTTTCTTCTTTCTTACTTCTTTCTTACTTCTTTCTTCTTTATTTCTTACTTCTTTCTTACTTCTTTCTTACTTCTTTCTTACTTCTTTCTTACTTCTTTCTTACTTCTTTCTTACATCTTTCTTCTTTCTTTCTTCTTTCTTAATTCTTTCTTTCTTCTTTCTTACTTCTTTCTTTCTTACTTCTTTCTTTCTTTCTTCTTTCTTCTTTCTTACTTCTTTCTTACTTCTTTCTTACTTCTTTCTTACTTCTTTCGTACTTCTTTCTTACTTCTTTCTTACTTCTTTCTTCTTTCTTCCCTCTTTCTTCTTTCTTTCTTCTTTATTTCTTACTTCTTTCTTACTTCTTTCTTACTTCTTTCTTACTTCTTTCTAAGTTCTTTCTTACTTCTTTCTTACTTCTTTCTAACTTCTTTCTTTCTTCTTTCTTTCTTCTTTCTTTCTTACTTCTTTCTTACTTCTTTCTTACTTCTTTCTTCTTTCTTTCTTACTTCTTTCTTACTTCTTTCTTACTTATTTCTTACTTCTTTCTTCATTCTTTCTTACTTCTTTCTTACTTCTTTCTTACTTCTTTCTTACTTCTTTCTTACTTATTTCTCTCTTACTTCTTTCTTACTTCTTTCGTACTTCTTTCTTACTTCTTTCTTTCTTACTTCTTTCTTACTTCTTTCTTGCTTCTTTCTTACTTCTTTCTTTCTTCTTTCTTACTTCTTTCTTTCTTATTTCTTACTTCTTTCTTACTTCTTTCTTACTTATTTCTTACTTCTTTCTGACTTCTTTCTTACTTCTTTCTTCTTTATTTCTTACTTCTTTCTTACTTCTTTCTTACTTATTTCTTACTTCTTTCTTCATTCCTTCTTACTTCTTTCTTACTTCTTTCTTACTTCTTTCTTACTTCTTTCTTACTTCTTTCTTTCTTCTCTCTTTCTTCTCTCTTTCTTCTTTCTTTCTTCTTTCTTTCTTCTTTCTTTCTTACTTCTTTCTTAGTTCTTTCTTAGTTCTTTCTTAAGTCTTTCTTTCTTTCTTCTTGCTTTCTTCTTTCTCTCTTATTTCTAAATTCTTTCTAACTTCTTTTTTTCTTCTTTCTTACTTCTTTCTTACTTCTTTCTTACTTCTTTCGTACTTCTTTCTTACTTCTTTCTTCTTTCTTTCTTACTTCTTTCTTACTTCTTTCTAACATCTTTCTTCTTTCTTTCTTCTTTCTTAATTCTTTCTTTCTTCTTTCTTACTTCTTTCTTACTTCTTTCTTACTTCTTTCCTACTTCTTTCTTAATTCTTTCTAACTTCTTTCTTACTTCTTTCTTACTTCTTTCATTTTTCTTTCTTACTTCTTTCTTACTTCTTTCTTACTTCTTTCTAACTTCTTTCTTTCTTCTTTCTTTCTTCTTTCTTTCTTCTTTCTTTCTTACTTCTTTCTTAATTCTTTCTTACTTCTTTCTTCTTTCTTCCGTCTTTCTTCTTTCTTTCTTCTTTCTTTCTTCTTTCTTTCTTACTTCTTTCTTACTTATTTCTTACTTCTTTCTTTCTTACTTCTTTCATACTTCTTTCTTACTTCTTTCTTACTTCTTTCTTTTTTCTTTCTTACTTCTTTCTTCTTTCTTTCTTCTTTCTTACTTCTTTCTTTCTTCTTTCTTACTTCTTTCTTTCTTCTTTCTTACTTCTTTCTTACTTCTTTCTTTCTTCTTTCTTTCTTCTTTCTTACTTCTTTCTTACTTCTTTCTTACTTCTTTCTTCTTTCTTTCTTCTTTCTTACTTCTTTCTTACTTCTTTCTTCTTTCTTTCTTACTTATTTCTTACTACTTTCTTACTATCTTACTTCTTTCTTACATCTTTCTTCTTTTTTAATTCTTTCTTTCTTCTCTCTTACTTCTTTCTTACTTCTTTCTTTCTTCTTTCTTCTTTCTTCCTTCTTTCTTACTTCTTTCTTACTTCTTTCTTCTTTCTTCCTTCTTTCTTCTTTCTTTCTTCTTTCTTTCTTACTTCTTTCTTACTTATTTCTTACTTATTTCTTACTTCTTTCCGACTTCTTTCTTACTTCTTTCTTCTTTCTTTCTTACTTCTTTCTTACTTCTTTCTTACTTATTTCTTACTTCTTTCTTCATTCCTTCTTACTTCTTTCTTACTTCTTTCTTACTTCTTTCTTACTTCTTTCTTACTTCTTTCTTTCTTCTCTCTTTCTTCTCTCTTTCTTCTTTCTTTCTTCTTTCTTTCTTCTTTCTTTCTTACTTCCTTCTTAGTTCTTTCTTAGTTGTTTCTTAAGTCTTTCTTTCTTCTTGCTTTCTTCTTTCTCTCCTATTTCTAAATTCTTTCTAACTTCTTTCTTTCTTCTTTCTTACTTCTTTCTTACTTCTTTCTTACTTCTTTCTTACTTCTTTCGTACTTCTTTCTTACTTCTTTCTTCTTTCTTTCTTACTTCTTTCTTACTTCTTTCTAACATCTTTCTTACTTCTTTCTTTCTTCTTTCTTAATTCTTTCTTTCTTCTTTCTTACTTCTTTCTTACTTCTTTCTTACTTCTTTCCTACTTCTTTCTTAATTCTTTCTAACTTCTTTCTTACTTCTTTCTTACTTCTTTCTAATTTCTTTCTTACTTCTTTCGCACTTCTTTCTTACTTCTTTCTAACTTCTTTCTTTCTTCTTTCTTACTTCTTTCTTTCTTAATTCTTTCTTACTTCTTTCTTCTTTCTTCCGTCTTTCTTCTTTCTTTCTTCTTTCTTTCTTCTTTCTTTCTTACTTCTTTCTTACTTATTTCTTACTTCTTTCTTTCTTACTTCTTTCTTACTTATTTCTTACTTATTTCTTTCTCACTTCTTTCGCACTTCTTTCTTACTTCTTTCTTTCTTACTTCTTTCTTACTTCTTTCTTTCTTCTTTCTTTCTTCTTTCTTACTTCTTTCTTACTTCTTTCTTACTACTTTCTTCTTTCTTTCTTCTTTCTTACTTCTTTCTTACTTCTTTCTTCTTTCTTTCTTACTTCTTTCTTACTACTTTCTTACTACTTTCTTACTTCTTTCTTACATCTTTCTTCTTTCTTTCTTCTTTCTTAATTCTTTCATTCTTCTTTCTTTCTTCTTTCTTAGTTCTTTCTTTCTTCTTTCTTCTTTCTTACTTCTTTCTTTCTTCTTTCTTACTTCTTTCTTCTTTCTTCCTTCTTTCTTCTTTCTTTCTTCTTTCTTTCTTACTTCTTTCTTACTTCTTTCTTACTTCTTTCTTACTTCTTTCTTACTTCTTTCTAAGTTCTTTCTTACTTCTTTCTTACTTCTTTCTAACTTCTTTCTTTCTTCTTTCTTTCTTCTTTCTTTCTTACTTCTTTCTTACTTCTTTCTTACTTCTTTCTTCTTTCTTTCTTACTTCTTTCTTACTTCTTTCTTACTTCTTTCTTACTTCTTTCTTACTTCTTTCTTACTTATTTCATACTTCTTTCTTACTTCTTTCTTTCTTCTTTCTTACTTATTTCTCTCTTACTTCTTTCTTACTTCTTTCGTACTTCTTTCTTACTTCTTTCTTTCTTACTTCTTTCTTACTTCTTTCTTAGTTCTTTCTTTCTTCTTTCTTCTTTCTTACTTCTTTCTTTCTTCTTTCTTACTTCTTTCTTCTTTCTTCCTTCTTTCTTCTTTCTTTCTTCTTTCTTTCTTACTTCTTTCTTACTTCTTTCTTACTTCTTTCTTACTTCTTTCTTACTTCTTTCTAAGTTCTTTCTTACTTCTTTCTTACTTCTTTCTAACTTCTTTCTTTCTTCTTTCTTTCTTCTTTCTTTCTTACTTCTTTCTTACTTCTTTCTTACTTCTTTCTTCTTTCTTTCTTACTTCTTTCTTACTTCTTTCTTACTTCTTTCTTACTTCTTTCTTACTTCTTTCTTACTTATTTCATACTTCTTTCTTACTTCTTTCTTTCTTCTTTCTTACTTATTTCTCTCTTACTTCTTTCTTACTTCTTTCGTACTTCTTTCTTACTTCTTTCTTTCTTACTTCTTTCTTACTTCTTTCTTGCTTCTTTCTTACTTCTTTCTTACTTCTTTCTAACTTCTTTCTTACTTCTTTCTTACTTCTTTCTAACTTTTTTCTTACTTCTTTCTTACTTCTTTCTAACTTCTTTCCTTCTTCTTTCTTTCTTCTTTCTTTCTTCTTTCTTTCTTACTTCTTTCTTAATTCTTTCTTACTTCTTTCTTCTTTCTTCCGTCTTTCTTCTTTCTTTCTTCTTTCTTTCTTACTTCTTTCTTATTTCTTTCTTACTTCTTCCTTACTTATTTCTTACTTCTTTCTTACTCCTTTTTTCTTCTTTCTTACTTCTTTCTTACATCTTTCTAACTTCTTTCTTACTTCTTTCTTTCTTACTTCTTTCTTAATTATTTCTTACTTCTTTCTTACTTCTTTCTTACTTCTTTTTTCTTCTTTCTTTCTTCTTTCTTTCTTACTTCTTTCTTACTTCTTTCGTACTTCTTTCTAACTTCTCTCTTTCTTACTTCTTACTTACTTCTTTCTTACTTCTTTCTTACATTTTTCTTACTTCTTTCTTTCTTCTTTCTTAATTCTTTCTGTCTTCTTTCTTACTTCTTTCTTACTTCTTTCTTTCTTCTTTCTTTTTTCTTTTTTACTTCTTTCTTTCTTACTTCTTTCTTACTTATTTCTTACTTCTTTCTTACTTCTTTCCTACTTCTTTCCTACTTCTTTCTTACTTCTTTCTTACTTCTTTCTTACTTCTTTTTTCTTCTTTCTTTCTTCTTTCTTTCTTCTTTCTTTCTTACTTCTTTCTTACTTCTTTCTTACTTCTTTCTCACTTCTTTCGTACTTCTTTCTTACTTCTTTCTTTCTTACTTCTTTCTTACTTCTTTCGTACTTCTTTCTTACTTCTTTCTTCTTTCTTTTTTACTTCTTTCTTACTTCTTTCTTACTTCTTTCTTACTTCTTTCTTACTTCTTTTTTCTTCTTTCTTAATTCTTTCTTTCTTCTTTCTTTCTTACTTCTTTCTTAGTTCTTTCTTACTTCTTTCTTACTTCTTTCTTTCTTAATTCTTTCTTACTTCTTTCTTACTTCTTTCTTACTTCTTTCTTCTTTCTTTCTTACTTCTTTCTTACTTCTTTCTTACTTCTTTCTTACTTCTTTCTTACTTCTTTTTTCTTCTTTCTTAATTCTCTCTTTCTTCTTTCTTTCTTACTTCTTTCTTAGTTCTTTCTTTCTTCTTTCTTACTTCTTTCGTACATCTTTCTTACTTCTTTCTTACTTCTCTCTTACTTCTTTCTTACTTCTTTCTTACTTCTTTCTTACTTCATTCCTACTTCTTTCTTCTTTCTTTCTTACTTCTTTCTTACTCCTTTCTTACTTCTTTCTTACTTCTTTCTTTCTTCTTTCTTATTTCTTTCTTTCTTCTTTCTTACTTCTTTCTTACTACTTTCTTACTTCTTTCTTTCTTCTTTCTTTTTTCTTTCTTACTTCTTTCTTTCTTCTTTCTTCCTTCTTTCTTACTACTTTCTTACTTCTTTCTTACTTCTTTCTTACTTCTTTCTTCTTTCTTTCTTACTTCTTTCTTGCTTCTTTCTTACTTCTTTCTTTCTTACTTCTTTCTTACTTCTTTCTTACTTCTTTCTTACTTCTTTCTTCTTTCTTTCTTACTTCTTTCTTTCTTCTTTCTTACTTCTCTCTTTCTTCTTTCTTACTTCTTTCTTACTTCTTTCTTTCTTCTTTCTTTCTTCTTTCTTACTTCTTTCTTTCTTAATTCTTTCTTTCTTCTTTCTTACTTCTTTCTTACTTCTTTCTTACTTCTTTCTTCTTTATTTCTTACTTCTTTCTTACTTCTTTCTTACTTCTTTCTTACTTCTTTCTTACATCTTTCTTCTTTCTTTCTTCTTTCTTAATTCTTTCTTTCTTCTTTCTTACTTCTTTCTTTCTTACTTCTTTCTTTCTTCTTTCTTCTTTCTTACTTCTTTCTTACTTCTTTCTTTCATCTTTCTTACTTATTTCTTACTTCTTTCTTTCTTCTTTCTTTCTTCTTTCTTACTTCTTTCTTTCTTCTTTCTTACTTCTTTCTTACTACTTTCTTACTTCTTTCTTACTTCTTTCTTTTTTCTTTCTTACTTCTTTCTTTCTTACTTCTTTCTTACTTCTTTTTAACTTTTTCTTACTTCTTTCTTACTTCTTTCTTCTTTCTTTCTTACTTCTTTCTTACTTCTTTCTTACTTCTTTCTTTCTTACTTCTTTCTTACTTCTTTTTTACTTCTTTCTTACTTCTTTCTATCTTCTTTCTTTCTTCTTTCTTACTTCTTTCTAACTCCTTTCTTACTTCTTTCTTACTTCTTTCTTACTTCTTTCTAACATCTTTCTTTCTTCCTTCTTACTTCTTTCTTTCTTCTTTCTTTCTTACTTCTTTCATACTTCTTTCTTACTTCTTTCTTTCTTACTTCTTTCTTACTTCTTTCGTACTTCTTTCTTACTTCTTTCTTCTTTCTTTCTTACTTCTTTCTTTCTTCTTTCTTTCTTCTTTCTTACTTCTTTCTTTCTTTCTTCTTTCTTTCTTCTTTCTTACTTCTTTCTTTCTTCTTTCTTCTTTCTTCCTTCTTTCTTCTTTCTTTCTTCTTTCTTTCTTACTTCTTTCTTACTTCTTTCTTACTTCTTTCTTACTTCTTTCTTACTTATTTGTTTCTTCTTTCTTTCTTACTTCTTTCTTTCTTACTTCTTTCTTACTTCTTTCGTACTTCTTTCATACTTCTTTCTTTCTTACTACTTTCTTACTTCTTTCTTTCTTTCTTCTTGCTTTCTTCTTTCTTTCTTATTTCTAAATTCTTTCTAACTTCTTTCTAACTTCTTTCTTACTTCTTTCTTACTTCTTTCTTAATTCTTTCTTACTTCTTTCTTACTTCTTTCGTACTTCTTTCTTGCTTCTTTCTTAGATCTTTCTTCTTTCTTTCTTACTTCTTTCTTACTTCTTTCTTACTTCTTTCTTTCTTACTTCTTTCTTACTTCTTTCTTTCTTATTTCTAAATTCTTTCTAAATTCTTTCTAACTTCTTTCTTACTTCTTTCTTATTTCTTTCTTACTTCTTTCTTAATTCTTTCTTACTTCTTTCTTACTTCTTTCTTACTTCTTTCGTAATTCTTTCTTGCTTCTTTCTTACATCTTTCTTACTTCTTTCTTTCTTCTTTCTTAATTCTTTCTTTCTTCTTTCTTACTTCTTTCTTACTTCTTTCTTACTTCTTTCTTTCTTCTTTCTTTCTCCTTTCTTACTTCTTTCTTTCTTACTTCTTTCTTACTTCTTTCTTACTTCTTTCTTACTTCTTTCTTACTTCTTTCTTAATTCTTTCTTACATCTTTCTTACTTCTTTCTTTCTTCTTTCTTAATTCTTTCTTTCTTCTTTCTTACTTCTTTCTTACTTCTTTCTTAATTCTTTCTTACTTCTTTCTTACTTCTTTCTTACTTCTTTCGTAATTCTTTCTTGCTTCTTTCTTACTTCTTTCTTACTTCTTTCGTACTTCTTTCTTGCTTCTTTCTTACATCTTTCTTACTTCTTTCTTTCTTCTTTCTTAATTCTTTCTTTCTTCATTCTTACTTCTTTCTTACATCTTTCTTACTTCTTTCTTTCTTCTTTCATTCTTTTTTCTTGCTTCTTCCTTTCTTACTTCTTTCTTACTTCTTTCTTACTTCTTTCTAACTTCTTTTTTCTTCTTTCTTTCTTCTTTCTTTCTTACTTCTTTCTTACTTCTTTCTTACTTCTTTCTTACCTCTTTCTTACTTCTTTCTTCTTTCTTTCTTACTTCTTTCTTACTTCTTTCTTTCTTCTTTCTTACTTCTTTCTTTCTTCTTTCTTACATCTTTCTTTCTTCTTTCTTACTTCTTTCTTAATTCTTTCTTACTTCTTTCTTAATTCTTTCTGAATTCTTTCTTACTTCTTTCTTTTTTCTTTCTTACTTCCTTCTTCATTCCTTCTTACTTCTTTCTTACTACTTTCTTACTTCTTTCTTACTTCTTTCTTACTTCTTTCTTTCTTCTTTCTTTCTTCTCTCATTCTTCTTTCTTTCTTCTTTCTTTCTTCTTTCTTTCTTACTTCTTTCTTACTTCTTTCTTACTTCTTTCTTAATTCTTTCTAACTTCTTTCTGACTTCTTTCTTACCTCTTTCTTACTTCTTTCTAACTACTTTCTTTCTTCTTCCTTTATTTTTTCTTTCTTCTTTCTTTCTTCTTTCTTTCTTACTTCTTTCTTACTTCTTTCTTTCTTCTTTCTTACTTCTTTCTTTCTTCCTTCTTATTCTTTCTTTCTTCTTTCTTACTTCTTTCTTACTTCTTTCTTACTTCTTTCTTACTTCATTCTGACTTCTTTCTTACTTCTTTCTTCTTTCTTTCTTACTTCTTTCTTACTTCTTTCTTACTTCTGTCTTACTTCTTTCTTCATTCCTTCTTACTTCTTTCTTACTTCTTTCTTACTTCTTTCTTACTTCTGTCTTACTTCTTTCTTTCTTCTTTCTTTCTTCTCTCTTTCTTCTTTCTTTCTTCTTTCTTTCTTCTTGCTTTCTTCTTTCTTTCTTATTTCTAAATTCTTTCTAACTTCTTTCTAACTTCTTTCTTACTTCTTTCTTACTTCTTTCTTACTTCTTTCTTACTTCTTTCTTACTTCTTTCTTACTTCTTTCGTACTTCTTTCTTACTTCTTTCTTACATCTTTCTTACTTCTTTCTTTCTTCTTTCTTAATTCTTTCTTTCCTCTTTCTTACTTCTTTCTTAATTCTTTCTTACTTCTTTCTTTCTTCTTTCGTTCTTCTTTCTTACTTCTTTCTTTCTTACTTCTTTCTTACTTATTTCTTACTTCTTTCTTACTTCTTTCTTCCTTCTTTTTTACATCCTTCTTTCTTCTTTCTTAATTCTTTCTTTCTTCTTTCTTTCTTCTTTCTTACTTCTTTCTTTCTTACTTCTTTCTTACTTCTTTCTTACTTCTTTCTTACTTCTTTCTAACGTCTTTTTTCTTACTTCTTTCTTCTTTCTTTCTTACTTCTTTCTTTCTTACTTCTTTCTTACTTCTTTCGTACTTCTTTCATACTTCTTTCTTTCTTACTTCTTTCTTACTTCTTTCTTTCTTCTTTCTTAATTCTTTCTTTCTTCTTTCTTACTTCTTTCTTACTTCTTTCTTACATCTTTCTTACTTCTTTCTTACTTCTTTCTTTCTTTCTTCTTGCTTTCTTCTTTCTTATTTCTAAATTCTTTCTAACTTCTTTCTAACTTCTTTCTTACTTCTTTCTTACTTCTTTCTTACTTCTTTCTTAATTCTTTCTTACTTCTTTCTTACTTCTTTCTTACTTCTTTCGTACTTCTTTCTTACTTCTTTCTTACTTCTTTCTTTCTTCTTTCATTCTTTTTTCTTGCTTCTTCCTTTCTTACTTCTTTCTTACTTATTTCTTACCTCTTTCTTACTTCTTTCCTACTTCTTTCCTACTTCTTTCTTACTTCTTTCTTACTTCTTTCTAACTTATTTTTTCTTCTTTCTTTCTTCTTTATTTCTTCTTTCTTTCTTACTTCTTTCTTACTTCTTTCTTACTTCTTTCTTTCTTACTTCTTTCGTACTTCTTTCTTACTTCTTTCTTTCTTACTTCTTTCTTACTTCTTTCTTACCTCTTTCTTACTTCTTTCTTCTTTCATTCTTACTTCTTTCTTACTTCTTTCTTACTTCTTTCTTACTTCTTTCTTACTTCTTTCGTACTTCTTTCATAATTTTTTCTTTCTTACTTCTTTCTTACTTCTTTCTTACTTCTTTCTTTCTTTCTTCTTGCTTTCTTCTTCCTTTCTTATTTCTAAATTCTTTCTAACTTCTTTCTAACTTCTTTCTTACTTCTTTCTTACATCTTTCTTACTTCTTTCGTACTTCTTTCTTGCTTCTTTCTTACATCTTTCTTACTTCTTTATTTCTTCTTTCTTAATTCTTTCTTTCTTCTTTCTTACTTCTTTCTTACTTCTTTCTTACATCTTTCTTACTTCTTTCTTTCTTCTTTCATTCTTTTTTCTTGCTTCTTCCTTTCTTACTTCTTTCTTACTTATTTCTTACTTCTTTCTTACTTCTTTCCTACTTCTTTCCTATTTCTTTCTTACTTCTTTCTTACTTCTTTCTAACTTCTTTTTTCTTCTTTCTTTCTTCTTTCTTTCTTCTTTCTTTCTTACATCTTTCTTACTTCTTTCTTACTTCTTTCTTACCTCTTTCTTACTTCTTTCTTCTTTCTTTCTTACTTCTTTCTTCTTTCTTACTTCTTTCTTTCTTCTTTCTTACATCTTTCTTTCTTCTTTCTTACTTCTTTCTTACTTCTTTCTTACTTCTTTCTTAATTCTTTCTGACTTCTTTCTTACTTCTTTCTTACTTCTTTCTCACTTCTTTCTTACTTCTTTCTTCATTCCTTCTTACTTCTTTCTTACTTCTTTCTTACTTCTTTCTTACTTCTGTCTTACTTCTTTCTTTCTTCTTTCTTTCTTCTCTCTTTCTTCTCTCTTTCTTCTTTCTTTCTTCTTTCTTTCTTCTTTCTTTCTTACTTCTTTCTTACTTCTTTCTTACTTCTTTCTTACTTCTTTCTTACCTCTTTCTTACTTCTTTCTAACTACTTTCTTTCTTCTTCCTTTCTTTTTTCTTTCTTCTTTCTTTCTTCTTTCTTTCTTACTTCTTTCTTACTTCTTTCTTTCTTCTTTCTTACTTCTTTCTTACTTCTTTCTTACTTCTTTCTTACTTCATTCTGACTTCTTTCTTACTTCTTACTTCTTTCTTTCTTACTTCTTTCTTACTTCTTTCTCACTTCTTTCTTACTTCTTTCTTCATTCCTTCTTACTTCTTTCTTACTTCTTTCTTACTTCTTTCTTACTTCTGTCTTACTTCTTTCTTTCTTCTTTCTTTCTTCTCTCTTTCTTCTCTCTTTCTTCTTTCTTTCTTCTTTCTTTCTTCTTTCTTTCTTACTTCTTTCTTACTTCTTTCTTACTTCTTTCTTTCTTTCTTCTTGCTTTCTTCTTTCTTTCTTATTTCTAAATTCTTTCTAACTTCTTTCTAACTTCTTTCTTACTTCTTTCTTACTTCTTTCTTACCTCTTTCTTACTTCTTTCTTACTTCTTCCGTACTTCTTTCTTACTTCTTTCTTACATCTTTCTTACTTCTTTCTTACTTCTTTCTTACTTCTTTTTTACTTCTTTCTTTCTTCTTTCTTAATTCTTTCTTTCTTCTTTCTTTCTTCTTTCTTACTTCTTTCTTTCTTACTTCTTTCTTACTTCTTTCTTACTTCTTTCTTACTTCTTTCTTACTTCTTTCTTACTTCTTTCTAACGTCTTTTTTCTTACTTCTTTCTTCTTTCTTTCTTACTTCTTTCTTTCTTACTTCTTTCTTACTTCTTTCTTACTTCTTTCTTACTTCTTTCATACTTCTTTCTTTCATACTTCTTTCTTACTTCTTTCTTTCTTCTTTCTTAATTCTTTCTTTCTTCTTTCTTACTTCTTTCTTACTTCTTTCTTACATCTTTCTTACTTCTTTCTTACTTCTTTCTTTCTTTCTTCTTGCTTTCTTCTTTCTTATTTCTAAATTCTTTCTAACTTCTTTCTAACTTCTTTCTTACTTCTTTCTTACTTCTTTTTTACTTCTTTCTTAATTCTTTCTTACTTCTTTCTTACTTCTTTCTTACTTCTTTCGTACTTCTTTCTTACTTCTTTCTTACTTCTTTCATTCTTCTTTCATTCTTTTTTCTTGCTTCTTCCTTTCTTACTTCTTTCTTACTTATTTCTTACTTCTTTCTTACTTCTTTCCTACTTCTTTCCTACTTCTTTCTTACTTCTTTCTTACTTCTTTCTAACTTATTTTTTCTTCTTTCTTTCTTCTTTCTTTCTTCTTTCTTTCTTACTTCTTTCTTACTTCTTTCTTACTTCTTTCTTTCTTACTTCTTTCGTACTTCTTTCTTACTTCTTTCTTTCTTACTTCTTTCTTACTTCTTTCTTACCTCTTTCTTACTTCTTTCTTCTTTCATTCTTACTTCTTTCTTACTTCTTTCTTACTTCTTTCTTACTTCTTTCTTAATTCTTTCTGACTTCTTTCTTACTTCTTTCTTTTTTCTTTCTTACTTCTTTCTTCATTCCTTCTTACTTCTTTCTTACTACTTTCTTACTTCTTTCTTACTTCTTTCTTACTTCTTTCTTTCTTCTTTCTTACTTCTTTCTTACTTCTTTCTTACTTCTTTCTTTCTTCTTTCTTTCTAGCTTCTTTCTTACTTCTTTCTAACTTCTTTCTTACTTCTTTCTTACTTCTTTCTAACTTCTTTCTTACTTCTTTCTTACTTCTTTCTGACTTCTTTCTTACTTCTTTCTTCTTTCTTTCTTACTTATTTCTTCATTCCTTCTTACTTCTTACTTACTTCTTTATTATTTCTTTCTTACTTCTTTCTTTCTTCTTTCTTTCTTCTCTCTTTCTTCTTTCTTTCTTCTATCTTTCTTCTTTCTTTCTTACTTCTTTCTTACTTCTTTCTTACTTCTTTCTAACTTCTTTCTTACTTCTTTCTAATTTCTTTCTTACTTCTTTCTTACCTCTTTCTTACTTCTTTCTAACTTCTTTCTTTCTTCTTCCTTTCTTTTTTCTTTCTTCTTTCTTACTTCTTTCTTTCTTACTTCTTTCTTACTTCTTCCTTTCTTCTTTCTTACTTCTTTCTTTCTTCTTTCTTACTTCTTCATTTCTTCTTTCTTACTTCTTTCTTACTTCCTTCTTACTTCTTTCTTACTTCATTCTGACTTCTTTCTTACTTCTTTCTTCTTTCTTTCTTACTTCTTTCTTACTTCTTTCTTAGTTCTTTCTTCATTCCTTCTTACTTCTTTCTTACTTCTTTCTTACTTCTTTCTTACTTCTTTCTTTCTTCTTTCTTTCTTCTCTCTTTCTTCTCTCTTTCTTCTTTCTTTCTTCTTTCTTACTTCTTTCTTTCTTCTTTCTTAATTCTTTCTTTCTTCTTTCTTACTTCTTTCTTACTTCTTTCTTACTTCTTTCTTTCTTCTTTCTTTCTTCTCTCTTTCTTCTTTCTTTCTCCTTGCTTTCTTCTTTCTTTCTTATTTCTAAATTCTTTCTAACTTCTTTCTAACTTCTTTCTTACTTCTTTCTTACTTCTTTCTTAATTCTTTCTTACTTCTTTCTTACTTCTTTCTTACTTCTTTCTTACTTCTTTCTTACTTCTTTCCTACTTCTTTCCTATTTCTTTCTTACTTCTTTCTTACTTCTTTCTAACTTCTTTTTTCTTCTTTCTTTCTTCTTTCTTTCTTCTTTCTTTCTTACTTCTTTCTTACTTATTTCTTACTTCTTTCTTACTTCTTTCTTACTTCTTTCTTTCTTACTTCTTTCTTACTTCTTTCTTACCTCTTTCTTACTTCTTTCTTCTTTCTTTCTTACTTCTTTCTTACTTCTTTCTTTCTTCTTTCTTACTTCTTTCTTTCTTCTTTCATTCTTCTTTCTTACTTCTTTCTTTCTTACTTCTTTCTTACTTCTTTCCTACCTCTTTCCTACTTCTTTCTTACTTCTTTCTTACTTCTTTCTTTTTTCTTTCTTACTTCTTTCTTCATTCCTTCTTCTTTCTTACTACTTTCTTACTTCTTTCTTACTTCTTTCTTACTTCTTTCTTTCTTCTTTCTTTCTTCTCTCTTTCTTCTTTCTTCTTTCTTTCTTCTTTCTTTCTTACTTCTTTCTTACTTCTTTCTTACTTCTTTCTTACTTCTTTCTTTCTTCTTTCTTAATTCTTTCTTTCTTCTTTCTTACTTCTTTCTTACTTCTTTCTTACTTCTTTCTTTCTTCTTTCATTCTTTTTTCTTGCTTCTTTCTTTCTTACTTCTTTCTTACTTATTTCTTACTTCTTTCTTACTTCTTTCCTACTTTTTTCCTACTTCTTTCTTACTTCTTTCTTACTTCTTTCTAACTTCTTTTTTCTTCTTTCTTTCTTCTTTCTTTCTTCTTTCTTTCTTACTTCTTTCTCACTTCTTTCTTTCTTCTTTCTTTCTTCTCTCTTTCTTCTTTCTTTCTTCTATCTTTCTTCTTTCTTTCTTACTTCTTTCTTACTTCTTTCTTTCTTCTTGCTTTCTTCTTTCTTTCTTATTACTAAATTCTTTCTAACTTCTTTCTAACTTCTTTCTTACTTCTTTCTTACTTCTTTCTTACTTCTTTCTTACTTCTTTCTTACTTCTTTCTAACTTCTTTCTTACTTCTTTCTAACTTCTTTCTTACTTCTTTCTTACCTCTTTCTTACTGCTTTCTAACTTCTTTCTTTCTTCTTCCTTTCTTTTTTCTTTCTTCTTTCTTTCTTCTTTCTTTCTTACTTCTTTCTTACTTTTTTCTTTCTTCTTTCTTACTACTTTCTTACTTCTTTCTTACTTCTTTCTTACTTCTTTCTTTCTTCTTTAACTCCCTTTCTTCTTTCTTTCTTCTTTCTTTCTTCTTTCTTTCTTACTTCTTTCTTACTTCTTTCTTACTTCTTTCTTACTTCTTTCTTACTTCTTTCTTACTTCTTTCTAACTTCTTTCTTACTTCTTTCTTACTTCTTTCTAACTTCCTTCTTACTTCTTTCTTACCTCTTTCTTACTTCTTTCTAACTTCTTTCTTTCTTCTTCCTTTCTTCTTTCTTTCTTCTTTCTTTCTTCTTTCTTTCTTACTTCTTTCTTACTTCTTTCTTACTTCTTTCTTACTTGTTTCTTTCTTCTTTCTTTCTTCTTTCTTACTTCTTTCTTACTTACTTCTTTCTTACTTCTTTCTTACTTTTTTCTTACTTCTTTCTTACTTGTTTCTAACTTCTTTCTTACTTCTAACGTCTTTTTTCTTCTTTCTTCTTTCTTACTTCTTTCTTTCTTCTTGCTTTCTTCTTTCTTTCTTATTACTAAATTCTTTCTAACTTCTTTCTAACTTCTTTCTTACTTCTTTCTTACTTCTTTCTTACTTCTTTCTTACTTCTTTCTAACTTCTTTCTTACTTCTTTCTAACTTCTTTCTTACTTCTTTCTTACCTCTTTCTTACTGCTTTCTAACTTCTTTCTTTCTTCTTCCTTTCTTTTTTCTTTCTTCTTTCTTTCTTCTTTCTTTCTTACTTCTTTCTTACTTTTTTCTTTCTTCTTTCTTACTTCTTTCTTTCTTCTTTCTTACTTCTTTCTTTCTTCTTTCTTATTTCTTTCTTACTTCTTTCTTACTTCTTTCTTACTTCATTCTGACTTCTTTCTTGACTTCTTTCTTCTTTCTTTCTTACTTCTTTCTTACTTCTTTCTTACTTCTTTCTTAATTCTTTCTTCATTCCTTCTTACTTCTTTCTTACTTCTTTCTTACTTCTTTCTAACTTCTTTCTTACTTCTTTCTTACTTCTTTCTAACTTCTTTCTTACTTCTTTCTTACCTCTTTCTTACTTCTTTCTAACTTCTTTCTTTCTTCTTCCTTTCTTCTTTCTTTCTTCTTTCTTTCTTCTTTCTTTCTTACTTCTTTCTTACTTCTTTCTTACTTCTTTCTTACTTGTTTCTTTCTTCTTTCTTTCTTCTTTCTTACTTCTTTCTTACTTACTTCTTTCTTACCTCTTTCTTACTTTTTTCTTACTTCTTTCTTACTTGTTTCTTACTTCTTTCTTACTTCTAACGTCTTTTTTCTTCTTTCTTTCTTCTTTCTTTCTTCTTTCTTTCTTACTTCTTTCTTACTTCTTTTTTTCTTACTTCTTTCTTACTTCTTTTTTACTTCATTCTTACTTCTTTCTAAATTCTTTCTTTCTTCTTTCTTTCTTCTTTCATTATTACTTCTTTCATACTTCTTTCTTACTTCTTTCTTTCTTACTTCTTTCTTACTTCTTTCTTACTTCTTTCGTACTTCTATCTTACTTCTTTCTTTCTTACTTCTTTCTTACTTCTTTCTTACTTCTTTCTTACTTCTTTCTTCATTCCTTCTTACTTCTTTCTTACCTCTTTCTTACTTCTTTATTTCTTCTTTCTTTCTTCTTTCTTTCTTTCTTCTTGCTTTCTTCTTTCTTTCTTATTTCTAAATTCTTTCTAACTTCTTTCTAACTTATTTCTTACTTCTTTCTTACTTCTTTCTTAATTCTTTCTTACTTCTTTCTTACTTCTTTCTTACTTCTTTCGTACTTCTTTCTTGCTTCTTTCTTACATCTTTCTTACTTCTTTCTTTCTTCTTTCTTAATTCTTTCTTTCTTCTTTCTTACTTCTTTCTTACTTCTTTCTTACTTCTTTCTTACTTCTTTCTTTCTTCTTTCATTCTTCTTTCTTACTTCTTTCTTTCTTACTTCTTTCTTACTTATTTCTTACTTCTTTCTTACTTCTTTCCTACTTCTTTCCTACTTCTTTCTTACTTCTTTCTTACTTCTTTTTTCTTCTTTATTTCTTCTTTCTTTCTTCTTTCTTTCTAACTTCTTTCTTACTTCTTTCTTTCTTACTTCTTTCTTAATTCTTTCTTACTTCTTTATTTCTTACTTCTTTCTTACTTCTTTCTTACTTCTTTCTTACTTCTTTCTTACTTCTTTCTTACATCTTTCTTACTTCTTTCTTTCTTCTTTCTTAATTCTTTCTTTCTTCTTTCTTACTTCTTTCTTACTTCTTTCTTTCTTCTTTCTTTCTTCTTTCTTACTTCTTTCTTTCTTACTTCTTTCTATCTTATTTCTTACTTATTTCTTACTTCTTTCTTACTTCTTTCTTACTTCTTTCTAACTTCATTCTTACTTCTTTCTTACTTCTTTCTAACTTCTTTCTTACTTCTTTCTTACCTCTTTCTTACTTCTTTCTAACTTCTTTCTTTCTTCTTCCTTTCTTCTTTCTTTCTTCTTTCTTTCTTCTTTCTTTCTTACTTCTTTCTTACTTCTTTCTTACTTCTTTCTTACTTGTTTCTTTCTTCTTTCTTTCTTCTTTCTTACTTCTTTCTTACTTCTTTCTTACTTCTTTCTTACTTTTTTCTTACTTCTTTCTTACTTGTTTCTTACTTCTTTCTTACTTCTAACGTCTTTTTTCCTCTTTCTTTCTTCTTTCTTTCTTCTTTATTTCTTACTTCTTTCTTTCTTACTTCTTTCTTACTTCTTTTTTTCTTACTTCTTTCTTACTTCTTTTTTACTTCATTCTTACTTCTTTCTAAATTCTTTCTTTCTTCTTTCTTTCTTCTTTCATTATTACTTCTTTCATACTTCTTTCTTACTTCTTTCTTTCTTACTTCTTTCTTACTTCTTTCTTACTTCTTTCGTACTTCTTTCTTACTTCTTTCTTTCTTACTTCTTTCTTACTTCTTTCTTACTTCTTTCTTACTTCTTTCTTACTTCTTTCTTACTTCTTTCTTCATTCCTTCTTACTTCTTTCTTACCTCTTTCTTACTTCTTTCTTACTTCTTTCTTTCTTCTTTCTTTCTTTCTTCTTGCTTTCTTCTTTCTTTCTTATTTCTAAATTCTTTCTAACTTCTTTCTAACTTATTTCTTACTTCTTTCGTACTTCTTTCTTGCTTCTTTCTTACATCTTTCTTACTTCTTTCTTTCTTCTTTCTTAATTATTTCTTTCTTCTTTCTTACTTCTTTCTTACTTCTTTCTTACTTCTTTCTTACTTCTTTCTTTCTTCTTTCATTCTTCTTTCTTACTTCTTTCTTTCTTACTTCTTTCTTACTTATTTCTTACTTCTTTCTTACTTCTTTCCTACTTCTTTCCTACTTCTTTCTTACTTCTTTCTTACTTCTTTTTTCTTCTTTATTTCTTCTTTCTTTCTTCTTTCTTTCTTACTTCTTTCTTACTTCTTTCTTACTTCTTTCTTTCTTACTTCTTTCTTAAATCTTTCTTACTTCTTTATTTCTTACTTCTTTCTTACTTCTTTCTTACTTCTTTCTTACTTCTTTCTTACTTCTTTCTTACATCTTTCTTACTTCTTTCTTTCTTCTTTCTTAATTCTTTCTTTCTTCTTTCTTACTTCTTTCTTACTTCTTTCTTTCTTCTTTCTTTCTTCTTTCTTACTTCTTTCTTTCTTACTTCTTTCTATCTTATTTCTTACTTCTTTCTTACTTCTTTCTTACTTCTTTCTTAATTCTTTCTTACTTCTTTCTTACTTCTTTCTAACTTCTTTTTTCTTCTTTCTTTCTTCTTTCTTTCTTGTTTCTTTCTTACTTCTTTCTTACTTCTTTCTTACTTCTTTCTTTCTTCTTTCTTTCTTCTTTCTTTCTTACTTCTTTCTTTCTTCTTTCTTACTTCTTTCTTTCTTACTTCTTTCTTACTTCTTTCTTTCTTACATCTTTCTTTCTTCTTTCTTACTTCTTTCTTACTTCTTTCTTACTTCTTTCTAACTTCTTTTTTCTTCTTTGTTTCTTCTTTCTTTCTTACTTCTTTCTTTCTTACTTCTTTCTTACTTCTTTCTTTCTTTCTTCTTGCTTTCTTCTTTCTTTCTTATTTCTAAATTCTTTCTAACTTCTTTCTAACTTCTTTCTTACTTCTTTCTTTCTTACTTCTTTCGTACTTCTTTCTTACTTCTTTCTTTCTTACTTCTTTCTTACTTCTTTCTTACCCCTTTCTTACTTCTTTCTTCTTTCTTTCTTACTTCTTTCTTACTTCTTTCTTTCTTCTTTCTTACTTCTTTCTTTCTTCTTTCTTACTTCTTTCTTCTTTCTTACTTCTTTCTTACTTCTTTCTTACTTCTTTCGTAATTCTTTCTGACTTCTTTCTTACTTCTTTCTTTTTTCTTTCTTACTTCTTTCTTCATTCCTTCTTACTTATTTCTTACTACTTTCTTACTTCTTTCTTACTTCTTTCTTACTTCTTTCTTTCTTCTTTAACTCCCTTTCTTCTTTCTTTCTTCTTTCTTTCTTCTTTCTTTCTTACTTCTTTCTTACTTCTTTCTTACTTCTTTCTTACTTCTTTCTTACTTCTTTCTTACTTCTTTCTAACTTCTTTCTTACTTCTTTCTTACTTCTTTCTAACTTCTTTCTTACTTCATTCTTACCTCTTTCTTACTTCTTTCTAACTTCTTTCTTTCTTCTTCCTTTCTTCTTTCTTTCTTCTTTCTTTCTTCTTTCTTTCTTACTTCTTTCTTACTTCTTTCTTACTTCTTTCTTACTTGTTTCTTTCTTCTTTCTTTCTTCTTTCTTACTTCTTTCTTACTTACTTCTTTCTTACTTCTTTCTTACTTTTTTCTTACTTCTTTCTTACTTGTTTCTTACTTCTTTCTTACTTCTAACGTCTTTTTTCTTCTTTATTTCTTCTTTCTTTCTTCTTTCTTTCTAACTTCTTTCTTACTTCTTTCTTTCTTACTTCTTTCTTAATTCTTTCTTACTTCTTTATTTCTTACTTCTTTCTTACTTCTTTCTTACTTCTTTCTTATTCTTTCTTACTTCTTTCTTACATCTTTCTTACTTCTTTCTTTCTTCTTTCTTAATTCTTTCTTTCTTCTTTCTTACTTCTTTCTTACTTCTTTCTTTCTTCTTTCTTTCTTCTTTCTTACTTCTTTCTTTCTTACTTCTTTCTATCTTATTTCTTACTTATTTCTTACTTCTTTCTTACTTCTTTCTTACTTCTTTCTAACTTCATTCTTACTTCTTTCTTACTTCTTTCTAACTTCTTTCTTACTTCTTTCTTACCTCTTTCTTACTTCTTTCTAACTTCTTTCTTTCTTCTTCCTTTCTTCTTTCTTTCTTCTTTCTTTCTTCTTTCTTTCTTACTTCTTTCTTACTTCTTTCTTACTTCTTTCTTACTTGTTTCTTTCTTCTTTCTTTCTTCTTTCTTACTTCTTTCTTACTTACTTCTTTCTTACTTCTTTCTTACTTTTTTCTTACTTCTTTCTTACTTGTTTCTTACTTCTTTCTTACTTCTAACGTCTTTTTTCCTCTTTCTTTCTTCTTTCTTTCTTCTTTATTTCTTACTTCTTTCTTTCTTACTTCTTTCTTACTTCTTTTTTTCTTACTTCTTTCTTACTTCTTTTTTACTTCATTCTTACTTCTTTCTAAATTCTTTCTTTCTTCTTTCTTTCTTCTTTCATTATTACTTCTTTCATACTTCTTTCTTACTTCTTTCTTTCTTACTTCTTTCTTACTTCTTTCTTACTTCTTTCGTACTTCTTTCTTACTTCTTTCTTTCTTACTTCTTTCTTACTTCTTTCTTACTTCTTTCTTACTTCTTTCTTCATTCCTTCTTACTTCTTTCTTACCTCTTTCTTACTTCTTTCTTACTTCTTTCTTTCTTCTTTCTTTCTTTCTTCTTGCTTTCTTCTTTCTTTCTTATTTCTAAATTCTTTCTAACTTCTTTCTAACTTATTTCTTACTTCTTTCGTACTTCTTTCTTGCTTCTTTCTTACATCTTTCTTACTTCTTTCTTTCTTCTTTCTTAATTATTTCTTTCTTCTTTCTTACTTCTTTCTTACTTCTTTCTTACTTCTTTCTTACTTCTTTCTTTCTTCTTTCATTCTTCTTTCTTACTTCTTTCTTTCTTACTTCTTTCTTACTTATTTCTTACTTCTTTCTTACTTCTTTCCTACTTCTTTCCTACTTCTTTCTTACTTCTTTCTTACTTCTTTTTTCTTCTTTATTTCTTCTTTCTTTCTTCTTTCTTTCTTACTTCTTTCTTACTTCTTTCTTACTTCTTTCTTTCTTACTTCTTTCTTAATTCTTTCTTACTTCTTTATTTCTTACTTCTTTCTTACTTCTTTCTTACTTCTTTCTTACTTCTTTCTTACTTCTTTCTTACATCTTTCTTACTTCTTTCTTTCTTCTTTCTTAATTCTTTCTTTCTTCTTTCTTACTTCTTTCTTACTTCTTTCTTTCTTCTTTCTTTCTTCTTTCTTACTTCTTTCTTTCTTACTTCTTTCTATCTTATTTCTTACTTCTTTCTTACTTCTTTCTTACTTCTTTCTTAATTCTTTCTTACTTCTTTCTTACTTCTTTCTGACTTCTTTTTTCTTCTTTCTTTCTTCTTTCTTTCTTGTTTCTTTCTTACTTCTTTCTTACTTCTTTCTTACTTCTTTCTTTCTTCTTTCTTTCTTCTTTCTTTCTTACTTCTTTCTTTCTTCTTTCTTACTTCTTTCTTTCTTACTTCTTTCTTACTTCTTTCTTTCTTACATCTTTCTTTCTTCTTTCTTACTTCTTTCTTACTTCTTTCTTACTTCTTTCTAACTTCTTTTTTCTTCTTTGTTTCTTCTTTCTTTCTTACTTCTTTCTTTCTTACTTCTTTCTTACTTCTTTCTTTATTTCTTCTTGCTTTCTTCTTTCTTTCTTATTTCTAAATTCTTTCTAACTTCTTTCTAAATTCTTTCTTACTTCTTTCTTCTTTCTTTCTTACTTCTTTCTTACTTCTTTTTTTCTTACTTCTTTCTTACTTCTTTTTTACTTCATTCTTACTTCTTTCTAAATTCTTTCTTTCTTCTTTCTTTCTTCTTTCATTATTACTTCTTTCATACTTCTTTCTTACTTCTTTCTTTCTTACTTCTTTCTTACTTCTTTCTTACTTCTTTCGTACTTCTTTCTTACTTCTTTCTTTCTTACTTCTTTCTTACTTCTTTCTTACTTCTTTCTTACTTCTTTCTTCATTCCTTCTTACTTCTTTCTTACCTCTTTCTTACTTCTTTCTTACTTCTTTCTTTCTTCTTTCTTTCTTTCTTCTTGCTTTCTTCTTTCTTTCTTATTTCTAAATTCTTTCTAACTTCTTTCTAACTTATTTCTTACTTCTTTCGTACTTCTTTCTTGCTTCTTTCTTACATCTTTCTTACTTCTTTCTTTCTTCTTTCTTAATTCTTTCTTTCTTCTTTCTTACTTCTTTCTTACTTCTTTCTTACTTCTTTCTTACTTCTTTCTTTCTTCTTTCATTCTTCTTTCTTACTTCTTTCTTTCTTACTTCTTTCTTACTTATTTCTTACTTCTTTCTTACTTCTTTCCTACTTCTTTCCTACTTCTTTCTTACTTCTTTCTTACTTCTTTTTTCTTCTTTATTTCTTCTTTCTTTCTTCTTTCTTTCTTACTTCTTTCTTACTTCTTTCTTACTTCTTTCTTTCTTACTTCTTTCTTAATTCTTTCTTACTTCTTTATTTCTTACTTCTTTATTTCTTACTTCTTTCTTACTTCTTTCTTACTTCTTTCTTACTTCTTTCTTACATCTTTCTTACTTCTTTCTTTCTTCTTTCTTAATTCTTTCTTTCTTCTTTCTTACTTCTTTCTTACTTCTTTCTTTCTTCTTTCTTTCTTCTTTCTTACTTCTTTCTTTCTTACTTCTTTCTATCTTATTTCTTACTTCTTTCTTACTTCTTTCTTACTTCTTTCTTAATTCTTTCTTACTTCTTTCTTACTTCTTTCTAACTTCTTTTTTCTTCTTTCTTTCTTCTTTCTTTCTTGTTTATTTCTTACTTCTTTCTTACTTCTTTCTTACTTCTTTCTTTCTTCTTTCTTTCTTCTTTCTTTCTTACTTCTTTCTTTCTTCTTTCTTACTTCTTTCTTTCTTACTTCTTTCTTACTTCTTTCTTTCTTACATCTTTCTTACTTCTTTCTTAATTCTTTCTTACTTCTTTCTTACTTCTTTCTAACTTCTTTTTTCTTCTTTGTTTCTTCTTTCTTTCTTACTTCTTTCTTTCTTACTTCTTTCTTACTTCTTTCTTTCTTCTTTCATTCTTCTTTCTTACTTCTTTCTTTCTTACTTCTTTCTTACTTATTTCTTACTTCTTTCTTACTTCTTTCCTACTTCTTTCCTACTTCTTTCTTACTTCTTTCTTACTTCTTTTTTCTTCTTTATTTCTTCTTTCTTTCTTCTTTCTTTCTAACTTCTTTCTTACTTCTTTCTTTCTTACTTCTTTCTTAATTCTTTCTTACTTCTTTATTTCTTACTTCTTTCTTACTTCTTTCTTACTTCTTTCTTATTCTTTCTTACTTCTTTCTTACATCTTTCTTACTTCTTTCTTTCTTCTTTCTTAATTCTTTCTTTCTTCTTTCTTACTTCTTTCTTACTTCTTTCTTTCTTCTTTCTTTCTTCTTTCTTACTTCTTTCTTTCTTACTTCTTTCTATCTTATTTCTTACTTATTTCTTACTTCTTTCTTACTTCTTTCTTACTTCTTTCTAACTTCATTCTTACTTCTTTCTTACTTCTTTCTAACTTCTTTCTTACTTCTTTCTTACCTCTTTCTTACTTCTTTCTAACTTCTTTCTTTCTTCTTCCTTTCTTCTTTCTTTCTTCTTTCTTTCTTCTTTCTTTCTTACTTCTTTCTTACTTCTTTCTTACTTCTTTCTTACTTGTTTCTTTCTTCTTTCTTTCTTCTTTCTTACTTCTTTCTTACTTACTTCTTTCTTACTTCTTTCTTACTTTTTTCTTACTTCTTTCTTACTTGTTTCTTACTTCTTTCTTACTTCTAACGTCTTTTTTCCTCTTTCTTTCTTCTTTCTTTCTTCTTTATTTCTTACTTCTTTCTTTCTTACTTCTTTCTTACTTCTTTTTTTCTTACTTCTTTCTTACTTCTTTTTTACTTCATTCTTACTTCTTTCTAAATTCTTTCTTTCTTCTTTCTTTCTTCTTTCATTATTACTTCTTTCATACTTCTTTCTTACTTCTTTCTTTCTTACTTCTTTCTTACTTCTTTCTTACTTCTTTCGTACTTCTTTCTTACTTCTTTCTTTCTTACTTCTTTCTTACTTCTTTCTTACTTCTTTCTTACTTCTTTCTTCATTCCTTCTTACTTCTTTCTTACCTCTTTCTTACTTCTTTCTTACTTCTTTCTTTCTTCTTTCTTTCTTTCTTCTTGCTTTCTTCTTTCTTTCTTATTTCTAAATTCTTTCTAACTTCTTTCTAACTTATTTCTTACTTCTTTCGTACTTCTTTCTTGCTTCTTTCTTACATCTTTCTTACTTCTTTCTTTCTTCTTTCTTAATTATTTCTTTCTTCTTTCTTACTTCTTTCTTACTTCTTTCTTACTTCTTTCTTACTTCTTTCTTTCTTCTTTCATTCTTCTTTCTTACTTCTTTCTTTCTTACTTCTTTCTTACTTATTTCTTACTTCTTTCTTACTTCTTTCCTACTTCTTTCCTACTTCTTTCTTACTTCTTTCTTACTTCTTTTTTCTTCTTTATTTCTTCTTTCTTTCTTCTTTCTTTCTTACTTCTTTCTTACTTCTTTCTTACTTCTTTCTTTCTTACTTCTTTCTTAATTCTTTCTTACTTCTTTATTTCTTACTTCTTTCTTACTTCTTTCTTACTTCTTTCTTACTTCTTTCTTACTTCTTTCTTACATCTTTCTTACTTCTTTCTTTCTTCTTTCTTAATTCTTTCTTTCTTCTTTCTTACTTCTTTCTTACTTCTTTCTTTCTTCTTTCTTTCTTCTTTCTTACTTCTTTCTTTCTTACTTCTTTCTATCTTATTTCTTACTTCTTTCTTACTTCTTTCTTACTTCTTTCTTAATTCTTTCTTACTTCTTTCTTACTTCTTTCTGACTTCTTTTTTCTTCTTTCTTTCTTCTTTCTTTCTTGTTTCTTTCTTACTTCTTTCTTACTTCTTTCTTACTTCTTTCTTTCTTCTTTCTTTCTTCTTTCTTTCTTACTTCTTTCTTTCTTCTTTCTTACTTCTTTCTTTCTTACTTCTTTCTTACTTCTTTCTTTCTTACATCTTTCTTTCTTCTTTCTTACTTCTTTCTTACTTCTTTCTTACTTCTTTCTAACTTCTTTTTTCTTCTTTGTTTCTTCTTTCTTTCTTACTTCTTTCTTTCTTACTTCTTTCTTTCTTACTTCTTTCTTACTTCTTTCTTTCTTTCTTCTTGCTTTCTTCTTTCTTTCTTATTTCTAAATTCTTTCTAACTTCTTTCTAACTTCTTTCTTACTTCTTTCTTACTTCTTTCTTACTTCTTTCTTAATTCTTTATACTTCTTTCTTACTTCTTTCTTACTTCTTTCGTACTTCTTTCTTGCTTCTTTCTTAGATCTTTCTTACTTCTTTCTTTCTTCTTTCTTAATTCTTTCTTTCTTCTTTCTTACTTCTTTCATCTTTCTTTCTTACTTCTTTCTTACTTCTTTCTTACTTCTTTCTTTCTTACTTCTTTCGTACTTCTTTCTTACTTCTTTCTTTCTTACTTCTTTCTTACTTCTTTCTTACCTCTTTCTTACTTCTTTCTTCTTTCTTTATTACTTCTTTCTTACTTCTTTCTTTCTTCTTTCTTACTTCTTTCTTTCTTCTTTCTTACTTATTTCTTTCTTCTTTCTTACTTCTTTCTTACTTCTTTCTTACTTCTTTCGTAATTCTTTCTGACTACTTTCTTACTTCTTTCTTACTTCTTTTTTCTTCTTTATTTCTTCTTTCTTTCTTCTTTCTTTCTTACTTCTTTCTTACTTCTTTCTTACTTCTTTCTTTCTTACTTCTTTCTTTCTTCTTTCTTTCTTCTTTCTTACTTCTTTCTTTCTTACTTCTTTCTTTCTTATTTCTTACTTCTTTCTTACTTCTTTCTTACTTCTTTCTTAATTCTTTCTTAATTCATTCTTACTTCTTTCTAACTTCTTTTTTCTTCTTTCTTTCTTCTTTCTTTCTTGTTTCTTTCTTACTTCTTTCTTACTTCTTTCTTACTTCTTTCTTACTTCTTTCTTCTTTCTTTCTTACTTCTTTCTTTCTTCTTTCTTACTTCTTTCTTTCTTACTTCTTTCTTACTTCTTTCTTACTTCTTTCTTTCTTTCTTCTTTCTTTCTTCTTTCTTACTTCTTTCTTTCTTACTTCTTTCTTTCTTCTTTCTTACTTCTTTCTTACTTCTTTCTTACTTCTTTCTAACTTCTTTTTCCTTCTTTGTTTCTTCTTTCTTTCTTACTTCTTTCTTTCTTACTTCTTTCTTACTTCTTTCGTACTTCTTTCATACTTCTTTCTTTCTTACTTCTTTCTTACTTCTTTCTTTCTTTCTTCTTGCTTTCTTCTTTCTTTCTTATTTCTAAATTCTTTCTAACTTCTTTCTAACTTCTTTCTTACTTCTTTCTTACTTCTTTCTTAATTCTTTCTTACTTCTTTCTTACTTCTTTCGTACTTCTTTCTTGCTTCTTTCTTAGATCTTTCTTACTTCTTTCTTTCTTCTTTCTTAATTCTTTCTTTCTTCTTTTTTACTTCTTTCTTACTTCTTTCTTACTTCTTTCTTTCTTCTTTCTTTCTTCTTTCATTATTCTTTCTTACTTCTTTCTTTCTTACTTCTTTCTTACTTCTTTCCTACCTCTTTCCTACTTCTTTCTTACTTCTTTCTTACTTCTTTCTTTCTTCTTTTTTCTTCTTTCTTTCTTCATTCTTTCTTCTTTCTTTCTTACTTCTTTCTTACTTCTTTCTTACTTCTTTTTTTCTTCTCTCTTTCTTCTCTCTTTCTTCTCTCTTTCTTCTTTCTTTCTTCTTTCTTTCTTCTTTCTTTCTTACTTCTTTCTTACTTCTTTCTTACTTCTTTCTTTCTTACTTCTTTCTTACTTCTTTCTTACTTCTTTCTTACTTCTTTCTTTCTTACTTCTTTCGTACTTCTTTCTTACTTCTTTCTTTCTTACTTCTTTCTTACTTCTTTCTTACCCCTTTCTTACTTCTTTCTTCTTTCTTTCTTACTTCTTTCTTACTTCTTTCTTTCTTCTTTCTTACTTCTTTCTTTCTTCTTTCTTACTTCTTTCCTCTTTCTTACTTCTTTCTTACTTCTTTCTTACTTCTTTCGTAATTCTTTCTGACTTCTTTCTTACTTCTTTCTTTTTTCTTTCTTACTTCTTTCTTCATTCCTTCTTACTTATTTCTTACTACTTTCTTACTTCTTTCTTACTTCTTTCTTACTTCTTTCTTTCTTCTTTAACTCCCTTTCTTCTTTCTTTCTTCTTTCTTTCTTCTTTCTTTCTTACTTCTTTCTTACTTCTTTCTTACTTCTTTCTTACTTCTTTCTTACTTCTTTCTTACTTCTTTCTAACTTCTTTCTTACTTCTTTCTTACTTCTTTCTAACTTCTTTCTTACCTCTTTCTTACCTCTTTCTTACTTCTTTCTAACTTCTTTCTTTCTTCTTCCTTTCTTCTTTCTTTCTTCTTTCTTTCTTCTTTCTTTCTTACTTCTTTCTTACTTCTTTCTTACTTCTTTCTTACTTGTTTCTTTCTTCTTTCTTTCTTCTTTCTTACTTCTTTCTTACTTACTTCTTTCTTACTTCTTTCTTACTTTTTTCTTACTTCTTTCTTACTTGTTTCTTACTTCTTTCTTACTTCTAACGTCTTTTTTCTTCTTTCTTTCTTCTTTCTTTCTTCTTTCTTTCTTACTTCTTTCTTACTTCTTTTTTTCTTACTTCTTTCTTACTTCTTTTTTACTTCATTCTTACTTCTTTCTAAATTCTTTCTTTCTTCTTTCTTTCTTCTTTCATTATTACTTCTTTCATACTTCTTTCTTACTTCTTTCTTTCTTACTTCTTTCTTACTTCCTTCTTACTTCTTTCGTACTTCTTTCTTACTTCTTTCTTTCTTACTTCTTTCTTACTTCTTTCTTACTTCTTTCTTCATTCCTTCTTACTTCTTTCTTACCTCTTTCTTACTTCTTTCTTACTTCTTTCTTTCTTCTTTCTTTCTTTCTTCTTGCTTTCTTCTTTCTTTCTTATTTCTAAATTCTTTCTAACTTCTTTCTAACTTATTTCTTACTTCTTTCTTACTTCTTTCTTAATTCTTTATTACTTCTTTCTTACTTCTTTCTTACTTCTTTCGTACTTCCTTCTTGCTTCTTTCTTACATCTTTCTTACTTCTTTCTTTCTTCTTTCTTAATTCTTTCTTTCTTCTTTCTTACTTCTTTCTTACTTCTTTCTTACTTCTTTCTTACTTCTTTCTTTCTTCTTTCATTCTTCTTTCTTACTTCTTTCTTTCTTACTTCTTTCTTACTTATTTCTTACTTCTTTCTTACTTCTTTCCTACTTCTTTCCTACTTCTTTCTTACTTCTTTTTTCTTCTTTATTTCTTCTTTCTTTCTTCTTTCTTTCTTACTTCTTTCTTCCTTCTTTCTTACTTCTTTCTTTCTTACTTCTTTCTTAATTCTTTCTTACTTCTTTATTTCTTACTTCTTTCTTACTTCTTTCTTACTTCTTTCTTACTTCTTTCTTACTTCTTTCTTACATCTTTCTTACTTCTTTCTTTCTTCTTTCTTAATTCTTTCTTTCTTCTTTCTTACTTCTTTCTTACTTCTTTCTTTCTTCTTTCTTTCTTCTTTCTTACTTCTTTCTTTCTTACTTCTTTCTATCTTATTTCTTACTTCTTTCTTACTTCTTTCTTACTTCTTTCTTACTTCTTTCTAACTTCTTTCTTACTTCTTTCTTACTTCTTTCTAACTTCTTTCTTACTTCTTTCTTACCTCTTTCTTACTTCTTTCTAACTTCTTTCTTTCTTCTTCCTTTCTTCTTTCTTTCTTCTTTCTTTCTTCTTTCTTTCTTACTTCTTTCTTACTTCTTTCTTACTTCTTTCTTACTTGTTTCTTTCTTCTTTCTTTCTTCTTTCTTACTTCTTTCTTACTTACTTCTTTCTTACTTCTTTTTTTCTTACTTCTTTCTTACTTCTTTTTTACTTCATTCTTACTTCTTTCTAAATTCTTTCTTTCTTCTTTCTTTCTTCTTTCATTATTACTTCTTTCATACTTCTTTCTTACTTCTTTCTTTCTTACTTCTTTCTTACTTCTTTCTTACTTCTTTCGTACTTCTTTCTTACTTCTTTCTTTCTTACTTCTTTCTTACTTCTTTCTTACTTCTTTCTTACTTCTTTCTTCATTCCTTCTTACTTCTTTCTTACCTCTTTCTTACTTCTTTCTTACTTCTTTCTTTCTTCTTTCTTTCTTTCTTCTTGCTTTCTTCTTTCTTTCTTATTTCTAAATTCTTTCTAACTTCTTTCTAACTTATTTCTTACTTCTTTCTTACTTCTTTCTTAATTCTTTCTTACTTCTTTCTTACTTCTTTCTTACTTCTTTCGTACTTCTTTCTTGCTTCTTTCTTACATCTTTCTTACTTCTTTCTTTCTTCTTTCTTAATTCTTTCTTTCTTCTTTCTTCTTTCTTACTTCTTTCTTACTTCTTTCTTACTTCTTTCTTTCTTCTTTCATTCTTCTTTCTTACTTCTTTCTTTCTTACTTCTTTCTTACTTATTTCTTACTTCTTTCTTACTTCTTTCCTACTTCTTTCCTACTTCTTTCTTACTTCTTTCTTACTTCTTTTTTCTTCTTTATTTCTTCTTTCTTTCTTCTTTCTTTCTTACTTCTTTCTTACTTCTTTCTTACTTCTTTCTTTCTTACTTCTTTCTTAATTCTTTCTTACTTCTTTATTTCTTACTTCTTTATTTCTTACTTCTTTCTTACTTCTTTCTTACTTCTTTCTTACTTCTTTCTTACATCTTTCTTACTTCTTTCTTTCTTCTTTCTTAATTCTTTCTTTCTTCTTTCTTACTTCTTTCTTACTTCTTTCTTTCTTCTTTCTTTCTTCTTTCTTACTTCTTTCTTTCTTACTTCTTTCTATCTTATTTCTTACTTCTTTCTTACTTCTTTCTTACTTCTTTCTTAATTCTTTCTTACTTCTTTCTTACTTCTTTCTAACTTCTTTTTTCTTCTTTCTTTCTTCTTTCTTTCTTGTTTATTTCTTACTTCTTTCTTACTTCTTTCTTACTTCTTTCTTTCTTCTTTCTTTCTTCTTTCTTTCTTACTTCTTTCTTTCTTCTTTCTTACTTCTTTCTTTCTTACTTCTTTCTTTCTTCTTTCTTTCTTACATCTTTCTTTCTTCTTTCTTACTTCTTTCTTACTTCTTTCTTACTTCTTTCTAACTTCTTTTTTCTTCTTTGTTTCTTCTTTCTTTCTTACTTCTTTCTTTCTTACTTCTTTCTTACTTCTTTCTTTCTTTCTTCTTGCTTTCTTCTTTCTTTCTTATTTCTAAATTCTTTCTAACTTCTTTCTAACTTCTTTCTTACTTCTTTCTTTCTTCTTTGTTACTTCTTTCTTAATTCTTTATACTTCTTTCTTACTTCTTTCTTACTTCTTTCGTACTTCTTTCTTGCTTCTTTCTTAGATCTTTCTTACTTCTTTCTTTCTTCTTTCTTAATTCTTTCTTTCTTCTTTCTTACTTCTTTCATCTTTCTTTCTTACTTCTTTCTTACTTCTTTCTTACTTCTTTCTTTCTTACTTCTTTCGTACTTCTTTCTTACTTCTTTCTTGCTTACTTCTTTCTTACTTCTTTCTTACCTCTTTCTTACTTCTTTCTTCTTTCTTTATTACTTCTTTCTTACTTCTTTCTTTCTTCTTTCTTACTTCTTTCTTTCTTCTTTCTTACTTATTTCTTTCTTCTTTCTTACTTCTTTCTTACTTCTTTCTTACTTCTTTCGTAATTCTTTCTGACTACTTTCTTACTTCTTTCTTACTTCTTTTTTCTTCTTTATTTCTTCTTTCTTTCTTCTTTCTTTCTTACTTCTTTCTTACTTCTTTCTTACTTCTTTCTTTCTTACTTCTTTCTTTCTTCTTTCTTTCTTCTTTCTTACTTCTTTCTTACTTACTTCTTTCTTACTTCTTTTTTTCTTACTTCTTTCTTACTTCTTTTTTACTTCATTCTTACTTCTTTCTAAATTCTTTCTTTCTTCTTTCTTTCTTCTTTCATTATTACTTCTTTCATACTTCTTTCTTACTTCTTTCTTTCTTACTTCTTTCTTACTTCTTTCTTACTTCTTTCGTACTTCTTTCTTACTTCTTTCTTTCTTACTTCTTTCTTACTTCTTTCTTACTTCTTTCTTACTTCTTTCTTCATTCCTTCTTACTTCTTTCTTACCTCTTTCTTACTTCTTTCTTACTTCTTTCTTTCTTCTTTCTTTCTTTCTTCTTGCTTTCTTCTTTCTTTCTTATTTCTAAATTCTTTCTAACTTCTTTCTAACTTATTTCTTACTTCTTTCTTACTTCTTTCTTAATTCTTTCTTACTTCTTTCTTACTTCTTTCTTACTTCTTTCGTACTTCTTTCTTGCTTCTTTCTTACATCTTTCTTACTTCTTTCTTTCTTCTTTCTTAATTCTTTCTTTCTTCTTTCTTCTTTCTTACTTCTTTCTTACTTCTTTCTTACTTCTTTCTTTCTTCTTTCATTCTTCTTTCTTACTTCTTTCTTTCTTACTTCTTTCTTACTTATTTCTTACTTCTTTCTTACTTCTTTCCTACTTCTTTCCTACTTCTTTCTTACTTCTTTCTTACTTCTTTTTTCTTCTTTATTTCTTCTTTCTTTCTTCTTTCTTTCTTACTTCTTTCTTACTTCTTTCTTACTTCTTTCTTTCTTACTTCTTTCTTAATTCTTTCTTACTTCTTTATTTCTTACTTCTTTATTTCTTACTTCTTTCTTACTTCTTTCTTACTTCTTTCTTACTTCTTTCTTACATCTTTCTTACTTCTTTCTTTCTTCTTTCTTAATTCTTTCTTTCTTCTTTCTTACTTCTTTCTTACTTCTTTCTTTCTTCTTTCTTTCTTCTTTCTTACTTCTTTCTTTCTTACTTCTTTCTATCTTATTTCTTACTTCTTTCTTACTTCTTTCTTACTTCTTTCTTAATTCTTTCTTACTTCTTTCTTACTTCTTTCTAACTTCTTTTTTCTTCTTTCTTTCTTCTTTCTTTCTTGTTTATTTCTTACTTCTTTCTTACTTCTTTCTTACTTCTTTCTTTCTTCTTTCTTTCTTCTTTCTTTCTTACTTCTTTCTTTCTTCTTTCTTACTTCTTTCTTTCTTACTTCTTTCTTTCTTCTTTCTTTCTTACATCTTTCTTTCTTCTTTCTTACTTCTTTCTTACTTCTTTCTTACTTCTTTCTAACTTCTTTTTTCTTCTTTGTTTCTTCTTTCTTTCTTACTTCTTTCTTTCTTACTTCTTTCTTACTTCTTTCTTACTTCTTTCTTTCTTCTTTCTTTCTTCTTTCTTTCTTACTTCTTTCTTTCTTCTTTCTTACTTCTTTCTTTCTTACTTCTTTCTTTCTTCTTTCTTTCTTACATCTTTCTTTCTTCTTTCTTACTTCTTTCTTACTTCTTTCTTACTTCTTTCTAACTTCTTTTTTCTTCTTTGTTTCTTCTTTCTTTCTTACTTCTTTCTTTCTTACTTCTTTCTTACTTCTTTCTTTCTTTCTTCTTGCTTTCTTCTTTCTTTCTTATTTCTAAATTCTTTCTAACTTCTTTCTAACTTCTTTCTTACTTCTTTCTTTCTTCTTTGTTACTTCTTTCTTAATTCTTTATACTTCTTTCTTACTTCTTTCTTACTTCTTTCGTACTTCTTTCTTGCTTCTTTCTTAGATCTTTCTTACTTCTTTCTTTCTTCTTTCTTAATTCTTTCTTTCTTCTTTCTTACTTCTTTCATCTTTCTTTCTTACTTCTTTCTTACTTCTTTCTTACTTCTTTCTTTCTTACTTCTTTCGTACTTCTTTCTTACTTCTTTCTTGCTTACTTCTTTCTTACTTCTTTCTTACCTCTTTCTTACTTCTTTCTTCTTTCTTTATTACTTCTTTCTTACTTCTTTCTTTCTTCTTTCTTACTTCTTTCTTTCTTCTTTCTTACTTATTTCTTTCTTCTTTCTTACTTCTTTCTTACTTCTTTCTTACTTCTTTCGTAATTCTTTCTGACTACTTTCTTACTTCTTTCTTACTTCTTTTTTCTTCTTTATTTCTTCTTTCTTTCTTCTTTCTTTCTTACTTCTTTCTTACTTCTTTCTTACTTCTTTCTTTCTTACTTCTTTCTTTCTTCTTTCTTTCTTCTTTCTTACTTCTTTCTTACTTACTTCTTTCTTACTTCTTTTTTTCTTACTTCTTTCTTACTTCTTTTTTACTTCATTCTTACTTCTTTCTAAATTCTTTCTTTCTTCTTTCTTTCTTCTTTCATTATTACTTCTTTCATACTTCTTTCTTACTTCTTTCTTTCTTACTTCTTTCTTACTTCTTTCTTACTTCTTTCGTACTTCTTTCTTACTTCTTTCTTTCTTACTTCTTTCTTACTTCTTTCTTACTTCTTTCTTACTTCTTTCTTCATTCCTTCTTACTTCTTTCTTACCTCTTTCTTACTTCTTTCTTACTTCTTTCTTTCTTCTTTCTTTCTTTCTTCTTGCTTTCTTCTTTCTTTCTTATTTCTAAATTCTTTCTAACTTCTTTCTAACTTATTTCTTACTTCTTTCTTACTTCTTTCTTAATTCTTTCTTACTTCTTTCTTACTTCTTTCTTACTTCTTTCGTACTTCTTTCTTGCTTCTTTCTTACATCTTTCTTACTTCTTTCTTTCTTCTTTCTTAATTCTTTCTTTCTTCTTTCTTCTTTCTTACTTCTTTCTTACTTCTTTCTTACTTCTTTCTTTCTTCTTTCATTCTTCTTTCTTACTTCTTTCTTTCTTACTTCTTTCTTACTTATTTCTTACTTCTTTCTTACTTCTTTCCTACTTCTTTCCTACTTCTTTCTTACTTCTTTCTTACTTCTTTTTTCTTCTTTATTTCTTCTTTCTTTCTTCTTTCTTTCTTACTTCTTTCTTACTTCTTTCTTACTTCTTTCTTTCTTACTTCTTTCTTAATTCTTTCTTACTTCTTTATTTCTTACTTCTTTATTTCTTACTTCTTTCTTACTTCTTTCTTACTTCTTTCTTACTTCTTTCTTACATCTTTCTTACTTCTTTCTTTCTTCTTTCTTAATTCTTTCTTTCTTCTTTCTTACTTCTTTCTTACTTCTTTCTTTCTTCTTTCTTTCTTCTTTCTTACTTCTTTCTTTCTTACTTCTTTCTATCTTATTTCTTACTTCTTTCTTACTTCTTTCTTACTTCTTTCTTAATTCTTTCTTACTTCTTTCTTACTTCTTTCTAACTTCTTTTTTCTTCTTTCTTTCTTCTTTCTTTCTTGTTTATTTCTTACTTCTTTCTTACTTCTTTCTTACTTCTTTCTTTCTTCTTTCTTTCTTCTTTCTTTCTTACTTCTTTCTTTCTTCTTTCTTACTTCTTTCTTTCTTACTTCTTTCTTTCTTCTTTCTTTCTTACATCTTTCTTTCTTCTTTCTTACTTCTTTCTTACTTCTTTCTTACTTCTTTCTAACTTCTTTTTTCTTCTTTGTTTCTTCTTTCTTTCTTACTTCTTTCTTTCTTACTTCTTTCTTACTTCTTTCTTTCTTTCTTCTTGCTTTCTTCTTTCTTTCTTATTTCTAAATTCTTTCTAACTTCTTTCTAACTTCTTTCTTACTTCTTTCTTTCTTCTTTGTTACTTCTTTCTTAATTCTTTATACTTCTTTCTTACTTCTTTCTTACTTCTTTCGTACTTCTTTCTTGCTTCTTTCTTAGATCTTTCTTACTTCTTTCTTTCTTCTTTCTTAATTCTTTCTTTCTTCTTTCTTACTTCTTTCATCTTTCTTTCTTACTTCTTTCTTACTTCTTTCTTACTTCTTTCTTTCTTACTTCTTTCGTACTTCTTTCTTACTTCTTTCTTGCTTACTTCTTTCTTACTTCTTTCTTACCTCTTTCTTACTTCTTTCTTCTTTCTTTATTACTTCTTTCTTACTTCTTTCTTTCTTCTTTCTTACTTCTTTCTTTCTTCTTTCTTACTTATTTCTTTCTTCTTTCTTACTTCTTTCTTACTTCTTTCTTACTTCTTTCGTAATTCTTTCTGACTACTTTCTTACTTCTTTCTTACTTCTTTTTTCTTCTTTATTTCTTCTTTCTTTCTTCTTTCTTTCTTACTTCTTTCTTACTTCTTTCTTACTTCTTTCTTTCTTACTTCTTTCTTTCTTCTTTCTTTCTTCTTTCTTACTTCTTTCTTTCTTACTTCTTTCTTTCTTATTTCTTACTTCTTTCTTACTTCTTTCTTACTTCTTTCTTAATTCTTTCTTAATTCTTTCTTACTTCTTTCTAACTTCTTTTTTCTTCTTTCTTTCTTCTTTCTTTCTTGTTTCTTTCTTACTTCTTTCTTACTTCTTTCTTACTTCTTTCTTACTTCTTTCTTCTTTCTTTCTTACTTCTTTCTTTCTTCTTTCTTACTTCTTTCTTTCTTACTTCTTTCTTACTTCTTTCTTACTTCTTTCTTTCTTTCTTCTTTCTTTCTTCTTTCTTACTTCTTTCTTTCTTACTTCTTTCTTTCTTCTTTCTTACTTCTTTCTTACTTCTTTCTTACTTCTTTCTAACTTCTTTTTCCTTCTTTGTTTCTTCTTTCTTTCTTACTTCTTTCTTTCTTACTTCTTTCTTACTTCTTTCGTACTTCTTTCATACTTCTTTCTTTCTTACTTCTTTCTTACTTATTTCTTTCTTTCTTCTTGCTTTCTTCTTTCTTTCTTATTTCTAAATTCTTTCTAACTTCTTTCTTACTTCTTTCTTACTTCTTTCGTACTTCTTTCTTGCTTCTTTCTTAGATCTTTCTTACTTCTTTCTTTCTTCTTTCTTAATTCTTTCTTTCTTCTTTCTTACTTCTTTCTTACTTCTTTCTTTCTTCTTTCTTTCTTCTTTCTTTCTTCTTTCATTCTTCTTTCTTACTTCTTTCTTTCTTACTTCTTTCTTACTTATTTCTTACTTCTTTCTTACTTCTTTCCTACTTCTTTCCTACTTCTTTCTTACTTCTTTTTTCTTCTTTATTTCTTCTTTCTTTCTTCTTTCTTTCTTACTTCTTTCTTCCTTCTTTCTTACTTCTTTCTTTCTTACTTCTTTCTTAATTCTTTCTTACTTCTTTATTTCTTACTTCTTTCTTACTTCTTTCTTACTTCTTTCTTACTTCTTTCTTACTTCTTTCTTACATCTTTCTTACTTCTTTCTTTCTTCTTTCTTAATTCTTTCTTTCTTCTTTCTTACTTCTTTCTTACTTCTTTCTTTCTTCTTTCTTTCTTCTTTCTTACTTCTTTCTTTCTTACTTCTTTCTATCTTATTTCTTACTTCTTTCTTACTTCTTTCTTACTTCTTTCTTACTTCTTTCTAACTTCTTTCTTACTTCTTTCTTACTTCTTTCTAACTTCTTTCTTACTTCTTTCTTACCTCTTTCTTACTTCTTTCTAACTTCTTTCTTTCTTCTTCCTTTCTTCTTTCTTTCTTCTTTCTTTCTTCTTTCTTTCTTACTTCTTTCTTACTTCTTTCTTACTTCTTTCTTACTTGTTTCTTTCTTCTTTCTTTCTTCTTTCTTACTTCTTTCTTACTTACTTCTTTCTTACTTCTTTTTTTCTTACTTCTTTCTTACTTCTTTTTTACTTCATTCTTACTTCTTTCTAAATTCTTTCTTTCTTCTTTCTTTCTTCTTTCATTATTACTTCTTTCATACTTCTTTCTTACTTCTTTCTTTCTTACTTCTTTCTTACTTCTTTCTTACTTCTTTCGTACTTCTTTCTTACTTCTTTCTTTCTTACTTCTTTCTTACTTCTTTCTTACTTCTTTCTTACTTCTTTCTTCATTCCTTCTTACTTCTTTCTTACCTCTTTCTTACTTCTTTCTTACTTCTTTCTTTCTTCTTTCTTTCTTTCTTCTTGCTTTCTTCTTTCTTTCTTATTTCTAAATTCTTTCTAACTTCTTTCTAACTTATTTCTTACTTCTTTCTTACTTCTTTCTTAATTCTTTCTTACTTCTTTCTTACTTCTTTCTTACTTCTTTCGTACTTCTTTCTTGCTTCTTTCTTACATCTTTCTTACTTCTTTCTTTCTTCTTTCTTAATTCTTTCTTTCTTCTTTCTTCTTTCTTACTTCTTTCTTACTTCTTTCTTACTTCTTTCTTTCTTCTTTCATTCTTCTTTCTTACTTCTTTCTTTCTTACTTCTTTCTTACTTATTTCTTACTTCTTTCTTACTTCTTTCCTACTTCTTTCCTACTTCTTTCTTACTTCTTTCTTACTTCTTTTTTCTTCTTTATTTCTTCTTTCTTTCTTCTTTCTTTCTTACTTCTTTCTTACTTCTTTCTTACTTCTTTCTTTCTTACTTCTTTCTTAATTCTTTCTTACTTCTTTATTTCTTACTTCTTTATTTCTTACTTCTTTCTTACTTCTTTCTTACTTCTTTCTTACTTCTTTCTTACATCTTTCTTTACTTCTTTCTTTCTTCTTTCTTAATTCTTTCTTTCTTCTTTCTTACTTCTTTCTTACTTCTTTCTTTCTTCTTTCTTTCTTCTTTCTTACTTCTTTCTTTCTTACTTCTTTCTATCTTATTTCTTACTTCTTTCTTACTTCTTTCTTACTTCTTTCTTAATTCTTTCTTACTTCTTTCTTACTTCTTTCTAACTTCTTTTTTCTTCTTTCTTTCTTCTTTCTTTCTTGTTTATTTCTTACTTCTTTCTTACTTCTTTCTTACTTCTTTCTTTCTTCTTTCTTTCTTCTTTCTTTCTTACTTCTTTCTTTCTTCTTTCTTACTTCTTTCTTTCTTACTTCTTTCTTTCTTCTTTCTTTCTTACATCTTTCTTTCTTCTTTCTTACTTCTTTCTTACTTCTTTCTTACTTCTTTCTAACTTCTTTTTTCTTCTTTGTTTCTTCTTTCTTTCTTACTTCTTTCTTTCTTACTTCTTTCTTACTTCTTTCTTTCTTTCTTCTTGCTTTCTTCTTTCTTTCTTATTTCTAAATTCTTTCTAACTTCTTTCTAACTTCTTTCTTACTTCTTTCTTACTTCTTTCTTACTTCTTTCTTAATTCTTTATACTTCTTTCTTACTTCTTTCTTAATTCTTTCTTTCTTCTTTCTTACTTCTTTCATCTTTCTTTCTTACTTCTTTCTTACTTCTTTCTTACTTCTTTCTTTCTTACTTCTTTCGTACTTCTTTCTTACTTCTTTCTTGCTTACTTCTTTCTTACTTCTTTCTTACCTCTTTCTTACTTCTTTCTTCTTTCTTTATTACTTCTTTCTTACTTCTTTCTTTCTTCTTTCTTACTTCTTTCTTTCTTCTTTCTTACTTATTTCTTTCTTCTTTCTTACTTCTTTCTTACTTCTTTCTTACTTCTTTCGTAATTCTTTCTGACTACTTTCTTACTTCTTTCTTACTTCTTTTTTCTTCTTTATTTCTTCTTTCTTTCTTCTTTCTTTCTTACTTCTTTCTTACTTCTTTCTTACTTCTTTCTTTCTTACTTCTTTCTTTCTTCTTTCTTTCTTCTTTCTTACTTCTTTCTTTCTTACTTCTTTCTTTCTTATTTCTTACTTCTTTCTTTCTTACTTCTTTCTTTCTTGTTTCTTTCTTACTTCTTTCTTACTTCTTTCTTACTTCTTTCTTACTTCTTTCTTCTTTCTTTCTTACTTCTTTCTTTCTTCTTTCTTACTTCTTTCTTTCTTACTTCTTTCTTACTTCTTTCTTACTTCTTTCTTTCTTTCTTCTTTCTTTCTTCTTTCTTACTTCTTTCTTTCTTACTTCTTTCTTTCTTCTTTCTTACTTCTTTCTTACTTCTTTCTTACTTCTTTCTAACTTCTTTTTCCTTCTTTGTTTCTTCTTTCTTTCTTACTTCTTTCTTTCTTACTTCTTTCTTACTTCTTTCGTACTTCTTTCATACTTCTTTCTTTCTTACTTCTTTCTTACTTATTTCTTTCTTTCTTCTTGCTTTCTTCTTTCTTTCTTATTTCTAAATTCTTTCTAACTTCTTTCTTACTTCTTTCTTACTTCTTTCGTACTTCTTTCTTGCTTCTTTCTTAGATCTTTCTTACTTCTTTCTTTCTTCTTTCTTAATTCTTTCTTTCTTCTTTCTTACTTCTTTCTTACTTCTTTCTTTCTTCTTTCTTTCTTCTTTCATTATTCTTTCTTACTTCTTTCTTTCTTACTTCTTTCTTACTTCTTTCCTACCTCTTTCCTACTTCTTTCTTACTTCTTTCTTACTTCTTTCTTTCTTCTTTTTTCTTCTTTCTTTCTTCTTTCTTTCTTCTTTCTTTCTTACTTCTTTCTTACTTCTTTCTTACTTCTTCCTTTCTTACTTCTTTCTTATTTCTTTCTTAATTCTTTCTTACTTCTTTCTTTCTTACTTCTTTCTTACTTCTTTCTTACTTCTTTCTTACTTCTTTCTTACTTCTTTCTTACATCTTTCTTACTTCTTTCTTTATTCTTTCTTAATTCTTTCTTTCCTCTTTCTTACTTCTTTCTTACTTCTTTCTTACTTCTTTCTTTCTTCTTTCTTTCCACTTTATTACTTCTTTCTTTCTTACTTCTTTCTTTCTTCTTTCTTACTTCTTTCTTACTTCTTTCTTACTTCTTTCTTAATTCTTTCTTACTTCTTTCTTACTTCTTTCTAACTTCTTTTTTCTTCTTTCGTTCTTCTTTCTTTCTTCTTTCTTTCTTACTTCTTTCTTACTTCTTTCTTACTTTTTTCTTTCTTACTTCTTTCTTACTTCTTTCTTTCTTATTTCTAAATTCTTTCGAAATTCTTTCTAACTTCTTTCTTACTTCTTTCTTAATTCTTTCTTACTTCTTTCTTACTTCTTTCTTACTTCTTTCGTAATTCTTTCTTGCTTCTTTCTTACATCTTTCTTACTTCTTTCTTTCTTCTTTCTTAATTCTTTCTTTCTTCTTTTTCTTTCTAACGTCTTTCTTACTTATTTCTTAATTCTTTCTTACTTCTTTCCTACTTCTTTCCTACTTCTTTCTTACTTCTTTCTTACTTCTTTCTTACTTCTTTCTTACTTCTTTCTTTCTTACTTCTTTCTTACTTCTTTCTTAATTCTTTCTTACTTCTTTATTTCTTACTTCTTTCTTACTTATTTCTTACTTCTTTCTTACTTCTTTCTTACTTCTTTCTTAATTCTTTCTAACTTCTTTCTTACTTCTTTCTTACTTCTTTCTTACTTCTTTCTTAATTCTTTATACTTCTTTCTTACTTCTTTCTTACTTCTTTCGTACTTCTTTCTTGCTTCTTTCTTAGATCTTTCTTACTTCTTTCTTTCTTCTTTCTTAATTCTTTCTTTCTTCTTTCTTACTTCTTTCTTTCTTCTTTCATTCTTCTTTCTTACTTCTTTCTTCTTTCTTTCTTACTTCTTTCTTACTTCTTTCTTACTTCTTTCTTTCTTACTTCTTTCTTACTTATTTCTTACTTCTTTCTTACTTCTTTCCTACTTCTTTCCTACTTCTTTCTTACTTCTTTCTTACTTCTTTTTTCTTCTTTATTTCTTCTTTCTTTCTTCTTTCTTTCTTACTTCTTTCTTACTTCTTTCTTACTTCTTTCTTTCTTACTTCTTTCTTAATTCTTTCTTACTTCTTTATTTCTTACTTCTTTCTTACTTCTTTCTTACTTCTTTCTTACTTCTTTCTTACATCTTTCTTACTTCTTTCTTTCTTCTTTCTTAATTCTTTCTTTCTTCTTTCTTACTTCTTTCTTACTTCTTTCTTTCTTCTTTCTTTCTTCTTTCTTACTTCTTTCTTTCTTACTTCTTTCTATCTTATTTCTTACTTCTTTCTTACTTCTTTCTTCTTTCTTAATTCTTTCTTACTTATTTCTTACTTCTTTCTAACTTCTTTTTTCTTCTTTCTTTCTTCTTTCTTTCTTGTTTCTTTCTTACTTCTTTCTTACTTCTTTCTTACTTCTTTCTTTCTTCTTTCTTTCTTCTTTCTTTCTTACTTCTTTCTTTCTTCTTTCTTACTTCTTTCTTTCTTACTTCTTTCTTACTTCTTTCTTTCTTACATCTTTCTTTCTTCTTTCTTACTTCTTTCTTACTTCTTTCTTACTTCTTTCTAACTTCTTTTTTCTTCTTTGTTTCTTCTTTCTTTCTTACTTCTTTCTTTCTTACTTCTTTCTTACTTCTTTCTTACTTCTTTCTTACTTCTTTCTTACTTCTTTCTTACATCTTTCTTACTTCTTTCTTTCTTCTTTCTTAATTCTTTCTTTCCTCTTTCTTACTTCTTTCTTACTTCTTTCTTACTTCTTTCTTTCTTCTTTCTTTCCACTTTATTACTTCTTTCTTTCTTACTTCTTTCTTTCTTCTTTCTTACTTCTTTCTTACTTCTTTCTTACTTCTTTCTTACTTCTTTCTTACTTCTTTCGTAATTCTTTCTTGCTTCTTTCTTACATCTTTCTTACTTCTTTCTTTCTTCTTTCTTAATTCTTTCTTTCTTCTTTCTTCTTTCTAACTTCTTTCTTACTTATTTCTTAATTCTTTCTTACTTCTTTCCTACTTCTTTCCTACTTCTTTCTTACTTCTTTCTTACTTCTTTCTTACTTCTTTCTTACTTCTTTCTTTCTTACTTCTTTCTTACTTCTTTCTTAATTCTTTCTTACTTCTTTATTTCTTACTTCTTTCTTACTTATTTCTTACTTCTTTCTTACTTCTTTCTTACTTCTTTCTTAATTCTTTCTAACTTCTTTCTTACTTCTTTCTTACTTCTTTCTTACTTCTTTCTTAATTCTTTATACTTCTTTCTTACTTCTTTCTTACTTCTTTCGTACTTCTTTCTTGCTTCTTTCTTAGATCTTTCTTACTTCTTTCTTTCTTCTTTCTTAATTCTTTCTTTCTTCTTTCTTACTTCTTTCTTACTTCTTTCTTACTTCTTTCTTTCTTCTTTCATTCTTCTTTCTTACTTCTTTCTTCTTTCTTTCTTACTTCTTTCTTACTTCTTTCTTACTTCTTTCTTTCTTACTTCTTTCTTACTTATTTCTTACTTCTTTCTTACTTCTTTCCTACTTCTTTCCTACTTCTTTCTTACTTCTTTCTTACTTCTTTTTTCTTCTTTATTTCTTCTTTCTTTCTTCTTTCTTTCTTACTTCTTTCTTACTTCTTTCTTACTTCTTTCTTTCTTACTTCTTTCTTAATTCTTTCTTACTTCTTTATTTCTTACTTATTTCTTACTTCTTTCTTACTTCTTTCTTACTTCTTTCTTACTTCTTTCTTACATCTTTCTTACTTCTTTCTTTCTTCTTTCTTAATTCTTTCTTTCTTCTTTCTTACTTCTTTCTTACTTCTTTCTTTCTTCTTTCTTTCTTCTTTCTTACTTCTTTCTTTCTTACTTCTTTCTATCTTATTTCTTACTTCTTTCTTACTTCTTTCTTACTTCTTTCTTAATTCTTTCTTACTTCTTTCTTACTTCTTTCTAACTTCTTTTTTCTTCTTTCTTTCTTCTTTCTTTCTTGTTTCTTTCTTACTTCTTTCTTACTTCTTTCTTACTTCTTTCTTTCTTCTTTCTTTCTTCTTTCTTTCTTACTTCTTTCGTTCTTCTTTCTTACTTCTTTCTTTCTTACTTCTTTCTTACTTCTTTCTTTCTTACATCTTTCTTTCTTCTTTCTTACTTCTTTCTTACTTCTTTCTCACTTCTTTCTAACTTCTTTTTTCTTCTTTGTTTCTTCTTTCTTTCTTACTTCTTTCTTTCTTACTTCTTTCTTACTTCTTTCTTTCTTTCTTCTTGCTTTCTTCTTTCTTTCTTATTTCTAAATTCTTTCTAACTTCTTTCTAACTTCTTTCTTACTTCTTTCTTACTTCTTTCTTACTTCTTTCTTAATTCTTTATACTTCTTTCTTACTTCTTTCTTACTTCTTTCGTACTTCTTTCTTGCTTCTTTCTTAGATCTTTCTTACTTCTTTCTTTCTTCTTTCTTAATTCTTTCTTTCTTCTTTCTTACTTCTTTCTTACTTCTTTCTTACTTCTTTCTTTCTTCTTTCATTCTTCTTTCTTACTTCTTTCATCTTTCTTTCTTACTTCTTTCTTACTTCTTTCTTACTTCTTTCTTTCTTACTTCTTTCGTACTTCTTTCTTACTTCTTTCTTTCTTACTTCTTTCTTACTTCTTTCTTACCTCTTTCTTACTTCTTTCTTCTTTCTTTATTACTTCTTTCTTACTTCTTTCTTTCTTCTTTCTTACTTCTTTCTTTCTTCTTTCTTACTTATTTCTTTCTTCTTTCTTACTTCTTTATTTCTTCTTTCTTACTTCTTTCGTAATTCTTTCTGACTACTTTCTTACTTCTTTCTTACTTCTTTTTTCTTCTTTATTTCTTCTTTCTTTCTTCTTTCTTTCTTACTTCTTTCTTACTTCTTTCTTACTTCTTTCTTTCTTACTTCTTTCTTTCTTCTTTCTTTCTTCTTTCTTACTTCTTTCTTTCTTACTTCTTTCTTTCTTATTTCTTACTTCTTTCTTACTTCTTTCTTACTTCTTTCTTAATTCTTTCTTAATTCTTTCTTACTTCTTTCTAACTTCTTTTTTCTTCTTTCTTTCTTCTTTCTTTCTTGTTTCTTTCTTACTTCTTTCTTACTTCTTTCTTACTTCTTTCTTACTTCTTTCTTACTTCTTTCTTCTTTCTTTCTTACTTCTTTCTTTCTTCTTTCTTACTTCTTTCTTTCTTACTTCTTTCTTACTTCTTTCTTACTTCTTTCTTTCTTTCTTCTTTCTTTCTTCTTTCTTACTTCTTTCTTTCTTACTTCTTTCTTTCTTTCTTCTTTCTTACTTCTTTCTTACTTCTTTCTAACTTCTTTTTCCTTCTTTGTTTCTTCTTTCTTTCTTACTTCTTTCTTTCTTACTTCTTTCTTACTTCTTTCGTACTTCTTTCATACTTCTTTCTTTCTTACTTCTTTCTTACTTCTTTCTTTCTTTCTTCTTGCTTTCTTCTTTCTTTCTTATTTCTAAATTCTTTCTAACTTCTTTCTAACTTCTTTCTTACTTCTTTCTTACTTCTTTCTTAATTCTTTCTTACTTCTTTCGTACTTCTTTCTTGCTTCTTTCTTAGATCTTTCTTACTTCTTTCTTTCTTCTTTCTTAATTCTTTCTTTCTTCTTTCTTACTTCTTTCTTACTTCTTTCTTACTTCTTTCTTACTTCTTTCTTTCTTCTTTCATTCTTCTTTCTTACTTCTTTCTTTCTTACTTCTTTCTTACTTCTTTCCTACCTATTTCCTACTTCTTTCTTACTTCTTTCTTACTTCTTTCTTTCTTCTTTTTTCTTCTTTCTTTCTTCTTTCTTTCTTCTTTTTTTCTTACTTCTTTCTTACTTCTTTCTTACTTCTTCCTTTCTTACTTCTTTCTTATTTCTTTCTTAATTCTTTCTTACTTCTTTCTTTCTTACTTCTTTCTTACTTCTTTCTTACTTCTTTCTTACTTCTTTCTTACTTCTTTCTTACATCTTTCTTACTTCTTTCTTTCTTCTTTCTTAATTCTTTCTTTCTTCTTTCTTACTTCTTTGTTACTTCTTTCTTACTTCTTTCTTACTTCTTTCTTACATCTTTCTTACTTCTTTCTTTCTTCTTTCTTAATTCTTTCTTACTTCTTTCTTACTTCTTTCTTAATTCTTTCTTACTTCTTTCTTACTTCTTTCTAACTTCTTTTTTCTTCTTTCTTTCTTCTTTCTTTCTTCTTTCTTTCTTACTTCTTTCTTACTTCTTTCTTACTTCTTTCTTTCTTACTTCTTTCTTACTTCTTTCTTTCTTATTTCTAAATTCTTTCGAAATTCTTTCTAACTTCTTTCTTACTTCTTTCTTAATTCTTTCTTACTTCTTTCTTACTTCTTTCTTACTTCTTTCGTAATTCTTTCTTGCTTCTTTCTTACATCTTTCTTACTTCTTTCTTTCTTCTTTCTTCTTTCTTTCTTCTTTCTTACTTCTTTCTTACTTCTTTCTTACTTCTTTCTTACTTCTTTCTTTCTTCTTTCATTCTTCTTTCTTACTTCTTTCTTTCTTACTTCTTTCTTACTTATTTCTTAATTCTTTCTTACTTCTTTCCTACTTCTTTCCTACTTCTTTCTTACTTCTTTCTTACTTCTTTCTTACTTCTTTTTTTTCTTTCTTTCTTCTTTCTTTCTTCTTTCTTTCTTACTTCTTTCTTACTTCTTTCTTACTTCTTTCTTTCTCACTTCTTTCTTACTTCTTTCTTAATTCTTTCTTACTCCTTTATTTCTTACTTCTTTCTTACTTATTTCTTACTTCTTTCTTACTTCTTTCTTACTTCTTTCTTAATTCTTTCTAACTTCTTTCTTACTTCTTTCTTACTTCTTTCTTACTTCTTTCTTAATTCTTTATACTTCTTTCTTACTTCTTTCTTACTTCTTTCGTACTTCTTTCTTGCTTCTTTCTTAGATCTTTCTTACTTCTTTCTTTCTTCTTTCTTAATTCTTTCTTTCTTCTTTCTTACTTCTTTCTTACTTCTTTCTTACTTCTTTCTTACTTCTTTCTTTCTTCTTTCATTCTTCTTTCTTACTTCTTTCTTCTTTCTTTCTTACTTCTTTCTTACTTCTTTCTTACTTCTTTCTTTCTTACTTCTTTCGTACTTCTATCTTACTTCTTTCTTTCTTACTTCTTTCTTACTTCTTTCTTACCTCTTTCTTACTTCTTTCTTACTTCTTTCTTACCTCTTTCTTACTTATTTCTTCTTTCGTTCTTACTTCTTTCTTACTTCTTTCTTTCTTCTTTCTTACTTCTTTCTTTCTTCTTTCTTACTTATTTCTTTCTTCTTTCTTACTTCTTTCTTACTTCTTTCTACTTCTTTCGTAATTCTTTCTGACTACTTTCTTACTTCTTTCTTACTTTTTTTTCTTCTTTATTTCTTCTTTCTTAATTCTTTCTTTCTTCTTTCTTACTTCTTTCTTACTTCTTTCTTACTTCTTTCTTACTTCTTTCTTTCTTCTTTCATTCTTCTTTCTTACTTTTTTCTTTCTTACTTCTTTCTTACTTATTTCTTAATTCTTTCTTACTTCTTTCCTACTTCTTTCCTACTTCTTTCTTACTTCTTTCTTACTTCTTTCTTACTTCTTTTTTTTCTTTCTTTCTTCTTTCTTTCTTCTTTCTTTCTTACTTCTTTCTTACTTCTTTCTTACTTCTTTCTTTCTTACTTCTTTCTTACTTCTTTCTTAATTCTTTCTTACTTCTTTATTTCTTACTTCTTTCTTCCTTATTTCTTACTTCTTTCTTACTTCTTTCTTACTTCTTTCTTAATTCTTTCTAACTTCTTTCTTACTTCTTTCTTACTTCTTTCTTACTTCTTTCTTAATTCTTTATACTTCTTTCTTACTTCTTTCTTACTTCTTTCGTACTTCTTTCTTGCTTCTTTCTTAGATCTTTCTTACTTCTTTATTTCTTCTTTCTTAATTCTTTCTTTCTTCTTTCTTACTTCTTTCTTACTTCTTTCTTACTTCTTTCTTACTTCTTTCTTTCTTCTTTCATTCTTCTTTCTTACTTCTTTCTTCTTTCTTTCTTACTTCTTTCTTACTTCTTTCTTACTTCTTTCTTTCTTACTTCTTTCGTACTTCTTTCTTACATCTTTCTTTCTTACTTCTTTCTTACTTCTTTCTTACCTCTTTCTTACTTCTTTCTTCTTTCTTTCTTACTTCTTTCTTACTTCTTTCTTACTTCTTTCTTTCTCCTTCATTCTTCTTTCTTACTTCTTTCTTCTTTCTTTCTTACTTCTTTCTTACTTCTTTCGTACTTCTTTCTTGCTTCTTTCTTAGATCTTTCTTACTTCTTTCTTTCTTCTTTCTTAATTCTTTCTTTCTTCTTTCTTACTTCTTTCTTACTTCTTTCTTACTTCTTTCTTACTTATTTCTTTCTTCTTTCATTCTTCTTTCTTACTTCTTTCTTCTTTCTTTCTTACTTCTTTCTTACTTCTTTCTTACTTCTTTCTTTCTTACTTCTTTCGTACTTCTTTCTTACTTCTTTCTTTCTTTCTTCTTTCTTACTTCTTTCTTACTTCTTTCTTACTTCTTTCTAACTTCTTTTTCCTTCTTTGTTTCTTCTTTCTTTCTTACTTCTTTCTTTCTTACTTCTTTCTTACTTCTTTCATACTTCTTTCATACTTCTTTCTTTCTTACTTCTTTCTTACTTCTTTCTTTCTTTCTTCTTGCTTTCTTCTTTCTTTCTTATTTCTAAATTCTTTCTAACTTCTTTCTAATTTCTTTCTTACTTCTTTCTTACTTCTTTCTTAATTCTTTCTTACTTCTTTCGTACTTTTTCTTGCTTCTTTCTTAGATCTTTCTTACTTCTTTCTTTCTTCTTTCTTAATTCTTTCTTTCTTCTTTCTTACTTCTTTCTTACTTCTTTCTTACTTCTTTCTTACTTCTTTCTTTCTTCTTTCATTCTTCTTTCTTACTTCTTTCTTTCTTACTTCTTTCTTACTTCTTTCCTACCTCTTTCCTACTTCTTTCTTACTTCTTTCTTACTTCTTTCTTTCTTCTTTTTTCTTCTTTCTTTCTTCTTTCTTTCTTCTTTTTTTCTTACTTCTTTCTTACTTCTTCCTTTCTTACTTCTTTCTTATTTCTTTCTTAATTCTTTCTTACTTCTTTCCTTCTTACTTCTTTCTTACTTCTTTCTTACTTCTTTCTTACTTCTTTCTTACTTCTTTCTTACTTCTTTCTTACATCTTTCTTACTTCTTTCTTTCTTCTTTCTTAATTCTTTCTTTCTTCTTTCTTACTTCTTTCTTACTTCTTTCTTACTTCTTTCTTTCTTCTTTCTTTCCACTTTCTTACTTCTTTCTTTCTTACTTCTTTCTTTCTTCTTTCTTACTTCTTTCTTACTTCTTTCTAACTTCTTTTTTCTTCTTTCTTTCTTCTTTCTTACTTCTTTCTAACTTCTTTTTTCTTCTTTCTTTCTTCTTTCTTTCTTCTTTCTTTCTTACTTCTTTCTTACTTCTTTCTTACTTCTTTCTTTCTTACTTCTTTCTTACTTCTTTCTTTCTTATTTCTAAATTCTTTCGAAATTCTTTCTAACTTCTTTCTTACTTCTTTCTTAATTCTTTCTTACTTCTTTCTTACTTCTTTCTTACTTCTTTCGTAATTCTTTCTTGCTTCTTTCTTACATCTTTCTTACTTCTTTCTTTCTTCTTTCTTTCTTCTTTATTTCTTACTTCTTTCTTACTTCTTTCTTACTTCTTTCTTACTTCTTTCTTACTTCTTTCTTTCTTCTTTCATTCTTCTTTCTTACTTCTTTCTTTCTTACTTCTTTCTTACTTATTTCTTAATTCTTTCTTACTTCTTTCCTACTTCTTTCCTACTTCTTCTTACTTCTTTCTTACTTCTTTCTTACTTCTTTTTTTTCTTTCTTTCTTCTTTCTTTCTTCTTTCTTTCTTACTTCTTTCTTACTTCTTTCTTTCTTACTTCTTTCTTACTTCTTTCTTAATTCTTTCTTACTTCTTTATTTCTTACTTCTTTCTTACTTATTTCTTACTTCTTTCTTACTTCTTTCTTACTTCTTTCTTAATTCTTTCTAACTTCTTTCTTACTTCTTTCTTACTTCTTTCTTACTTCTTTCTTAATTCTTTATACTTCTTTCTTACTTCTTTCTTACTTCTTTCGTACTTCTTTCTTGCTTCTTTCTTAGATCTTTCTTACTTCTTTCTTTCTTCTTTCTTAATTCTTTCTTTCTTCTTTCTTACTTCTTTCTTACTTCTTTCTTTCTTCTTTCATTCTTCTTTCTTACTTCTTTCTTCTTTCTTTCTTACTTCTTTCTTACTTCTTTCTTACTTCTTTCTTTCTTACTTCTTTCGTATTTCTTTATACTTCTTTCTTTCTTACTTCAATCTTACTTCTTTCTTACCTCTTTCTTACTTCTTTCTTCTTTCTTTCTTACTTCTTTCTTACTTCTTTCTTACTTCTTTCTTACTTCTTTCTTTCTTCTTTCATTCTTCTTTCTTACTTCTTTCTTCTTTCTTTCTTACTTCTTTCTTACTTCTTTCTTACTTCTTTCTTTCTTACTTCTTTCGTACTTCTTTCTTACTTCTTTCTTTCTTACTTCTTTCTTACTTCTTTCTTACCTCTTTCTTACTTATTTCTTCTTTCGTTCTTACTTCTTTCTTACTTCTTTCTTTCTTCTTTCTTACTTCTTTCTTTCTTCTTTCTTACTTATTTCTTTCTTCTTTCTTACTTCTTTCTTACTTCTTTCTACTTCTTTCGTAATTCTTTCTGACTACTTTCTTACTTCTTTCTTACTTCTTTTTTCTTCTTTATTTCTTCTTTCTTTCTTCTTTCTTTCTTACTTTTCTTACTTCTTTCTTACTTCTTTCTTTCTTACTTCTTTCTTTCTTCTTTCTTTCTTCTTTCTTACTTCTTTCTTTCTTACTTCTTTCTTTCTTATTTCTTACTTCTTTCTTACTTCTTTCTTACTTCTTTCTTAATTCTTTCTTACTTCTTTCTTACTTCTTTCTAACTTCTTTTTTCTTCTTTCTTTCTTCTTTCTTTCTTGTTTCTTTCTTACTTCTTTCTTACTTCTTTCTTACTTCTTTCTTACTTCTTTCTTCTTTCTTTCTTACTTCTTTCTTTCTTCTTTCTTACTTCTTTCTTTCTTACTTCTTTCTTACTTCTTTCTTTCTTTCTTCTTTCTTTCTTCATTCTTACTTCTTTCTTTCTTACTTCTTTCTTTGTTCTTTCTTACTTCTTTCTTTCTTCTTTCTTACTTCTTTCTAACTTCTTTTTTCTTCTTTGTTTCTTCTTTCTTTCTTACTTCTTTCTTTCTTACTTCTTTCTTACTTCTTTCGTACTTCTTTCATACTTCTTTCTTTCTTACTTCTTTCTTACTTCTTTCTTTCTTCTTGCTTTCTTCTTTCTTTCTTATTTCTAAATTCTTTCTAACTTCTTTCTAACTTCTTTCTTACTTCTTTCTTACTTCTTTCTTAATTCTTTCTTACTTCTTTCTTACTTCTTTCGTACTTCTTTCTTGCTTCTTTCTTAGATCTTTCTTACTTCTTTCTTTCTTCTTTCTTAATTCTTTCTTTCTTCTTTCTTACTTCTTTCTTACTTCTTTCTTACTTCTTTCTTACTTCTTTTTTCTATTTTCATTCTTCTTTCTTACTTCTTTCTTTCTTACTTCTTTCTTACTTCTTTCCTACCTCTTTCCTACTTCTTTCTTACTTCTTTCTTACTTCTTTCTTTCTTCTTTTTTCTTCTTTCTTTCTTCTTTCTTTCTTCTTTCTTTCTTACTTCTTTCTTACTTCTTTCTTACTTCTTCCTTTCTTACTTCTTTCTTATTTCTTTCTTAATTCTTTCTTACTTCTTTCTTTCTTACTTCTTTCTTACTTCTTTCTTACTTCTTTCTTACTTCTTTCTTACTTCTTTCTTTCTTCTTTCTTTCTTCTTTCTTACTTCATTTTTTCTTCTTTCTTACTTCTTTCTTACTTCTTTCTTACTTCTTTCTTACTGCTTTCTTTCTTCTTTCTTTCCACTTTCTTACTTCTTTCTTTCTTACTTCTTTCTTTCTTCTTTCTTACTTCTTTCTTACTTCTTTCTTACTTCTTTCTTAATTCTTTCTTACTTCTTTCTTACTTCTTTCTAACTTCTTTTTTCTTCTTTCTTTCTTCTTTCTTTCTTACTTCTTTCTTACTTCTTTCTTACTTCTTTCTTTCTTACTTCTTTCTTACTTCTTTCTTTCTTATTTCTAAATTCTTTCTAAATTCTTTCTAACTTCTTTCTTACTTCTTTCTTAATTCTTTCTTACTTCTTTCTTACTTCTTTCTTACTTCTTTCGTAATTCTTTCTTGCTTCTTTCTTACATCTTTCTTACTTCTTTCTTTCTTCTTTCTTAATTCTTTCTTTCTTCTTTCTTACTTCTTTCTTACTTCTTTCTTACTTCTTTCTTACTTCTTTCTTTCTTCTTTCATTCTTCTTTCTTACTTCTTTCTTTCTTACTTCTTTCTTACTTATTTCTTAAGTCTTTCTTACTTCTTTCCTACTTCTTTCCTACTTCTTTCTTACTTCTTTCTTGCTTCTTTCTTACTTATTTTTTTTCTTTCTTTCTTCTTTCTTTCTTCTTTCTTTCTTACTTCTTTCTTACTTCTTTCTTTCTTACTTCTTTCTTACTTCTTTCTTACTTCTTTCTTAATTCTTTCTTACTTCTTTCTTTCTTACTTCTTTCTTACTTCTTTCTTACTTCTTTCTTAATTCTTTCTTACATCTTTCTTACTTCTTTCTTTCTTCTTTCTTAATTCTTTCTTTCTTCTTTCTTACTTCTTTCTTACTTATTTCTTACTTCTTTCTTTCTTCTTTCTTTCTCCTTTCTTACTTCTTTCTTTCTTACTTCTTTCTTTCTTCTTTCTTACTTCTTTCTTACTTCTTTCTTACTTTTTTCTTAATTCTTTCTCACTTCTTTCTTACTTCTTTCTAACTTCTTTTTTCTTCTTTCTTTCTTCTTTCTTTCTTCTTTCTTTCTTACTTCTTTCTTACTTCTTTCTTACTTCTTTCTTACTTCTTTCTTACTTCTTTCTTCTTTCTTTTTAATTCTTTCTTTCTTCTTTCCTACTTCTTTCTTTATTACTTCTTTCTTACTTCTTTCTTACTCCTTTCTTTCTTTCTTCTTTCTTTCTTCTTTCTTCTTTCTTTCTTACTTCTTTCTTTCTTCTTTCTTCCTTTTCTTCTTTCTTTCTTACTTCTTTCTTCATTCCTTCTTACTTCTTTCTTACTTCTTTCTTACTTCTTTCTTGCTTCTTTCTTTCTTCTTTCTTTCTTACTTCTTTCTTACTTCTTTCTTTCTTTCTTCTTGCTTTCTTCTTTCTTTCTTATTTCTAAATTCTTTCTAACTTCTTTCTAACTTCTTTCTTACTTCTTTCTTACTTCTTTCTTACTTCTTTCTTACTTCTTTCTATCTTCTTTCTTACTTCTTTATAACTTCTTTCTTATTCCTTTCTTACCTCTTTCTTACTTCTTTCTTACTTCTTTCTTACTTCTTTCTTTCTTCTTTCTTTCTTCTCTCTTTCTTCTCTCTTTCTTCTTTATTTCTTCTTTCTTTCTTCTTTCTTTCTTACTTCTTTCTTACTTCTTTCTTACTTCTTTCTTTCTTTCTTCTTGCTTTCTTCTTTCTTTCTTATTTCTAAATTCTTTCTAACTTCTTTCTAACTTCTTTCTTACTTTTTCCTACTTCTTTCTTACTTCTTTCTTACTTCTTTAATACTTCTTTCGTACTTCTTTCTTACTTCTTTCTTACATCTTTCTTACTTCTTTCTTTCTTCTTTCTTAATTCTTTCTTTCTTCTTTCTTACTTCTTTCTTACTTCTTTCTTACTTGTTTCTTACTTCTTTCTTTCTTCTTTCGTTCTTCTTTCTTACTTCTTTCTTTCTTACTTCTTTCTTACTTATTTCTTACTTCTTTCTTACTTCTTACCTACGTCTTTCCTACTTCTTTCTTACATCTTTCTTACTTCTTTCTTACTTTTTTTCGTCTTTCTTTCTTCTTTCTTTCTTCTTTCTTTCTTACTTCTTTCTTACTTCTTTCTTACTTCCTTCTTTCTTACTTCTTTCTTACTTCTTTCTTACTTCTTTCTTTCTTACTTCTTTCTTAATTCTTTCTTACTTCTTTCTTACTTCTTTGTTACTTCTTTCTTACATCTTTCTTACTTCTTTCTTACTTCTTTCTTTCTTCTTTCTTGCTTCTTTCTTACTTCTTTCTTACTTCTTTTTTACTTCTTTCTTACTTCTTTCTTACTTCTTTCTAACTTCTTTTTTCTTCTTTCTTTCTTCTTTCTTTCATACTTCTTTCTTACTTCTTTCTTACTTCTTTCTTTCTTACTTCTTTCGTACTTCTTTCTTACTTCTTTTTTTCTTACTTCTTTCTTACTTCTTTCTTACCTCTTTCTTACTTCTTTCTTCTTTCTATCTTACTTCTTTCTTACTTCTTTCTTTCTTCTTTTATACTTCTTTCTTTCTTCTTTCTTCTTTCTTTCTTCTTTCTTACTTCTTTCTTCTTTCTTACTTCTTACTTCTTTCTTAATTCTTTCTGACTTCTTTCTTACTTCTTTCTTTTTTCTTTCTTACTTGTTTCTTCATTCCTTCTTACTTCTTTCATACTACTTTCTTACTTCTTTCTTACTTCTTTCTTACTTCTTTCTTTCTTTCTTTGTTCTCTCTTTCTTCTTTCTTTCTTCTTTCTTTCTTCTTTCTTTCTTACTTCTTTCTTACTTCATTCTTACTTCTTTCTTACTTATTTCTTACTTCTTTCTTACTTCTTTCTAACTTCTTTCTTACTTCTTTCTAGCTTCTTTCTTACTTCTTTCTTACCTCTTTCTTACTTCTTTCTAACTTCTTTCTTTCTTCTTCCTTTCTTCTTTCTTTCTTATTTCTTTCTTCTTTCTTTCTTACTTCTTTCTTACTTCTTTCTTACTTCTTTCTTTCTTCTTTCTTTCTTATTTCGTACTTCTTTCTTACTTCTTTATTCTTTCTTTCATACTTCTTTCTTACTTATTTTACTTCTTTCTTACTTGTTTCTTACTTGTTTCTTACTTCTTTCTTACTTCTTTCTTTCTTACTTCTTTCTTACTTCTTTCTTAATTCTTTCTTACTTCTTTATTTCTTACTTCTTTCTTCCTTATTTCTTACTTCTTTCTTACTTCTTTCTTACTTCTTTCTTAATTCTTTCTAACTTCTTTCTTACTTCTTTCTTACTTCTTTCTTACTTCTTTCTTAATTCTTTATACTTCTTTCTTACTTCTTTCTTACTTCTTTCGTACTTCTTTCTTGCTTCTTTCTTAGATCTTTCTTACTTCTTTATTTCTTCTTTCTTAATTCTTTCTTTCTTCTTTCTTACTTCTTTCTTACTTCTTTCTTACTTCTTTCTTACTTCTTTCTTTCTTCTTTCATTCTTCTTTCTTACTTCTTTCTTCTTTCTTTCTTACTTCTTTCTTACTTCTTTCTTACTTCTTTCTTTCTTACTTCTTTCGTACTTCTTTCTTACATCTTTCTTTCTTACTTCTTTCTTACTTCTTTCTTACCTCTTTCTTACTTCTTTCTTCTTTCTTTCTTACTTCTTTCTTACTTCTTTCTTACTTCTTTCTTTCTCCTTCATTCTTCTTTCTTACTTCTTTCTTCTTTCTTTCTTACTTCTTTCTTACTTCTTTCGTACTTCTTTCTTGCTTCTTTCTTAGATCTTTCTTACTTCTTTCTTTCTTCTTTCTTAATTCTTTCTTTCTTCTTTCTTACTTCTTTCTTACTTCTTTCTTACTTCTTTCTTACTTATTTCTTTCTTCTTTCATTCTTCTTTCTTACTTCTTTCTTCTTTCTTTCTTACTTCTTTCTTACTTCTTTCTTACTTCTTTCTTTCTTACTTCTTTCGTACTTCTTTCTTACTTCTTTCTTTCTTTCTTCTTTCTTACTTCTTTCTTACTTCTTTCTTACTTCTTTCTAACTTCTTTTTCCTTCTTTGTTTCTTCTTTCTTTCTTACTTCTTTCTTTCTTACTTCTTTCTTACTTCTTTCATACTTCTTTCATACTTCTTTCTTTCTTACTTCTTTCTTACTTCTTTCTTTCTTTCTTCTTGCTTTCTTCTTTCTTTCTTATTTCTAAATTCTTTCTAACTTCTTTCTAATTTCTTTCTTACTTCTTTCTTACTTCTTTCTTAATTCTTTCTTACTTCTTTCGTACTTTTTCTTGCTTCTTTCTTAGATCTTTCTTACTTCTTTCTTTCTTCTTTCTTAATTCTTTCTTTCTTCTTTCTTACTTCTTTCTTACTTCTTTCTTACTTCTTTCTTACTTCTTTCTTTCTTCTTTCATTCTTCTTTCTTACTTCTTTCTTTCTTACTTCTTTCTTACTTCTTTCCTACCTCTTTCCTACTTCTTTCTTACTTCTTTCTTACTTCTTTCTTTCTTCTTTTTTCTTCTTTCTTTCTTCTTTCTTTCTTCTTTTTTTCTTACTTCTTTCTTACTTCTTCCTTTCTTACTTCTTTCTTATTTCCTTCTTAATTCTTTCTTACTTCTTTCCTTCTTACTTCTTTCTTACTTCTTTCTTACTTCTTTCTTACTTCTTTCTTACTTCTTTCTTACATCTTTCTTACTTCTTTCTTTCTTCTTTCTTAATTCTTTCTTTCTTCTTTCTTACTTCTTTCTTACTTCTTTCTTACTTCTTTCTTTCTTCTTTCTTTCCACTTTCTTACTTCTTTCTTTCTTACTTCTTTCTTTCTTCTTTCTTACTTCTTTCTTACTTCTTTCTAACTTCTTTTTTCTTCTTTCTTTCTTCTTTCTTACTTCTTTCTAACTTCTTTTTTCTTCTTTCTTTCTTCTTTCTTTCTTCTTTCTTTCTTACTTCTTTCTTACTTCTTTCTTACTTCTTTCTTTCTTACTTCTTTCTTACTTCTTTCTTTCTTATTTCTAAATTCTTTCGAAATTCTTTCTAACTTCTTTCTTACTTCTTTCTTAATTCTTTCTTACTTCTTTCTTACTTCTTTCTTACTTCTTTCGTAATTCTTTCTTGCTTCTTTCTTACATCTTTCTTACTTCTTTCTTTCTTCTTTCTTTCTTCTTTATTTCTTACTTCTTTCTTACTTCTTTCTTACTTCTTTCTTACTTCTTTCTTACTTCTTTCTTTCTTCTTTCATTCTTCTTTCTTACTTCTTTCTTTCTTACTTCTTTCTTACTTATTTCTTAATTCTTTCTTACTTCTTTCCTACTTCTTTCCTACTTCTTCTTACTTCTTTCTTACTTCTTTCTTACTTCTTTTTTTTCTTTCTTTGTTCTTTCTTTCTTCTTTCTTTCTTACTTCTTTCTTACTTCTTTCTTTCTTACTTCTTTCTTACTTCTTTCTTAATTCTTTCTTACTTCTTTATTTCTTACTTCTTTCTTACTTATTTCTTACTTCTTTCTTACTTCTTTCTTACTTCTTTCTTAATTCTTTCTAACTTCTTTCTTACTTCTTTCTTACTTCTTTCTTACTTCTTTCTTAATTCTTTATACTTCTTTCTTACTTCTTTCTTACTTCTTTCGTACTTCTTTCTTGCTTCTTTCTTAGATCTTTCTTACTTCTTTCTTTCTTCTTTCTTAATTCTTTCTTTCTTCTTTCTTACTTCTTTCTTACTTCTTTCTTTCTTCTTTCATTCTTCTTTCTTACTTCTTTCTTCTTTCTTTCTTACTTCTTTCTTACTTCTTTCTTACTTCTTTCTTTCTTACTTCTTTCGTATTTCTTTATACTTCTTTCTTTCTTACTTCAATCTTACTTCTTTCTTACCTCTTTCTTACTTCTTTCTTCTTTCTTTCTTACTTCTTTCTTACTTCTTTCTTACTTCTTTCTTACTTCTTTCTTTCTTCTTTCATTCTTCTTTCTTACTTCTTTCTTCTTTCTTTCTTACTTCTTTCTTACTTCTTTCTTACTTCTTTCTTTCTTACTTCTTTCGTACTTCTTTCTTACTTCTTTCTTTCTTACTTCTTTCTTACTTCTTTCTTACCTCTTTCTTACTTATTTCTTCTTTCGTTCTTACTTCTTTCTTACTTCTTTCTTTCTTCTTTCTTACTTCTTTCTTTCTTCTTTCTTACTTATTTCTTTCTTCTTTCTTACTTCTTTCTTACTTCTTTCTACTTCTTTCGTAATTCTTTCTGACTACTTTCTTACTTCTTTCTTACTTCTTTTTTCTTCTTTATTTCTTCTTTCTTTCTTCTTTCTTTCTTACTTTTCTTACTTCTTTCTTACTTCTTTCTTTCTTACTTCTTTCTTTCTTCTTTCTTTCTTCTTTCTTACTTCTTTCTTTCTTACTTCTTTCTTTCTTATTTCTTACTTCTTTCTTACTTCTTTCTTACTTCTTTCTTAATTCTTTCTTACTTCTTTCTTACTTCTTTCTAACTTCTTTTTTCTTCTTTCTTTCTTCTTTCTTTCTTGTTTCTTTCTTACTTCTTTCTTACTTCTTTCTTACTTCTTTCTTACTTCTTTCTTCTTTCTTTCTTACTTCTTTCTTTCTTCTTTCTTACTTCTTTCTTTCTTACTTCTTTCTTACTTCTTTCTTTCTTTCTTCTTTCTTTCTTCATTCTTACTTCTTTCTTTCTTACTTCTTTCTTTGTTCTTTCTTACTTCTTTCTTTCTTCTTTCTTACTTCTTTCTAACTTCTTTTTTCTTCTTTGTTTCTTCTTTCTTTCTTACTTCTTTCTTTCTTACTTCTTTCTTACTTCTTTCGTACTTCTTTCATACTTCTTTCTTTCTTACTTCTTTCTTACTTCTTTCTTTCTTCTTGCTTTCTTCTTTCTTTCTTATTTCTAAATTCTTTCTAACTTCTTTCTAACTTCTTTCTTACTTCTTTCTTACTTCTTTCTTAATTCTTTCTTACTTCTTTCTTACTTCTTTCGTACTTCTTTCTTGCTTCTTTCTTAGATCTTTCTTACTTCTTTCTTTCTTCTTTCTTAATTCTTTCTTTCTTCTTTCTTACTTCTTTCTTACTTCTTTCTTACTTCTTTCTTACTTCTTTTTTCTATTTTCATTCTTCTTTCTTACTTCTTTCTTTCTTACTTCTTTCTTACTTCTTTCCTACCTCTTTCCTACTTCTTTCTTACTTCTTTCTTACTTCTTTCTTTCTTCTTTTTTCTTCTTTCTTTCTTCTTTCTTTCTTCTTTCTTTCTTACTTCTTTCTTACTTCTTTCTTACTTCTTCCTTTCTTACTTCTTTCTTATTTCTTTCTTAATTCTTTCTTACTTCTTTCTTTCTTACTTCTTTCTTACTTCTTTCTTACTTCTTTCTTACTTCTTTCTTACTTCTTTCTTTCTTCTTTCTTTCTTCTTTCTTACTTCATTTTTTCTTCTTTCTTACTTCTTTCTTACTTCTTTCTTACTTCTTTCTTACTGCTTTCTTTCTTCTTTCTTTCCACTTTCTTACTTCTTTCTTTCTTACTTCTTTCTTTCTTCTTTCTTACTTCTTTCTTACTTCTTTCTTACTTCTTTCTTAATTCTTTCTTACTTCTTTCTTACTTCTTTCTAACTTCTTTTTTCTTCTTTCTTTCTTCTTTCTTTCTTACTTCTTTCTTACTTCTTTCTTACTTCTTTCTTTCTTACTTCTTTCTTACTTCTTTCTTTCTTATTTCTAAATTCTTTCTAAATTCTTTCTAACTTCTTTCTTACTTCTTTCTTAATTCTTTCTTACTTCTTTCTTACTTCTTTCTTACTTCTTTCGTAATTCTTTCTTGCTTCTTTCTTACATCTTTCTTACTTCTTTCTTTCTTCTTTCTTAATTCTTTCTTTCTTCTTTCTTACTTCTTTCTTACTTCTTTCTTACTTCTTTCTTACTTCTTTCTTTCTTCTTTCATTCTTCTTTCTTACTTCTTTCTTTCTTACTTCTTTCTTACTTATTTCTTAAGTCTTTCTTACTTCTTTCCTACTTCTTTCCTACTTCTTTCTTACTTCTTTCTTGCTTCTTTCTTACTTATTTTTTTTTCTTTCTTTCTTCTTTCTTTCTTCTTTCTTTCTTACTTCTTTCTTACTTCTTTCTTTCTTACTTCTTTCTTACTTCTTTCTTACTTCTTTCTTAATTCTTTCTTACTTCTTTCTTTCTTACTTCTTTCTTACTTCTTTCTTACTTCTTTCTTAATTCTTTCTTACATCTTTCTTACTTCTTTCTTTCTTCTTTCTTAATTCTTTCTTTCTTCTTTCTTACTTCTTTCTTACTTATTTCTTACTTCTTTCTTTCTTCTTTCTTTCTCCTTTCTTACTTCTTTCTTTCTTACTTCTTTCTTTCTTCTTTCTTACTTCTTTCTTACTTCTTTCTTACTTTTTTCTTAATTCTTTCTCACTTCTTTCTTACTTCTTTCTAACTTCTTTTTTCTTCTTTCTTTCTTCTTTCTTTCTTCTTTCTTTCTTACTTCTTTCTTACTTCTTTCTTACTTCTTTCTTACTTCTTTCTTCTTTCTTTTTAATTCTTTCTTTCTTCTTTCCTACTTCTTTCTTTATTACTTCTTTCTTACTTCTTTCTTACTCCTTTCTTTCTTTCTTCTTTCTTTCTTCTTTCTTCTTTCTTTCTTACTTCTTTCTTTCTTCTTTCTTCCTTTTCTTCTTTCTTTCTTACTTCTTTCTTCATTCCTTCTTACTTCTTTCTTACTTCTTTCTTACTTCTTTCTTGCTTCTTTCTTTCTTCTTTCTTTCTTACTTCTTTCTTACTTCTTTCTTTCTTTCTTCTTGCTTTCTTCTTTCTTTCTTATTTCTAAATTCTTTCTAACTTCTTTCTAACTTCTTTCTTACTTCTTTCTTACTTCTTTCTTACTTCTTTCTTACTTCTTTCTATCTTCTTTCTTACTTCTTTATAACTTCTTTCTTATTCCTTTCTTACCTCTTTCTTACTTCTTTCTTACTTCTTTCTTACTTCTTTCTTTCTTCTTTCTTTCTTCTCTCTTTCTTCTCTCTTTCTTCTTTATTTCTTCTTTCTTTCTTCTTTCTTTCTTACTTCTTTCTTACTTCTTTCTTACTTCTTTCTTTCTTTCTTCTTGCTTTCTTCTTTCTTTCTTATTTCTAAATTCTTTCTAACTTCTTTCTAACTTCTTTCTTACTTTTTCCTACTTCTTTCTTACTTCTTTCTTACTTCTTTAATACTTCTTTCGTACTTCTTTCTTACTTCTTTCTTACATCTTTCTTACTTCTTTCTTTCTTCTTTCTTAATTCTTTCTTTCTTCTTTCTTACTTCTTTCTTACTTCTTTCTTACTTGTTTCTTACTTCTTTCTTTCTTCTTTCGTTCTTCTTTCTTACTTCTTTCTTTTTTACTTCTTTCTTACTTATTTCTTACTTCTTTCTTACTTCTTACCTACGTCTTTCCTACTTCTTTCTTACATCTTTCTTACTTCTTTCTTACTTTTTTTCGTCTTTCTTTCTTCTTTCTTTCTTCTTTCTTTCTTACTTCTTTCTTACTTCTTTCTTACTTCCTTCTTTCTTACTTCTTTCTTACTTCTTTCTTACTTCTTTCTTTCTTACTTCTTTCTTACTTCTTTCTTACTTCTTTCTTACTTCTTTGTTACTTCTTTCTTACATCTTTCTTACTTCTTTCTTACTTCTTTCTTTCTTCTTTCTTGCTTCTTTCTTACTTCTTTCTTACTTCTTTTTTACTTCTTTCTTACTTCTTTCTTACTTCTTTCTAACTTCTTTTTTCTTCTTTCTTTCTTCTTTCTTTCATACTTCTTTCTTACTTCTTTCTTACTTCTTTCTTTCTTACTTCTTTCGTACTTCTTTCTTACTTCTTTTTTTCTTACTTCTTTCTTACTTCTTTCTTACCTCTTTCTTACTTCTTTCTTCTTTCTATCTTACTTCTTTCTTACTTCTTTCTTTCTTCTTTCTTCTTTCTTTCTTCTTTCTTACTTCTTTCTTCTTTCTTACTTCTTACTTCTTTCTTAATTCTTTCTGACTTCTTTCTTACTTCTTTCTTTTTTCTTTCTTACTTGTTTCTTCATTCCTTCTTACTTCTTTCATACTACTTTCTTACTTCTTTCTTACTTCTTTCTTACTTCTTTCTTTCTTTCTTTGTTCTCTCTTTCTTCTTTCTTTCTTCTTTCTTTCTTCTTTCTTTCTTACTTCTTTCTTACTTCATTCTTACTTCTTTCTTACTTATTTCTTACTTCTTTCTTACTTCTTTCTAACTTCTTTCTTACTTCTTTCTAGCTTCTTTCTTACTTCTTTCTTACCTCTTTCTTACTTCTTTCTAACTTCTTTCTTTCTTCTTCCTTTCTTCTTTCTTTCTTATTTCTTTCTTCTTTCTTTCTTACTTCTTTCTTACTTCTTTCTTACTTCTTTCTTTCTTCTTTCTTTCTTATTTCGTACTTCTTTCTTACTTCTTTATTCTTTCTTTCATACTTCTTTCTTACTTATTTTACTTCTTTCTTACTTGTTTCTTACTTGTTTCTTACTTCTTTCTTACTTCTTTCTTACTTCTTTCTTACTTTTTTCTTACTTCTTTCTTCCTTGTTTCTTACTTCTTTCTTACTTCTATCTAACGTCTTTTTTCTTTCTTTCTTCTTTCTTTCTTCTTTCTTTCTTACTTCTTTCTTACTTCTTTCTTTCTTCTTTCTTTCTTACTTCTTTTTTACTTCTTTCTGACTTCTTTCTAACTTCTTTCTTTCTTCTTTCTTTCTTCTTTCATTCTTACTTCTTTCGTACTTCTTTCTTACTTCTTTCTTTCTTACTGTTTTCTTACTTCTTTCCTAGTTCTTTCTTACTTCTTTCTTACTGCTTTCTTCTTAATTTCTTACTTCTTTCTTACTTCTTTCTTACTTCTTTCTTACATATTTCTTTCTTCTTTCTTTCTACTTTCTTACTTCTTTCTTTCTTCTTTCTTACTTCTTTCTTACTTCTTTCTTCATTCCTTCTTACTTCTTTTTTACTTCTTTCTTACTTCTTTCTTACTTCTTTCTTACTTCTTTCTTTCTTCTTTCTTTCTTCTCTATTTCTTCTATCTTTCTTCTTTCTTTCTTCTTTCGTTCTTCTTTCTTTCTTACTTCTTTCTTACTTCTTTCTTACTTCTTTCTTTCTTTCTTCTTCCTTTCTTCTTTATTTCTTATTTCTAAATTCTTTCTAACTTCTTTCTAATTTCTTTCTTATTTCTTTCTTACTTCATTCTTTCTTTCTTCTTTCTTACATCTTTCTAACTTCTTTCTAACTTTTTTCTTACTTCTTTCTTTCTTCTTTCTTACTTCTTTCTTACTTCTTTCTTACTTCTTTCTCTCTTCTTTCTTACTTCTTTCGTACTTCTTTCTTTCTTTCTTCTTTCTTACTTCTTTCCTACCTCTTTCTTACTTCTTTCTTTTTTCTTTCTTACTTCTTTCTTACTTCTTTCTTCCTTCTTTCTTACTTCTTTCTTACTTCTTTTTTACATCTTTCTTTCTTCTTTCTTAATTCTTTCTTTCTCCTTTCTTACTTCTTTCTTGCTTCTTTCGTACTTCTTTCTTACTTCTCTCTTTCTTATTTCTTTCTTCTTTCTTACTTCTTTCTTTCTTACTTCTTTCTTACTTCTTTCTTACCTCTTTCTTACTTCTTTCTTACTTCTTTCTTACTTCTTTCGTACTTCTTTCATACTTCTTTCTTTCTTACTTCTTTCTTACTTCTTTCTTACTTCTTTCTTACTTCTTTCTTCTTTCTTTCTTACTTCATTCTTACTTCTTTCTTACTTCTTTCTTTCTTCTTTCTTACTTCTTTCTTTCTTGTTTCTTACTTCTTTCTTTCTTCTTTCTTACTTCTTTCTTCCTTCTTTCTGACTTCTTTCTTACTTCTTTCTTCTTTCTTTCTTTCTTCTTTCTTACTTCTTTCTTACTTCTTTCTTACTTCTTTCTAACTTCTTTCTTACTTCTTTCTTACTTCTTTTTTACTTCTTTCTTACTTCTTTCTAACTTCTTTCTTTCTTCTTTCTTTCTTCTTTCATTCTTACTTCTTTCTTACTTCTTTCTTACTTCTTTCCTTCTTACTTCTTTCTTACTTCTTTCTTACTTCTTTCGTACTTCATTCCTACTTCTTTCTTTCTTACTTCTTTCTTACTTCTTTCTTTCTTCTTTCATTCTTACTACTTTCTTACTTCTTTCTTACTTCTTTCTTACTTCTTTCTTTCTTCTTTCTTACTTCTTTCTTTCTTCTTTCTTACTTCTTTCTTTCTTCTTTCTTACTTCTTTCTTACTTCTTTCTGACTTCTTTCTTACTTCTTTATTTCTTACTTCTTTCTTACTTCTTTCTTACTTCTTTCTTACTTCTTTCTTCATTCCTTCTTACTTCTTTTTAATTCTTTCTTACTTCTTTCTTACTTCTTTCTTTCTTCTTTCTTTCTTCTCTATTTCTTCTCTCTTTCTTCTTTCTTTCTTCTTTATTTCTTACTTCTTTCTTACTTCTTTCTTACTTCTTTCTTACTTCTTTCTTTCTTTCTTCTTGCTTTCTTCTTTCTTTCTTATTTCTAAATTCTTTCTAACTTCTTTCTAACTTCTTTCTTATTTCTTTCTTACTTCATTCTTTCTTTCTTCTTTCTTACATCTTTCCAACTTCTTTCTAACTTCTTTCTTACTTCTTTCTTACTTCTTTCTTACTTACTTCTTTCTTACTTCTTTCTTACTTCTTTCTTACTTCTATCTTACTTCTTTCTTACTTCTTTCTTCTTTCTGACTTCTTACTTCTTTGTTCTTTCTTTCTTACTTCTTTCTTACTTCTTTCTTACTTCTTTCTAACTTCTTTCTTACTTCTTTCTTTCTTCTTTCTTTCTTCTTTCATTGTCACTTCTTTCTTACTTCTTTCTTACTTCTTTCGTACTTCTTTCTTACTTCTTTCTTTCTTCTTTCTTTATTCTTTCCTTCTTCTTTCTTACTTCTTTCTTACTTCTTTCTTACTTCTTTCTGACTTCTTTCTTACTTCTTTCTTCTTTCTTTCTTTCTTCTTTCTTACTTCTTTCTTACTTCTTTCTTACTTCTTTCTAACTTCTTTCTTACTTCTTTCTTACTTCTTTTTTACTTCTTTCTTACTTCTTTCTAACTTCTTTCTTTCTTCTTTCTTTCTTCTTTCTTCTTTCATTCTTACTTCTTTCTTACTTCTTTCTTCCTTCTTTCCTTCTTACTTCTTTCTTACTTCTTTCTTACTTCTTTCGTACTTCATTCTTACTTCTTTCTTTCTTACTTCTTTCTTACTTCTTTCTTTCTTCTTCTTCTTTCTTTCTTCTTCTTACTTCTTTCTTCTTCTTTCTTACTTCTTTCTTTCTTCTTTCTTACTTCTTTCTTACTTCTTCTTTCTTTCTTCTTGCTTTCTTCTTTCTTTCTTATTTCTAAATTCTTTCTAACTTCTTTCTAACTTCTTTCTTATTTCTTTCTTACTTCATTCTTTCTTTCTTCTTTCTTACATCTTTCCAACTTCTTTCTAACTTCTTTCTTACTTCTTTCTTACTTCTTTCTTTCTTACTTCTTTCTTACTTCTTTCGTACTTCTTTCTTACTTACTTCTTTCTTACTTCTTTCTTACTTCTTTCTTACTTCTATCTTACTTCTTTCTTACTTCTTTCTTCTTTCTGACTTCTTACTTCTTTGTTCTTTCTTCTTACTTCTTTCTTACTTCTTTCTTACTTATTTCTTACTTCTTTCTAACTTCTTTCTTACTTCTTTCTTTCTTCTTTCTTTCTTCTTTCATTCTCACTTCTTTCTTACTTCTTTCTTACTTCTTTCGTACTTCTTTCTTACTTCTTTCTTTCTTCTTTCTTTATTCTTTCCTTCTTCTTTCTTACTTCTTTCTTACTTCTTTCTTACTTCTTTCTGACTTCTTTCTTACTTCTTTCTTCTTTCTTTCTTTCTTCTTTCTTACTTCTTCTTACTTCTTTCTACTTCTTTCTAACTTCTTTCTTACTTCTTTCTTACTTCTTTTTACTTCTTTCTTACCTCTTTCTAACTTCTTTCTTTCTTCTTTCTTTCTTCTTTCATTCTTAGTTCTTTCTTACTTCTTTCTTCCTTCTTTCCTTCTTACTTCTTTCTTACTTCTTTCTTACTTCTTTCGTACTTCATTCTTACTTCTTTCTTTCTTACTTCTTTCTTACTTCTTTCTTTCTTCTTTCTTTCTTACTTCTTTCTTACTTCTTCTTACTTCTTTCTTACTTCTTTCTTTCTTCTTTCTTACTTCTTTCTTTCTTCTTTCTTACTTCTTTCTTCTTCTTTCTTACTTCTTTCTTTCTTCTTTCTTACTTCTTTCTTACTTCTTTCTGACTTCTTTCTTACTTCTTTATTTCTTACTTCTTTCTTACTTCTTTCTTACTTCTTTCTTACTTCTTTCTTCCTTCTTTCTTACTTCTTTCTTACTTCTTTTTTACATCTTTCTTTCTTCTTTCTTAATTCTTTCTTTCTCCTTTCTTACTTCTTTCTTGCTTCTTTCGTACTTCTTTCTTACTTCTCTCTTTCTTATTTCTTTCTTCTTTCTTACTTCTTTCTTTCTTACTTCTTTCTTACTTCTTTCTTACCTCTTTCTTACTTCTTTCTTACTCTTTCTTACTTCTTTCGTACTTCTTTCATACTTCTTTCTTTCTTACTTCTTTCTTACTTCTTTCTTACTTCTTTCTTACTTTCTTTCTTCTTTCTTTCTTACTTCTTTCTTACTTCTTTCTTACTTCTTTCTTTCTTCTTTCTTACTTCTTTCTTTCTTGTTTCTTACTTCTTTCTTACTTCTTTCTTACTTCTTTCTTACCTCTTTCTGACTTCTTTCTGACTTCTTTCTTACTTCTTTCTTCTTCTTTCTTTCTTCTTTCTTACTTCTTCTTACTTCTTTCTTACTTCTTTCTAACTTCTTTCTTACTTCTTTCTCTACTTCTTTTTACTTCTTTCTTACTTCTTTCTAACTTCTTTCTTTCTTCTTTCTTTCTTCTTTCATTCTTACTTCTTTCTTACTTCTTTCTTACTTCTTTCCTTCTTACTTCTTTCTTACTTCTTTCTTACTTCTTTCATTCTTACTTCTTTCTTACTTCTTTCTTACTTCTTTCTTACTTCTTTCTTTCTTCTTTCTTACTTCTTTCTTTCTTCTTTCTTACTTCTTCTTCTTCTTTCTTACTTCTTTCTTCTCTTTCTTACTTCTTTCTTACTTCTTTCTGACTTCTTTCTTACTTCTTTATTTCTTACTTCTTTCTTACTTCTTTCTTACTTCTTTCTTACTTCTTTCTTCATTCCTTCTTACTTCTTTTTACTTCTTTCTTACTTCTTTCTTACTTCTTTCTTTCTTCTTTCTTTCTTCTCTATTTCTTCTCTCTTTCTTCTTTCTTTCTTCTTTATTTCTTACCTCTTTCTTACTTCTTTCTTACTTCTTTCTTACTTCTTTCTTTCTTTCTTCTTGCTTTCTTCTTTCTTTCTTATTTCTAAATTCTTTCTAACTTCTTTCTAACTTCTTTCTTATTTCTTTCTTACTTCATTCTTTCTTTCTTCTTTCTTACATCTTTCCAACTTCTTTCTAACTTCTTTCTTACTTCTTTCTACTTCTTTCTTACTTCTTTCTTATTTCTTTCTTTCTTACTTCTTTCTTACTTCTTTCGTACTTCTTTCTTACTTACTTTTTTTACTTCTTTCTTACTTCTTTCTTACTTCTATCTTACTTCTTTCTTACTTCTTTCTTCTTTCTGACTTCTTACTTCTTTGTTCTTTCTTTCTTACTTCTTTCTTACTTCTTTCTTACTTCTTTCTTACTTCTTTCTAACTTCTTTCTTACTTCTTCTTTCTTCTTTCTTTCTTCTTTCATTCTCACTTCTTTCTTACTTCTTTCTTACTTCTTTCGTACTTCTTTCTTACTTCTTTCTTCTTCTTCTTTATTCTTTCCTTCTTCTTCTTACTTCTTTCTTACTTCTTTCTTACTTCTTTCTGACTTCTTTCTTACTTCTTTCTTCTTTCTTTCTTTCTCTTTCTTACTTCTTTCTTACTTCTTTCTTACTTCTTTCTACTTCTTTCTTACTTCTTTCTTACTTCTTTTCTACTTCTTTCTTACTTCTTTCTAACTTCTTTCTTTCTTCTTTCTTCTTCTTTCATTCTTACTTCTTCTTACTTCTTTCTTCCTTCTTTCCTTCTTACTTCTTTCTTACTTCTTTCTTACTTCTTTCGTACTTCATTCTTACTTCTTTCTTTCTTACTTCTTTCTTACTTCTTTCTTTCTTCTTCATTCTTACTTCTTTCTTACTTCTTTCTTACTTCTTTCTTACTTCTTTCTTTCTTCTTTCTTACTTCTTTCTTCTTATTTCTTACTTCTTTCTTTCTTCTTTCTTACTTCTTTCTTTCTTCTTTCTTTCTTCTCTATTTCTTCTCTCTTTCTTCTTTCTTTCTTCTTTATTTCTTACTTCTTTCTTACTTCTTTCTTACTTCTTTCTTACTTCTTCTTTCTTTCTTCTTGCTTTCTTCTTTCTTTCTTATTTCTAAATTCTTTCTAACTTCTTTCTAACTTCTTTCTTATTTCTTTCTTACTTCATTCTTTCTTCTTCTTTCTTACATCTTTCCAACTTCTTTCTAACTTCTTTCTTACTTCTATCTTACTTCTTTCTTACTTCTTTCTTTCTTACTTCTTTCTTACTTCTTTCGTACTTCTTTCTTACTTACTTCTTTCTTACTTCTTTCTTACTTCTTTCTTACTTCTATCTTACTTCTTTCTTACTTCTTTCTTCTTTCTGACTTCTTACTTCTTTGTTCTTTCTTTCTTACTTCTTTCTTACTTCTTCTTACTTATTTCTTACTTCTTTCTAACTTCTTTCTTACTTCTTTCTTTCTTCTTTATTTCTTCTTTCATTCTCACTTCTTCTTACTTCTTTCTTACTTCTTTCGTACTTCTTTCTTACTTCTTTCTTTCTTCTTTCTTTATTCTTTCCTTCTTCTTTCTTACTTCTTTCTTACTTCTTTCTTACTTCTTTCTGACTTCTTTCTTACTTCTTTCTTCTTTCTTTCTTTCTTCTTTCTTACTTCTTTCTTACTTCTTTCTTACTTCTTTCTAACTTCTTTCTTACTTCTTTCTTACTTCTTTTTACTTCTTTCTTACTTCTTTCTAACTTCTTTCTTTCTTCTTTCTTTCTTCTTTCATTCTTACTTCTTTCTTACTTCTTTCTTCCTTCTTTCCTTCTTACTTCTTTCTTACTTCTTTCTTACTTCTTTCGTACTTCATTCTTACTTCTTTCTTCTTACTTCTTTCTTACTTCTTTCTTTCTTCTTTCATTCTTACTTCTTTCTTACTTCTTTCTTACTTCTTTCTTACTTCTTTCTTTCTTCTTTCTTACTTCTTTCTTCTTCTTTCTTACTTCTTTCTTTCTTCTTTCTTACTTCTTTCTTTCTTCTTTCTTACTTCTTTCTTACTTCTTTCTGACTTCTTTCATACTTCTTTATTTCTACTTCTTTCTTACTTCTTTCTTACTTCTTTCTTACTTCTTTCTTCCTTCTTTCTTACTTCTTTCTTACTTCTTTTTTACATCTTTCTTTCTTCTTTCTTAATTCTTTCTTTCTCCTTTCTTACTTCTTTCTTTCTTCTTTCGTACTTCTTTCTTTCTTCTTTCTTTCTTCTCTATTTCTTCTCTCTTTCTTCTTTCTTTCTTCTTTATTTCTTACTTCTTTCTTACTTCTTTCTTACTTCTTTCTTACTTCTTTCTTTCTTTCTTCTTGCTTTCTTCTTTCTTTCTTATTTCTAAATTCTTTCTAACTTCTTTCTAACTTCTTTCTTATTTCTTTCTTACTTCATTCTTTCTTTCTTCTTTCTTGACATCTTTCCAACTTCTTTCTAACTTCTTTCTTACTTCTATCTTACTTCTTTCTTACTTCTTTCTTTCTTACTTCTTTCTTACTTCTTTCGTACTTCTTCTTACTTACTTCTTTCTTACTTCTTTCTTACTTCTTTCTTACTTCTATCTTACTTCTTTCTTACTTCTTTCTTCTTTCTGACTTCTTACTTCTTTGTTCTTTCTTTCTTACTTCTTTCTTACTTCTTTCTTACTTATTTCTTACTTCTTTCTAACTTCTTTCTTACTTCTTTCTTTCTTCTTTATTTCTTCTTTCATTCTCACTTCTTTCTTACTTCTTTCTTACTTCTTTCGTACTTCTTTCATACTTCTTTCTTTCTTACTTCTTTCTTACTTCTTTCTTACTTCTTTCTTACTTCTTTCTTCTTTCTTTCTTACTTCTTTCTTACTTCTTTCTTACTTCTTTCTTTCTTCTTTCTTACTTCTTTCTTTCTTGTTTCTTACTTCTTTCTTACTTCTTTCTTACTTCTTTCTTACCTCTTTCTGACTTCTTTCTGACTTCTTTCTTACTTCTTTCTTCTTTCTTTCTTTCTTCTTTCTTACTTCTTTCTTACTTCTTTCTTACTTCTTTCTAACTTCTTTCTTACTTCTTTCTCTACTTCTTTTTTACTTCTTTCTTACTTCTTTCTAACTTCTTTCTTTCTTCTTTCTTTCTTCTTTCATTCTTACTTCTTTCTTACTTCTTTCTTACTTCTTTCCTTCTTACTTCTTTCTTACTTCTTTCTTACTTCTTTCATTCTTACTTCTTTCTTACTTCTTTCTTACTTCTTTCTTACTTCTTTCTTTCTTCTTTCTTACTTCTTTCTTTCTTCTTTCTTACTTCTTTCTTTCTTCTTTCTTACTTCTTTCTTTCTTCTTTCTTACTTCTTTCTTACTTCTTTCTGACTTCTTTCTTACTTCTTTATTTCTTACTTCTTTCTTACTTCTTTCTTACTTCTTTCTTACTTCTTTCTTCATTCCTTCTTACTTCTTTTTACTTCTTTCTTACTTCTTTCTTACTTCTTTCTTTCTTCTTTCTTTCTTCTCTATTTCTTCTCTCTTTCTTCTTTCTTTCTTCTTATTTCTTACCTCTTTCTTACTTCTTTCTTACTTCTTTCTTACTTCTTTCTTTCTTTCTTCTTGCTTTCTTCTTTCTTTCTTATTTCTAATTCTTTCTAACTTCTTTCTAACTTCTTTCTTATTTCTTTCTTACTTCATTCTTTCTTTCTTCTTTCTTACATCTTTCCAACTTCTTTCTAACTTCTTTCTTACTTCTTTCTTACTTCTTTCTTACTTCTTTCTTATTTCTTTCTTTCTTACTTCTTTCTTACTTCTTTCGTACTTCTTTCTTACTTACTTTTTTTTACTTCTTTCTTACTTCTTTCTTACTTCTATCTACTTCTTTCTTACTTCTTTCTTCTTTCTGACTTCTTACTTCTTTGTTCTTTCTTTCTTACTTCTTTCTTACTTCTTTCTACTTCTTTCTTACTTCTTTCTAACTTCTTTCTTACTTCTTTCTTTCTTCTTTCTTTCTTCTTTCATTCTCACTTCTTTCTTACTTCTTTCTTACTTCTTTCGTACTTCTTTCTTACTTCTTTCTTTCTTCTTTCTTTATTCTTTCCTTCTTCTTTCTTACTTCTTTCTTACTTCTTTCTTACTTCTTTCTGACTTCTTTCTTACTTCTTTCTTCTTTCTTTCTTTCTTCTTTCTTACTTCTTTCTTACTTCTTTCTTACTTCTTCTAACTTCTTTCTTACTTCTTTCTTACTTCTTTTCTACTTCTTTCTTACTTCTTTCTAACTTCTTTCTTTCTTCTTTCTTCTTCTTTCATTCTTACTTCTTTCTTACTTCTTTCTTCCTTCTTTCCTTCTTACTTCTTTCTTACTTCTTTCTTACTTCTTTCGTACTTCATTCTTACTTCTTTCTTTCTTACTTCTTTCTTACTTCTTTCTTTCTTCTTTCATTCTTACTTCTTTCTTACTTCTTTCTTACTTCTTTCTTACTTCTTTCTTTCTTCTTTCTTACTTCTTTCTTTCTTATTTCTTACTTCTTTCTTTCTTCTTTCTTACTTCTTCTTTCTTCTTTCTTTCTCTCTATTTCTTCTCTCTTTCTTCTTTCTTTCTTCTTATTTCTTACTTCTTTCTTACTTCTTTCTTACTTCTTTCTTACTTCTTTCTTTCTTTCTTCTTGCTTTCTTCTTTCTTTCTTATTTCTAAATTCTTTCTAACTTCTTTCTAACTTCTTTCTTATTTCTTTCTTACTTCATTCTTTCTTTCTTCTTTCTTACATCTTTCCAACTTCTTTCTAACTTCTTTCTTACTTCTATCTTACTTCTTTCTTACTTCTTTCTTTCTTACTTCTTTCTTACTTCTTTCGTACTTCTTTCTTACTTACTTCTTTCTTACTTCTTCTTACTTCTTTCTTACTTCTATCTTACTTCTTTCTTACTTCTTTCTTCTTTCTGACTTCTTACTTCTTTGTTCTTTCTTTCTTACTTCTTTCTTACTTCTTCTTACTTATTTCTTACTTCTTCTAACTTCTTTCTTACTTCTTTCTTTCTTCTTTATTTCTTCTTTCATTCTCACTTCTTCTTACTTCTTTCTTACTTCTTTCGTACTTCTTTCTTACTTCTTTCTTTCTTCTTTCTTTATTCTTTCCTTCTTCTTTCTTACTTCTTTCTTACTTCTTTCTTACTTCTTTCTGACTTCTTTCTTACTTCTTTCTTCTTTCTTTCTTTCTTCTTTCTTACTTCTTTCTTACTTCTTTCTTACTTCTTTCTAACTTCTTTCTTACTTCTTTCTTACTTCTTTTTTACTTCTTTCTTACTTCTTTCTAACTTCTTTCTTTCTTCTTTCTTTCTTCTTTCATTCTTACTTCTTTCTTACTTCTTCTTCCTTCTTTCCTTCTTACTTCTTTCTTACTTCTTTCTTACTTCTTTCGTACTTCATTCTTACTTCTTTCTTTCTTACTTCTTTCTTACTTCTTTCTTTCTTCTTTCATTCTTACTTCTTTCTTACTTCTTTCTTACTTCTTTCTTACTTCTTTCTTTCTTCTTTCTTACTTCTTCTTTCTTCTTTCTTACTTCTTTCTTTCTTCTTTCTTACTGTCTTTCTTTCTTCTTTCTTACTTCTTTCTTACTTCTTTCTGACTTCTTTCATACTTCTTTATTTCTTACTTCTTTCTTACTTCTTTCTTACTTCTTTCTTACTTCTTTCTTCCTTCTTTCTTACTTCTTTCTTACTTCTTTTTTACATCTTTCTTTCTTCTTTCTTAATTCTTTCTTTCTCCTTTCTTACTTCTTTCTTTCTTCTTTCGTACTTCTTTCTTTCTTCTTTCTTTCTTCTCTATTTCTTCTCTCTTCTTCTTTCTTTCTTCTTTATTTCTTACTTCTTTCTTACTTCTTTCTTACTTCTTTCTTACTTCTTTCTTCTTTCTTCTTGCTTTCTTCTTTCTTTCTTATTTCTAAATTCTTTCTAACTTCTTTCTAACTTCTTTCTTATTTCTTTCTTACTTCATTCTTTCTTTCTTCTTTCTTACATCTTTCCAACTTCTTTCTAACTTCTTTCTTACTTCTATCTACTTCTTTCTTACTTCTTTCTTTCTTACTTCTTTCTTACTTCTTTCGTACTTCTTTCTTACTTACTTCTTTCTTACTTCTTTCTTACTTCTTTCTTACTTCTATCTTACTTCTTTCTTACTTCTTTCTTCTTTCTGACTTCTTACTTCTTTGTTCTTTCTTTCTTACTTCTTTCTTACTTCTTTCTTACTTATTTCTTACTTCTTTCTAACTTCTTTCTTACTTCTTTCTTTCTTCTTTATTTCTTCTTTCATTCTCACTTCTTTCTTACTTCTTTCTTACTTCTTTCGTACTTCTTTCTTACTTCTTTCTTCTTCTTTCTTTATTCTTTCCTTCTTCTTTCTTACTTCTTTCTTACTTCTTTCTTACTTCTTTCTGACTTCTTCTTACTTCTTTCTTCTTTCTTTCTTTCTTCTTTCTTACTTCTTTCTTACTTCTTTCTTACTTCTTTCTAACTTCTTTCTTACTTCTTTCTTACTTCTTTTTTACTTCTTTCTTACTTCTTTCTAACTTCTTTCTTTCTTCTTTCTTTCTTCTTTCATTCTTACTTCTTCTTACTTCTTTCTTCCTTCTTTCCTTCTTACTTCTTTCTTACTTCTTCTTACTTCTTTCGTACTTCATTCTTACTCTTCTTCTTACTTCTTTCTTACTTCTTTCTTTCTTCTTTCATTCTTACTTCTTTCTTACTTCTTTCTTACTTCTTTCTTACTTCTTTCTTCTTCTTTCTTACTTCTTTCTTTCTTCTTTCTTACTTCTTTCTTTCTTCTTTCTTACTTCTTTCTTTCTTCTTTCTTACTTCTTTCTTACTTCTTTCTGACTTCTTTCATACTTCTTTATTTCTTACTTCTTTCTTACTTCTTTCTTACTTCTTTCTTACTTCTTTCTTCCTTCTTTCTTACTTCTTTCTTACTTCTTTTTTACATCTTTCTTTCTTCTTTCTTAATTCTTTCTTTCTCCTTTCTTACTTCTTTCTTGCTTCTTTCGTACTTCTTTCTTACTTCTCTCTTTCTTATTTCTTTCTTCTTTCTTACTCTTTCTTTCTTACTTCTTTCTTACTTCTTTCTTACCTCTTTCTTACTTCTTTCTTACTTCTTTCTTACTTCTTTCGTACTTCTTTCATACTTCTTTCTTTCTTACTTCTTTCTTACTTCTTTCTTACTTCTTTCTTACTTCTTTCTGACTTCTTTCTTACTTCTTTCTTCTTCTTTCTTTCTTCTTTCTTACTTCTTTCTTACTTCTTTCTTACTTCTTTCTAACTTCTTTCTTACTTCTTTCTTACTTCTTTTTACTTCTTTCTTACTTCTTTCTAACTTCTTTCTTTCTTCTTTCTTTCTTCTTTCATTCTTACTTCTTTTTTACTTCTTTCTTACTTCTTTCCTTCTTACTTCTTTCTTACTTCTTTCTTACTTCTTTCGTACTTCATTCTTACTTCTTTCTTTCTTACTTCTTTCTTACTTCTTTCTTTCTTCTTTCATTCTTACTTCTTTCTTACTTCTTTCTTACTTCTTTCTTACTTCTTTCTTTCTTCTTTCTTACTTCTTTCTTTCTTCTTTCTTACTTCTTTCTTTCTTCTTTCTTACTTCTTTCTTTCTTCTTTCTTACTTCTTTCTTACTTCTTTCTGACTTCTTTCTTACTTCTTTATTTCTTACTTCTTTCTTACTTCTTTCTTACTTCTTTCATACTTCTTTCTTCATTCCTTCTTACTTCTTTTTACTTCTTTCTTACTTCTTTCTTACTTCTTTCTTTCTTCTTTCTTTCTTCTCTATTTCTTCTCTCTTTCTTCTTTCTTTCTTCTTTATTTCTTACTTCTTTCTTACTTCTTTCTTACTTCTTTCTTACTTCTTTCTTTCTTTCTTCTTGCTTTCTTCTTTCTTTCTTATTTCTAAATTCTTTCTAACTTCTTTCTAACTTCTTTCTTATTTCTTTCTTACTTCATTCTTTCTTTCTTCTTTCTTACATCTTTCCAACTTCTTTCTAACTTCTTTCTTACTTCTTTCTTACTTCTTTCTTCCTTCTTTCTTTCTTACTTCTTTCTTACTTCTTTCGTACTTCTTTCTTACTTACTTCTTTCTTACTTCTTTCTTACTTCTTTCTTACTTCTATCTTACTTCTTTCTTACTTCTTTCTTCTTTCTGACTTCTTTGTTCTTTCTTTCTTACTTCTTTCTTACTTCTTTCTTACTTCTTTCTTACTTCTTTCTAACTTCTTTCTTACTTCTTTCTTTCTTCTTTCTTTCTTCTTTCATTCTCACTTCTTTCTTACTTCTTTCTTACTTCTTTCGTACTTCTTTCTTACTTCTTTCTTTCTTCTTTCTTTATTCTTTCCTTCTTCTTTCTTACTTCTTTCTTACTTCTTTCTTACTTCTTTCTTACTTCTTTCTTACTTCTTTTTTACTTCTTTCTTACTTCTTTCTAACTTCTTTCTTTCTTCTTTCTTTCTTCTTTCATTCTTACTTCTTTCTTACTTCTTTCTTCCTTCTTTCCTTCTTACTTCTTTCTTACTTCTTTCTTACTTCTTTCGTACTTCATTCTTACTTCTTTCTTTCTTACTTCTTTCTTACTTCTTTCTTTCTTCTTTCATTCTTACTTCTTTCTTACTTCTTTCTTACTTCTTTCTTACTTCTTTCTTTCTTCTTTCTTACTTCTTTCTTTCTTCTTTCTTACTTCTTTCTTTCTTCTTTCTTACTTCTTTCTGACTTCTTTCTTACTTCTTTCTTACTTCTTTCTGACTTCTTTCTTACTTCTTTATTTCTTACTTTTTTCTTACTTCTTTCTTACTTCTTTCTTACTTCTTTCTTCATTCCTTCTTACTTCTTTTTACTTCTTTCTTACTTCTTTCTTACTTCTTTCTTTCTTCTTTCTTTCTTCTCTATTTCTTCTCTCTTTCTTCTCTCTTTCTTCTTTCTTTCTTCTTTCTTACTTCTTTCTTTCTTTCTTCTTTCTTACTTCTTTCTTACTTCTTTCTTTCTTTTTTCTTGCTTTCTTATTTCTTTCTTATTTCTAAATTCTTTCTAACTTCTTTCTAACTTCTTTCTTATTTCTTTCTTACTTCATTCTTTCTTTCTTCTTTCTTACATCTTTCCAACTTCTTTCTAACTTCTTTCTTACTTCTTTCTTACTTCTTTCTTTCTTACTTCTTTCTTACTTCTTTCGTACTTCTTTCTTACTTAATTCTTTCTTACTTCTTTCTTTTTTCTTTCTTACTTCTATCTTACTTCTTTCTTACTTCTTTCTTCTTTCTGACTTCTTACTTCTTCCTTCTTTCTTTCTTACTTCTTTCTTACTTCTTTCTTACTTCTTTCTAACTTCTTTCTTACTTCTTTCTTTCTTCTTTCTTTATTCTTTCCTTCTTCTTTCTTACTTCTTTCTTACTTCTTTCTTACTTCTTTCTGACTTCTTTCTTACTTCTTTCTTCTTTCTTTCTTTCTTCTTTCTTACTTCTTTCTTACTTCTTTCTTACTTCTTTCTAACTTCTTTCTTACTTCTTTCTTACTTCTTTTTTACTTCTTTCTTACTTCTTTCTAACTTCTTTCTTTCTTCTTTCTTTCTTCTTTCATTCTTACTTCTTTCTTACTTCTTTCTTCCTTCTTTCCTTCTTACTTCTTTCTTACTTCTTTCTTACTTCTTTCGTACTTCATTCTTACTTCTTTCTTTCTTACTTCTTTCTTACTTCTTTCTTTCTTCTTTCATTCTTACTTCTTTCTTACTTCTTTCTTACTTCTTTCTTACTTCTTTCTTTCTTCTTTCTTACTTCTTTCTTTCTTATTTCTTACTTCTTTCTTTCTTCTTTCTTACTTCTTTCTTTCTTCTTTCTTTCTTCTCTATTTCTTCTCTCTTTCTTCTTTCTTTCTTCTTTATTTCTTACTTCTTTCTTACTTCTTTCTTACTTCTTTCTTACTTCTTTCTTTCTTTCTTCTTGCTTTCTTCTTTCTTTCTTATTTCTAAATTCTTTCTAACTTCTTTCTAACTTCTTTCTTATTTCTTTCTTACTTCATTCTTTCTTTCTTCTTTCTTACATCTTTCCAACTTCTTTCTAACTTCTTTCTTACTTCTATCTTACTTCTTTCTTACTTCTTTCTTTCTTACTTCTTTCTTACTTCTTTCGTACTTCTTTCTTACTTACTTCTTTCTTACTTCTTTCTTACTTCTTTCTTACTTCTATCTTACTTCTTTCTTACTTCTTTCTTCTTTCTGACTTCTTACTTCTTTGTTCTTTCTTTCTTACTTCTTTCTTACTTCTTTCTTACTTATTTCTTACTTCTTTCTAACTTCTTTCTTACTTCTTTCTTTCTTCTTTATTTCTTCTTTCATTCTCACTTCTTTCTTACTTCTTTCTTACTTCTTTCGTACTTCTTTCTTACTTCTTTCTTTCTTCTTTCTTTATTCTTTCCTTCTTCTTTCTTACTTCTTTCTTACTTCTTTCTTACTTCTTTCTGACTTCTTTCTTACTTCTTTCTTCTTTCTTTCTTTCTTCTTTCTTACTTCTTTCTTACTTCTTTCTTACTTCTTTCTAACTTCTTTCTTACTTCTTTCTTACTTCTTTTTACTTCTTTCTTACTTCTTTCTAACTTCTTTCTTTCTTCTTTCTTTCTTCTTTCATTCTTACTTCTTTCTTACTTCTTTCTTCCTTCTTTCCTTCTTACTTCTTTCTTACTTCTTTCTTACTTCTTTCGTACTTCATTCTTACTTCTTTCTTTCTTACTTCTTTCTTACTTCTTTCTTTCTTCTTTCATTCTTACTTCTTTCTTACTTCTTTCTTACTTCTTTCTTACTTCTTTCTTTCTTCTTTCTTACTTCTTTCTTTCTTCTTTCTTACTTCTTTCTTTCTTCTTTCTTACTTCTTTCTTTCTTCTTTCTTACTTCTTTCTTACTTCTTTCTGACTTCTTTCATACTTCTTTATTTCTTACTTCTTTCTTACTTCTTTCTTACTTCTTTCTTACTTCTTTCTTCCTTCTTTCTTACTTCTTTCTTACTTCTTTTTTACATCTTTCTTTCTTCTTTCTTAATTCTTTCTTTCTCCTTTCTTACTTCTTTCTTGCTTCTTTCGTACTTCTTTCTTACTTCTCTCTTTCTTATTTCTTTCTTCTTTCTTACTTCTTTCTTTCTTACTTCTTTCTTACTTCTTTCTTACCTCTTTCTTACTTCTTTCTTACTTCTTTCTTACTTCTTTCGTACTTCTTTCATACTTCTTTCTTTCTTACTTCTTTCTTACTTCTTTCTTACTTCTTTCTTACTTCTTTCTGACTTCTTTCTTACTTCTTTCTTTCTTCTTTCTTTATTCTTTCCTTCTTCTTTCTTACTTCTTTCTTACTTCTTTCTTACTTCTTTCTTACTTCTTTCTTACTTCTTTTTTACTTCTTTCTTACTTCTTTCTAACTTCTTTCCTTCTTCTTTCTTTCTTCTTTCATTCTTACTTCTTTCTTACTTCTTTCTTCCTTCTTTCCTTCTTACTTCTTTCTTACTTCTTTCTTACTTCTTTCGTACTTCATTCTTACTTCTTTCTTTCTTACTTCTTTCTTACTTCTTTCTTTCTTCTTTCATTCTTACTTCTTTCTTACTTCTTTCTTACTTCTTTCTTACTTCTTTCTTTCTTCTTTCTTACTTCTTTCTTTCTTCTTTCTTACTTCTTTCTTTCTTCTTTCTTACTTCTTTCTGACTTCTTTCTTACTTCTTTCTTACTTCTTTCTGACTTCTTTCTTACTTCTTTATTTCTTACTTCTTTCTTACTTCTTTCTTACTTCTTTCTTACTTCTTTCTTCATTCCTTCTTACTTCTTTTTACTTCTTTCTTACTTCTTTCTTACTTCTTTCTTTCTTCTTTCTTTCTTCTCTATTTCTTCTCTCTTTCTTCTCTCTTTCTTCTTTCTTTCTTCTTTCTTACTTCTTTCTTTCTTTCTTCTTTCTTACTTCTTTCTTACTTCTTTCTTTCTTTTTTCTTGCTTTCTTATTTCTTTCTTATTTCTAAATTCTTTCTAACTTCTTTCTAACTTCTTTCTTATTTCTTTCTTACTTCATTCTTTCTTTCTTCTTTCTTACATCTTTCCAACTTCTTTCTAACTTCTTTCTTACTTCTTTCTTACTTCTTTCTTTCTTACTTCTTTCTTACTTCTTTCGTACTTCTTTCTTACTTAATTCTTTCTTACTTCTTTCTTTTTTCTTTCTTACTTCTATCTTACTTCTTTCTTACTTCTTTCTTCTTTCTGACTTCTTACTTCTTCCTTCTTTCTTTCTTACTTCTTTCTTACTTCTTTCTTACTTCTTTCTAACTTCTTTCTTACTTCTTTCTTTCTTCTTTCTTTATTCTTTCCTTCTTCTTTCTTACTTCTTTCTTACTTCTTTCTTACTTCTTTCTGACTTCTTTCTTCTTTCTTTCTTTCTTCTTTCTTACTTCTTTCTTACTTCTTTCTTACTTCTTTCTAACTTCTTTCTTACTTCTTTCTTACTTCTTTTTTACTTCTTTCTTACTTCTTTCTAACTTCTTTCTTTCTTCTTTCTTTCTTCTTTCATTCTTACTTCTTTCTTACTTCTTTCTTCCTTCTTTCCTTCTTACTTCTTTCTTACTTCTTTCTTACTTCTTTCGTACTTCATTCTTACTTCTTTCTTTCTTACTTCTTTCTTACTTCTTTCTTTCTTCTTTCATTCTTACTTCTTTCTTACTTCTTTCTTACTTCTTTCTTACTTCTTTCTTTCTTCTTTCTTACTTCTTTCTTTCTTATTTCTTACTTCTTTCTTTCTTCTTTCTTACTTCTTTCTTTCTTCTTTCTTTCTTCTCTATTTCTTCTCTCTTTCTTCTTTCTTTCTTCTTTATTTCTTACTTCTTTCTTACTTCTTTCTTACTTCTTTCTTACTTCTTTCTTTCTTTCTTCTTGCTTTCTTCTTTCTTTCTTATTTCTAAATTCTTTCTAACTTCTTTCTAACTTCTTTCTTATTTCTTTCTTACTTCATTCTTTCTTTCTTCTTTCTTACATCTTTCCAACTTCTTTCTAACTTCTTTCTTACTTCTATCTTACTTCTTTCTTACTTCTTTCTTTCTTACTTCTTTCTTACTTCTTTCGTACTTCTTTCTTACTTACTTCTTTCTTACTTCTTTCTTACTTCTTTCTTACTTCTATCTTACTTCTTTCTTACTTCTTTCTTCTTTCTGACTTCTTACTTCTTTGTTCTTTCTTTCTTACTTCTTTCTTACTTCTTTCTTACTTATTTCTTACTTCTTTCTAACTTCTTTCTTACTTCTTTCTTTCTTCTTTATTTCTTCTTTCATTCTCACTTCTTTCTTACTTCTTTCTTACTTCTTTCGTACTTCTTTCTTACTTCTTTCTTTCTTCTTTCTTTATTCTTTCCTTCTTCTTTCTTACTTCTTTCTTACTTCTTTCTTACTTCTTTCTGACTTCTTTCTTACTTCTTTCTTCTTTCTTTCTTTCTTCTTTCTTACTTCTTTCTTACTTCTTTCTTACTTCTTTCTAACTTCTTTCTTACTTCTTTCTTACTTCTTTTTTACTTCTTTCTTACTTCTTTCTAACTTCTTTCTTTCTTCTTTCTTTCTTCTTTCATTCTTACTTCTTTCTTACTTCTTTCTTCCTTCTTTCCTTCTTACTTCTTTCTTACTTCTTTCTTACTTCTTTCGTACTTCATTCTTACTTCTTTCTTTCTTACTTCTTTCTTACTTCTTTCTTTCTTCTTTCATTCTTACTTCTTTCTTACTTCTTTCTTACTTCTTTCTTACTTCTTTCTTTCTTCTTTCTTACTTCTTTCTTTCTTCTTTCTTACTTGTTTCTTTCTTCTTTCTTACTTCTTTCTTTCTTCTTTCTTACTTCTTTCTTACTTCTTTCTGACTTCTTTCATACTTCTTTATTTCTTACTTCTTTCTTACTTCTTTCTTACTTCTTTCTTACTTCTTTCTTCCTTCTTTCTTACTTCTTTCTTACTTCTTTTTTACATCTTTCTTTCTTCTTTCTTAATTCTTTCTTTCTCCTTTCTTACTTCTTTCTTGCTTCTTTCGTACTTCTTTCTTACTTCTCTCTTTCTTATTTCTTTCTTCTTTCTTACTTCTTTCTTTCTTACTTCTTTCTTACTTCTTTCTTACCTCTTTCTTACTTCTTTCTTACTTCTTTCTTACTTCTTTCGTACTTCTTTCATACTTCTTTCTTTCTTACTTCTTTCTTACTTCTTTCTTACTTCTTTCTTACTTCTTTCTGACTTCTTTCTTACTTCTTTCTTCTTTCTTTCTTTCTTCTTTCTTACTTCTTTCTTACTTCTTTCTTACTTCTTTCTAACTTCTTTCTTACTTCTTTCTTACTTCTTTTTTACTTCTTTCTTACTTCTTTCTAACTTCTTTCTTTCTTCTTTCTTTCTTCTTTCATTCTTACTTCTTTTTTACTTCTTTCTTACTTCTTTCCTTCTTACTTCTTTCTTACTTCTTTCTTACTTCTTTCGTACTTCATTCTTACTTCTTTCTTTCTTACTTCTTTCTTACTTCTTTCTTTCTTCTTTCATTCTTACTTCTTTCTTACTTCTTTCTTACTTCTTTCTTACTTCTTTCTTTCTTCTTTCTTACTTCTTTCTTTCTTCTTTCTTACTTCTTTCTTTCTTCTTTCTTACTTCTTTCTTTCTTCTTTCTTACTTCTTTCTTACTTCTTTCTGACTTCTTTCTTACTTTATTTCTTACTTCTTTCTTACTTCTTTCTTACTTCTTTCATACTTCTTTCTTCATTCCTTCTTACTTCTTTTTACTTCTTTCTTACTTCTTTCTTACTTCTTTCTTTCTTCTTTCTTTCTTCTCTATTTCTTCTCTCTTTCTTCTTTCTTTCTTCTTTATTTCTTACTTCTTTCTTACTTCTTTCTTACTTCTTTCTTACTTCTTTCTTTCTTTCTTCTTGCTTTCTTCTTTCTTTCTTATTTCTAAATTCTTTCTAACTTCTTTCTAACTTCTTTCTTATTTCTTTCTTACTTCATTCTTTCTTTCTTCTTTCTTACATCTTTCCAACTTCTTTCTAACTTCTTTCTTACTTCTTTCTTACTTCTTTCTTCCTTCTTTCTTTCTTACTTCTTTCTTACTTCTTTCGTACTTCTTTCTTACTTACTTCTTTCTTACTTCTTTCTTACTTCTTTCTTACTTCTATCTTACTTCTTTCTTACTTCTTTCTTCTTTCTGACTTCTTTGTTCTTTCTTTCTTACTTCTTTCTTACTTCTTTCTTACTTCTTTCTTACTTCTTTCTAACTTCTTTCTTACTTCTTTCTTTCTTCTTTCTTTCTTCTTTCATTCTCACTTCTTTCTTACTTCTTTCTTACTTCTTTCGTACTTCTTTCTTACTTCTTTCTTTCTTCTTTCTTTATTCTTTCCTTCTTCTTTCTTACTTCTTTCTTACTTCTTTCTTACTTCTTTCTTACTTCTTTCTTACTTCTTTTTTACTTCTTTCTTACTTCTTTCTAACTTCTTTCTTTCTTCTTTCTTTCTTCTTTCATTCTTACTTCTTTCTTACTTCTTTCTTCCTTCTTTCCTTCTTACTTCTTTCTTACTTCTTTCTTACTTCTTTCGTACTTCATTCTTACTTCTTTCTTTCTTACTTCTTTCTTACTTCTTTCTTTCTTCTTTCATTCTTACTTCTTTCTTACTTCTTTCTTACTTCTTTCTTACTTCTTTCTTTCTTCTTTCTTACTTCTTTCTTTCTTCTTTCTTACTTCTTTCTTTCTTCTTTCTTACTTCTTTCTGACTTCTTTCTTACTTCTTTCTTACTTCTTTCTGACTTCTTTCTTACTTCTTTATTTCTTACTTCTTTCTTACTTCTTTCTTACTTCTTTCTTACTTCTTTCTTCATTCCTTCTTACTTCTTTTTACTTCTTTCTTACTTCTTTCTTACTTCTTTCTTTCTTCTTTCTTTCTTCTCTATTTCTTCTCTCTTTCTTCTCTCTTTCTTCTTTCTTTCTTCTTTCTTACTTCTTTCTTTCTTTCTTCTTTCTTACTTCTTTCTTACTTCTTTCTTTCTTTTTTCTTGCTTTCTTATTTCTTTCTTATTTCTAAATTCTTTCTAACTTCTTTCTAACTTCTTTCTTATTTCTTTCTTACTTCATTCTTTCTTTCTTCTTTCTTACATCTTTCCAACTTCTTTCTAACTTCTTTCTTACTTCTTTCTTACTTCTTTCTTTCTTACTTCTTTCTTACTTCTTTCGTACTTCTTTCTTACTTAATTCTTTCTTACTTCTTTCTTTTTTCTTTCTTACTTCTATCTTACTTCTTTCTTACTTCTTTCTTCTTTCTGACTTCTTACTTCTTCCTTCTTTCTTTCTTACTTCTTTCTTACTTCTTTCTTACTTCTTTCTAACTTCTTTCTTACTTCTTTCTTTCTTCTTTCTTTCTTCTTTCATTCTCACTTCTTTCTTACTGCTTTCTTACTTCTTTCTTTCTTACTTCTTTCTTACTTCTTTCGTACTTCTTTTTTCTTCTTTCTTTCTTCTTTCTTTCTTCTTTCTTTCTTACTTCTTTCTTACTCCTTTCTTACTTCTCTCTTTCTTCTTTCTTTCTTCTTTCTTACTTCTTTCTTTCTTCTTTCTTACTTCTTTCTTACTTCTTTCTTTCTTACTTCTTTCGTACTTCTTTCTTACTTCTTTCTTTCTTCCTTCTTTCTCACTTCTTTCTTACCTCTTTCTTACTTCTTTCTTCTTTCTTTCTTACTTCTTTCTTACTTCTTTCTTTCTTCTTTCTTACTTCTTTCTTTCTTCTTTCTTACTTATTTCTTTCTTCTTTCTTACTTCTTTCTTACTTCTTTCTTACTTCTTTCGTAATTCTTTCTGACTTCTTTCTTACTTCTTTCTTTTTTCTTTCTTACTTCTTTCTTCATTCCTTCTTACTTCTTTCTTACTACTTTCTTACTTCTTTCTTACTTCTTTCTTACTTCTTTCTTTCTTCTTTTTCTCTCTTTCTTCTTTCTTTCTTCTTTCTTTCTTCTTTCTTTCTTCTTTCTTACTTCTTTCTTACTTCTTTCTTACTTCTTTCTTACTTCTTTCTAACTTCTTTCTTACTTCTTTCTTACTTCTTTCTGACTTCTTTGTTACTTCTTTATTTCTTACTTCTTTCTTACTTCTTTCTTACTTCTTTCTTACTTCTTTCTTACTTCTTTTTTACTTCTTTCTTACTTCTTTCTAACTTCTTTCCTTCTTCTTTCTTTCTTCTTTCATTCTTACTTCTTTCTTACTTCTTTCTTCCTTCTTTCCTTCTTACTTCTTTCTTACTTCTTTCTTACTTCTTTCGTACTTCATTCTTACTTCTTTCTTTCTTACTTCTTTCTTACTTCTTTCTTTCTTCTTTCATTCTTACTTCTTTCTTACTTCTTTCTTACTTCTTTCTTACTTCTTTCTTTCTTCTTTCTTACTTCTTTCTTTCTTCTTTCTTACTTCTTTCTTTCTTCTTTCTTACTTCTTTCTGACTTCTTTCTTACTTCTTTCTTACTTCTTTCTGACTTCTTTCTTACTTCTTTATTTCTTACTTCTTTCTTACTTCTTTCTTACTTCTTTCTTACTTCTTTCTTCATTCCTTCTTACTTCTTTTTACTTCTTTCTTACTTCTTTCTTACTTCTTTCTTTCTTCTTTCTTTCTTCTCTATTTCTTCTCTCTTTCTTCTCTCTTTCTTCTTTCTTTCTTCTTTCTTACTTCTTTCTTTCTTTCTTCTTTCTTACTTCTTTCTTACTTCTTTCTTTCTTTTTTCTTGCTTTCTTATTTCTTTCTTATTTCTAAATTCTTTCTAACTTCTTTCTAACTTCTTTCTTATTTCTTTCTTACTTCATTCTTTCTTTCTTCTTTCTTACATCTTTCCAACTTCTTTCTAACTTCTTTCTTACTTCTTTCTTACTTCTTTCTTTCTTACTTCTTTCTTACTTCTTTCGTACTTCTTTCTTACTTAATTCTTTCTTACTTCTTTCTTTTTTCTTTCTTACTTCTATCTTACTTCTTTCTTACTTCTTTCTTCTTTCTGACTTCTTACTTCTTCCTTCTTTCTTTCTTACTTCTTTCTTACTTCTTTCTTACTTCTTTCTAACTTCTTTCTTACTTCTTTCTTTCTTCTTTCTTTATTCTTTCCTTCTTCTTTCTTACTTCTTTCTTACTTCTTTCTTACTTCTTTCTGACTTCTTTCTTCTTTCTTTCTTTCTTCTTTCTTACTTGTTTCTTACTTCTTTCTTACTTCTTTCTAACTTCTTTCTTACTTCTTTCTTACTTCTTTTTTACTTCTTTCTTACTTCTTTCTAACTTCTTTCTTTCTTCTTTCTTTCTTCTTTCATTCTTACTTCTTTCTTACTTCTTTCTTCCTTCTTTCCTTCTTACTTCTTTCTTACTTCTTTCTTACTTCTTTCGTACTTCATTCTTACTTCTTTCTTTCTTACTTCTTTCTTACTTCTTTCTTTCTTCTTTCATTCTTACTTCTTTCTTACTTCTTTCTTACTTCTTTCTTACTTCTTTCTTTCTTCTTTCTTACTTCTTTCTTTCTTATTTCTTACTTCTTTCTTTCTTCTTTCTTACTTCTTTCTTTCTTCTTTCTTTCTTCTCTATTTCTTCTCTCTTTCTTCTTTCTTTCTTCTTTATTTCTTACTTCTTTCTTACTTCTTTCTTACTTCTTTCTTACTTCTTTCTTTCTTTCTTCTTGCTTTCTTCTTTCTTTCTTATTTCTAAATTCTTTCTAACTTCTTTCTAACTTCTTTCTTATTTCTTTCTTACTTCATTCTTTCTTTCTTCTTTCTTACATCTTTCCAACTTCTTTCTAACTTCTTTCTTACTTCTATCTTACTTCTTTCTTACTTCTTTCTTTCTTACTTCTTTCTTACTTCTTTCGTACTTCTTTCTTACTTACTTCTTTCTTACTTCTTTCTTACTTCTTTCTTACTTCTATCTTACTTCTTTCTTACTTCTTTCTTCTTTCTGACTTCTTACTTCTTTGTTCTTTCTTTCTTACTTCTTTCTTACTTCTTTCTTACTTATTTCTTACTTCTTTCTAACTTCTTTCTTACTTCTTTCTTTCTTCTTTATTTCTTCTTTCATTCTCACTTCTTTCTTACTTCTTTCTTACTTCTTTCGTACTTCTTTCTTACTTCTTTCTTTCTTCTTTCTTTATTCTTTCCTTCTTCTTTCTTACTTCTTTCTTACTTCTTTCTTACTTCTTTCTGACTTCTTTCTTACTTCTTTCTTCTTTCTTTCTTTCTTCTTTCTTACTTCTTTCTTACTTCTTTCTTACTTCTTTCTAACTTCTTTCTTACTTCTTTCTTACTTCTTTTTTACTTCTTTCTTACTTCTTTCTAACTTCTTTCTTTCTTCTTTCTTTCTTCTTTCATTCTTACTTCTTTCTTACTTCTTTCTTCCTTCTTTCCTTCTTACTTCTTTCTTACTTCTTTCTTACTTCTTTCGTACTTCATTCTTACTTCTTTCTTTCTTACTTCTTTCTTACTTCTTTCTTTCTTCTTTCATTCTTACTTCTTTCTTACTTCTTTCTTACTTCTTTCTTACTTCTTTCTTTCTTCTTTCTTACTTCTTTCTTTCTTCTTTCTTACTTGTTTCTTTCTTCTTTCTTACTTCTTTCTTTCTTCTTTCTTACTTCTTTCTTACTTCTTTCTGACTTCTTTCATACTTCTTTATTTCTTACTTCTTTCTTACTTCTTTCTTACTTCTTTCTTACTTCTTTCTTCCTTCTTTCTTACTTCTTTCTTACTTCTTTTTTACATCTTTCTTTCTTCTTTCTTAATTCTTTCTTTCTCCTTTCTTACTTCTTTCTTGCTTCTTTCGTACTTCTTTCTTACTTCTCTCTTTCTTATTTCTTTCTTCTTTCTTACTTCTTTCTTTCTTACTTCTTTCTTACTTCTTTCTTACCTCTTTCTTACTTCTTTCTTACTTCTTTCTTACTTCTTTCGTACTTCTTTCATACTTCTTTCTTTCTTACTTCTTTCTTACTTCTTTCTTACTTCTTTCTTACTTCTTTCTGACTTCTTTCTTACTTCTTTCTTCTTTCTTTCTTTCTTCTTTCTTACTTCTTTCTTACTTCTTTCTTACTTCTTTCTAACTTCTTTCTTACTTCTTTCTTACTTCTTTTTTACTTCTTTCTTACTTCTTTCTAACTTCTTTCTTTCTTCTTTCTTTCTTCTTTCATTCTTACTTCTTTTTTACTTCTTTCTTACTTCTTTCCTTCTTACTTCTTTCTTACTTCTTTCTTACTTCTTTCGTACTTCATTCTTACTTCTTTCTTTCTTACTTCTTTCTTACTTCTTTCTTTCTTCTTTCATTCTTACTTCTTTCTTACTTCTTTCTTACTTCTTTCTTACTTCTTTCTTTCTTCTTTCTTACTTCTTTCTTTCTTCTTTCTTACTTCTTTCTTTCTTCTTTCTTACTTCTTTCTTTCTTCTTTCTTACTTCTTTCTTACTTCTTTCTGACTTCTTTCTTACTTCTTTATTTCTTACTTCTTTCTTACTTCTTTCTTACTTCTTTCATACTTCTTTCTTCATTCCTTCTTACTTCTTTTTACTTCTTTCTTACTTCTTTCTTACTTCTTTCTTTCTTCTTTCTTTCTTCTCTATTTCTTCTCTCTTTCTTCTTTCTTTCTTCTTTATTTCTTACTTCTTTCTTACTTCTTTCTTACTTCTTTCTTACTTCTTTCTTTCTTTCTTCTTGCTTTCTTCTTTCTTTCTTATTTCTAAATTCTTTCTAACTTCTTTCTAACTTCTTTCTTATTTCTTTCTTACTTCATTCTTTCTTTCTTCTTTCTTACATCTTTCCAACTTCTTTCTAACTTCTTTCTTACTTCTTTCTTACTTCTTTCTTCCTTCTTTCTTTCTTACTTCTTTCTTACTTCTTTCGTACTTCTTTCTTACTTACTTCTTTCTTACTTCTTTCTTACTTCTTTCTTACTTCTATCTTACTTCTTTCTTACTTCTTTCTTCTTTCTGACTTCTTTGTTCTTTCTTTCTTACTTCTTTCTTACTTCTTTCTTACTTCTTTCTTACTTCTTTCTAACTTCTTTCTTACTTCTTTCTTTCTTCTTTCTTTCTTCTTTCATTCTCACTTCTTTCTTACTGCTTTCTTACTTCTTTCTTTCTTACTTCTTTCTTACTTCTTTCGTACTTCTTTTTTCTTCTTTCTTTCTTCTTTCTTTCTTCTTTCTTTCTTACTTCTTTCTTACTCCTTTCTTACTTCTCTCTTTCTTCTTTCTTTCTTCTTTCTTACTTCTTTCTTTCTTCTTTCTTACTTCTTTCTTACTTCTTTCTTTCTTACTTCTTTCGTACTTCTTTCTTACTTCTTTCTTTCTTCCTTCTTTCTCACTTCTTTCTTACCTCTTTCTTACTTCTTTCTTCTTTCTTTCTTACTTCTTTCTTACTTCTTTCTTTCTTCTTTCTTACTTCTTTCTTTCTTCTTTCTTACTTATTTCTTTCTTCTTTCTTACTTCTTTCTTACTTCTTTCTTACTTCTTTCGTAATTCTTTCTGACTTCTTTCTTACTTCTTTCTTTTTTCTTTCTTACTTCTTTCTTCATTCCTTCTTACTTCTTTCTTACTACTTTCTTACTTCTTTCTTACTTCTTTCTTACTTCTTTCTTTCTTCTTTTTCTCTCTTTCTTCTTTCTTTCTTCTTTCTTTCTTCTTTCTTTCTTCTTTCTTACTTCTTTCTTACTTCTTTCTTACTTCTTTCTTACTTCTTTCTAACTTCTTTCTTACTTCTTTCTTACTTCTTTCTGACTTCTTTGTTACTTCTTTATTTCTTACTTCTTTCTTACTTCTTTCTTACTTCTTTCTTACTTCTTTCTTCATTCCTTCTTACTTCTTTTTACTTCTTTCTTACTTCTTTCTTACTTCTTTCTTTCTTCTTTCTTTCTTCTCTATTTCTTCTCTCTTTCTTCTTTCTTTCTTCTTTCTTTCTTCTTTCTTTCTTACTTCTTTCTTACTTCTTTCTTACTTCTTTCTTTCTTTCTTCTTGCTTTCTTCTTTCTTTCTTATTTCTAAATTCTTTCTAACTTCTTTCTTATTTCTTTCTTACTTCATTCTTTCTTTCTTCTTTCTTACATCTTTCCAAATTCTTTCTAACTTCTTTCTTTCTTCTTTCTTTCTTCTTTCATTCTTACTTCTTTCTTACTTCTTTCTTCCTTCTTTCCTTCTTACTTCTTTCTTACTTCTTTCTTACTTCTTTCGTACTTCATTCTTACTTCTTTCTTTCTTACTTCTTTCTTACTTCTTTCTTTCTTCTTTCATTCTTACTTCTTTCTTACTTCTTTCTTACTTCTTTCTTACTTCTTTCTTTCTTCTTTCTTACTTCTTTCTTTCTTCTTTCTTACTTCTTTCTTTCTTCTTTCTTACTTCTTTCTGACTTCTTTCTTACTTCTTTCTTACTTCTTTCTGACTTCTTTCTTACTTCTTTATTTCTTACTTCTTTCTTACTTCTTTCTTACTTCTTTCTTTCTTCTTTATTCATTCCTTCTTACTTCTTTTTACTTCTTTCTTACTTCTTTCTTACTTCTTTCTTTCTTCTTTCTTTCTTCTCTATTTCTTCTCTCTTTCTTCTCTCTTTCTTCTTTCTTCCTTCTTTCTTACTTCTTTCTTTCTTTCTTCTTTCTTACTTCTTTCTTACTTCTTTCTTTCTTTTTTCTTGCTTTCTTATTTCTTTCTTATTTCTAAATTCTTTCTAACTTCTTTCTAACTTCTTTCTTATTTCTTTCTTACTTCATTCTTTCTTTCTTCTTTCTTACATCTTTCCAACTTCTTTCTAACTTCTTTCTTACTTCTTTCTTACTTCTTTCTTTCTTACTTCTTTCTTACTTCTTTCGTACTTCTTTCTTACTTACTTCTTTCTTACTTCTTTCTTACTTCTTTCTTACTTCTATCTTACTTCTTTCTTACTTCTTTCTTCTTTCTGACTTCTTACTTCTTTCTTCTTTCTTTCTTACTTCTTTCTTACTTCTTTCTTACTTCTTTCTAACTTCTTTCTTACTTCTTTCTTTCTTCTTTCTTTCTTCTTTCATTCTCACTTCTTTCTTACTGCTTTCTTACTTCTTTCTTTCTTACTTCTTTCTTACTTCTTTCGTACTTCTTTTTTCTTCTTTCTTTCTTCTTTCTTTCTTCTTTCTTTCTTACTTCTTTCTTACTCCTTTCTTACTTCTCTCTTTCTTCTTTCTTTCTTCTTTCTTACTTCTTTCTTTCTTCTTTCTTACTTCTTTCTTACTTCTTTCTTTCTTACTTCTTTCGTACTTCTTTCTTACTTCTTTCTTTCTTCCTTCTTTCTCACTTCTTTCTTACCTCTTTCTTACTTCTTTCTTCTTTCTTTCTTACTTCTTTCTTACTTCTTTCTTTCTTCTTTCTTACTTCTTTCTTTCTTCTTTCTTACTTATTTCTTTCTTCTTTCTTACTTCTTTCTTACTTCTTTCTTACTTCTTTCGTAATTCTTTCTGACTTCTTTCTTACTTCTTTCTTTTTTCTTTCTTACTTCTTTCTTCATTCCTTCTTACTTCTTTCTTACTACTTTCTTACTTCTTTCTTACTTCTTTCTTACTTCTTTCTTCTTTTTCTCTCTTTCTTCTTTCTTTCTTCTTTCTTTCTTCTTTCTTTCTTCTTTCTTACTTCTTCCTTACTTCTTTCTTACTTCTTTCTTACTTCTTTCTAACTTCTTTCTTACTTCTTTCTTACCTCTTTCTTACTTCTTTCTAACTTCTTTCTTTCTTCTTCCTTTCTTCTTTCTTTCTTCTTTCTTTCTTCTTTCTTTCTTACTTATTTCTTACTTCTTTCTTACTTCTTTCTCTCTTCTTTCTTTCTTACTTCTTTCGTACTTCTTTCTTACTTCTTTATTCTTTCTTTCTTACTTCTTTCTTACTTCTTTCTTCCTTCTTTCTTACTTGTTTCTTTCTTCTTTCTTTCTTCTTTCTTACTTCTTTCTTACTTACTTCTTTCTTACTTCTTTCTTACTTTTTTTCTTACTTCTTTCTTACTTGTTTCTTACTTCTTTCTTACTTCTATCTAACATCTTTTTTCTTCTTTCTTTCTTCTTTCTTTCTTCTTTCTTTCTTACTTCTTTCTTACTTCTTTTTTTCTTACTTCTTTCTTACTTCTTTTTTACTTCATTCTTACTTCTTTCTAAATTCTTTCTTTCTTCTTTCTTTCTTCTTTCATTCTTACTACTTTCATACTTCTTTCTTACTTCTTTCTTTCTTACTTCTTTCTTACTTCTTTCTTACTTCTTTCGTACTTCTTTCTTACTTCTTTCTTTCTTACTTCTTTCTTACTTCTTTCTTACTTCTTTCTTACTTCTTTCTTCATTCCTTCTTACTTCTTTCTTACTTCTTTCTTACTTCTTTCTTACTTCTTTCTTTCTTCTTTCTTTCTTTCTTCTTGCTTTCTTCTTTCTTTCTTATTTCTAAATTCTTTCTATCTTCTTTCTAACTTCTTTCTTACTTCTTTCTTACTTCTTTCTTAATTCTTTCTTACTTCTTTCTTACTTCTTTCTTACTTCTTTCGTACTTCTTTCTTGCTTCTTTCTTACATCTTTCTTACTTCTTTCTTTCTTCTTTCTTAATTCTTTCTTTCTTCTTTCTTACTTCTTTCTTACTTCTTTCTTACTTCTTTCTTACTTCTTTCTTTCTTCTTTCATTCTTCTTTCTTAATTCTTTCTTTCTTACTTCTTTCTTACTTATTTCTTACTTCTTTCTTACTTCTTTCCTACTTCTTTCCTACTTCTTTCTTACTTCTTTCTTACTTCTTTTTTCTTCTTTATTTCTTCTTTCTTTCTTCTTTCTTTCTTACTTCATTCTTACTTCTTTCTTGCTTCTTTCTTTCTTACTTCTTTATTACTTCTTTCTTAATTCTTTCATACTTCTTTATTTCTTACTTCTTTCTTACTTCTTTCTTACTTCTTTCTTACTTCTTTCTTACTTCTTTCTTACATCTTTCTTACTTCTTTCTTTCTTCTTTCTTAATTCTTTCTTTCTTCTTTCTTACTTCTTTCTTACTTCTTTCTTTCTTCTTTCTTAATTCTTTCATTCTTCTTTCTTACTTCTTTCTTACTTCTTTCTTTCTTCTTTCTTTCTTATTTCTTACTTCTTTCTTTCTTACTTCTTTCTTTCTTATTTCTTACTTCTTTCTTACTTCTTTCTTACTTCTTTCTTAATTCTTTCTTACTTCTTTCTTACTTCGTTCTAACTTCTTTTTTCTTCTATCTTTCTTCTTTCTTTCTTGTTTCTTTCTTACTTCTTTCTTACTTCTTTCTTACTTCTTTCTTACTTCTTTCTTCTTTCTTTCTTACTTCTTTCTTTCTTCTTTCTAACTTCTTTCTTTCTTAATTCTTTCTTACTTCTTTCTTACTTCTTTCTTTCTTTCTTCTTTCTTTCTTCTTTCTTACTTCTTTCTTTCTTACTTCTTTCTTTCTTCTTTCTTACTTCTTTCTTACTTCTTTCTTACTACTTTCGTACTTCTTTTTTCTTCTTTGTTTCTTCTTTCTTTCTTACTTCTTTCTTTCTTACATCTTTCTTACTTCTTTTGTACTTCCTTCATACTTCTTTCTTTCTTACTTCTTTCTTACTTCTTTCTTTCTTTCTTCTTGCTTTCTTCTTTCTTTCTTATTTCTAAATTCTTTCTAACTTCTTTCTAACTTCTTTCTTACTTCTTTCTTACTTCTTTCTTACTTCTTTCTTAATTCTTTCTTACTTCTTTCTTACTTCTTTCTTACTTCTTTCGTACTTCTTTCTTGCTTCTTTCTTAGATCTTTCTTACTTCTTTCTTTCATCTTTCTTAATTGTTTCTTTCTTCTTTCTTACTTCTTTCTTTCTTCTTTCTTTCTTCTCTATTTCTTCTCTCTTTCTTCTTTCTTTCTTCTTTCGTTCTTCTTTCTTTCTTACTTCTTTCTTACTTCTTTCTTACTTCTTTCTTTCTTTCTTCTTCCTTTCTTCTTTATTTCTTATTTCTAAATTCTTTCTAACTTCTTTCTAATTTCTTTCTTATTTCTTTCTTACTTCATTCTTTCTTTCTTCTTTCTTACATCTTTCTAACTTCTTTCTAACTTTTTTCTTACTTCTTTCTTTCTTCTTTCTTACTTCTTTCTTACTTCTTTCTTACTTCTTTCTCTCTTCTTTCTTACTTCTTTCGTACTTCTTTCTTTCTTTCTTCTTTCTTACTTCTTTCTTACTTCTTTCTTACTTCTTTCTTACTTCTTTCTTCTTTCTTACTTCTTTCTTACTTTTTTCTTACTTCTTTCTTACTTCTTTCTTACTTCTTTCGTACTTCTTTCGTACTTCTTTTTTCTTCTTTGTTTCTTCTTTCTTTCTTACTTCTTTCTTTCTTACATCTTTCTTACTTCTTTCGTACTTCTTTCATACTTCTTTCTTTCTTACTTCTTTCTTACTTCTTTCTTTCTTTCTTCTTGCTTTCTTCTTTCTTTCTTATTTCTAAATTCTTTCTAACTTCTTTCTAACTTCTTTCTTACTTCTTTCTTACTTCTTTCTTACTTCTTTCTTAATTCTTTCTTACTTCTTTCTTACTTCTTTCTTACTTCTTTCGTACTTCTTTCTTGCTTCTTTCTTAGATCTTTCTTACTTCTTTCTTTCATCTTTCTTAATTGTTTCTTTCTTCTTTCTTACTTCTTTCTTTCTTCTTTCTTTCTTCTCTATTTCTTCTCTCTTTCTTCTTTCTTTCTTCTTTCGTTCTTCTTTCTTTCTTACTTCTTTCTTACTTCTTTCTTACTTCTTTCTTTCTTTCTTCTTCCTTTCTTCTTTATTTCTTATTTCTAAATTCTTTCTAACTTCTTTCTAATTTCTTTCTTATTTCTTTCTTACTTCATTCTTTCTTTCTTCTTTCTTACATCTTTCTAACTTCTTTCTAACTTTTTTCTTACTTCTTTCTTTCTTCTTTCTTACTTCTTTCTTACTTCTTTCTTACTTCTTTCTCTCTTCTTTCTTACTTCTTTCGTACTTCTTTCTTTCTTTCTTCTTTCTTACTTCTTTCTTACTTCTTTCTTACTTCTTTCTTACTTCTTTCTTCTTTCTTACTTCTTTCTTACTTCTTTCTTACTTCTTTCTTACTTCTTTCTTACTTCTTTCGTACTTCTTTCGTACTTCTTTTTTCTTCTTTGTTTCTTCTTTCTTTCTTACTTCTTTCTTTCTTACATCTTTCTTACTTCTTTCGTACTTCTTTCATACTTCTTTCTTTCTTACTTCTTTCTTACTTCTTTCTTTCTTTCTTCTTGCTTTCTTCTTTCTTTCTTATTTCTAAATTCTTTCTAACTTCTTTCTAACTTCTTTCTTACTTCTTTCTTACTTCTTTCTTACTTCTTTCTTAATTCTTTCTTACTTCTTTCTTACTTCTTTCTTACTTCTTTCGTACTTCTTTCTTGCTTCTTTCTTAGATCTTTCTTACTTCTTTCTTTCATCTTTCTTAATTGTTTCTTTCTTCTTTCTTACTTCTTTCTTTCTTCTTTCTTTCTTCTCTATTTCTTCTCTCTTTCTTCTTTCTTTCTTCTTTCGTTCTTCTTTCTTTCTTACTTCTTTCTTACTTCTTTCTTACTTCTTTCTTTCTTTCTTCTTCCTTTCTTCTTTATTTCTTATTTCTAAATTCTTTCTAACTTCTTTCTAATTTCTTTCTTATTTCTTTCTTACTTCATTCTTTCTTTCTTCTTTCTTACATCTTTCTAACTTCTTTCTAACTTTTTTCTTACTTCTTTCTTTCTTCTTTCTTACTTCTTTCTTACTTCTTTCTTACTTCTTTCTCTCTTCTTTCTTACTTCTTTCGTACTTCTTTCTTTCTTTCTTCTTTCTTACTTCTTTCTTACTTCTTTCTTACTTCTTTCTTACTTCTTTCTTCTTTCTTACTTCTTTCTTACTTCTTTCTTACTTCTTTCTTACTTCTTTCTTACTTCTTTCGTACTTCTTTCGTACTTCTTTTTTCTTCTTTGTTTCTTCTTTCTTTCTTACTTCCTTCTTTCTTACATCTTTCTTACTTCTTTCGTACTTCTTTCATACTTCTTTCTTTCTTACTTCTTTCTTACTTCTTTCTTTCTTTCTTCTTGCTTTCTTCTTTCTTTCTTATTTCTAAATTCTTTCTAACTTCTTTCTAACTTCTTTCTTACTTCTTTCTTACTTCTTTCTTACTTCTTTCTTAATTCTTTCTTACTTCTTTCTTACTTCTTTCTTACTTCTTTCGTACTTCTTTCTTGCTTCTTTCTTAGATCTTTCTTACTTCTTTCTTTCATCTTTCTTAATTGTTTCTTTCTTCTTTCTTACTTCTTTCTTTCTTCTTTCTTTCTTCTCTATTTCTTCTCTCTTTCTTCTTTCTTTCTTCTTTCGTTCTTCTTTCTTTCTTACTTCTTTCTTACTTCTTTCTTACTTCTTTCTTTCTTTCTTCTTCCTTTCTTCTTTATTTCTTATTTCTAAATTCTTTCTAACTTCTTTCTAATTTCTTTCTTATTTCTTTCTTACTTCATTCTTTCTTTCTTCTTTCTTACATCTTTCTAACTTCTTTCTAACTTTTTTCTTACTTCTTTCTTTCTTCTTTCTTACTTCTTTCTTACTTCTTTCTTACTTCTTTCTCTCTTCTTTCTTACTTCTTTCGTACTTCTTTCTTTCTTTCTTCTTTCTTACTTCTTTCTTACTTCTTTCTTACTTCTTTCTTACTTCTTTCTTCTTTCTTACTTCTTTCTTACTTCTTTCTTACTTCTTTCTTACTTCTTTCTTTCTTACTTCTTTCTTTCTTCTTTCTTACTTCTTTCTTACTTCTTTCTTACTTCTTTCTGACTTCTTACTTCTTTCTTCTTTCTTTCTTACTTCTTTCTTATTTCTTTGTTACTTCTTTCTTTCTTACTTCTTTCTTACTTCTTTCCTACCTCTTTCTTACTTCTTTCTTTTTTCTTTCTTACTTCTTTCTTACTTCTTTCTTCCTTCTTTCTTACTTCTTTCTTCTTTTTTACATCTTTCTTTCTTCTTTCTTAATTCTTTCTTTCTCCTTTCTTACTTCTTTCTTGCTTCTTTCGTACTTCTTTCTTACTTCTCTCTTTCTTATTTCTTTCTTCTTTCTTACTTCTTTCTTTATTACTTCTTTCTTACTTCTTTCTTACCTCTTTCTTACTTCTTTCTTACTTCTTTCTTACTTCTTTCGTACTTCTTTCATACTTCTTTCTTTCTTACTTCTTTCTTACTTCTTTCTTACTTCTTTCTTACTTCTTTCTTACTTCTTTCTTCTTTCTTTCTTACTTCTTTCTTACTTCTTTCTTACTTCTTTCTTACTTCTTTCTTTCTTCTTTCTTACTTCTTTCTTTCTTGTTTCTTACTTCTTTCTTACTTCTTTCTTACTTCTTTCTTACTTCTTTCTGACTTCTTTCTTACTTCTTTCTTCTTTCTTTCTTTCTTCTTTCTTACTTCTTTCTTACTTCTTTCTTACTTCTTTCTTACTTCTTTCTAACTTCTTTCTTACGTCTATCTTACTTCTTTTTTACTTCTTTCTTACTTCTTTCTAACTTCTTTCTTTCTTCTTTCTTTCTTCTTTCATTCTTACTTCTTTCTTACTTCTTTCTTACTTCTTTCCTTCTTACTTCTTTCTTACTTCTTTCTTACTTCTTTCTTTCTTCTTTCATTCTTACTTCTTTCTTACTTCTTTCTTACTTCTTTCTTACTTCTTTCTTTCTTCTTTCTTACTTCTTTCTTTCTTCTTTCTTACTTCTTTCTTTCTTCTTTCTTACTTCTTTCTTACTTCTTTCTGACTTCTTTCTTACTTCTTTATTTCTTACTTCTTTCTTACTTCTTTCTTACTTCTTTCTTAATTCTTTCTTCATTCCTTCTTACTTCTTTTTACTTCTTTCTTACTTCTTTCTTACTTCTTTCTTTCTTCTTTCTTTCTTCTCTATTTCTTCTCTCTTTCTTCTTTCTTTCTTCTTTCTTTCTTTTTTCTTTCTTACTTATTTCTTACTTCTTTCTTACTTCTTTCGTACTTCTTTCTTACTTCTTTCTTTCTTCTTTCTTTATTCTTTCCATCTTCTTTCTTACTTCTTTCTTACTTCTTTCTTACTTCTTTCTGACTTCTTTCTTACTTCTTTCTTCTTTCTTTCTTTCTTCTTTCTTACTTCTTTCTTACTTCTTTCTTACTTCTTTCTAACTTCTTTCTTACTTCTTTCTTACTTCTTTTTTACTTCTTTCTTACTTCTTTCTAACTTCTTTCTTTCTTCTTTCTTTCTTCTTTCATTCTTACTTCTTTCTTACTTCTTTCTTCCTTCTTTCCTTCTTACTTCTTTCTTACTTCTTTCTTACTTCTTTCGTACTTCATTCTTACTTCTTTCTTTCTTACTTCTTTCTTACTTCTTTTTTCTTCTTTCATTCTTACTTCTTTCTTACTTCTTTCTTACTTCTTTCTTACTTCTTTCTTTCTTCTTTCTTACTTCTTTCTTTCTTCTTTCTTTCTTCTTTCTTTCTTCTTTCTTACTTCTTTCTTTCTTCTTTCTTACTTCTTTCTTACTTCTTTCTGACTTCTTTCTTACTTCTTTATTTCTTACTTCTTTCTTACTTCTTTCTTACTTCTTTCTTACTTCTTTCTTCATTCCTTCTTACTTCTTTTTACTTCTTTCTTACTTCTTTCTTACTTCTTTCTTTCTTCTTTCTTTCTTCTCTATTTCTTCTCTCTTTCTTCTCTCTTTCTTCTTTCTTTCTTCTTTCTTACTTCTTTCTTTCTTTTTTCTTGCTTTCTTATTTCTTTCTTATTTCTAAATTCTTTCTAACTTCTTTCTAACTTCTTTCTTATTTCTTTCTTACTTCATTCTTTCTTTCTTCTTTCTTACATCTTTCCAACTTCTTTCTAACTTCTTTCTTACTTCTTTCTTACTTCTTTCTTCTTTCTTTCTTACTTCTTTCTTACTTCTTTCGTACTTCTTTCTTACTTACTTCTTTCTTACTTCTTTCTTACTTCTTTCTTACTTCTATCTTACTTCTTTCTTACTTCTTTCTTCTTTCTGACTTCTTACTTCTTACTTCTTTCTTCTTTCTTTCTTACTTCTTTCTTACTTCTTTCTTACTTCTTTCTAACTTCTTTCTTACTTCTTTCTTTCTTCTTTCTTTCTTCTTTCATTCTCACTTCTTTCTTACTTCTTTCTTACTTCTTTCTTTCTTACTTCTTTCTTACTTCTTTCGTACTTCTTTCTTACTTACTTCTTTCTTACTTCTTTCTTACTTCTTTCTTACTTCTATCTTACTTCTTTCTTACTTCTTTCTTCTTTCTGACTTCTTACTTCTTTGTTCTCTCTTTCTTACTTCTTTCTTACTTCTTTCTTACTTCTTTCTTACTTCTTTCTAACTTCTTTCTTACTTCTTTCTTTCTTCTTTCTTTCTTCTTTCATTCTCACTTCTTTCTTACTTCTTTCTTACTTCTTTCTTTCTTACTTCTTTCTTACTTCTTTCGTACTTCTTTCTTACTTCTTTCTTTCTTCTTTCTTTATTCTTTCCTTCTTCTTTCTTACTTCTTTCTTACTTCTTTCTTACTTCTTTCTGACTTCTTTCTTACTTCTTTCTTCTTTCTTTCTTTCTTCTTTCTTACTTCTTTCTTACTTCTTTCTTACTTCTTTCTAACTTCTTTCTTACTTCTTTCTTACTTCTTTTTTACTTCTTTCTTACTTCTTTCTAACTTCTTTCTTTCTTCTTTCTTTCTTCTTTCATTCTTACTTCTTTCTTACTTCTTTCTTCCTTCTTTCCTTCTTACTTCTTTCTTACTTCTTTCGTACTTCATTCTTACTTCTTTCTTTCTTACTTCTTTCTTACTTCTTTTTTCTTCTTTCATTCTTACTTCTTTCTTACTTCTTTCTTACTTCTTTCTTACTTCTTTCTTTCTTCTTTCTTACTTCTTTCTTTCTTCTTTCTTTCTTCTTTCTTTCTTCTTTCTTACTTCTTTCTTTCTTCTTTCTTACTTCTTTCTTACTTCTTTCTGACTTCTTTCTTACTTCTTTATTTCTTACTTCTTTCTTACTTCTTTCTTACTTCTTTCTTACTTCTTTCTTCATTCCTTCTTACTTCTTTTTACTTCTTTCTTACTTCTTTCTTACTTCTTTCTTTCTTCTTTCTTTCTTCTCTATTTCTTCTCTCTTTCTTCTCTCTTTCTTCTTTCTTTCTTCTTTCTTACTTCTTTCTTTCTTTCTTCTTTCTTACTTCTTTCTTACTTCTTTCTTTCTTTTTTCTTGCTTTCTTATTTCTTTCTTATTTCTAAATTCTTTCTAACTTCTTTCTAACTTCTTTCTTATTTCTTTCTTACTTCATTCTTTCTTTCTTCTTTCTTACATCTTTCCAACTTCTTTCTAACTTCTTTCTTACTTCTTTCTTACTTCTTTCTTCTTTCTTTCTTACTTCTTTCTTACTTCTTTCGTACTTCTTTCTTACTTACTTCTTTCTTACTTCTTTCTTACTTCTTTCTTACTTCTATCTTACTTCTTTCTTACTTCTTTCTTCTTTCTGACTTCTTACTTCTTTGTTCTTTCTTTCTTACTTCTTTCTTACTTCTTTCTTACTTCTTTCTTACTTCTTTCTAAATTCTTTCTTACTTCTTTCTTTCTTCTTTCTTTCTTCTTTCATTCTCACTTCTTTCTTACTTCTTTCTTACTTCTTTCTTTCTTACTTCTTTCTTACTTCTTTCGTAATTCTTTCTTACTTCTTTCTTTCTTCTTTCTTTATTCTTTCCTTCTTCTTTCTTACTTCTTTCTTACTTCTTTCTTACTTCTTTCTGACTTCTTTCTTACTTCTTTCTTCTTTCTTTCTTTCTTCTTTCTTACTTCTTTCTTACTTTTTTCTTACTTCTTTCTAACTTCTTTCTTACTTCTTTCTTACTTCTTTTTTACTTCTTTCTTACTTCTTTCTAACTTCTTTCTTTCTTCTTTCTTTCTTCTTTCATTCTTACTTCTTTCTTACTTCTTTCTTCCTTCTTTCCTTCTTACTTCTTTCTTACTTCTTTCTTACTTCTTTCGTACTTCATTCTTACTTCTTTCTTTCTTACTTCTTTCTTACTTCTTTCTTTCTTCTTTCATTCTTACTTCTTTCTTACTTCTTTCTTACTTCTTTCTTACTTCTTTCTTTCTTCTTTCTTACTTCTTTCTTTCTTCTTTCTTACTTCTTTCTTTCTTCTTTCTTACTTCTTTCTTTCTTCTTTCTTACTTCTTTCTTACTTCTTTCTGACTTCTTTCTTACTTCTTTATTTCTTACTTCTTTCTTACTTCTTTCTTACTTCTTTCTTACTTCTTTCTTCATTCCTTCTTACTTCTTTTTACTTCTTTCTTACTTCTTTCTTACTTCTTTCTTTCTTCTTTCTTTCTTCTCTATTTCTTCTCTCTTTCTTCTCTCTTTCTTCTTTCTTTCTTCTTTCTTACTTCTTTCTTTCTTTCTTCTTTCTTACTTCTTTCTTACTTCTTTCTTTCTTTTTTCTTGCTTTCTTATTTCTTTCTTATTTCTAAATTCTTTCTAACTTCTTTCTAACTTCTTTCTTATTTCTTTCTTACTTCATTCTTTCTTTCTTCTTTCTTACATCTTTCCAACTTCTTTCTAACTTCTTTCTTACTTCTTTCTTACTTCTTTCTTACTTCTTTCTTTCTTACTTCTTTCTTACTTCTTTCGTACTTCTTTCTTACTTAATTCTTTCTTACTTCTTTCTTACTTCTTTCTTACTTCTATCTTACTTCTTTCTTACTACTTTCTTCTTTCTGACTTCTTACTTCTTACTTCTTTCTTCTTTCTTTCTTACTTCTTTCTTACTTCTTTCTTACTTCTTTCGTACTTCTTTCTTACTTCTTTCTTTCTTCTTTCTTTCTTCTTTCATTCTCACTTCTTTCTTACTTCTTTCTTACTTCTTTCTTTCTTACTTCTTTCTTACTTCTTTCTTACTTCTTTCTTACTTCCATCTTACTTCTTTCTTACTTCTTTCTTCTTTCTGACTTCTTACTTCTTTGTTCTTTCTTTCTTACTTCTTTCTTACTTCTTTCTTACTTCTTTCTTACTTCTTTCTAACTTCTTTCTTACTTCTTTCTTTCTTCTTTCTTTCTTCTTTCATTCTCACTTCTTTCTTACTTCTTTCTTACTTCTTTCTTTCTTACTTCTTTCTTACTTCTTTCGTACTTCTTTCTTACTTCTTTCTTTCTTCTTTCTTTCTTCTCTATTTCTTCTCTCTTTCTTCTCTCTTTCTTCTTTCTTTCTTCTTTCTTACTTCTTTCTTTCTTTCTTCTTTCTTACTTCTTTCTTACTTCTTTCTTTCTTTTTTCTTGCTTTCTTATTTCTTTCTTATTTCTAAATTCTTTCTAACTTCTTTCTAACTTCTTTCTTATTTCTTTCTTACTTCATTCTTTCTTTCTTCTTTCTTACATCTTTCCAACTTCTTTCTAACTTCTTTCTTACTTCTTTCTTACTTCTTTCTTACTTCTTTCTTTCTTCTTTCTTTCTTACTTCTTTCTTACTTCTTTCGTACTTCTTTCTTACTTACTTCTTTCTTACTTCTTTCTTACTTCTTTCTTACTTCTATCTTACTTCTTTCTTACTTCTTTCTTCTTTCTGACTTCTTACTTCTTACTTCTTTCTTCTTTCTTTCTTACTTCTTTCTTACTTCTTTCTTACTTCTTTCTAACTTCTTTCTTACTTCTTTCTTTCTTCTTTCTTTCTTCTTTCATTCTCACTTCTTTCTTACTTCTTTCTTACTTCTTTCTTTCTTACTTCTTTCTTACTTCTTTCGTACTTCTTTCTTACTTCTTTCTTTCTTCTTTCTTTATTCTTTCCTTCTTCTTTCTTACTTCTTTCTTACTTCTTTCGTACTTCTTTTTTCTTCTTTCTTTCTTCTTTCTTTCTTCTTTCTTTCTTACTTCTTTCTTACTCCTTTCTTACTTCTCTCTTTCTTCTTTCTTTCTTCTTTCTTACTTTTTTCTTTCTACATTCTTACTTCTTTCTTACTTCTTTCTTACTTCTTTCTTACTTCTTTCTTCCTTCTTTCTAACTTCTTTCTTACTTCTTTCTTACTTCTTTCTAACTTCTTTCTTTCTTCTTCCTTTCTTCTTTCTTTCTTACTTCTTTCTTACTTCTTTCTTACTTCTTTCTAACTTCTTTTTTCTTCTTTCTTTCTTCTTTCTTTCTTACTTTTTTCTTTCTTACTTCTTTCTTACTTCTTTCGTACTTCTTTCATACTTCCTTCTTTCTTACTTCTTTCTTACTTCTTTCTTACTTTTTCTTACTTCTTTCTTACTTCTTTCTTTCTTCTTTCTTACTTCTTTCTTACTTCTTTCTTACTTCTTTCTTACTTCTTTCTTTCTTCTTTCTTACTACATTCTTTCTTCTTTCTTACTTCTTTCTTACTTCTTTCTGACTTCTTTCTTACTTCTTTCTTCTTTCTTTCTTACTTCTTTCTTACTGCTTTTTTACTTCTTTCTTACTTCTTTCTAACTTTTTTCTTACTTCTTTTTTACTTCTTTCTTACTTCTTTCTAACTTCTTTCTTTCTTCTTTCTTACTTCTTTCTTACTTCTTTCTTACTTCTTTCATTGTTATTCTTTCTTACTTCTTTCTTACTTCTTTCTTACTTCTTTCTTACTTCTTTCTTACTTCTTTCTTTCTTCTTTCTTTCTTCTTTCTTTCTTCTTTCTTTCTTACTTCTTTCTTACTCCTTTCTTACTTCTCTCTTTCTTCTTTCTTTCTTCTTTCTTACTTCTTTCTTTCTTACTTCTTTCTTACTTCTTTCTTACTTCTTTCTTACTTCTTTCATTCTTACTTCCTTCTTACTTCTTTCTTTCTTCCTTCTTTCTTACTACTTTCTTACTTCTTTCTTACTTCTTTATTACTTCTTTCTAACTTCTTTCTTTCTTCTTGCTTTCTTACTTCTTTCTTACTTCTTTCTTACTTCTTTCTTTCTTACTTCTTTCTTACTTCTTTTTTACTTCTTTCTTACTTCTCTCTAACTTCTTTCTTTCTTCTTTCTTTCTTCTTTCATTCTTACTTCTTTCTTACTTCTTTCTTTCTTACTTCTTTCTTACTTCTTTCTTACTTCTTTCTTTCTTTCTTCTTTCTTACTTATTTCTTACTTCTTTCTTACTTCTTTCTTACTTCTTTCTTACTTCTTTCTTACTTCTTTCTTCTTTCTTTCTTACTTCTTTCTTACTTCTTTCTTACTTCTTTCTTACTTCTTTCTTACTTCTTTCTTACTTCTTTCTTCATTCCTTCTTACTTCTTTTTACTTCTTTCTTACTTCTTTCTTACTTCTTTCTTTCTTCTTTCTTTCTTCTCTATTTCTTCTCTCTTTCTTCTCTCTTTCTTCTTTCTTTCTTCTTTCTTACTTCTTTCTTTCTTTCTTCTTTCTTACTTCTTTCTTACTTCTTTCTTTCTTTTTTCTTGCTTTCTTATTTCTTTCTTATTTCCAAATTCTTTCTAACTTCTTTCTAACTTCTTTCTTATTTCTTTCTTACTTCATTCTTTCTTTCTTCTTTCTTACATCTTTCCAACTTCTTTCTAACTTCTTTCTTACTTCTTTCTTACTTCTTTCTTTCTTCTTTCTTTCTTACTTCTTTCTTACTTCTTTCGTACTTCTTTCTTACTTACTTCTTTCTTACTTCTTTCTTACTTCTTTCTTACTTCTATCTTACTTCTTTCTTACTTCTTTCTTCTTTCTGACTTCTTACTTCTTACTTCTTTCTTCTTTCTTTCTTCTTTCTTACTTCTTTCTAACTTCTTTCTTACTTCTTTCTTTCTTCTTTCTTTCTTCTTTCATTCTCACTTCTTTCTTACTTCTTTCTTACTTCTTTCTTTCTTACTTCTTTCTTACTTCTTTCGTACTTCTTTCTTACTTCTTTCTTTCTTCTTTCTTTATTCTTTCCTTCTTCTTTCTTACTTCTTTCTTACTTCTTTCGTACTTCTTTTTTCTTCTTTCTTTCTTCTTTCTTTCTTCTTTCTTTCTTACTTCTTTCTTACTCCTTTCTTACTTCTCTCTTTCTTCTTTCTTTCTTCTTTCTTACTTTTTACTTTCTTCTTTCTTACTTCTTTCTTACTTCTTTCTTCCTTCTTTCTAACTTCTTTCTTACTTCTTTCTTACTTCTTTCTAACTTCTTTCTTTCTTCTTCCTTTCTTCTTTCTTTCTTACTTCTTTCTTACTTCTTTCTTACTTCTTTCTAACTTCTTTTTTCTTCTTTCTTTCTTCTTTCTTTCTTACTTTTTTCTTTCTTACTTCTTTCTTACTTCTTTCGTACTTCTTTCATACTTCCTTCTTTCTTACTTCTTTCTTACTTCTTTCTTACTTTTTCTTACTTCTTTCTTACTTCTTTCTTTCTTCTTTCTTACTTCTTTCTTACTTCTTTCTTACTTCTTTCGTACTTCTTTCTTTCTTCTTTCTTACTACATTCTTTCTTCTTTCTTACTTCTTTCTTACTTCTTTCTGACTTCTTTCTTACTTCTTTCTTCTTTCTTTCTTACTTCTTTCTTACTGCTTTTTTACTTCTTTCTTACTTCTTTCTAACTTCTTTCTTACTTCTTTTTTACTTCTTTCTTACTTCTTTCTAACTTCTTTCTTTCTTCTTTCTTACTTCTTTCTTACTTCTTTCTTACTTCTTTCATTGTTACTTCTTTCTTACTTCTTTCTTACTTCTTTCTTACTTCTTTCTTACTGCTTTCTTACTTCTTTCTTTCTTCTTTCTTTCTTCTTTCTTTCTTCTTTCTTCCTTACTTATTTCTTACTCCTTTCTTACTTCTCTCTTTCTTCTTTCTTTCTTCTTTCTTACTTCTTTCTTTCTTACTTCTTTCTTACTTCTTTCTTACTTCTTTCTTACTTCTTTCATTCTTACTTCCTTCTTACTTCTTTCTTTCTTCCTTCATTCTTACTACTTTCTTACTTCTTTCTTACTTCTTTATTACTTCTTTCTAACTTCTTTCTTTCTTCTTGCTTTCTTACTTCTTTCTTACTTCTTTCTTACTTCTTTCTTTCTTACTTCTTTCTTACTTCTTTTTTACTTCTTTCTTACTTCTCTCTAACTTCTTTCTTTCTTCTTTCTTTCTTCTTTCATTCTTACTTCTTTCTTACTTCTTTCTTTCTTACTTCTTTCTTACTTCTTTCTTACTTCTTTCTTTCTTTCTTCTTTCTTACTTATTTCTTACTTCTTTCTTACTTCTTTCTTACTTCTTTCTTACTTCTTTCTTCTTTCTTTCTTACTTCTTTCTTACTTCTTTCTTACTTCTTTCTTACTTCTTTCTTACTTCTTTCTTTCTTCTTTCTTACTTCTTTCTTACTTCTTTCTTACTTCTTTCTTACTTCTTTCTGACGTCTTTCTTACTTCTTTATTTCTTACTTCTTTCTTACTTCTTTCTTACTTCTTTCTTACTTCTTTCTTCATTCCTTCTTACTTCTTTTTACTTCTTTCTTACTTCTTTCTTACTTCTTTCTTTCTTCTTTCTTTCTTCTCTATTTCTTCTCTCTTTCTTCTCTCTTTCTTCTTTCTTTCTTCTTTCTTACTTCTTTCTTTCTTTCTTCTTTCTTACTTCTTTCTTACTTCTTTCTTTCTTTTTTCTTGCTTTCTTATTTCTTTCTTATTTCTAAATTCTTTCTAACTTCTTTCTAACTTCTTTCTTATTTCTTTCTTACTTCATTCTTTCTTTCTTCTTTCTTACATCTTTCCAACTTCTTTCTAACTTCTTTCTTACTTCTTTCTTACTTCTTTCTTCTTTCTTTCTTACTTCTTTCTTACTTCTTTCGTACTTCTTTCTTACTTACTTCTTTCTTACTTCTTTCTTACTTCTTTCTTACTTCTATCTTACTTCTTTCTTACTTCTTTCTTCTTTCTGACTTCTTACTTCTTACTTCTTTCTTCTTTCTTTCTTACTTCTTTCTTACTTCTTTCTTACTTCTTTCTAACTTCTTTCTTACTTCTTTCTTTCTTCTTTCTTTCTTCTTTCATTCTCACTTCTTTCTTACTTCTTTCTTACTTCTTTCTTTCTTACTTCTTTCTTACTTCTTTCGTACTTCTTTCTTACTTACTTCTTTCTTACTTCTTTCTTACTTCTTTCTTACTTCTATCTTACTTCTTTCTTACTTCTTTCTTCTTTCTGACTTCTTACTTCTTTGTTCTTTCTTTCTTACTTCTTTCTTACTTCTTTCTTACTTCTTTCTTACTTCTTTCTAACTTCTTTCTTACTTCTTTCTTTCTTCTTTCTTTCTTCTTTCATTCTCACTTCTTTCTTACTTCTTTCTTACTTCTTTCTTTCTTACTTCTTTCTTACTTCTTTCGTACTTCTTTCTTACTTCTTTCTTTCTTCTTTCTTTATTCTTTTCTTCTTCTTTCTTACTTCTTTCTTACTTCTTTCTTACTTCTTTCTGACTTCTTTCTTACTTCTTTCTTCTTTCTTTCTTTCTTCTTACTTACTTCTTTCTTACTTCTTTCTTACTTCTTTCTAACTTCTTTCTTACTTCTTTCTTACTTCTTTTTTACTTCTTTCTTACTTCTTTCTAACTTCTTTCTTTCTTCTTTCTTTCTTCTTTCATTCTTACTTCTTTCTTACTTCTTTCTTCCTTCTTTCCTTCTTACTTCTTTCTTACTTCTTTCTTACTTCTTTCGTACTTCATTCTTACTTCTTTCTTTCTTACTTCTTTCTTACTTCTTTCTTTCTTCTTTCATTCTTACTTCTTTCTTACTTCTTTCTTACTTCTTTCTTACTTCTTTCTTTCTTCTTTCTTACTTCTTTCTTTCTTCTTTCTTTTTTCTTTCTTTCTTCTTTCTTACTTCTTTCTTTCTTCTTTCTTACTTATTTCTTACTTCTTTCTGACTTCTTTCTTACTTCTTTATTTCTTACTTCTTTCTTACTTCTTTCTTACTTCTTTCTTACTTCTTTCTTCATTCCTTCTTACTTCTTTTTACTTCTTTCTTACTTCTTTCTTACTTCTTTCTTTCTTCTTTCTTTCTTCTCTATTTCTTCTCTCTTTCTTCTCTCTTTCTTCTTTCTTTCTTCTTTCTTACTTCTTTCTTTCTTTCTTCTTTCTTACTTCTTTCTTACTTCTTTCTTTCTTTTTTCTTGCTTTCTTATTTCTTTCTTATTTCTAAATTCTTTCTAACTTCTTTCTAACTTCTTTCTTATTTCTTTCTTACTTCATTCTTTCTTTCTTCTTTCTTACATCTTTCCAACTTCTTTCTAACTTCTTTCTTACTTCTTTCTTACTTCTTTCTTACTTCTTTCTTTCTTACTTCTTTCTTACTTCTTTCGTACTTCTTTCTTTCTTACTTCTTTCGTACTTCTTTCTTACTTCTTTATTACTTCTGTCTTACTTCTTTCTTACTTCTTTCTTCTTTCTGACTTCTTACTTCTTACTTCTTTCTTCTTTCTTTCTTACTTCTTTCTTACTTCTTTCTTACTTCTTTCTTTCTTCTTTCTTTCTTCTTTCTTTCTTCTTTCATTCTCACTTCTTTCTTACTTCTTTCTTACTTCTTTCTTTCTTACTTCTTTCTTACTTCTTTCGTACTTCTTTCTTACTTACTTCTTTCTTACTTCTTTCTTACTTCTTTCTTACTTCTATCTTACTTCTTTCTTACTTCTTTCTTCTTTCTGACTTCTTACTTCTTTGTTCTTTCTTTCTTACTTCTTTCTTACTTCTTTCTTACTTCTTTCTTTCTTACTTCTTTCTTACTTCTTTCGTACTTCTTTCTTACTTCTTTCTTTCTTCTTTCTTTATTCTTTCCTTCTTCTTTCTTACTTCTTTCTTAATTCTTTCTTACTTCTTTCTGACTTCTTTCTTACTTCTTTCTTCTTTCTTTCTTTCTTCTTTCTTACTTCTTTCTTACTTCTTTCTTACTTCTTTCTAACTTCTTTCTTACTTCTTTCTTACTTCTTTTTTACTTCTTTCTTACTTCTTTCTAACTTCTTTCTTTCTTCTTTCTTTCTTCTTTCATTCTCACTTCTTTCTTACTTCTTTCTTCCTTCTTTCCTTCTTACTTCTTTCTTACTTCTTTCTTACTTCTTTCGTACTTCATTCTTACTTCTTTCTTTCTTACTTCTTTCTTACTTCTTTCTTTCTTCTTTCATTCTTACTTCTTTCTTACTTCTTTCTTACTTCTTTCTTACTTCTTTCTTTCTTCTTTCTTACTTCTTTCTTTCTTCTTTCTTACTTCTTTCTTTCTTCTTTCTTACTTCTTTCTTTCTTCTTTCTTACTTCTTTCTTACTTCTTTCTGACTTCTTTCTTACTTCTTTATTTCTTACTTCTTTCTTACTTCTTTCTTACTTCTTTCTTACTTCTTTCATCATTCCTTCTTACTTCTTTTTACTTCTTTCTTACTTCTTTCTTACTTCTTTCTTTCTTCTTTCTTTCTTCTCTATTTCTTCTCTCTTTCTTCTCTCTTTCTTCTTTCTTTCTTCTTTCTTACTTCTTTCTTTCTTTCTTCTTTCTTACTTCTTTCTTACTTCTTTCTTTCTTTTTTCTTGCTTTCTTATTTCTTTCTTATTTCTAAATTCTTTCTAACTTCTTTCTAACTTCTTTCTTATTTCTTTCTTACTTCATTCTTTCTTTCTTCTTTCTTACATCTTTCCAACTTCTTTCTAACTTCTTACTTCTTTCTTACTTCTTTCTTTCTTCTTTCTTTCTTACTTCTTTCTTACTTCTTTCGTACTTCTTTCTTACTTACTTCTTTCTTACTTCTTTCTTACTTCTTTCTTACTTCTATCTTACTTCTTTCTTACTTCTTTCTTCTTTCTGACTTCTTACTTCTTACTTCTTTCTTCTTTCTTTCTTACTTCTTTCTTACTTCTTTCTTACTTCTTTCTAACTTCTTTCTTACTTCTTTCTTTCTTCTTTCTTTCTTCTTTCATTCTCACTTCTTTCTTACTTCTTTCTTACTTCTTTCTTTCTTACTTCTTTCTTACTTCTTTCGTACTTCTTTCTTACTTCTTTCTTTCTTCTTTCTTTATTCTTTCCTTCTTCTTTCTTACTTCTTTCTTACTTCTTTCGTACTTCTTTTTTCTTCTTTCTTTCTTCTTTCTTTCTTCTTTCTTTCTTACTTCTTTCTTACTCCTTTCTTACTTCTCTCTTTCTTCTTTCTTTCTTCTTTCTTACTTTTTTCTTTCTTCTTTCTTACTTCTTTCTTACTTCTTTCTTACTTCTTTCTTACTTCTTTCTTCCTTCTTTCTAACTTCTTTCTTACTTCTTTCTTACTTCTTTCTAACTTCTTTCTTTCTTCTTCCTTTCTTCTTTCTTTCTTACTTCTTTCTTACTTCTTTCTTACTTCTTGCTAACTTCTTTTTTCTTCTTTCTTTCTTCTTTCTTTCTTACTTTTTTCTTTCTTACTTCTTTCTTACTTCTTTCGTACTTCTTTCATACTTCCTTCTTTCTTACTTCTTTCTTACTTCTTTCTTACTTTTTCTTACTTCTTTCTTACTTCTTTCTTTCTTCTTTCTTACTTCTTTCTTACTTCTTTCTTACTTCTTTCTTACTTCTTTCTTTCTTCTTTCTTACTACATTCTTTCTTCTTTCTTACTTCTTTCTTACTTCTTTCTGACTTCTTTCTTACTTCTTTCTTCTTTCTTTCTTACTTCTTTCTTACTGCTTTTTTACTTCTTTCTTACTTCTTTCTAACTTCTTTCTTACTTCTTTTTTACTTCTTTCTTACTTCTTTCTAACTTCTTTCTTTCTTCTTTCTTACTTCTTTCTTACTTCTTTCTTACTTCTTTCATTGTTACTTCTTTCTTACTTCTTTCTTACTTCTTTCTTACTTCTTTCTTACTTCTTTCTTACTTCTTTCTTTCTTCTTTCTTTCTTCTTTCTTTCTTCTTTCTTTCTTACTTCTTTCTTACTCCTTTCTTACTTCTCTCTTTCTTCTTTCTTTCTTCTTTCTTACTTCTTTCTTTCTTACTTCTTTCTTACTTCTTTCTTACTTCTTTCTTACTTCTTTCATTCTTACATCCTTCTTACTTCTTTCTTTCTTCCTTCTTTCTTACTACTTTCTTACTTCTTTCTTACTTCTTTATTACTTCTTTCTAACTTCTTTCTTTCTTCTTGCTTTCTCACTTCTTTCTTACTTCTTTCTTACTTCTTTCTTTCTTACTTCTTTCTTACTTCTTTTTTACTTCTTTCTTACTTCTCTCTAACTTCTTTCTTTCTTCTTTCTTTCTTCTTTCATTCTTACTTCTTTCTTACTTCTTTCTTTCTTACTTCTTTCTTACTTCTTTCTTACTTCTTTCTTTCTTTCTTCTTTCTTACTTATTTCTTACTTCTTTCTTACTTCTTTCTTACTTCTTTCTTACTTCTTTCTTACTTCTTTCTTCTTTCTTTCTTACTTCTTTCTTACTTCTTTCTTACTTCTTTCTTACTTCTCTCTTACTTCTTTCTTTCTTCTTTCTTACTTCTTTCTTACTTCTTTCTTACTTCTTTCTTACTTCTTTCTGACGTCTTTCTTACTTCTTTATTTCTTACTTCTTTCTTACTTCTTTCTAACTTCTTTCTTTCTTCTTTCTTTCTTCTTTCATTCTTACTTCTTTCTTACTTCTTTCTTACTTCTTTCCTTCTTATGTCTTTCTTACTTCTTTCTTAATTCTTTCGTACTTCATTCTTACTTCTTTCTTTCTTACTTCTTTCTTACTTCTTTCTTTCTTCTTTCATTCTTACTTCTTTCTTACTTCTTTCTTACTTCTTTCTTACTTCTTTCTTTCTTACTTCTTTCTTACTTCTTTCGTACTTCTTTCTTACTTACTTCTTTCTTACTTCTTTCTTACTTCTTTCTTACTTCTTTCTAACTTCTTTCTTACTTCTTTCTTTCTTCTTTCTTTCTTCTTTCATTCTCACTTCTTTCTTACTTCTTTCTTACTTCTTTCGTACTTCTTTCTTACTTCTTTCTTTCTTCTTTCTTTATTCTTTCCTTCTTCTTTCTTACTTCTTTCTTACTTCTTTCTTACTTCTTTCTGACTTCTTTCTTACTTCTTTCTTCTTTCTTTCTTTCTTCTTTCTTACTTCTTTCTTACTTCTTTCTTACTTCTTTCTAACTTCTTTCTTACTTCTTTCTTACTTCTTTTTTACTTCTTTCTTACTTCTTTCTAACTTCTTTCTTTCTTCTTTCTTTCTTCTTTCATTCTCACTTCTTTCTTACTTCTTTCTTCCTTCTTTCCTTCTTACTTCTTTCTTACTTCTTTCTTACTTCTTTCGTACTTCATTCTTACTTCTTTCTTTCTTACTTCTTTCTTACTTCTTTCTTTCTTCTTTCATTCTTACTTCTTTCTTACTTCTTTCTTACTTCTTTCTTACTTCTTTCTTTCTTCTTTCTTACTTCTTTCTTTCTTCTTTCTTACTTCTTTCTTTCTTCTTTCTTACTTCTTTCTTTCTTCTTTCTTACTTCTTTCTTACTTCTTTCTGACTTCTTTCTTACTTCTTTATTTCTTACTTCTTTCTTACTTCTTTCTTACTTCTTTCTTACTTCTTTCATCATTCCTTCTTACTTCTTTTTACTTCTTTCTTACTTCTTTCTTACTTCTTTCTTTCTTCTTTCTTTCTTCTCTATTTCTTCTCTCTTTCTTCTCTCTTTCTTCTTTCTTTCTTCTTTCTTACTTCTTTCTTTCTTTCTTCTTTCTTACTTCTTTCTTACTTCTTTCTTTCTTTTTTCTTGCTTTCTTATTTCTTTCTTATTTCTAAATTCTTTCTAACTTCTTTCTAACTTCTTTCTTATTTCTTTCTTACTTCATTCTTTCTTTCTTCTTTCTTACATCTTTCCAACTTCTTTCTAACTTCTTACTTCTTTCTTACTTCTTTCTTTCTTCTTTCTTTCTTACTTCTTTCTTACTTCTTTCGTACTTCTTTCTTACTTACTTCTTTCTTACTTCTTTCTTACTTCTTTCTTACTTCTATCTTACTTCTTTCTTACTTCTTTCTTCTTTCTGACTTCTTACTTCTTACTTCTTTCTTCTTTCTTTCTTACTTCTTTCTTACTTCTTTCTTACTTCTTTCTAACTTCTTTCTTACTTCTTTCTTTCTTCTTTCTTTCTTCTTTCATTCTCACTTCTTTCTTACTTCTTTCTTACTTCTTTCTTTCTTACTTCTTTCTTACTTCTTTCGTACTTCTTTCTTACTTCTTTCTTTCTTCTTTCTTTATTCTTTCCTTCTTCTTTCTTACTTCTTTCTTACTTCTTTCGTACTTCTTTTTTCTTCTTTCTTTCTTCTTTCTTTCTTCTTTCTTTCTTACTTCTTTCTTACTCCTTTCTTACTTCTCTCTTTCTTCTTTCTTTCTTCTTTCTTACTTTTTTCTTTCTTCTTTCTTACTTCTTTCTTACTTCTTTCTTACTTCTTTCTTACTTCTTTCTTCCTTCTTTCTAACTTCTTTCTTACTTCTTTCTTACTTCTTTCTAACTTCTTTCTTTCTTCTTCCTTTCTTCTTTCTTTCTTACTTCTTTCTTACTTCTTTCTTACTTCTTGCTAACTTCTTTTTTCTTCTTTCTTTCTTCTTTCTTTCTTACTTTTTTCTTTCTTACTTCTTTCTTACTTCTTTCGTACTTCTTTCATACTTCCTTCTTTCTTACTTCTTTCTTACTTCTTTCTTACTTTTTCTTACTTCTTTCTTACTTCTTTCTTTCTTCTTTCTTACTTCTTTCTTACTTCTTTCTTACTTCTTTCTTACTTCTTTCTTTCTTCTTTCTTACTACATTCTTTCTTCTTTCTTACTTCTTTCTTACTTCTTTCTGACTTCTTTCTTACTTCTTTCTTCTTTCTTTCTTACTTCTTTCTTACTGCTTTTTTACTTCTTTCTTACTTCTTTCTAACTTCTTTCTTACTTCTTTTTTACTTCTTTCTTACTTCTTTCTAACTTCTTTCTTTCTTCTTTCTTACTTCTTTCTTACTTCTTTCTTACTTCTTTCATTGTTACTTCTTTCTTACTTCTTTCTTACTTCTTTCTTACTTCTTTCTTACTTCTTTCTTACTTCTTTCTTTCTTCTTTCTTTCTTCTTTCTTTCTTCTTTCTTTCTTACTTCTTTCTTACTCCTTTCTTACTTCTCTCTTTCTTCTTTCTTTCTTCTTTCTTACTTCTTTCTTTCTTACTTCTTTCTTACTTCTTTCTTACTTCTTTCTTACTTCTTTCATTCTTACATCCTTCTTACTTCTTTCTTTCTTCCTTCTTTCTTACTACTTTCTTACTTCTTTCTTACTTCTTTATTACTTCTTTCTAACTTCTTTCTTTCTTCTTGCTTTCTCACTTCTTTCTTACTTCTTTCTTACTTCTTTCTTTCTTACTTCTTTCTTACTTCTTTTTTACTTCTTTCTTACTTCTCTCTAACTTCTTTCTTTCTTCTTTCTTTCTTCTTTCATTCTTACTTCTTTCTTACTTCTTTCTTTCTTACTTCTTTCTTACTTCTTTCTTACTTCTTTCTTTCTTTCTTCTTTCTTACTTATTTCTTACTTCTTTCTTACTTCTTTCTTACTTCTTTCTTACTTCTTTCTTACTTCTTTCTTCTTTCTTTTTTACTTCTTTCTTACTTCTTTCTTACTTCTTTCTTACTTCTTTCTTACTTCTTTCTTTCTTCTTTCTTACTTCTTTCTTACTTCTTTCTTACTTCTTTCTTACTTCTTTCTGACGTCTTTCTTACTTCTTTATTTCTTACTTCTTTCTTACTTCTTTCTAACTTCTTTCTTTCTTCTTTCTTTCTTCTTTCATTCTTACTTCTTTCTTACTTCTTTCTTACTTCTTTCCTTCTTATGTCTTTCTTACTTCTTTCTTAATTCTTTCGTACTTCATTCTTACTTCTTTCTTTCTTACTTCTTTCTTACTTCTTTCTTTCTTCTTTCATTCTTACTTCTTTCTTACTTCTTTCTTACTTCTTTCTTACTTCTTTCTTTCTTACTTCTTTCTTACTTCTTTCGTACTTCTTTCTTACTTACTTCTTTCTTACTTCTTTCTTACTTCTTTCTTACTTCTTTCTAACTTCTTTCTTACTTCTTTCTTTCTTCTTTCTTTCTTCTTTCATTCTCACTTCTTTCTTACTTCTTTCTTACTTCTTTCGTACTTCTTTCTTACTTCTTTCTTTCTTCTTTCTTTATTCTTTCCTTCTTCTTTCTTACTTCTTTCTTACTTCTTTCTTACTTCTTTCTGACTTCTTTCTTACTTCTTTCTTCTTTCTTTCTTTCTTCTTTCTTACTTCTTTCTTACTTCTTTCTTACTTCTTTCTAACTTCTTTCTTACTTCTTTCTTACTTCTTTTTTACTTCTTTCTTACTTCTTTCTAACTTCTTTCTTTCTTCTTTCTTTCTTCTTTCATTCTTACTTCTTTCTTACTTCTTTCTTCCTTCTTTCCTTCTTACTTCTTTCTTACTTCTTTCTTACTTCTTTCGTACTTCATTCTTACTTCTTTCTTTCTTACTTCTTTCTTACTTCTTTCTTTCTTCTTTCATTCTTACTTCTTTCTTACTTCTTTCTTACTTCTTTCTTACTTCTTTCTTTCTTCTTTCTTACTTCTTTCTTTCTTCTTTCTTACTTCTTTCTTTCTTCTTTCGTACTTCTTTCTTTCTTCTTTCTTACTTCTTTCTTACTTCTTTCTGACTTCTTTCTTACTTCTTTATTTCTTACTTCTTTCTTACTTCTTTCTTACTTCTTTCTTACTTCTTTCTTCATTCCTTCTTACTTCTTTTTACTTCTTTCTTACTTCTTTCTTACTTCTTTCTTTCTTCTCTATTTCTTCTCTCTTTCTTCTTTCTTTCTTCTTTCTTTCTTCTTTCTTTCTTACTTCTTATTTACTTCTTTCTTTCTTTCTTCTTGCTTTCTTCTTTCTTTCTTATTTCTAAATTCTTTCTAACTTCTTTCTTATTTCTTTCTTACTTCATTCTTTCTTTCTTCTTTCTTACATCTTTCCAAATTCTTTCTAACTTCTTTCTTTCTTCTTTCTTTCTTCTTTCATTCTTACTTCTTTCTTACTTCTTTCTTCCTTCTTTCCTTCTTACTTCTTTCTTACTTCTTTCTTACTTCTTTCGTACTTCATTCTTACTTCTTTCTTTCTTACTTCTTTCTTACTTCTTTCTTTCTTCTTTCATTCTTACTTCCTTCTTACTTCTTTCTTACTTCTTTCTTACTTCTTTCTTTCTTCTTTCTTACTTCTTTCTTTCTTCGTTCTTTCTTCTTTCTTACTTCTTTCTTACTTCTTTCTAACTTCTTTCTTACTTCTTTTTTACTTCTTTCTTACTTCTTTCTAACTTCTTTCTTTCTTCTTTCTTACTTCTTTCTTACTTCTTTCTTACTTCTTTCATTGTTACTTCTTTCTTACTTCTTTCTTACTTCTTTCTTACTTCTTTCTTACTTCTTTCTTACTTCTTTCTTTCTTCTTTCTTTCTTCTTTCTTTCTTCTTTCTTTCTTACTTCTTTCTTACTCCTTTCTTACTTCTCTCTTTCTTCTTTCTTTCTTCTTTCTTACTTCTTTCTTTGTTACTTCTTTCTTACTTCTTTCTTACTTCTTTCTTACTTCTTTCATTCTTACTTCCTTCTTACTTCTTTCTTTCTTCCTTCTTTCTTACTACTTTCTTACTTCTTTCTTACTTCTTTATTACTTCTTTCTAACTTCTTTCTTTCTTCTTGCTTTCTCACTTCTTTCTTTCTTCTTTCTTACTTCTTTCTTACTTCTTTCTTACTTCTTTCATTGTTACTTCTTTCTTACTTCTTTCTTACTTCTTTCTTACTTCTTTCTTACTTCTTTCTTACTTCTTTCTTTCTTCTTTCTTTCTTCTTTCTTTCTTCTTTCTTTCTTACTTCTTTCTTACTCCTTTCTTACTTCTCTCTTTCTTCTTTCTTTCTTCTTTCTTACTTCTTTCTTTCTTACTTCTTTCTTACTTCTTTCTTACTTCTTTCTTACTTCTTTCATTCTTACATCCTTCTTACTTCTTTCTTTCTTCCTTCTTTCTTACTACTTTCTTACTTCTTTCTTACTTCTTTATTACTTCTTTCTAACTTCTTTCTTTCTTCTTGCTTTCTCACTTCTTTCTTACTTCTTTCTTACTTCTTTCTTTCTTACTTCTTTCTTACTTCTTTTTTACTTCTTTCTTACTTCTCTCTAACTTCTTTCTTTCTTCTTTCTTTCTTCTTTCATTCTTACTTCTTTCTTACTTCTTTCTTTCTTACTTCTTTCTTACTTCTTTCTTACTTCTTTCTTTCTTTCTTCTTTCTTACTTATTTCTTACTTCTTTCTTACTTCTTTCTTACTTCTTTCTTACTTCTTTCTTACTTCTTTCTTCTTTCTTTTTTACTTCTTTCTTACTTCTTTCTTACTTCTTTCTTACTTCTTTCTTACTTCTTTCTTTCTTCTTTCTTCATTCCTTCTTACTTCTTTTTACTTCTTTCTTACTTCTTTCTTACTTCTTTCTTTCTTCTTTCTTTCTTCTCTATTTCTTCTCTCTTTCTTCTCTCTTTCTTCTTTCTTTCTTCTTTCTTACTTCTTTCTTTCTTTCTTCTTTCTTACTTCTTTCTTACTTCTTTCTTTCTTTTTTCTTGCTTTCTTATTTCTTTCTTATTTCTAAATTCTTTCTAACTTCTTTCTAACTTCTTTCTTATTTCTTTCTTACTTCATTCTTTCTTTCTTCTTTCTTACATCTTTCCAACTTCTTTCTAACTTCTTTCTTACTTCTTTCTTACTTCTTTCTTTCTTCTTTCTTTCTTACTTCTTTCTTACTTCTTTCGTACTTCTTTCTTACTTACTTCTTTCTTACTTCTTTCTTACTTCTTTCTTACTTCTATCTTACTTCTTTCTTACTTCTTTCTTCTTTCTGACTTCTTACTTCTTACTTCTTTCTTCTTTCTTTCTTACTTCTTTCTTACTTCTTTCTTACTTCTTTCTAACTTCTTTCTTACTTCTTTCTTTCTTCTTTCTTTCTTCTTTCATTCTCACTTCTTTCTTACTTCTTTCTTACTTCTTTCTTTCTTACTTCTTTCTTACTTCTTTCGTACTTCTTTCTTACTTCTTTCTTTCTTCTTTCTTTATTCTTTCCTTCTTCTTTCTTACTTCTTTCTTACTTCTTTCGTACTTCTTTTTTCTTCTTTCTTTCTTCTTTCTTTCTTCTTTCTTTCTTACTTCTTTCTTACTCCTTTCTTACTTCTCTCTTTCTTCTTTCTTTCTTCTTTCTTACTTTTTTCTTTCTTCTTTCTTACTTCTTTCTTACTTCTTTCTTACTTCTTTCTTACTTCTTTCTTCCTTCTTTCTAACTTCTTTCTTACTTCTTTCTTACTTCTTTCTAACTTCTTTCTTTCTTCTTCCTTTCTTCTTTCTTTCTTACTTCTTTCTTACTTCTTTCTTACTTCTTTCTAACTTCTTTTTTCTTCTTTCTTTCTTCTTTCTTTCTTACTTTTTTCTTTCTTACTTCTTTCTTACTTCTTTCGTACTTCTTTCATACTTCCTTCTTTCTTACTTCTTTCTTACTTCTTTCTTACTTTTTCTTACTTCTTTCTTACTTCTTTCTTTCTTCTTTCTTACTTCTTTCTTACTTCTTTCTTACTTCTTTCTTACTTCTTTCTTTCTTCTTTCTTACTACATTCTTTCTTCTTTCTTACTTCTTTCTTACTTCTTTCTGACTTCTTTCTTACTTCTTTCTTCTTTCTTTCTTACTTCTTTCTTACTGCTTTTTTACTTCTTTCTTACTTCTTTCTAACTTCTTTCTTACTTCTTTTTTACTTCTTTCTTACTTCTTTCTAACTTCTTTCTTTCTTCTTTCTTACTTCTTTCTTACTTCTTTCTTACTTCTTTCATTGTTACTTCTTTCTTACTTCTTTCTTACTTCTTTCTTACTTCTTTCTTACTGCTTTCTTACTTCTTTCTTTCTTCTTTCTTTCTTCTTTCAATCTTCTTTCTTTCTTACTTCTTTCTTACTCCTTTCTTACTTCTCTCTTTCTTCTTTCTTTCTTATTTCTTACTTCTTTCTTTCTTACTTCTTTCTTACTTCTTTCTTACTTCTTTCTTACTTCTTTCATTCTTACTTCCTTCTTACTTCTTTCTTTCTTCCTTCTTTCTTACTACTTTCTTACTTCTTTCTTACTTCTTTATTACTTCTTTCTAACTTCTTTCTTTCTTCTTGCTTTCTTACTTCTTTCTTACTTCTTTCTTACTTCTTTCTTTCTTACTTCTTTCTTACTTCTTTTTTACTTCTTTCTTACTTCTCTCTAACTTCTTTCTTTCTTCTTTCTTTCTTCTTTCATTCTTACTTCTTTCTTACTTCTTTCTTTCTTACTTCTTTCTTACTTCTTTCTTACTTCTTTCTTTCTTTCTTCTTACTTACTTATTTCTTACTTCTTTCTTACTTCTTTCTTACTTCTTTCTTACTTCTTTCTTACTTCTTTCTTCTTTCTTTCTTACTTCTTTCTTACTTCTTTCTTACTTCTTTCTTACTTCTTTCTTACTTCTTTCTTTCTTCTTTCTTTCTTCTTTCTTACTTCTTTCTTACTTCTTTCTTACTTCTTTCTTACTTCTTTCTGACGTCTTTCTTACTTCTTTATTTCTTACTTCTTTCTTACTTCTTTCTTACTTCTTTCTTACTTCTTTCTTCATTCCTTCTTACTTCTTTTTACTTCTTTCTTACTTCTTTCTTACTTCTTTCTTTCTTCTTTCTTTCTTCTCTATTTCTTCTCTCTTTCTTCTCTCTTTCTTCTTTCTTTCTTCTTTCTTACTTCTTTCTTTCTTTCTTCTTTCTTACTTCTTTCTTACCTCTTTCTTTCTTTTTTCTTGCTTTCTTATTTCTTTCTTATTTCTAAATTCTCTCTAACTTCTTTCTAACTTCTTTCTTATTTCTTTCTTACTTCATTCTTTCTTTCTTCTTTCTTACATCTTTCCAACTTCTTTCTAACTTCTTTCTTACTTCTTTCTTACTTCTTTCTTCTTTCTTTCTTACTTCTTTCTTACTTCTTTCGTACTTCTTTCTTACTTACTTCTTTCTTACTTCTTTCTTACTTCTTTATTACTTCTGTCTTACTTCTTTCTTACTTCTTTCTTCTTTCTGACTTCTTACTTCTTACTTCTTTCTTCTTTCTTTCTTACTTCTTTCTTACTTCTTTCTTACTTCTTTCTAACTTCTTTCTTACTTCTTTCTTTCTTCTTTCTTTCTTCTTTCATTCTCACTTCTTTCTTACTTCTTTCTTACTTCTTTCTTTCTTACTTCTTTCTTACTTCTTTCGTACTTCTTTCTTACTTACTTCTTTCTTACTTCTTTCTTACTTCTTTCTTATTCTATCTTACTTCTTTCTTACTTCTTTCTTCTTTCTGACTTCTTACTTCTTTGTTCTTTCTTTCTTACTTCTTTCTTACTTCTTTCTTACTTCTTTCTTACTTCTTTCTAACTTCTTTCTTACTTCTTTCTTTCTTCTTTCTTTCTTCTTTCATTCTCACTTCTTTCTTACTTCTTTCTTACTTCTTTCTTTCTTACTTCTTTCTTACTTCTTTCGTACTTCTTTCTTACTTCTTTCTTTCTTCTTTCTTTATTCTTTCCTTCTTCTTTCTTACTTCTTTCTTACTTCTTTCTTACTTCTTTCTGACTTCTTTCTTACTTCTTTCTTCTTTCTGTCTTTCTTCTTTCTGACTTCTTTCTTACTTCTTTCTTACTTCTTTCTAACTTCTTTCTTACTTCTTTCTTACTTCTTTTTTACTTCTTTCTTACTTCTTTCTAACTTCTTTCTTTCTTCTTTCTTTCTTCTTTCATTCTTACTTCTTTCTTACTTCTTTCTTCCTTCTTTCCTTCTTACTTCTTTCTTACTTCTTTCTTACTTCTTTCGTACTTCATTCTTACTTCTTTCTTTCTTACTTCTTTCTTACTTCTTTATTTCTTCTTTCATTCTTACTTCTTTCTTACTTCTTTCTTACTTCTTTCTTACTTCTTTCTTTCTTCTTTCTTACTTCTTTCTTTCTTCTTTCTTACTTCTTTCTTTCTTCTTTCTTACTTCTTTCTTTGTTCTTTCTTACTTCTTTCTTACTTCTTTCTGACTTCTTTCTTACTTCTTTATTTCTTACTTCTTTCTTACTTCTTTCTTACTTCTTTCTTACTTCTTTCTTCATTCCTTCTTACTTCTTTTTACTTCTTTCTTACTTCTTTCTTACTTCTTTCTTTCTTCTTTCTTTCTTCTCTATTTCTTCTCTCTTTCTTCTCTCTTTCTTCTTTCTTTCTTCTTTCTTACTTCTTTCTTTCTTTCTTCTTTCTTACTTCTTTCTTACTTCTTTCTTTCTTTTTTCTTGCTTTCTTATTTCTTTCTTATTTCTAAATTCTTTCTAACTTCTTTCTAACTTCTTTCTTATTTCTTTCTTACTTCATTCTTTCTTTCTTCTTTCTTACATCTTTCCAACTTCTTTCTAACTTCTTTCTTACTTCTTTCTTACTTCTTTCTTACTTCTTTCTTTCTTACTTCTTTCTTACTTCTTTCGTACTTCTTTCTTACTTACTTCTTTCTTACTTCTTTCTTACTTCTTTATTACTTCTGTCTTACTTCTTTCTTACTTCTTTCTTCTTTCTGACTTCTTACTTCTTACTTCTTTCTTCTTTCTTTCTTACTTCTTTCTTACATCTTTCTTACTTCTTTCTAACTTCTTTCTTACTTCTTTCTTTCTTCTTTCTTTCTTCTTTCATTCTCACTTCTTTCTTACTTCTTTCTTACTTCTTTCTTTCTTACTTCTTTCTTACTTCTTTCGTACTTCTTTCTTACTTACTTCTTTCTTACTTCTTTCTTACTTCTTTCTTACTTCTGTCTTACTTCTTTCTTACTTCTTTCTTCTTTCTGACTTCTTACTTCTTTGTTCTTTCTTTCTTACTTCTTTCTTACTTCTTTCTTACTTCTTTCTTACTTCTTTCTAACTTCTTTCTTACTTCTTTCTTTCTTCTTTCTTTCTTCTTTCATTCTCACTTCTTTCTTACTTCTTTCTTACTTCTTTCTTTCTTACTTCTTTCTTACTTCTTTCGTACTTCTTTCTTACTTCTTTCTGACTTCTTTCTTACTTCTTTCTTCTTTCTTTCTTTCTTCTTTCTTACTTCTTTCTTACTTCTTTCTTACTTCTTTCTAACTTCTTTCTTACTTCTTTCTTACTTCTTTTTTACTTCTTTCTTACGTCTTTCTAACTTCTTTCTTTCTTCTTTCTTTCTTCTTTCATTCTTACTTCTTTCTTACTTCTTTCTTCCTTCTTTCCTTCTTACTTCTTTCTTATTTCTTTCTTACTTCTTTCGTACTTCATTCTTACTTCTTTCTTTCTTACTTCTTTCTTACTTCTTTCTTTCTTCTTTCATTCTTACTTCTTTCTTACTTCTTTCTTACTTCTTTCTTACTTCTTTCTTTCTTCTTTCTTACTTCTTTCTTTCTTCTTTCTTACTTCTTTCTTTCTTCTTTCTTACTTCTTTCTTTCTTCTTTCTTACTTCTTTCTTACTTCTTTCTGACTTCTTTCTTACTTCTTTCTTTCTTCTTTCATTCTCACTTCTTTCTTACTTCTTTCTTACTTCTTTCATCATTCCTTCTTACTTCTTTTTACTTCTTTCTTACTTCTTTCTTACTTCTTTCTTTCTTCTTCTTTCTTCTCTATTTCTTCTCTCTTTCTTCTCTCTTTCTTCTTTCTTTCTTCTTTCTTACTTCTTACTTTCTTTCTTCTTTCTTACTTCTTTCTTACTTCTTTCTTTCTTTTTTCTTGCTTTCTTATTTCTTTCTTATTTCTAAATTCTTTCTAACTTCTTTATAACTTCTTTCTTATTTCTTTCTTACTTCATTCTTTCTTTCTTCTTTCTTACATCTTTCCAACTTCTTTCTAACTTCTTACTTCTTTCTTACTTCTTTCTTTCTTCTTTCTTTCTTACTTCTTTCTTACTTCTTTCGTACTTCTTTCTTACTTACTTCTTTCTTACTTCTTTCTTACTTCTTTCTTACTTCTATCTTACTTCTTTCTTACTTCTTTCTTCTTTCTGACTTCTTACTTCTTACTTCTTTCTTCTTTCTTTCTTACTTCTTTCTTACTTCTTTCTTACTTCTTTCTAACTTCTTTCTTACTTCTTTCTTTCTTCTTTCTTTCTTCTTTCATTCTCACTTCTTTCTTACTTCTTTCTTACTTCTTTCTTTCTTACTTCTTTCTTACTTCTTTCGTACTTCTTTCTTACTTCTTTCTTTCTTCTTTCTTTATTCTTTCCTTCTTCTTTCTTACTTCTTTCTTACTTCTTTCGTACTTCTTTTTTCTTCTTTCTTTCTTCTTTCTTTCTTCTTTCTTTCTTACTTCTTTCTTACTCCTTTCTTACTTCTCTCTTTCTTCTTTCTTTCTTCTTTCTTACTTTTTTCTTTCTTCTTTCTTACTTCTTTCTTACTTCTTTCTTACTTCTTTCTTACTTCTTTCTTCCTTCTTTCTAACTTCTTTCTTACTTCTTTCTTACTTCTTTCTAACTTCTTTCTTTCTTCTTCCTTTCTTCTTTCTTTCTTACTTCTTTCTTACTTCTTTTTTACTTCTTTCTAACTTCTTTTTTCTTCTTTCTTTCTTCTTTCTTTCTTACTTTTTTCTTTCTTACTTCTTTCTTACTTCTTTCGTACTTCTTTCATACTTCCTTCTTTCTTACTTCTTTCTTACTTCTTTGTTACTTTTTCTTACTTCTTTCTTACTTCTTTCTTTCTTCTTTCTTACTTCTTTCTTACTTCTTTCTTACTTCTTTCTTACTTCTTTCTTTCTTCTTTCTTACTACATTCTTTCTTCTTTCTTACTTCTTTCTTACTTCTTTCTGACTTCTTTCTTACTTCTTTCTTCTTTCTTTCTTACTTCTTTCTTACTGCTTTTTTACTTCTTTCTTACTTCTTTCTAACTTCTTTCTTACTTCTTTTTTACTTCTTTCTTACTTCTTTCTAACTTCTTTCTTTCTTCTTTCTTACTTCTTTCTTACTTCTTTCTTACTTCTTTCATTGTTACTTCTTTCTTACTTCTTTCTTACTTCTTTCTTACTTCTTTCTTACTTCTTTCTTACTTCTTTCTTTCTTCTTTCTTTCTTCTTTCTTTCTTCTTTCTTTCTTACTTCTTTCTTACTCCTTTCTTACTTCTCTCTTTCTTCTTTCTTTCTTCTTTCTTACTTCTTTCTTTCTTACTTCTTTCTTACTTCTTTCTTACTTCTTTCTTACTTCTTTCATTCTTACATCCTTCTTACTTCTTTCTTTCTTCCTTCTTTCTTACTACTTTCTTACTTCTTTCTTCTTTATTACTTCTTTCTAACTTCTTTCTTTCTTCTTGCTTTCTCACTTCTTTCTTACTTCTTTCTTACTTCTTTCTTTCTTACTTCTTTCTTACTTCTTTTTTACTTCTTTCTTACTTCTCTCTAACTTCTTTCTTTCTTCTTTCTTTCTTCTTTCATTCTTACTTCTTTCTTACTTCTTTCTTTCTTACTTCTTTCTTACTTCTTTCTTACTTCTTTCTTTCTTTCTTCTTTCTTACTTATTTCTTACTTCTTTCTTACTTCTTTCTTACTTCTTTCTTACTTCTTTCTTACTTCTTTCTTCTTTCTTTCTTACTTCTTTCTTACTTCTTTCTTACTTCTTTCTTACTTCTTTCTTACTTCTTTCTTTCTTCTTTCTTACTTCTTTCTTACTTCTTTCTTACTTCTTTCTTACTTCTTTCTGACGTCTTTCTTACTGCTTTATTTCTTACTTCTTTCTTACTTCTTTCTAACTTCTTTCTTTCTTCTTTCTTTCTTCTTTCATTCTTACTTCTTTCTTACTTCTTTCTTACTTCTTTCCTTCTTACGTCTTTCTTACTTCTTTCTTAATTCTTTCGTACTTCATTCTTACTTCTTTCTTTCTTACTTCTTTCTTACTTCTTTCTTTCTTCTTTCATTCTTACTTCTTTCTTACTTCTTTCTTACTTCTTTCTTACTTCTTTCTTTCTTACTTCTTTCTTACTTCTTTCGTACTTCTTTCTTACTTACTTCTTTCTTACTTCTTTCTTACTTCTTTCTTACTTCTATCTTACTTCTTTCTTACTTCTTTCTTCTTTCTGACTTCTTACTTCTTTGTTCTTTCTTTCTTACTTCTTTCTTACTTCTTTCTTACTTCTTTCTTACTTCTTTCTAACTTCTTTCTTACTTCTTTCTTTCTTCTTTCTTTCTTCTTTCATTCTCACTTCTTTCTTACTTCTTTCTTACTTCTTTCGTACTTCTTTCTTACTTCTTTCTTTCTTCTTTCTTTATTCTTTCCTTCTTCTTTCTTACTTCTTTCTTACTTCTTTCCTACTTCTTTCTGACTTCTTTCTTACTTCTTTCTTCTTTCTTTCTTTCTTCTTTCTTACTTCTTTCTTACTTCTTTCTTACTTCCTTCTAACTTCTTTCTTACTTCTTTCTTACTTCTTTTTTACTTCTTTCTTACTTCTTTCTAACTTCTTTCTTTCTTCTTTCTTTCTTCTTTCATTCTTACTTCTTTCTTACTTCTTTCTTCCTTCTTTCCTTCTTACTTCTTTCTTATTTCTTTCTTACTTCTTTCGTACTTCATTCTTACTTCTTTCTTACTTCTTTCTTTCTTCTTTCATTCTTACTTCTTTCTTACTTCTTTCTTACTTCTTTCTTACTTCTTTCTTTCTTCTTTCTTACTTCTTTCTTTCTTCTTTCTTACTTCTTTCTTTCTTCTTTCTTACTTCTTTCTTTCTTCTTTCTTACTTCTTTCTTACTTCTTTCTGACTTCTTTCTTACTTCTTTATTTCTTACTTCTTTCTTACTTCTTTCTTACTTCTTTCTTACTTCTTTCATCATTCCTTCTTACTTCTTTTTACTTCTTTCTTACTTCTTTCTTACTTCTTTCTTTCTTCTTCTTTCTTCTCTATTTCTTCTCTCTTTCTTCTCTCTTTCTTCTTTCTTTCTTCTTTCTTACTTCTTTCTTTCTTTCTTCTTTCTTACTTCTTTCTTACTTCTTTCTTTCTTTTTTCTTGCTTTCTTATTTCTTTCTTATTTCTAAATTCTTTCTAACTTCTTTATAACTTCTTTCTTATTTCTTTCTTAATTCATTCTTTCTTTCTTCTTTCTTACATCTTTCCAACTTCTTTCTAACTTCTTACTTCTTTCTTACTTCTTTCTTTCTTCTTTCTTTCTTACTTCTTTCTTACTTCTTTCGTACTTCTTTCTTACTTACTTCTTTCTTACTTCTTTCTTACTTCTTTCTTACTTCTATCTTACTTCTTTCTTACTTCTTTCTTCTTTCTGACTTCTTACTTCTTACTTCTTTCTTCTTTCTTTCTTACTTCTTTCTTACTTCTTTCTTACTTCTTTCTAACTTCTTTCTTACTTCTTTCTTTCTTCTTTCTTTCTTCTTTCATTCTCACTTCTTTCTTACTTCTTTCTTACTTCTTTCTTTCTTACTTCTTTCTTACTTCTTTCGTACTTCTTTCTTACTTCTTTCTTTCTTCTTTCTTTATTCTTTCCTTCTTCTTTCTTACTTCTTTCTTACTTCTTTCGTACTTCTTTTTTCTTCTTTCTTTCTTCTTTCTTTCTTCTTTCTTTCTTACTTCTTTCTTACTCCTTTCTTACTTCTCTCTTTCTTCTTTCTTTCTTCTTTCTTACTTTTTTCTTTCTTCTTTCTTACTTCTTTCTTACTTCTTTCTTACTTCTTTCTTACTTCTTTCTTCCTTCTTTCTAACTTCTTTCTTACTTCTTTCTTACTTCTTTCTAACTTCTTTCTTTCTTCTTCCTTTCTTCTTTCTTTCTTACTTCTTTCTTACTTCTTTCTTACTTCTTTCTAACTTCTTTTTTCTTCTTTCTTTCTTCTTTCTTTCTTACTTTTTTCTTTCTTACTTCTTTCTTACTTCTTTCGTACTTCTTTCATACTTCCTTCTTTCTTACTTCTTTCTTACTTCTTTCTTACTTTTTCTTACTTCTTTCTTACTTCTTTCTTTCTTCTTTCTTACTTCTTTCTTACTTCTTTCTTACTTCTTTCTTACTTCTTTCTTACTTCTTTCTTACTTCTTTCTTTCTTCTTTCTTACTACATTCTTTCTTCTTTCTTACTTCTTTCTTACTTCTTTCTGACTTCTTTCTTACTTCTTTCTTCTTTCTTTCTTACTTCTTTCTTACTGCTTTTTTACTTCTTTCTTACTTCTTTCTAACTTCTTTCTTACTTCTTTTTTACTTCTTTCTTACTTCTTTCTAACTTCTTTCTTTCTTCTTTCTTACTTCTTTCTTACTTCTTTCTTACTTCTTTCATTGTTACTTCTTTCTTACTTCTTTCTTACTTCTTTCTTACTTCTTTCTTACTTCTTTCTTTCTTCTTTCTTTCTTCTTTCTTTCTTCTTTCTTTCTTACTTCTTTCTTACTCCTTTCTTACTTCTCTCTTTCTTCTTTCTTTCTTCTTTCTTACTTCTTTCTTTCTTACTTCTTTCTTACTTCTTTCTTACTTCTTTCTTCCTTCTTTCCTTCTTACTTCTTTCTTATTTCTTTCTTACTTCTTTCGTACTTCATTCTTACTTCTTTCTTTCTTACTTCTTTCTTACTTCTTTCTTTCTTCTTTCATTCTTACTTCTTTCTTACTTCTTTCTTACTTCTTTCTTACTTCTTTCTTTCTTCTTTCTTACTTCTTTCTTTCTTCTTTCTTACTTCTTTCTTTCTTCTTTCTTACTTCTTTCTTTCTTCTTTCTTACTTCTTTCTTACTTCTTTCTGACTTCTTTCTTACTTCTTTATTTCTTACTTCTTTCTTACTTCTTTCTTACTTCTTTCTTACTTCTTTCATCATTCCTTCTTACTTCTTTTTACTTCTTTCTTACTTCTTTCTTACTTCTTTCTTTCTTCTTCTTTCTTCTCTATTTCTTCTCTCTTTCTTCTCTCTTTCTTCTTTCTTTCTTCTTTCTTACTTCTTTCTTTCTTTCTTCTTTCTTACTTCTTTCTTACTTCTTTCTTTCTTTTTTCTTGCTTTCTTATTTCTTTCTTATTTCTAAATTCTTTCTAACTTCTTTATAACTTCTTTCTTATTTCTTTCTTAATTCATTCTTTCTTTCTTCTTTCTTACATCTTTCCAACTTCTTTCTAACTTCTTACTTCTTTCTTACTTCTTTCTTTCTTCTTTCTTTCTTACTTCTTTCTTACTTCTTTCGTACTTCTTTCTTACTTACTTCTTTCTTACTTCTTTCTTACTTCTTTCTTACTTCTATCTTACTTCTTTCTTACTTCTTTCTTCTTTCTGACTTCTTACTTCTTACTTCTTTCTTCTTTCTTTCTTACTTCTTTCTTACTTCTTTCTTACTTCTTTCTAACTTCTTTCTTACTTCCTTCTTTCTTCTGTCTTTCCTCTTTCATTCTCACTTCTTTCTTACTTCTTTCTTACTTCTTTCTTTCTTACTTCTTTCTTACTTCTTTCGTACTTCTTTCTTACTTCTTTCTTTCTTCTTTCTTTATTCTTTCCTTCTTCTTTCTTACTTCTTTCTTACTTCTTTCGTACTTCTTTTTTCTTCTTTCTTTCTTCTTTCTTTCTTCTTTCTTTCTTACTTCTTTCTTACTCCTTTCTTACTTCTCTCTTTCTTCTTTCTTTCTTCTTTCTTACTTTTTTCTTTCTTCTTTCTTACTTCTTTCTTACTTCTTTCTTACTTCTTTCTTACTTCTTTCTTCCTTCTTTCTAACTTCTTTCTTACTTCTTTCTTACTTCTTTCTAACTTCTTTCTTTCTTCTTCCTTTCTTCTTTCTTTCTTACTTCTTTCTTACTTCTTTCTTACTTCTTTCTAACTTCTTTTTTCTTCTTTCTTTCTTCTTTCTTTCTTACTTTTTTCTTTCTTACTTCTTTCTTACTTCTTTCGTACTTCTTTCATACTTCCTTCTTTCTTACTTCTTTCTTACTTCTTTCTTACTTTTTCTTACTTCTTTCTTACTTCTTTCTTTCTTCTTTCTTACTTCTTTCTTACTTCTTTCTTACTTCTTTCTTACTTCTTTCTTTCTTCTTTCTTACTACATTCTTTCTTCTTTCTTACTTCTTTCTTACTTCTTTCTGACTTCTTTCTTACTTCTTTCTTCTTTCTTTCTTACTTCTTTCTTACTGCTTTTTTACTTCTTTCTTACTTCTTTCTAACTTCTTTCTTACTTCTTTTTTACTTCTTTCTTACTTCTTTCTAACTTCTTTCTTTCTTCTTTCTTACTTCTTTCTTACTTCTTTCTTACTTCTTTCATTGTTACTTCTTTCTTACTTCTTTCTTACTTCTTTCTTACTTCTTTCTTACTTCTTTCTTTCTTCTTTCTTTCTTCTTTCTTTCTTCTTTCTTTCTTACTTCTTTCTTACTCCTTTCTTACTTCTCTCTTTCTTCTTTCTTTCTTCTTTCTTACTTCTTTCTTTCTTACTTCTTTCTTACTTCTTTCTTACTTCTTTCTTACTTCTTTCATTCTTACATCATTCTTACTTCTTTCTTTCTTCCTTCTTTCTTACTACTTTCTTCTTTCTTTCTTACTTCTTTCTTACTTCTTTCTAACTTCTTTCTTTCTTCTTGCTTTCTCACTTCTTTCTTACTTCTTTCTTACTTCTTTCTTTCTTACTTCTTTCTTACTTCTTTTTTACTTCTTTCTTACTTCTCTCTAACTTCTTTCTTTCTTCTTTCTTTCTTCTTTCATTCTTACTTCTTTCTTACTTCTTTCTTTCTTACTTCTTTCTTACTTCTTTCTTACTTCTTTCTTTCTTTCTTCTTTCTTACTTATTTCATACTTCTTTCTTACTTCTTTCTTACTTCTTTCTTACTTCTTTCTTACTTCTTTCTTCTTTCTTTCTTACTTCTTTCTTACTTCTTTCTTACTTCTTTCTTACTTCTTTCTTACTTCTTACTTTTTTCTTTCTTACTTCTTTCTTACTTCTTTCGTACTTCTTTCATACTTCCTTCTTTCTTACTTCTTTCTTACTTCTTTCTTACTTTTTCTTACTTCTTTCTTACTTCTTTCTTTCTTCTTTCTTACTTCTTTCTTACTTCTTTCTTACTTCTTTCTTACTTCTTTCTTACTTCTTTCTTACTTCTTTCTTTCTTCTTTCTTACTACATTCTTTCTTCTTTCTTACTTCTTTCTTACTTCTTTCTGACTTCTTTCTTACTTCTTTCTTCTTTCTTTCTTACTTCTTTCTTACTGCTTTTTTACTTCTTTCTTACTTCTTTCTAACTTCTTTCTTACTTCTTTTTTACTTCTTTCTTACTTCTTTCTAACTTCTTTCTTTCTTCTTTCTTACTTCTTTCTTACTTCTTTCTTACTTCTTTCATTGTTACTTCTTTCTTACTTCTTTCTTACTTCTTTCTTACTTCTTTCTTACTTCTTTCTTTCTTCTTTCTTTCTTCTTTCTTTCTTCTTTCTTTCTTACTTCTTTCTTACTCCTTTCTTACTTCTCTCTTTCTTCTTTCTTTCTTCTTTCTTACTTCTTTCTTTCTTACTTCTTTCTTACTTCTTTCTTACTTCTTTCTTCCTTCTTTCCTTCTTACTTCTTTCTTATTTCTTTCTTACTTCTTTCGTACTTCATTCTTACTTCTTTCTTTCTTACTTCTTTCTTACTTCTTTCTTTCTTCTTTCATTCTTACTTCTTTCTTACTTCTTTCTTACTTCTTTCTTACTTCTTTCTTTCTTCTTTCTTACTTCTTTCTTTCTTCTTTCTTACTTCTTTCTTTCTTCTTTCTTACTTCTTTCTTTCTTCTTTCTTACTTCTTTCTTACTTCTTTCTGACTTCTTTCTTACTTCTTTATTTCTTACTTCTTTCTTACTTCTTTCTTACTTCTTTCTTACTTCTTTCATCATTCCTTCTTACTTCTTTTTACTTCTTTCTTACTTCTTTCTTACTTCTTTCTTTCTTCTTCTTTCTTCTCTATTTCTTCTCTCTTTCTTCTCTCTTTCTTCTTTCTTTCTTCTTTCTTACTTCTTTCTTTCTTTCTTCTTTCTTACTTCTTTCTTACTTCTTTCTTTCTTTTTTCTTGCTTTCTTATTTCTTTCTTATTTCTAAATTCTTTCTAACTTCTTTATAACTTCTTTCTTATTTCTTTCTTAATTCATTCTTTCTTTCTTCTTTCTTACATCTTTCCAACTTCTTTCTAACTTCTTACTTCTTTCTTACTTCTTTCTTTCTTCTTTCTTTCTTACTTCTTTCTTACTTCTTTCGTACTTCTTTCTTACTTACTTCTTTCTTACTTCTTTCTTACTTCTTTCTTACTTCTATCTTACTTCTTTCTTACTTCTTTCTTCTTTCTGACTTCTTACTTCTTACTTCTTTCTTCTTTCTTTCTTACTTCTTTCTTACTTCTTTCTTACTTCTTTCTAACTTCTTTCTTACTTCTTTCTTTCTTCTGTCTTTCTTCTTTCATTCTCACTTCTTTCTTACTTCTTTCTTACTTCTTTCTTTCTTACTTCTTTCTTACTTCTTTCGTACTTCTTTCTTACTTCTTTCTTTCTTCTTTCTTTATTCTTTCCTTCTTCTTTCTTACTTCTTTCTTACTTCTTTCGTACTTCTTTTTTCTTCTTTCTTTCTTCTTTCTTTCTTCTTTCTTTCTTACTTCTTTCTTACTCCTTTCTTACTTCTCTCTTTCTTCTTTCTTTCTTCTTTCTTACTTTTTTCTTTCTTCTTTCTTACTTCTTTCTTACTTCTTTCTTACTTCTTTCTTACTTCTTTCTTCCTTCTTTCTAACTTCTTTCTTACTTCTTTCTTACTTCTTTCTAACTTCTTTCTTTCTTCTTCCTTTCTTCTTTCTTTCTTACTTCTTTCTTACTTCTTTCTTACTTCTTTCTAACTTCTTTTTTCTTCTTTCTTTCTTCTTTCTTTCTTACTTTTTTCTTTCTTACTTCTTTCTTACTTCTTTCGTACTTCTTTCATACTTCCTTCTTTCTTACTTCTTTCTTACTTCTTTCTTACTTTTTCTTACTTCTTTCTTACTTCTTTCTTTCTTCTTTCTTACTTCTTTCTTACTTCTTTCTTACTTCTTTCTTACTTCTTTCTTTCTTCTTTCTTACTACATTCTTTCTTCTTTCTTACTTCTTTCTTACTTCTTTCTGACTTCTTTCTTACTTCTTTCTTCTTTCTTTCTTACTTCTTTCTTACTGCTTTTTTACTTCTTTCTTACTTCTTTCTAACTTCTTTCTTACTTCTTTTTTACTTCTTTCTTACTTCTTTCTAACTTCTTTCTTTCTTCTTTCTTACTTCTTTCTTACTTCTTTCTTACTTCTTTCATTGTTACTTCTTTCTTACTTCTTTCTTACTTCTTTCTTACTTCTTTCTTACTTCTTTCTTTCTTCTTTCTTTCTTCTTTCTTTCTTCTTTCTTTCTTACTTCTTTCTTACTCCTTTCTTACTTCTCTCTTTCTTCTTTCTTTCTTCTTTCTTACTTCTTTCTTTCTTACTTCTTTCTTACTTCTTTCTTACTTCTTTCTTACTTCTTTCATTCTTACATCATTCTTACTTCTTTCTTTCTTCCTTCTTTCTTACTACTTTCTTCTTTCTTTCTTACTTCTTTCTTACTTCTTTCTAACTTCTTTCTTTCTTCTTGCTTTCTCACTTCTTTCTTACTTCTTTCTTACTTCTTTCTTTCTTACTTCTTTCTTACTTCTTTTTTACTTCTTTCTTACTTCTCTCTAACTTCTTTCTTTCTTCTTTCTTTCTTCTTTCATTCTTACTTCTTTCTTACTTCTTTCTTTCTTACTTCTTTCTTACTTCTTTCTTACTTCTTTCTTTCTTTCTTCTTTCTTACTTATTTCATACTTCTTTCTTACTTCTTTCTTACTTCTTTCTTACTTCTTTCTTACTTCTTTCTTCTTTCTTTCTTACTTCTTTCTTACTTCTTTCTTACTTCTTTCTTACTTCTTTCTTACTTCTTTCTTTCTTCTTTCTTACTTCTTTCTTACTTCTTTCTTACTTCTTTCTTACTTCTTTCTGACGTCTTTCTTACTTCTTTATTTCTTACTTCTTTCTTACTTCTTTCTAACTTCTTTCTTTCTTCTTTCTTTCTTCTTTCATTCTTACTTCTTTCTTACTTCTTTCTTACTTCTTTCCTTCTTACGTCTTTCTTACTTCTTTCTTAATTCTTTCGTACTTCATTCTTACTTCTTTCTTTCTTACTTCTTTCTTACTTCTTTCTTTCTTCTTTCATTCTTACTTCTTTCTTACTTCTTTCTTACTTCTTTCTTACTTCTTTCTTTCTTACTTCTTTCTTACTTCTTTCGTACTTCTTTCTTACTTACTTCTTTCTTACTTCTTTCTTACTTCTTTCTTACTTCTATCTTACTTCTTTCTTACTTCTTTCTTCTTTCTGACTTCTTACTTCTTTGTTCTTTCTTTCTTACTTCTTTCTTACTTCTTTCTTACTTCTTTCTTACTTCTTTCTAACTTCTTTCTTACTTCTTTCTTTCTTCTTTCTTTCTTCTTTCATTCTCACTTCTTTCTTACTTCTTTCTTACTTCTTTCGTACTTCTTTCTTACTTCTTTCTTTCTTCTTTCTTTATTCTTTCCTTCTTCTTTCTTACTTCTTTCTTACTTCTTTCCTACTTCTTTCTGACTTCTTTCTTACTTCTTTCTTCTTTCTTTCTTTCTTCTTTCTTACTTCTTTCTTACTTCTTTATTACTTCTTTCTAACTTCTTTCTTTCTTCTTGCTTTCTCACTTCTTTCTTACTTCTTTCTTACTTCTTTCTTTCTTACTTCTTTCTTACTTCTTTTTTACTTCTTTCTTACTTCTCTCTAACTTCTTTCTTTCTTCTTTCTTTCTTCTTTCATTCTTACTTCTTTCTTACTTCTTTCTTTCTTACTTCTTTCTTACTTCTTTCTTACTTCTTTCTTTCTTTCTTCTTTCTTACTTATTTCTTACTTCTTTCTTACTTCTTTCTTACTTCTTTCTTACTTCTTTCTTACTTCTTTCTTCTTTCTTTCTTACTTCTTTCTTACTTCTTTCTTACTTCTTTCTTACTTCTTTCTTACTTCTTTCTTTCTTCTTTCTTACTTCTTTCTTACTTCTTTCTTACTTCTTTCTTACTTCTTTCTGACGTCTTTCTTACTGCTTTATTTCTTACTTCTTTCTTACTTCTTTCTAACTTCTTTCTTTCTTCTTTCTTTCTTCTTTCATTCTTACTTCTTTCTTACTTCTTTCTTACTTCTTTCCTTCTTACGTCTTTCTTACTTCTTTCTTAATTCTTTCGTACTTCATTCTTACTTCTTTCTTTCTTACTTCTTTCTTACTTCTTTCTTTCTTCTTTCATTCTTACTTCTTTCTTACTTCTTTCTTACTTCTTTCTTACTTCTTTATTTCTTACTTCTTTCTTACTTCTTTCGTACTTCTTTCTTACTTACTTCTTTCTTACTTCTTTCTTACTTCTTTCTTACTTCTATCTTACTTCTTTCTTACTTCTTTCTTCTTTCTGACTTCTTACTTCTTTGTTCTTTCTTTCTTACTTCTTTCTTACTTCTTTCTTACTTCTTTCTTACTTCTTTCTAACTTCTTTCTTACTTCTTTCTTTCTTCTTTCTTTCTTCTTTCATTCTCACTTCTTTCTTACTTCTTTCTTACTTCTTTCGTACTTCTTTCTTACTTCTTTCTTTCTTCTTTCTTTATTCTTTCCTTCTTCTTTCTTACTTCTTTCTTACTTCTTTCCTACTTCTTTCTGACTTCTTTCTTACTTCTTTCTTCTTTCTTTCTTTCTTCTTTCTTACTTCTTTCTTACTTCTTTCTTACTTCCTTCTAACTTCTTTCTTACGTCTTTCTTACTTCTTTTTTACTTCTTTCTTACTTCTTTCTAACTTCTTTCTTTCTTCTTTCTTTCTTCTTTCATTCTTACTTCTTTCTTACTTCTTTCTTCCTTCTTTCCTTCTTACTTCTTTCTTATTTCTTTCTTACTTCTTTCGTACTTCATTCTTACTTCTTTCTTTCTTACTTCTTTCTTACTTCTTTCTTTCTTCTTTCATTCTTACTTCTTTCTTACTTCTTTCTTACTTCTTTCTTACTTCTTTCTTTCTTCTTTCTTACTTCTTTCTTTCTTCTTTCTTACTTCTTTCTTTCTTCTTTCTTACTTCTTTCTTTCTTCTTTCTTACTTCTTTCTTACTTCTTTCTGACTTCTTTCTTACTTCTTTATTTCTTACTTCTTTCTTACTTCTTTCTTACTTCTTTCTTACTTCTTTCATCATTCCTTCTTACTTCTTTTTACTTCTTTCTTACTTCTTTCTTACTTCTTTCTTTCTTCTTCTTTCTTCTCTATTTCTTCTCTCTTTCTTCTCTCTTTCTTCTTTCTTTCTTCTTTCTTACTTCTTTCTTTCTTTCTTCTTTCTTACTTCTTTCTTACTTCTTTCTTTCTTTTTTCTTGCTTTCTTATTTCTTTCTTATTTCTAAATTCTTTCTAACTTCTTTATAACTTCTTTCTTATTTCTTTCTTAATTCATTCTTTCTTTCTTCTTTCTTACATCTTTCCAACTTCTTTCTAACTTCTTACTTCTTTCTTACTTCTTTCTTTCTTCTTTCTTTCTTACTTCTTTCTTACTTCTTTCGTACTTCTTTCTTACTTACTTCTTTCTTACTTCTTTCTAACTTCTTTCTTACTTCTATCTTACTTCTTTCTTACTTCTTTCTTCTTTCTGACTTCTTACTTCTTACTTCTTTCTTCTTTCTTTCTTACTTCTTTCTTACTTCTTTCTTACTTCTTTCTAACTTCTTTCTTACTTCTTTCTTTCTTCTTTCTTTCTTCTTTCATTCTCACTTCTTTCTTACTTCTTTCTTACTTCTTTCTTTCTTACTTCTTTCTTACTTCTTTCGTACTTCTTTCTTACTTCTTTCTTTCTTCTTTCTTTATTCTTTCCTTCTTCTTTCTTACTTCTTTCTTACTTCTTTCGTACTTCTTTTTTCTTCTTTCTTTCTTCTTTCTTTCTTCTTTCTTTCTTACTTCTTTCTTACTCCTTTCTTACTTCTCTCTTTCTTCTTTCTTTCTTCTTTCTTACTTTTTTCTTTCTTCTTTCTTACTTCTTTCTTACTTCTTTCTTACTTCTTTCTTACTTCTTTCTTCCTTCTTTCTAACTTCTTTCTTACTTCTTTCTTACTTCTTTCTAACTTCTTTCTTTCTTCTTCCTTTCTTCTTTCTTTCTTACTTCTTTCTTACTTCTTTCTTACTTCTTTCTAACTTCTTTTTTCTTCTTTCTTTCTTCTTTCTTTCTTACTTTTTTCTTTCTTACTTCTTTCTTACTTCTTTCGTACTTCTTTCATACTTCCTTCTTTCTTACTTCTTTCTTACTTCTTTCTTACTTTTTCTTACTTCTTTCTTACTTCTTTCTTTCTTCTTTCTTACTTCTTTCTTACTTCTTTCTTACTTCTTTCTTACTTCTTTCTTTCTTCTTTCTTACTACATTCTTTCTTCTTTCTTACTTCTTTCTTACTTCTTTCTGACTTCTTTCTTACTTCTTTCTTCTTTCTTTCTTACTTCTTTCTTACTGCTTTTTTACTTCTTTCTTACTTCTTTCTAACTTCTTTCTTACTTCTTTTTTACTTCTTTCTTACTTCTTTCTAACTTCTTTCTTTCTTCTTTCTTACTTCTTTCTTACTTCTTTCTTACTTCTTTCATTGTTACTTCTTTCTTACTTCTTTCTTACTTCTTTCTTACTTCTTTCTTACTTCTTTCTTACTTCTTTCTTTCTTCTTTCTTTCTTCTTTCTTTCTTCTTTCTTTCTTACTTCTTTCTTACTCCTTTCTTACTTCTCTCTTTCTTCTTTCTTTCTTCTTTCTTACTTCTTTCTTTCTTACTTCTTTCTTACTTCTTTCTTACTTCTTTCTTACTTCTTTCATTCTTACATCATTCTTACTTCTTTCTTTCTTCCTTCTTTCTTACTACTTTCTTCTTTCTTTCTTACTTCTTTCTTACTTCTTTCTAACTTCTTTCTTTCTTCTTGCTTTCTCACTTCTTTCTTACTTCTTTCTTACTTCTTTCTTTCTTACTTCTTTCTTCCTTCTTTTTTACTTCTTTCTTACTTCTCTCTAACTTCTTTCTTTCTTCTTTCTTTCTTCTTTCATTCTTACTTCTTTCTTACTTCTTTCTTTCTTACTTCTTTCTTACTTCTTTCTTACTTCTTTCTTTCTTTCTTCTTTCTTACTTATTTCTTACTTCTTTCTTACTTCTTTCTTACTTCTTTCTTACTTCTTTCTTACTTCTTTCTTCTTTCTTTCTTACTTCTTTCTTACTTCTTTCTTACTTCTTTCTTACTTCTTTCTTACTTCTTTCTTTCTTCTTTCTTACTTCTTTCTTACTTCTTTCTTACTTCTTTCTTACTTCTTTCTGACGTCTTTCTTACTTCTTTATTTCTTACTTCTTTCTTACTTCTTTCTAACTTCTTTCTTTCTTCTTTCTTTCTTCTTTCATTCTTACTTCTTTCTTACTTCTTTCTTACTTCTTTCCTTCTTACGTCTTTCTTACTTCTTTCTTAATTCTTTCGTACTTCATTCTTACTTCTTTCTTTCTTACTTCTTTCTTACTTCTTTCTTTCTTCTTTCATTCTTACTTCTTTCTTACTTCTTTCTTACTTCTTTCTTACTTCTTTCTTTCTTACTTCTTTCTTACTTCTTTCGTACTTCTTTCTTACTTACTTCTTTCTTACTTCTTTCTTACTTCTTTCTTACTTCTATCTTACTTCTTTCTTACTTCTTTCTTCTTTCTGACTTCTTACTTCTTTGTTCTTTCTTTCTTACTTCTTTCTTACTTCTTTCTTACTTCTTTCTTACTTCTTTCTAACTTCTTGCTTACTTCTTTCTTTCTTCTTTCTTTCTTCTTTCATTCTCACTTCTTTCTTACTTCTTTCTTACTTCTTTCGTACTTCTTTCTTACTTCTTTCTTTCTTCTTTCTTTATTCTTTCCTTCTTCTTTCTTACTTCTTTCTTACTTCTTTCCTACTTCTTTCTGACTTCTTTCTTACTTCTTTCTTCTTTCTTTCTTTCTTCTTTCTTACTTCTTTCTTACTTCTTTCTTACTTCCTTCTAACTTCTTTCTTACTTCTTTCTTACTTCTTTTTTACTTCTTTCTTACTTCTTTCTAACTTCTTTCTTTCTTCTTTCTTTCTTCTTTCATTCTTACTTCTTTCTTACTTCTTTCTTCCTTCTTTCCTTCTTACTTCTTTCTTATTTCTTTCTTACTTCTTTCGTGCTTCATTCTTACTTCTTTCTTTCTTACTTCTTTCTTACTTCTTTCTTTCTTCTTTCATTCTTACTTCTTTCTTACTTCTTTCTTACTTCTTTCTTACTTCTTTCTCTCTTCTTTCTTACTTCTTTCTTTCTTATTTCTTACTTCTTTCTTTCTTCTTTCTTACTTCTTTCTTTCTTCTTTCTTACTTCTTTCTTACTTCTTTCTGACTTCTTTCTTACTTCTTTATTTCTTACTTCTTTCTTACTTCTTTCTTACTTCTTTCTTACTTCTTTCATCATTCCTTCTTACTTCTTTTTACTTCTTTCTTACTTCTTTCTTACTTCTTTCTTTCTTCTTCTTTCTTCTCTATTTCTTCTCTCTTTCTTCTCTCTTTCTTCTTTCTTTCTTCTTTCTTACTTCTTTCTTTCTTTCTTCTTTCTTACTTCTTTCTTACTTCTTTCTTTCTTTTTTCTTGCTTTCTTATTTCTTTCTTATTTCTAAATTCTTTCTAACTTCTTTATAACTTCTTTCTTATTTCTTTCTTAATTCATTCTTTCTTTCTTCTTTCTTACATCTTTCCAACTTCTTTCTAACTTCTTACTTCTTTCTTACTTCTTTCTTTCTTCTTTCTTTCTTACTTCTTTCTTACTTCTTTCGTACTTCTTTCTTACTTACTTCTTTCTTACTTCTTTCTTACTTCTTTCTTACTTCTATCTTACTTCTTTCTTACTTCTTTCTTCTTTCTGACTTCTTACTTCTTACTTCTTTCTTCTTTCTTTCTTACTTCTTTCTTACTTCTTTCTTACTTCTTTCTAACTTCTTTCTTACTTCTTTCTTTCTTCTTTCTTTCTTCTTTCATTCTCACTTCTTTCTTACTTCTTTCTTACTTCTTTCTTTCTTACTTCTTTCTTACTTCTTTCGTACTTCTTTCTTACTTCTTTCTTTCTTCTTTCTTTATTCTTTCCTTCTTCTTTCTTACTTCTTTCTTACTTCTTTCGTACTTCTTTTTTCTTCTTTCTTTCTTCTTTCTTTCTTCTTTCTTTCTTACTTCTTTCTTACTCCTTTCTTACTTCTCTCTTTCTTCTTTCTTTCTTCTTTCTTACTTTTTTCTTTCTTCTTTCTTACTTCTTTCTTACTTCCTTCTTACTTCTTTCTTACTTCTTTCTTCCTTCTTTCTAACTTCTTTCTTACTTCTTTCTTACTTCTTTCTAACTTCTTTCTTTCTTCTTCCTTTCTTCTTTCTTTCTTACTTCTTTCTTACTTCTTTCTTACTTCTTTCTAACTTCTTTTTTCTTTTTTCTTTCTTCTTTCTTTCTTACTTTTTTCTTTCTTACTTCTTTCTTACTTCTTTCGTACTTCTTTCATACTTCCTTCTTTCTTACTTCTTTCTTACTTCTTTCTTACTTTTTCTTACTTCTTTCTTACTTCTTTCTTTCTTCTTTCTTACTTCTTTCTTACTTCTTTCTTACTTCTTTCTTACTTCTTTCTTTCTTCTTTCTTACTACATTCTTTCTTCTTTCTTACTTCTTTCTTACTTCTTTCTGACTTCTTTCTTACTTCTTTCTTCTTTCTTTCTTACTTCTTTCTTACTGCTTTTTTACTTCTTTCTTACTTCTTTCTAACTTCTTTCTTACTTCTTTTTTACTTCTTTCTTACTTCTTTCTAACTTCTTTCTTTCTTCTTTCTTACTTCTTTCTTACTTCTTTCTTACTTCTTTCATTGTTACTTCTTTCTTACTTCTTTCTTACTTCTTTCTTACTTCTTTCTTACTTCTTTCTTACTTCTTTCTTTCTTCTTTCTTTCTTCTTTCTTTCTTCTTTCTTTCTTACTTCTTTCTTACTCCTTTCTTACTTCTCTCTTTCTTCTTTCTTTCTTCTTTCTTACTTCTTTCTTTCTTACTTCTTTCTTACTTCTTTCTTACTTCTTTCTTACTTCTTTCATTCTTACATACTTCTTACTTCTTTCTTTCTTCCTTCTTTCTTACTACTTTCTTACTTCTTTCTTACTTTTTTATTACTTCTTTCTAACTTCTTTCTTTCTTCTTGCTTTCTCACTTCTTTCTTACTTCTTTCTTACTTCTTTCTTTCTTACTTCTTTCTTACTTCTTTTTTACTTCTTTCTTACTTCTCTCTAACTTCTTTCTTTCTTCTTTCTTTCTTCTTTCATTCTTACTTCTTTCTTACTTCTTTCTTTCTTACTTCTTTCTTACTTCTTTCTTACTTCTTTCTTTCTTTCTTCTTTCTTACTTATTTCTTACTTCTTTCTTACTTCTTTCTTACTTCTTTCTTACTTCTTTCTTACTTCTTTCTTCTTTCTTTCTTACTTCTTTCTTACTTCTTTCTTACTTCTTTCTTACTTCTTTCTTACTTCTTTCTTTCTTCTTTCTTACTTCTTTCTTACTTCTTTCTTACTTCTTTCTTACTTCTTTCTGACGTCTTTCTTACTTCTTTATTTCTTACTTCTTTCTTACTTCTTTCTAACTTCTTTCTTTCTTCTTTCTTTCTTCTTTCATTCTTACTTCTTTCTTACTTCTTTCTTACTTCTTTCCTTCTTACGTCTTTCTTACTTCTTTCTTAATTCTTTCGTACTTCATTCTTACTTCTTTCTTTCTTACTTCTTTCTTACTTCTTTCTTTCTTCTTTCATTCTTACTTCTTTCTTACTTCTTTCTTACTTCTTTCTTACTTCTTTCTTTCTTACTTCTTTCTTACTTCTTTCGTACTTCTTTCTTACTTACTTCTTTCTTACTTCTTTCTTACTTCTTTCTTACTTCTATCTTACTTCTTTCTTACTTCTTTCTTCTTTCTGACTTCTTACTTCTTTGTTCTTTCTTTCTTACTTCTTTCTTACTTCTTTCTTACTTCTTTCTTACTTCTTTCTAACTTCTTTCTTACTTCTTTCTTTCTTCTTTCTTTCTTCTTTCATTCTCACTTCTTTCTTACTTCTTTCTTACTTCTTTCGTACTTCTTTCTTACTTCTTTCTTTCTTCTTTCTTTATTCTTTCCTTCTTCTTTCTTACTTCTTTCTTACTTCTTTCTTACTTCTTTCTGACTTCTTTCTTACTTCTTTCTTACTTCTTTCTTACTTCTTTCTTACTTCTTTCTTACTTCTTTCTTACTTCTTTCTAACTTCTTTCTTACTTCTTTCTTACTTCTTTTTTACTTCTTTCTTACTTCTTTCTAACTTCTTTCTTTCTTCTTTCTTTCTTCTTTCATTCTTACTTCTTTCTTACTTCTTTCTTCCTTCTTTCCTTCTTACTTCTTTCTTACTTCTTTCTTACTTCTTTCGTACTTCATTCTTACTTCTTTCTTTCTTACTTCTTTCTTACTTCTTTCTTTCTTCTTTCATTCTTACTTCTTTCTTACTTCTTTCTTACTTCTTTCTTACTTCTTTCTTTCTTCTTTCTTACTTCTTTCTTTCTTCTTTCTTACTTCTTTCTTTCTTCTTTCTTACTTCTTTCTTACTTCTTTCTGACTTCTTTCTCACTTCTTTATTTCTTACTTCTTTCTTACTTCTTTCTTACTTCTTTCTTACTTCTTTCTTCATTCCTTCTTACTTCTTTTTACTTCTTTCTTACTTCTTTCTTACTTCTTTCTTTCTTCTCCATTTCTTCTCTCTTTCTTCTTTCTTTCTTCTTTCTTTCTTCTTTCTTTCTTACTTCTTTCTTACTTCTTTCTTTCTTTCTTCTTGCTTTCTTCTTTCTTTCTTATTTCTAAATTCTTTCTAACTTCTTTCTTATTTCTTCCTTACTTCATTCTTTCTTTCTTCTTTCTTACATCTTTCCAAATTCTTTCTAACTTCTTTCTTTCTTCTTTCTTTCTTCTTTCATTCTTACTTCTTTCTTACTTCTTTCTTCCTTCTTTCCTTCTTACTTCTTTCTTACTTCTTTCTTACTTCTTTCGTACTTCATTCTTACTTCTTTCTTTCTTACTTCTTTCTTACTTCTTTCGTTCTTCTTTCATTCTTACTTCTTTCTTACTTCTTTCTTACTTCTTTCTTACTTCTTTCTTACTTCTTTCTTTCTTCTTTCTTACTTCTTTCTTTCTTCTTTCTTTCTTCTTTCTTACTTCTTTCTTACTTCTTTCTAACTTCTTTCTTACTTCTTTTTTACTTCTTTCTTACTTCTTTCTAACTTCTTTCTTTCTTCTTTCTTACTTCTTTCTTACTTCTTTCTTACTTCTTTCATTGTTACTTCTTTCTTACTTCTTTCTTACTTCTTTCTTACTTCTTTCTTACTTCTTTCTTACTTCTTTCTTTCTTCTTTCTTTCTTCTTTCTTTCTTCTTTCTTTCTTACTTCTTTCTTACTCCTTTCTTACTTCTCTCTTTCTTCTTTCTTTCTTCTTTCTTACTTCTTTCTTTCTTACTTCTTTCTTACTTCTTTCTTACTTCTTTCCTACTTCTTTCATTCTTACTTCCTTCTTACTTCTTTCTTTCTTCCTTCTTTCTTACTACTTTCTTACTTCTTTCTTACTTCTTTATTACTTCTTTCTAACTTCTTTCTTTCTTCTTGCTTTCTCACTTCTTTCTTACTTCTTTCTTACTTCTTTCTTTCTTACTTCTTTCTTACTTCTTTTTTACTTCTTTCTTACTTCTCTCTAACTTCTTTCTTTCTTCTTTCTTTCTTCTTTCATTCTTACTTCTTTCTTACTTCTTTCTTTCTTACTTCTTTCTTACTTCTTTCTTACTTCTTTCTTTCTTTCTTCTTTCTTACTTATTTCTTACTTCTTTCTTACTTCTTTCTTACTTCTTTCTTACTTCTTTCTTACTTCTTTCTTCTTTCTTTCTTACTTCTTTCTTACTTCTTTCTTACTTCTTTCTTACTTCTTTCTTACTTCTTTCTTTCTTCTTTCTTACTTCTTTCTTACTTCTTTCTTACTTCTTTCTTACTTCTTTCTGACGTCTTTCTTACTTCTTTATTTCTTACTTTTTCTTACTTCTTTCTAACTTCTTTCTTTCTTCTTTCTTTCTTCTTTCATTCTTACTTCTTTCTTACTTCTTTCTTACTTCTTTCCTTCTTACGTCTTTCTTACTTCTTTCTTAATTCTTTCGTACTTCATTCTTACTTCTTTCTTTCTTACTTCTTTCTTTCTTCTTTCTTACTTCTTTCTTTCTTCTTTCTTACTTCTTTCTTACTTCTTTCTGACTTCTTTCTTACTTCTTTATTTCTTACTTCTTTCTTACTTCTTTCTTACTTCTTTCTTACTTCTTTCATCATTCCTTCTTACTTCTTTTTACTTCTTTCTTACTTCTTTCTTACTTCTTTCTTTCTTCTTCTTTCTTCTCTATTTCTTCTCTCTTTCTTCTCTCTTTCTTCTTTCTTTCTTCTTTCTTACTTCTTTCTTTCTTTCTTCTTTCTTACTTCTTTCTTACTTCTTTCTTTCTTTTTTCTTGCTTTCTTATTTCTTTCTTATTTCTAAATTCTTTCTAACTTCTTTATAACTTCTTTCTTATTTCTTTCTTAATTCATTCTTTCTTTCTTCTTTCTTACATCTTTCCAACTTCTTTCTAACTTCTTACTTCTTTCTTACTTCTTTCTTTCTTCTTTCTTTCTTACTTCTTTCTTACTTCTTTCGTACTTCTTTCTTACTTACTTCTTTCTTACTTCTTTCTTACTTCTATCTTACTTCTTTCTTACTTCTTTCTTCTTTCTGACTTCTTACTTCTTACTTCTTTCTTCTTTCTTTCTTACTTCTTTCTTACTTCTTTCTTACTTCTTTCTAACTTCTTTCTTACTTCTTTCTTTCTTCTTTCTTTCTTCTTTCATTCTCACTTCTTTCTTACTTCTTTCTTACTTCTTTCTTTCTTACTTCTTTCTTACTTCTTTCGTACTTCTTTCTTACTTCTTTCTTTCTTCTTTCTTTATTCTTTCCTTCTTCTTTCTTACTTCTTTCTTACTTCTTTCGTACTTCTTTTTTCTTCTTTCTTTCTTCTTTCTTTCTTCTTTCTTTCTTACTTCTTTCTTACTCCTTTCTTACTTCTCTCTTTCTTCTTTCTTTCTTCTTTCTTACTTTTTTCTTTCTTCTTTCTTACTTCTTTCTTACTTCCTTCTTACTTCTTTCTTACTTCTTTCTTCCTTCTTTCTAACTTCTTTCTTACTTCTTTCTTACTTCTTTCTAACTTCTTTCTTTCTTCTTCCTTTCTTCTTTCTTTCTTACTTCTTTCTTACTTCTTTCTTACTTCTTTCTAACTTCTTTTTTCTTCTTTCTTTCTTCTTTCTTTCTTACTTTTTTCTTTCTTACTTCTTTCTTACTTCTTTCGTACTTCTTTCATACTTCCTTCTTTCTTACTTCTTTCTTACTTCTTTCTTACTTTTTCTTACTTCTTTCTTACTTCTTTCTTTCTTCTTTCTTACTTCTTTCTTACTTCTTTCTTACTTCTTTCTTACTTCTTTCTTTCTTCTTTCTTACTACATTCTTTCTTCTTTCTTACTTCTTTCTTACTTCTTTCTGACTTCTTTCTTACTTCTTTCTTCTTTCTTTCTTACTTCTTTCTTACTGCTTTTTTCCTTCTTTCTTACTTCTTTCTAACTTCTTTCTTACTTCTTTTTTACTTCTTTCTTACTTCTTTCTAACTTCTTTCTTTCTTCTTTCTTACTTCTTTCTTACTTCTTTCTTACTTCTTTCATTGTTACTTCTTTCTTACTTCTTTCTTACTTCTTTCTTACTTCTTTCTTACTTCTTTCTTACTTCTTTCTTTCTTCTTTCTTTCTTCTTTCTTTCTTCTTTCTTTCTTACTTCTTTCTTACTCCTTTCTTACTTCTCTCTTTCTTCTTTCTTTCTTCTTTCTTACTTCTTTCTTTCTTACTTCTTTCTTACTTCTTTCTTACTTCTTTCTTACTTCTTTCATTCTTACATCCTTCTTACTTCTTTCTTTCTTCCTTCTTTCTTACTACTTTCTTACTTCTTTCTTACTTTTTTATTACTTCTTTCTAACTTCTTTCTTTCTTCTTGCTTTCTCACTTCTTTCTTACTTCTTTCTTACTTCTTTCTTTCTTACTTCTTTCTTACTTCTTTTTTACTTCTTTCTTACTTCTCTCTAACTTCTTTCTTTCTTCTTTCTTTCTTCTTTCATTCTTACTTCTTTCTTACTTCTTTCTTTCTTACTTCTTTCTTACTTCTTTCGTACTTCTTTCTTACTTACTTCTTTCTTACTTCTTTCTTACTTCTTTCTTACTTCTATCTTACTTCTTTCTTACTTCTTTCTTCTTTCTGACTTCTTACTTCTTTGTTCTTTCTTTCTTACTTCTTTCTTACTTCTTTCTTACTTCTTTCTTACTTCTTTCTAACTTCTTTCTTACTTCTTTCTTTCTTCTTTCTTTCTTCTTTCATTCTCACTTCTTTCTTACTTCTTTCTTACTTCTTTCGTACTTCTTTCTTACTTCTTTCTTTCTTCTTTCTTTATTCTTTCCTTCTTCTTTCTTACTTCTTTCTTACTTCTTTCTTACTTCTTTCTGACTTCTTTCTTACTTCTTTCTTACTTCTTTCTTACTTCTTTCTTACTTCTTTCTTACTTCTTTCTTACTTCTTTCTAACTTCTTTCTTACTTCTTTCTTACTTCTTTTTTACTTCTTTCTTACTTCTTTCTAACTTCTTTCTTTCTTCTTTCTTTCTTCTTTCATTCTTACTTCTTTCTTACTTCTTTCTTCCTTCTTTCCTTCTTACTTCTTTCTTACTTCTTTCTTACTTCTTTCGTACTTCATTCTTACTTCTTTCTTTCTTACTTCTTTCTTACTTCTTTCTTTCTTCTTTCATTCTTACTTCTTTCTTACTTCTTTCTTACTTCTTTCTTACTTCTTTCTTTCTTCTTTCTTACTTCTTTCTTTCTTCTTTCTTACTTCTTTCTTTCTTCTTTCTTACTTCTTTCTTACTTCTTTCTGACTTCTTTCTCACTTCTTTATTTCTTACTTCTTTCTTACTTCTTTCTTACTTCTTTCTTACTTCTTTCTTCATTCCTTCTTACTTCTTTTTACTTCTTTCTTACTTCTTTCTTACTTCTTTCTTTCTTCTCCATTTCTTCTCTCTTTCTTCTTTCTTTCTTCTTTCTTTCTTCTTTCTTTCTTACTTCTTTCTTACTTCTTTCTTTCTTTCTTCTTGCTTTCTTCTTTCTTTCTTATTTCTAAATTCTTTCTAACTTCTTTCTTATTTCTTTCTTACTTCATTCTTTCTTTCTTCTTTCTTACATCTTTCCAAATTCTTTCTAACTTCTTTCTTTCTTCTTTCTTTCTTCTTTCATTCTTACTTCTTTCTTACTTCTTTCTTCCTTCTTTCCTTCTTACTTCTTTCTTACTTCTTTCTTACTTCTTTCGTACTTCATTCTTACTTCTTTCTTTCTTACTTCTTTCTTACTTCTTTCGTTCTTCTTTCATTCTTACTTCTTTCTTACTTCTTTCTTACTTCTTTCTTACTTCTTTCTTACTTCTTTCTTTCTTCTTTCTTACTTCTTTCTTTCTTCTTTCTTTCTTCTTTCTTACTTCTTTCTTACTTCTTTCTAACTTCTTTCTTACTTCTTTTTTACTTCTTTCTTACTTCTTTCTAACTTCTTTCTTTCTTCTTTCTTACTTCTTTCTTACTTCTTTCTTACTTCTTTCATTGTTACTTCTTTCTTACTTCTTTCTTACTTCTTTCTTACTTCTTTCTTACTTCTTTCTTACTTCTTTCTTTCTTCTTTCTTTCTTCTTTCTTTCTTCTTTCTTTCTTACTTCTTTCTTACTCCTTTCTTACTTCTCTCTTTCTTCTTTCTTTCTTCTTTCTTACTTCTTTCTTTCTTACTTCTTTCTTACTTCTTTCTTACTTCTTTCCTACTTCTTTCATTCTTACTTCCTTCTTACTTCTTTCTTTCTTCCTTCTTTCTTACTACTTTCTTACTTCTTTCTTACTTCTTTATTACTTCTTTCTAACTTCTTTCTTTCTTCTTGCTTTCTCACTTCTTTCTTACTTCTTTCTTACTTCTTTCTTTCTTACTTCTTTCTTACTTCTTTTTTACTTCTTTCTTACTTCTCTCTAACTTCTTTCTTTCTTCTTTCTTTCTTCTTTCATTCTTACTTCTTTCTTACTTCTTTCTTTCTTACTTCTTTCTTACTTCTTTCTTACTTCTTTCTTTCTTTCTTCTTTCTTACTTATTTCTTACTTCTTTCTTACTTCTTTCTTACTTCTTTCTTACTTCTTTCTTACTTCTTTCTTCTTTCTTTCTTACTTCTTTCTTACTTCTTTCTTACTTCTTTCTTACTTCTTTCTTACTTCTTTCTTTCTTCTTTCTTACTTCTTTCTTACTTCTTTCTTACTTCTTTCTTACTTCTTTCTGACGTCTTTCTTACTTCTTTATTTCTTACTTCTATCTTACTTCTTTCTAACTTCTTTCTTTCTTCTTTCTTTCTTCTTTCATTCTTACTTCTTTCTTACTTCTTTCTTACTTCTTTCCTTCTTACGTCTTTCTTACTTCTTTCTTAATTCTTTCGTACTTCATTCTTACTTCTTTCTTTCTTACTTCTTTCTTACTTCTTTCTTTCTTCTTTCATTCTTACTTCTTTCTTACTTCTTTCTTACTTCTTTCTTACTTCTTTCTTTCTTACTTCTTTCTTACTTCTTTCGTACTTCTTTCTTACTTACTTCTTTCTTACTGCTTTCTTACTTCTTTCTTACTTCTATCTTACTTCTTTCTTACTTCTTTCTTCTTTCTGACTTCTTACTTCTTTGTTCTTTCTTTCTTACTACTTTCTTACTTCTTTCTTACTTCTTTCTTACTTCTTTCTAACTTCTTTCTTACTTCTTTCTTTCTTCTTTCTTTCTTCTTTCATTCTCACTTCTTTCTTACTTCTTTCTTACTTCTTTCGTACTTCTTTCTTACTTCTTTCTTTCTTCTTTCTTTATTCTTTCCTTCTTCTTTCTTACTTCTTTCTTACTTCTTTCTTACTTCTTTCTGACTTCTTTCTTACTTCTTACTTCTTTCATTCTTACTTCCTTCTTACTTCTTTCTTTCTTCCTTCTTTCTTACTACTTTCTTACTTCTTTCTTACTTCTTTATTACTTCTTTCTAACTTCTTTCTTTCTTCTTGCTTTCTCACTTCTTTCTTACTTCTTTCTTACTTCTTTCTTTCTTACTTCTTTCTTACTTCTTTTTTACTTCTTTCTTACTTCTCTCTAACTTCTTTCTTTCTTCTTTCTTTCTTCTTTCATTCTTACTTCTTTCTTACTTCTTTCTTTCTTACTTCTTTCTTACTTCTTTCTTACTTCTTTCTTTCTTTCTTCTTTCTTACTTATTTCTTACTTCTTTCTTACTTCTTTCTTACTTCTTTCTTACTTCTTTCTTCTTCTCTTCTTCTTTCTTACTTCTTTCTTCTTCTTACTTCTTTCTTACTTCTTTCTTACTTCTTTCTTTTCTTCTTTTTTACTTCTTTCTTACTTCTTTCTTACTTCTTTCTGACGTCTTTCTTACTTCTTTATTTCTTACTTCTTTCTTACTTCTTTCTAACTTCTTTCTTTCTTCTTTCTTTCTTCTTTCATTCTTACTTCTTTCTTACTTCTTTCTTACTTCTTTCCTTCTTACGTCTTTCTTACTTCTTTCTTAATTCTTTCGTACTTCATTCTTACTTCTTTCTTTCTTACTTCTTTCTTACTTCTTTCTTTCTTCTTTCATTCTTACTTCTTTCTTACTTCTTTCTTACTTCTTTCTTACTTCTTTCTTTCTTACTTCTTTCTTACTTCTTTCGTACTTCTTTCTTACTTACTTTTTTCTTACTTCTTTCTTACTTCTTTCTTACTTCTATCTTACTTCTTTCTTACTTCTTTCTTCTTTCTGACTTCTTACTTCTTTGTTCTTTCTTTCTTACTACTTTCTTACTTCTTTCTTACTTCTTTCTTACTTCTTTCGTACTTCTTTCTTACTTCTTTCTTTCTTCTTTCTTTCTTCTTTCATTCTCACTTCTTTCTTACTTCTTTCTTACTTCTTTCGTACTTCTTTCTTACTTCTTTCTTTCTTCTTTCTTTATTCTTTCCTTCTTCTTTCTTACTTCTTTCTTACTTCTTTCTTACTTCTTTCTAACTTCTTTCTTACTTCTTTCTTACTTCTTTTTTACTTCTTTCTTACTTCTTTTTTACTTCTTTCTTACTTCTTTCTTTCTTCTTTCATTCTTACTTCTTTCTTACTTCTTTCTTCCTTCTTTCCTTCTTACTTCTTTCTTACTTCTTTCTTACTTCTTTCGTACTTCATTCTTACTTCTTTCTTTCTTACTTCTTTCTTACTTCTTTCTTTCTTCTTTCATTCTTACTTCTTTCTTACTTCTTTCTTACTTCTTTCTTACTTCTTTCTTTCTTCTTTCTTACTTCTTTCTTTCTTCTTTCTTACTTCTTTCTTTCTTCTTTCTTACTTCTTTCTTTCTTCTTTCTTACTTCTTTCTTACTTCTTTCTGACTTCTTTCTTACTTCTTTATTTCTTACTTCTTTCTTACTTCTTTCTTACTTCTTTCTTACTTCTTTCTTCATTCCTTCTTACTTCTTTTTACTTCTTTCTTACTTCTTTCTTACTTCTTTCTTTCTTCTCTATTTCTTCTCTCTTTCTTCTTTCTTTCTTCTTTCTTTCTTCTTTCTTTCTTACTTCTTTCTTACTTCTTTCTTACTTCTTTCTTTCTTTCTTCTTGCTTTCTTCTTTCTTTCTTATTTCTAAATTCTTTCTAACTTCTTTCTTATTTCTTTCTTACTTCATTCTTTCTTTCTTCTTTCTTACATCTTTCCAAATTCTTTCTAACTTCTTTCTTTCTTCTTTCTTTCTTCTTTCATTCTTACTTCTTTCTTACTTCTTTCTTCCTTCTTTCCTTCTTACTTCTTTCTTACTTCTTTCTTACTTCTTTCGTACTTCATTCTTACTTCTTTCTTTCTTACTTCTTTCTTACTTCTTTCTTTCTTCTTTCATTCTTACTTCTTTCTTACTTCTTTCTTACTTCTTTCTTACTTCTTTCTTTCTTCTTTCTTACTTCTTTCTTTCTTCTTTCTTACTTCTTTCTTTCTTCTTTCTTACTTCTTTCTGACTTCTTTCTTACTTCTTTCTTACTTCTTTCTGACTTCTTTCTTACTTCTTTATTTCTTACTTCTTTCTTACTTCTTTCTTACTTCTTTCTTACTTCTTTCTTCATTCCTTCTTACTTCTTTTTACTTCTTTCTTACTTCTTTCTTACTTCTTTCTTTCTTCTTTCTTTCTTCCTATTTCTTCTCTCTTTCTTCTCTCTTTCTTCTTTCTTTCTTCTTTCTTACTTCTTTCTTTCTTTCTTCTTTCTTACTTCTTTCTTACTTCTTTCTTTCTTTTTTCTTGCTTTCTTATTTCTTTCTTATTTCTAAATTCTTTCTAACTTCTTTCTAACTTCTTTCTTATTTCTTTCTTACTTCATTCTTTCTTTCTTCTTTCTTACATCTTTCCAACTTCTTTCTAACTTCTTTCTTACTTCTTTCTTACTTCTTTCTTTCTTACTTCTTTCTTACTTCTTTCGTACTTCTTTCTTACTTACTTCTTTCTTACTTCTTTCTTACTTCTTTCTTACTTCTATCTTACTTCTTTCTTACTTCTTTCTTCTTTCTGACTTCTTACTTCTTTCTTCTTTCTTTCTTACTTCTTTCTTACTTCTTTCTTACTTCTTTCTAACTTCTTTCTTACTTCTTTCTTTCTTCTTTCTTTCTTCTTTCATTCTCACTTCTTTCTTACTTCTTTCTTACTTCTTTCTTTCTTACTTCTTTCTTACTTCTTTCGTACTTCTTTTTTCTTCTTTCTTTCTTCTTTCTTTCTTCTTTCTTTCTTACTTCTTTCTTACTCCTTTCTTACTTCTCTCTTTCTTCTTTCTTTCTTCTTTCTTACTTCTTTCTTTCTTCTTTCTTACTTCTTTCTTACTTCTTTCTTTCTTACTTCTTTCTTACTTCTTTCTTACTTCTTTCTTTCTTCCTTCTTTCTCACTTCTTTCTTACCTCTTTCTTACTTCTTTCTTCTTTCTTTCTTACTTCTTTCTTACTTCTTTCTTTCTTCTTTCTTACTTCTTTCTTTCTTCTTTCTTACTTATTTCTTTCTTCTTTCTTACTTCTTTCTTACTTCTTTCTTACTTCTTTCGTAATTCTTTCTGACTTCTTTCTTACTTCTTTCTTTTTTCTTTCTTACTTCTTTCTTCATTCCTTCTTACTTCTTTCTTACTACTTTCTTACTTCTTTCTTACTTCTTTCTTACTTCTTTCTTTCTTCTTTTTCTCTCTTTCTTCTTTCTTTCTTCTTTCTTTCTTCTTTCTTTCTTCTTTCTTACTTCTTTCTTACTTCTTTCTTACTTCTTTCTTACTTCTTTCTTACTTCTTCCTAACTTCTTTCTTACTTCTTTCTTACTTCTTTCTAACTTCTTTCTTACTTCTTTCTTACCTCTTTCTTACTTCTTTCTAACTTCTTTCTTTCTTCTTCCTTTCTTCTTTCTTTCTTCTTTCTTTCTTCTTTCTTTCTTACTTATTTCTTACTTCTTTCTTACTTCTTTCTCTCTTCTTTCTTTCTTACTTCTTTCGTACTTCTTTCTTACTTCTTTATTCTTTCTTTCTTACTTCTTTCTTACTTTTTTCTTACTTCTTTCTTACTTGTTTCTTACTTCTTTCTTACTTCTATCTAACGTCTTTTTTCTTCTTTCTTTCTTCTTTCTTTCTTCTTTCTTTCTTACTTCTTTCTTACTTCTTTTTTTCTTACTTCTTTCTTACTTCTTTTTTACTTCATTCTTACTTCTTTCTTTCTTCTTTCTTTCTTCTTTCTTTCTTCTTTCATTCTTACTACTTTCATACTTCTTTCTTACTTCTTTCTTTCTTACTTCTTTCTTACTTCTTTCTTACTTCTTTCGTACTTCTTTCTTACTTCTTTCTTTCTTACTTCTTTCTTACTTCTTTCTTACTTCTTTCTTACTTCTTTCTTCATTCCTTCTTACTTCTTTCTTACTTCTTTCTTACTTCTTTCTTACTTCTTTCTTTCTTATTTCTTTCTTTCTTCTTGCTTTCTTCTTTCTTTCTTATTTCTAAATTCTTTCTATCTTCTTTCTAACTTCTTTCTTACTTCTTTCTTACTTCTTTCTTAATTCTTTCTTACTTCTTTCTTACATCTTTCTTACTTCTTTCTTTCTTCTTTCTTAATTCTTTCTTTCTTCTTTCTTACTTGTTTCTTTCTTCTTTCTTTCTTCTTTCTTACTTCTTTCTTACTTCTTTATTCTTTCTTTCTTACTTCTTTCTTACTTCTTTCTTACTTCTTTCTTACTTGTTTCTTTCTTCTTTCTTTCTTCTTTCTTATTTCTTTCTTACTTACTTCTTTCTTACTTCTTTCTTACTTTTTTCTTACTTCTTTCTTACTTGTTTCTTACTTCTTTCTTACTTCTATCTAACGTCTTTTTTCTTCTTTCTTTCTTCTTTCTTTCTTCTTTCTTTCTTACTTCTTTCTTACTTCTTTTTTTCTTACTTCTTTCTTACTTCTTTCTTACTTCTTTCTTACTTCTTTCTTACTTCTTTCTTTCTTCTTTCATTCTTCTTTCTTAATTCTTTCTTTCTTAATTCTTTCTTACTTATTTCTTACTTCTTTCTTACTTCTTTCCTACTTCTTTCCTACTTCTTTCTTACTTCTTTCTTACTTCTTTTTTCTTCTTTATTTCTTCTTTCTTTCTTCTTTCTTTCTTACTTCTTTCTTACTTCTTTCTTACTTCTTTCTTTCTTACTTCTTTCTTACTTCTTTCTTAATTCTTTCATACTTCTTTATTTCTTACTTCTTTCTTACTTCTTTCTTACTTCTTTCTTAATTCTTTCTTACTTCTTTCTTACATCTTTCTTACTTCTTTCTTTCTTCTTTCTTAATTCTTTCTTTCTTCTTTCTTACTTCTTTCTTACTTCTTTCTTTCTTCTTTCTTAATTCTTTCATTCTTCTTTCTTACTTCTTTCTTACTTCTTTCTTTCTTCTTTCTTTCTTCTTTCTTACTTCTTTCTTTCTTACTTCTTTCTTTCTTACTTCTTACTTCTTTCTTACTTCTTTCTTACTTCTTTCTTAATTCTTTCTTACTTCTTTCTTACTTCTTTCTAACTTCTTTTTTCTTCTATCTTTCTTCTTTCTTTCTTGTTTCTTTCTTACTTCTTTCTTACTTCTTTCTTACTTCTTTCTTACTTCTTTCTTCTTTCTTTCTTACTTCTTTCTTTCTTCTTTCTTACTTCTTTCTTTCTTACTTCTTTCTTACTTCTTTCTTACTTCTTTGTTTCTTTCTTCTTTCTTTCTTCTTTCTTACTTCTTTCTTTCTTACTTCTTTCTTTCTTCTTTCTTACTTCTTTCTTACTTCTTTCTTACTTCTTTCGTACTTCTTTTTTCTTCTTTGTTTCTTCTTTCTTTCTTACTTCTTTCTTTCTTACATCTTTCTTACTTCTTTCGTACTTCTTTCATACTTCTTTCTTTCTTACTTCTTTCTTACTTCTTTCTTTCTTTCTTCTTGCTTTCTTCTTTCTTTCTTATTTCTAAATTCTTTCTAACTTCTTTCTAACTTCTTTCTTACTTCTTTCTTACTTCTTTCTTACTTCTTTCTTAATTCTTTCTTACTTCTTTCTTACTTCTTTCTTACTTCTTTCGTACTTCTTTCTTGCTTCTTTCTTAGATCTTTCTTACTTCTTTCTTTCATCTTTCTTAATTGTTTCTTTCTTCTTTCTTACTTCTTTCTTACTTCTTTCTTTCTTCTTTCTTTCTTCTCTATTTCTTCTCTCTTTCTTCTTTCTTTCTTCTTTCGTTCTTCTTTCTTTCTTACTTCTTTCTTACTTCTTTCTTACTTTCTTTCTTTCTTCTTCCTTTCTTCTTTATTTCTTATTTCTAAATTCTTTCTAACTTCTTTCTAATTTCTTTCTTATTTCTTTCTTACTTCATTCTTTCTTTCTTCTTTCTTACATCTTTCTAACTTCTTTCTAACTTTTTTCTTACTTCTTTCTTTCTTCTTTCTTACTTCTTTCTTACTTCTTTCTTACTTCTTTCTCTCTTCTTTCTTACTTCTTTCGTACTTCTTTCTTTCTTTCTTCTTTCTTACTTCTTTCTTACTTCTTTCTTACTTCTTTCTTACTTCTTTCTTCTTTCTTACTTCTTTCTTACTTCTTTCTTACTTCTTTCTTACTTCTTTCTTACTTCTTTCTTACTTCTTTCTTTCTTACTTCTTTCTTTCTTCTTTCTTACTTCTTTCTTACTTCTTTCTTACTTCTTTCTGACTTCTTACTTCTTTCTTCTTTCTTTCTTACTTCTTTCTTATTTCTTTGTTACTTCTTTCTTTCTTACTTCTTTCTTACTTCTTTCCTACCTCTTTCTTACTTCTTTCTTTTTTCTTTCTTACTTCTTTCTTACTTCTTTCTTCCTTCTTTCTTACTTCTTTCTTACTTCTTTTTTACATCTTTCTTTCTTCTTTCTTAATTCTTTCTTTCTCCTTTCTTACTTCTTTCTTGCTTCTTTCGTACTTCTTTCTTACTTCTCTCTTTCTTATTTCTTTCTTCTTTCTTACTTCTTTCTTTATTACGTCTTTCTTACTTCTTTCTTACCTCTTTCTTACTTCTTTCTTACTTCTTTCTTACTTCTTTCGTACTTCTTTCATACTTCTTTCTTTCTTACTTCTTTCTTACTTCTTTCTTACTTCTTTCTTACTTCTTTCTTACTTCTTTCTTCTTTCTTTCTTACTTCTTTCTTACTTCTTTCTTACTTCTTTCTTTCTTCTTTCTTACTTCTTTCTTTCTTGTTTCTTACTTCTTTCTTACTTCTTTCTTACTTCTTTCTTACTTCTTTCTGACTTCTTTCTTACTTCTTTCTTCTTTCTTTCTTTCTTCTTTCTTACTTTTTTCTTACTTCTTTCTTACTTCTTTCTTACTTCTTTCTAACTTCTTTCTTACTTCTTTCTTACTTCTTTTTTACTTCTTTCTTACTTCTTTCTAACTTCTTTCTTTCTTCTTTCTTTCTTCTTTCATTCTTACTTCTTTCTTACTTCTTTCTTTCTTCTTTCTTTATTCTTTCCTTCTTCTTTCTTACTTCTTTCTTACTTCTTTCTTACTTCTTTCTAACTTCTTTCTTACTTCTTTCTTACTTCTTTTTTACTTCTTTCTTACTTCTTTTTTACTTCTTTCTTACTTCTTTCTTTCTTCTTTCTTACTTCTTTCTTTCTTCTTTCTTACTTCTTTCTTTCTTCTTTCTTACTTCTTTCTTTTTTCTTTCTTACTTCTTTCTTACTTCTTTCTGACTTCTTTCTTACTTCTTTATTTCTTACTTCTTTCTTACTTCTTTCTTACTTATTTCTTACTTCTTTCTTCATTCCTTCTTACTTCTTTTTACTTCTTTCTTACTTCTTTCTTACTTCTTTCTTTCTTCTTTCTTTCTTCTCTATTTCTTCTCTCTTTCTTCTTTCTTTCTTCTTTCTTTCTTCTTTCTTTCTTACTTATTTCTTACTTCTTTCTTACTTCTTTCTTTCTTTCTTCTTGCTTTCTTCTTTCTTTCTTATTTCTAAATTCTTTCTAACTTCTTTCTAACTTCTTTCTTATTTCTTTCTTACTTCATTCTTTCTTTCTTCTTTCTTACATCTTTCCAACTTCTTTCTAACTTCTTTCTTACTTCTTTCTTACTTCTTTCTTACTTCTTTCTTTCTTACTTCTTTCTTACTTCTTTCGTACTTCTTTCTTACTTACTTCTTTCTTACTTCTTTCTTACTTCTATATTACTTCTTTCTTACTTCTTTCTTCTTTCTGACTTCTTACTTCTTTGTTCTTTCTTTCTTACTTCTTTCTTACTTCTTTCTTACTTCTTTCTTACTTCTTTCTAACTTCTTTCTTACTTCTTTCTTTCTTCTTTCTTTCTTCTTTCATTCTCACTTCTTTCTTACTTCTTTCTTACTTCTTTCTTTCTTACTTCTTTCTTACTTCTTTCGTACTTCTTTCTTACTTCTTTCTTTCTTCTTTCTTTATTCTTTCCTTCTTCTTTCTTACTTCTTTCTTACTTCTTTCTTACTTCTTTCTGACTTCTTTCTTACTTCTTTCTTCTTTCTTTCTTTCTTCTTTCTTACTTCTTTCTTACTTCTTTCTTACTTCTTTCTAACTTCTTTCTTACTTCTTTCTTACTTCTTTTTTACTTCTTTCTTACTTCTTTCTAACTTCTTTCTTTCTTCTTTCTTTCTTCTTTCATTCTTACTTCTTTCTTACTTCTTTCTTCCTTCTTTCCTTCTTACTTCTTACTTACTTCTTTCTTACTTCTTTCGTACTTCATTCTTACTTCTTTCTTTCTTACTTCTTTCTTACTTCTTTCTTTCTTCTTTCATTCTTACTTCTTTCTTACTTCTTTCTTACTTCTTTCTTACTTCTTTCTTTCTTCTTTCTTACTTCTTTCTTTCTTCTTTCTTACTTCTTTCTTTCTTCTTTCTTACTTCTTTCTTTCTTCTTTCTTACTTCTTTCTTACTTCTTTCTGACTTCTTTCTTACTTCTTTATTTCTTACTTCTTTCTTACTTCTTTCTTACTTCTTTCTTCATTCCTTCTTACTTCTTTTTACTTCTTTCTTACTTCTTTCTTACTTCTTTCTTTCTTCTTTCTTTCTTCTCTATTTCTTCTCTCTTTCTTCTCTCTTTCTTCGTTCTTTCTTCTTTCTTACTTCTTTCTTTCTTTCTTCTTTCTTACTTCTTTCTTACTTCTTTCTTTCTTTTTTCTTGCTTTCTTATTTCTTTCTTATTTCTAAATTCTTTCTAACTTCTTTCTACCTTCTTTCTTATTTCTTTCTTACTTCATTCTTTCTTTCTTCTTTCTTACATCTTTCCAACTTCTTTCTAACTTCTTTCTTACTTCTTTCTTACTTCTTTCTTACTTCTTTCTTCTTTCTATCTTACTTCTTTCTTACTTCTTTCGTACTTCTTTCTTACTTACTTCTTTCTTACTTCTTTCTTATTCTTTCTTACTTCTATCTTCTTTCTTACTTCTTTCTTCTTTCTGACTTCTTACTTCTTACTTCTTTCTTCTTTCTTTCTTACTTCTTTCTTACTTCTTTCTTACTTCTTTCTAACTTCTTTCTTACTTCTTTCTTTCTTCTTTCTTTCTTCTTTCATTCTCACTTCTTTCTTACTTCTTTCTTACTTCTTTCTTTCTTACTTCTTTCTTACTTCTTTCGTACTTCTTTCTTACTTACTTCTTTCTTACTTCTTTCTTACTTCTTTCTTACTTCTATCTTACTTCTTTCTTACTTCTTTCTTCTTTCTGACTTCTTACTTCTTTGTTCTTTCTTTCTTACTTCTTTCTTACTTCTTTCTTACTTCTTTCTTTCTTCTTTCTAACTTCTTTCTTACTTCTTTCTTTCTTCTTTCTTTCTTCTTTCATTCTCACTTCTTTCTTACTTCTTTCTTACTTCTTTCTTTCTTACTTCTTTCTTACTTCTTTCGTACTTCTTTCTTACTTCTTTCTTTCTTCTTTCTTTATTCTTTCCTTCTTCTTTCTTACTTCTTTCTTACTTCTTTCTTACTTCTTTCTGACTTCTTTCTTACTTCTTTCTTCTTTCTTTCTTCTATCTTACTTCTTTCTTACTTCTTTCTTACTTCTTTCTAACTTCTATCTTACTTCTTTCTTACTTCTTTTTTACTTCTTTCTTACTTCTTTCTAACTTCTTTCTTTCTTCTTTCTTTCTTCTTTCATTCTTACTTCTTTCTTACTTCTTTCTTCCTTCTTTCCTTCTTACTTCTTTCTTACTTCTTTCTTACTTCTTTCGTACTTCATTCTTACTTCTTTCTTTCTTACTTCTTTCTTACTTCTTTCTTTCTTCTTTCATTCTTACTTCTTTCTTACTTCTTTCTTACTTCTTTCTTACTTCTTTCTTTCTTCTTTCTTACTTCTTTCTTTCTTCTTTCTTACTTCTTTCTTTCTTCTTTCTTACTTCTTTCTTTCTTCTTTCTTACTTCTTTCTTACTTCTTTCTGACTTCTTTCTTACTTCTTTATTTCTTACTTCTTTCTTACTTCTTTCTTACTTCTTTCTTACTTCTTTCTTCATTCCTTCTTACTTCTTTTTACTTCTTTCTTACTTCTTTCTTACTTCTTTCTTTCTTCTTTCTTTCTTCTCTATTTCTTCTCTCTTTCTTCTCTCTTTCTTCTTTCTTTCTTCTTTCTTACTTCTTTCTTTCTTTCTTCTTTCTCACTTCTTTCTTACTTCTTTCTTTCTTTTTTCTTGCTTTCTTATTTCTTTCTTATTTCTAAATTCTTTCTAACTTCTTTCTAACTTCTTTCTTATTTCTTTCTTACTTCATTCTTTCTTTCTTCTTTCTTACATCTTTCCAACTTCTTTCTAACTTCTTTCTTACTTCTTTCTTACTTCTTTCTTACTTCTTTCTTTCTTACTTCTTTCTTACTTCTTTCGTACTTCTTTCTTACTTACTTCTTTCTTACTTCTTTCTTACTTCTTTCTTACTTCTATCTTACTTCTTTCTTACTTCTTTCTTCTTTCTGACTTCTTACTTCTTACTTCTTTCTTCTTTCTTTCTTACTTCTTTCTTACTTCTTTCTTACTTCTTTCTAACTTCTTTCTTACTTCTTTCTTTCTTCTTTCTTTCTTCTTTCATTCTCACTTCTTTCTTACTTCTTTCTTACTTCTTTCTTTCTTACTTCTTTCTTACTTCTTTCGTACTTCTTTCTTTCTTACTTCTTTCTTACTTCTTTCTTACTTCTATCTTACTTCTTTCTTACTTCTTTCTTCTTTCTGACTTCTTACTTCTTTGTTCTTTCTTTCTTACTTCTTTCTTACTTCTTTCTTACTTCTTTCTTACTTCTTTCTAACTTCTTTCTTACTTCTTTCTTTCTTCTTTCTTTCTTCTTTCATTCTCACTTCTTTCTTACTTCTTTCTTACTTCTTTCTTTCTTACTTCTTTCTTACTTCTTTCTTACTTCTTTCTGACTTCTTTCTTACTTCTTTCTTCTTTCTTTCTTTCTTCTTTCTTACTTCTTTCTTACTTCTTTCTTACTTCTTTCTAACTTCTTTCTTACTTCTTTCTTACTTCTTTTTTACTTCTTTCTTACTTCTTTCTAACTTCTTTCTTTCTTCTTTCTTTCTTCTTTCATTCTTACTTCTTTCTTACTTCTTTCTTCCTTCTTTCCTTCTTACTTCTTTCTTACTTCTTTCTTACTTCTTTCTTACTTCTTTCGTACTTCATTCTTACTTCTTTCTTTCTTACTTCTTTCTTACTTCTTTCTTTCTTCTTTCATTCTTACTTCTTTCTTACTTCTTTCTTACTTCTTTCTTACTTCTTTCTTTCTTCTTTCTTCTTTCTTTCTTCTTTCTTACTTCTTTCTTTCTTCTTTCTTACTTCTTTCTTTCTTCTTTCTTACTTCTTTCTTACTTCTTTCTGACTTCTTTCTTACTTCTTTATTTCTTACTTCTTTCTTACTTCTTTCTTACTTCTTTCTTACTTCTTTCTTCATTCCTTCTTACTTCTTTTTACTTCTTTCTTACTTCTTTCTTACTTCTTTCTTTCTTCTTTCTTTCTTCTCTATTTCTTCTCTCTTTCTTCTCTCTTTCTTCTTTCTTTCTTCTTTCTTACTTCTTTCTTTCTTTCTTCTTTCTTACTTCTTTCTTACTTCTTTCTTTCTTTTTTCTTGCTTTCTTATATCTTTCTTATTTCTAAATTCTTTCTAACTTCTTTCTAACTTCTTTCTTATTTCTTTCTTACTTCATTCTTTCTTTCTTCTTTCTTACATCTTTCCAACTTCTTTCTAACTTCTTTCTTACTTCTTTCTTACTTCTTTCTTTCTTCTTTCTTTCTTACTTCTTTCTTACTTCTTTCGTACTTCTTTCTTACTTACTTCTTTCTTACTTCTCTCTTACTTCTATCTTACTTCTTTCTTACTTCTTTCTTCTTTCTGACTTCTTACTTCTTACTTCTTTCTTCTTTCTTTCTTACTTCTTTCTTACTTCTTTCTTACTTCTTTCTAACTTCTTTCTTACTTCTTTCTTTCTTCTTTCTTTCTTCTTTCATTCTCACTTCTTTCTTACTTCTTTCTTACTTCTTTCTTTCTTACTTCTTTCTTACTTCTTTCGTACTTCTTTCTTACTTCTTTCTTTCTTCTTTCTTTATTCTTTCCTTCTTCTTTCTTACTTCTTTCTTACTTCTTTCGTACTTCTTTTTTCTTCTTTCTTTCTTCTTTCTTTCTTCTTTCTTTCTTACTTCTTTCTTACTCCTTTCGTACTTCTTTCATACTTCTTTCTTTCTTACTTCTTTCTTACTTTTTTCTTTCTTCTTTCTTACTTCTTTCTTACTTCTTTCTTACTTCTTTCTTACTTCTTTCTTCCTTCTTTCTAACTTCTTTCTTACTTCTTTCTTACTTCTTTCTAACTTCTTTCTTTCTTCTTCCTTTCTTCTTTCTTTCTTACTTCTTTCTTACTTCTTTCTTACTTCTTTCTTACTTCTTTCTAACTTCTTTCTTACTTCTTTCTTACTTCTTTTTTACTTCTTTCTTACTTCTTTCTAACTTCTTTCTTTCTTCTTTCTTTCTTCTTTCATTCTTACTTCTTTCTTACTTCTTTCTTTCTTCTTTCTTTATTCTTTCCTTCTTCTTTCTTACTTCTTTCTTACTTCTTTCTTACTTCTTTCTAACTTCTTTCTTACTTCTTTCTTACTTCTTTTTTACTTCTTTCTTACTTCTTTTTTACTTCTTTCTTACTTCTTTCTTTCTTCTTTCTTACTTCTTTCTTTCTTCTTTCTTACTTCTTTCTTTCTTCTTTCTTACTTCTTTCTTTCTTACTTCTTTCTTACTTCTTTCGTACTTCTTTCTTACTTACTTCTTTCTTACTTCTTTCTTACTTCTTTCTTACTTCTATATTACTTCTTTCTTACTTCTTTCTTCTTTCTGACTTCTTACTTCTTTGTTCTTTCTTTCTTACTTCTTTCTTACTTCTTTCTTACTTCTTTCTTACTTCTTTCTAACTTCTTTCTTACTTCTTTCTTTCTTCTTTCTTTCTTCTTTCATTCTCACTTCTTTCTTACTTCTTTCTTACTTCTTTCTTTCTTACTTCTTTCTTACTTCTTTCGTACTTCTTTCTTACTTCTTTCTTTCTTCTTTCTTTATTCTTTCCTTCTTCTTTCTTACTTCTTTCTTACTTCTTTCTTACTTCTTTCTGACTTCTTTCTTACTTCTTTCTTCTTTCTTTCTTTCTTCTTTCTTACTTCTTTCTTACTTCTTTCTTACTTCTTTCTAACTTCTTTCTTACTTCTTTCTTACTTCTTTTTTACTTCTTTCTTACTTCTTTCTAACTTCTTTCTTTCTTCTTTCTTTCTTCTTTCATTCTTACTTCTTTCTTACTTCTTTCTTCCTTCTTTCCTTCTTACTTCTTACTTACTTCTTTCTTACTTCTTTCGTACTTCATTCTTACTTCTTTCTTTCTTACTTCTTTCTTACTTCTTTCTTTCTTCTTTCATTCTTACTTCTTTCTTACTTCTTTCTTACTTCTTTCTTACTTCTTTCTTTCTTCTTTCTTACTTCTTTCTTTCTTCTTTCTTACTTCTTTCTTTCTTCTTTCTTACTTCTTTCTTTCTTCTTTCTTACTTCTTTCTTACTTCTTTCTGACTTCTTTCTTACTTCTTTATTTCTTACTTCTTTCTTACTTCTTTCTTACTTCTTTCTTACTTCTTTCTTCATTCCTTCTTACTTCTTTTTACTTCTTTCTTACTTCTTTCTTACTTCTTTCTTTCTTCTTTCTTTCTTCTCTATTTCTTCTCTCTTTCTTCTCTCTTTCTTCGTTCTTTCTTCTTTCTTACTTCTTTCTTTCTTTCTTCTTTCTTACTTCTTTCTTACTTCTTTCTTTCTTTTTTCTTGCTTTCTTATTTCTTTCTTATTTCTAAATTCTTTCTAACTTCTTTCTACCTTCTTTCTTATTTCTTTCTTACTTCATTCTTTCTTTCTTCTTTCTTACATCTTTCCAACTTCTTTCTAACTTCTTTCTTACTTCTTTCTTACTTCTTTCTTACTTCTTTCTTCTTTCTATCTTACTTCTTTCTTACTTCTTTCGTACTTCTTTCTTACTTACTTCTTTCTTACTTCTTTCTTATTCTTTCTTACTTCTATCTTCTTTCTTACTTCTTTCTTCTTTCTGACTTCTTACTTCTTACTTCTTTCTTCTTTCTTTCTTACTTCTTTCTTACTTCTTTCTTACTTCTTTCTAACTTCTTTCTTACTTCTTTCTTTCTTCTTTCTTTCTTCTTTCATTCTCACTTCTTTCTTACTTCTTTCTTACTTCTTTCTTTCTTACTTCTTTCTTACTTCTTTCGTACTTCTTTCTTACTTACTTCTTTCTTACTTCTTTCTTACTTCTTTCTTACTTCTATCTTACTTCTTTCTTACTTCTTTCTTCTTTCTGACTTCTTACTTCTTTGTTCTTTCTTTCTTACTTCTTTCTTACTTCTTTCTTACTTCTTTCTTACTTCTTTCTAACTTCTTTCTTACTTCTTTCTTTCTTCTTTCTTTCTTCTTTCATTCTCACTTCTTTCTTACTTCTTTCTTACTTCTTTCTTTCTTACTTCTTTCTTACTTCTTTCGTGCTTCTTTCTTACTTCTTTCTTTCTTCTTTCTTTATTCTTTCCTTCTTCTTTCTTACTTCTTTCTTACTTCTTTCTTACTTCTTTCTGACTTCTTTCTTACTTCTTTCTTCTTTCTTTCTTTCTTCTTTCTTACTTCTTTCTTACTTCTTTCTTACTTCTTTCTAACTTCTTTCTTACTTCTTTCTTACTTCTTTTTTACTTCTTTCTTACTTCTTTCTAACTTCTTTCTTTCTTCTTTCTTTCTTCTTTCATTCTTACTTCTTTCTTACTTCTTTCTTCCTTCTTTCCTTCTTACTTCTTTCTTACTTCTTTCTTACTTCTTTCGTACTTCATTCTTACTTCTTTCTTTCTTACTTCTTTCTTACTTCTTTCTTTCTTCTTTCATTCTTACTTCTTTCTTACTTCTTTCTTACTTCTTTCTTACTTCTTTCTTTCTTCTTTCTTCTTTCTTTCTTCTTTCTTACTTCTTTCTTTCTTCTTTCTTACTTCTTTCTTTCTTCTTTCTTACTTCTTTCTTACTTCTTTCTGACTTCTTTCTTACTTCTTTATTTCTTACTTCTTTCTTACTTCTTTCTTACTTCTTTCTTACTTCTTTCTTCATTCCTTCTTACTTCTTTTTACTTCTTTCTTACTTCTTTCTTACTTCTTTCTTTCTTCTTTCTTTCTTCTCTATTTCTTCTCTCTTTCTTCTCTCTTTCTTCTTTCTTTCTTCTTTCTTACTTCTTTCTTTCTTTCTTCTTTGTTACTTCTTTCTTACTTCTTTCTTTCTTTTTTCTTGCTTTCTTATTTCTTTCTTATTTCTAAATTCTTTCTAATTTCTTTCTAACTTCTTTCTTATTTCTTTCTTACTTCATTCTTTCTTTCTTCTTTCTTACATCTTTCCAACTTCTTTCTAACTTCTTTCTTACTTCTTTCTTACTTCTTTCTTTCTTCTTTCTTTCTTACTTCTTTCTTACTTCTTTCGTACTTCTTTCTTACTTACTTCTTTCTTACTTCTTTCTTACTTCTATCTTACTTCTTTCTTCTTTCTTCTTTCTGACTTCTTACTTCTTACTTCTTTCTTCTTTCTTTCTTACTTCTTTCTTACTTCTTTCTTACTTCTTTCTTACTTCTTTCTGACTTCTTTCTTACTTCTTTCTTCTTTCTTTCTTTCTTCTTTCTTACTTCTTTCTTACTTCTTTCTTACTTCTTTCTAACTTCTTTCTTACTTCTTTCTTACTTCTTTTTTACTTCTTTCTTACTTCTTTCTAACTTCTTTCTTTCTTCTTTCTTTCTTCTTTCATTCTTACTTCTTTCTTACTTCTTTCTTCCTTCTTTCCTTCTTACTTCTTACTTACTTCTTTCTTACTTCTTTCGTACTTCATTCTTACTTCTTTCTTTCTTACTTCTTTCTTACTTCTTTCTTTCTTCTTTCATTCTTACTTCTTTCTTACTTCTTTCTTACTTCTTTCTTACTTCTTTCTTTCTTCTTTCTTACTTCTTTCTTTCTTCTTTCTTACTTCTTTCTTTCTTCTTTCTTACTTCTTTCTTTCTTCTTTCTTACTTCTTTCTTACTTCTTTCTGACTTCTTTCTTACTTCTTTATTTCTTACTTCTTTCTTACTTCTTTCTTACTTCTTTCTTACTTCTTTCTTCATTCCTTCTTACTTCTTTTTACTTCTTTCTTACTTCTTTCTTACTTCTTTCTTTCTTCTTTCTTTCTTCTCTATTTCTTCTCTCTTTCTTCTCTCTTTCTTCGTTCTTTCTTCTTTCTTACTTCTTTCTTTCTTTCTTCTTTCTTACTTCTTTCTTACTTCTTTCTTTCTTTTTTCTTGCTTTCTTATTTCTTTCTTATTTCTAAATTCTTTCTAACTTCTTTCTACCTTCTTTCTTATTTCTTTCTTACTTCATTCTTTCTTTCTTCTTTCTTACATCTTTCCAACTTCTTTCTAACTTCTTTCTTACTTCTTTCTTACTTCTTTCTTACTTCTTTCTTCTTTCTATCTTACTTCTTTCTTACTTCTTTCGTACTTCTTTCTTACTTACTTCTTTCTTACTTCTTTCTTATTCTTTCTTACTTCTATCTTCTTTCTTACTTCTTTCTTCTTTCTGACTTCTTACTTCTTACTTCTTTCTTCTTTCTTTCTTACTTCTTTCTTACTTCTTTCTTACTTCTTTCTAACTTCTTTCTTACTTCTTTCTTTCTTCTTTCTTTCTTCTTTCATTCTCACTTCTTTCTTACTTCTTTCTTACTTCTTTCTTTCTTACTTCTTTCTTACTTCTTTCGTACTTCTTTCTTACTTACTTCTTTCTTACTTCTTTCTTACTTCTTTCTTACTTCTATCTTACTTCTTTCTTACTTCTTTCTTCTTTCTGACTTCTTACTTCTTTGTTCTTTCTTTCTTACTTCTTTCTTACTTCTTTCTTACTTCTTTCTTACTTCTTTCTAACTTCTTTCTTACTTCTTTCTTTCTTCTTTCTTTCTTCTTTCATTCTCACTTCTTTCTTACTTCTTTCTTACTCCTTTCTTTCTTACTTCTTTCTTACTTCTTTCGTGCTTCTTTCTTACTTCTTTCTTTCTTCTTTCTTTATTCTTTCCTTCTTCTTTCTTACTTCTTTCTTACTTCTTTCTTACTTCTTTCTGACTTCTTTCTTACTTCTTTCTTCTTTCTTTCTTTCTTCTTTCTTACTTCTTTCTTACTTCTTTCTTACTTCTTTCTAACTTCTTTCTTACTTCTTTCTTACTTCTTTTTTACTTCTTTCTTACTTCTTTCTAACTTCTTTCTTTCTTCTTTCTTTCTTCTTTCATTCTTACTTCTTTCTTACTTCTTTCTTCCTTCTTTCCTTCTTACTTCTTTCTTACTTCTTTCTTACTTCTTTCGTACTTCATTCTTACTTCTTTCTTTCTTACTTCTTTCTTACTTCTTTCTTTCTTCTTTCATTCTTACTTCTTTCTTACTTCTTTCTTACTTCTTTCTTACTTCTTTCTTTCTTCTTTCTTCTTTCTTTCTTCTTTCTTACTTCTTTTTTCTTCTTTCTTACTTCTTTCTTTCTTCTTTCTTACTTCTTTCTTACTTCTTTCTGACTTCTTTCTTACTTCTTTATTTCTTACTTCTTTCTTACTTCTTTCTTACTTCTTTCTTACTTCTTTCTTCATTCCTTCTTACTTCTTTTTACTTCTTTCTTACTTCTTTCTTACTTCTTTCTTTCTTCTTTCTTTCTTCTCTATTTCTTCTCTCTTTCTTCTCTCTTTCTTCTTTCTTTCTTCTTTCTTACTTCTTTCTTTCTTTCTTCTTTGTTACTTCTTTCTTACTTCTTTCTTTCTTTTTTCTTGCTTTCTTATTTCTTTCTTATTTCTAAATTCTTTCTAATTTCTTTCTAACTTCTTTCTTATTTCTTTCTTACTTCATTCTTTCTTTCTTCTTTCTTACATCTTTCCAACTTCTTTCTAACTTCTTTCTTACTTCTTTCTTACTTCTTTCTTTCTTCTTTCTTTCTTACTTCTTTCTTACTTCTTTCGTACTTCTTTCTTACTTACTTCTTTCTTACTTCTTTCTTACTTCTATCTTACTTCTTTCTTCTTTCTTCTTTCTGACTTCTTACTTCTTACTTCTTTCTTCTTTCTTTCTTACTTCTTTCTTACTTCTTTCTTACTTCTTTCTAACTTCTTTCTTACTTCTTTCTTTCTTCTTTCTTTCTTCTTTCATTCTCACTTCTTTCTTACTTCTTTCTTACTTCTTTCTTTCTTACTTCTTTCTTACTTCTTTCATACTTCTTTCTTACTTCTTTCTTTCTTCTTTCTTTATTCTTTCCTTCTTCTTTCTTACTTCTTTCTTACTTCTTTCGTACTTCTTTTTTCTTCTTTCTTTCTTCTTTCTTTCTTCTTTCTTTCTTACTTCTTTCTTACTCCTTTCTTACTTCTCTCTTTCTTCTTTCTTTCTTCTTTCTTACTTTTTTCTTTCTTCTTTCTTACTTCTTTCTTACTTCTTTCTTACTTCTTTCTTACTTCTTTCTTCCTTCTTTCTAACTTCTTTCTTACTTCTTTCTTACTTCTTTCTAACTTCTTTCTTTCTTCTTCCTTTCTTCTTTCTTTCTTACTTCTTTCTTACTTCTTTCTTACTTCTTTCTTACTTCTTTCTAACTTCTTTTTTCTTCTTTCTTTCTTCTTTCTTTCTTACTTTTTTCTTTCTTACTTCTTTCTTACTTCTTTCGTACTTCTTTCATACTTCCTTCTTTCTTACTTCTTTCTTACTTCTTTCTTACTTTTTCTTACTTCTTTCTTACTTCTTTCTTTCTTCTTTCTTACTTCTTTCTTACTTCTTTCTTACTTCTTTCTTACTTCTTTCTTTCTTCTTTCTTACTACATTCTTTCTTCTTTCTTACTTCTTTCTTACTTCTTTCTGACTTCTTTCTTACTTCTTTCTTCTTTCTTTCTTACTTCTTTCTTACTGCTTTTTTACTTCTTTCTTACTTCTTTCTAACTTCTTTCTTACTTCTTTCTTACTTCTTTCTTACTTCTTTCTTACTTCTTTCTTACTTCTTTCATTCTTACTTCCTTCTTACTTCTTTCTTTCTTCCTTCTTTCTTACTACTTTCTTACTTCTTTCTTACTTCTTTATTACTTCTTTCTAACTTCTTTCTTTCTTCTTGCTTTCTTACTTCTTTCTTACTTCTTTCTTACTTCTTTCTTTCTTACTTCTTTCTTACTTCTTTTTTACTTCTTTCTTACTTCTCTCTAACTTCTTTCTTTCTTCTTTCTTTCTTCTTTCATTCTTACTTCTTTCTTACTTCTTTCTTTCTTACTGCTTTCTTACTTCTTTCTTACTTCTTTCTTTCTTTCTTCTTTCTTACTTCTTTCTTACTTCTTTCTTACTTCTTTCTTACTTCTTTCTTACTTCTTTCTTACTTCTTTCTTCTTTCTTTCTTACTTCTTTCTTACTTCTTTCTTACTTCTTTCTTACTTCTTTCTTACTTCTTTCTTTCTTCTTTCTTACTTCTTTCTTACTTCTTTCTTACTTCTTTCTTACTTCTTTCTGACGTCTTTCTTACTTCTTTATTTCTTACTTCTTTCTTACTTCTTTCTAACTTCTTTCTTTCTTCTTTCTTTCTTCTTTCATTCTTACTTCTTTCTTACTTCTTTCTTACTTCTTTCTTACTTCTTTCCTTCTTACGTCTTTCTTACTTCTTTCTTAATTCTTTCGTACTTCATTCTTACTTCTTTCTTTCTTACTTCTTTCTTACTTCTTTCTTTCTTCTTTCATTCTTACTTCTTTCTTACTTCTTTCTTACTTCTTTCATACTTCTTTTTTACTTCTTTCTTACTTCTTTCTAACTTCTTTCTTTCTTCTTTCTTTCTTCTTTCATTCTTACTTCTTTCTTACTTCTTTCTTCCTTCTTTCCTTCTTACTTCTTTCTTACTTCTTTCTTACTTCTTTCGTACTTCATTCTTACTTCTTTCTTTCTTACTTCTTTCTTACTTCTTTCTTTCTTCTTTCATTCTTACTTCTTTCTTACTTCTTTCTTACTTCTTTCTTACTTCTTTCTTTCTTCTTTCTTCTTTCTTTCTTCTTTCTTACTTCTTTCTTTCTTCTTTCTTACTTCTTTCTTTCTTCTTTCTTACTTCTTTCTTACTTCTCTCTGAATTCTTTCTTACTTCTTTATTTCTTACTTCTTTCTTACTTATTTCTTACTTCTTTCTTACTTCTTTCTTCATTCCTTCTTACTTCTTTTTACTTCTTTCTTACTTCTTTCTTACTTCTTTCTTTCTTCTTTCTTTCTTCTCTATTTCTTCTCTCTTTCTTCTCTCTTTCTTCTTTCTTTCTTCTTTCTTACTTCTTTCTTTCTTTCTTCTTTCTTACTTCTTTCTTACTTCTTTCTTTCTTTTTTCTTGCTTTCTTATTTCTTTCTTATTTCTAAATTCTTTCTAACTTCTTTCTAACTTCTTTCTTATTTCTTTCTTACTTCATTCTTTCTTTCTTCTTTCTTACATCTTTCCAACTTCTTTCTAACTTCTTTCTTACTTCTTTCTTACTTCTTTCTTTCTTCTTTCTTTCTTACTTCTTTCTTACTTCTTTCGTACTTCTTTCTTACTTACTTCTTTCTTACTTCTTTCTTACTTCTTTCTTACTTCTATCTTACTTCTTTCTTACTTCTTTCTTCTTTCTGACTTCTTACTTCTTACTTCTTTCTTCTTTCTTTCTTACTTCTTTCTTACTTCTTTCTTACTTCTTTCTAACTTCTTTCTAACTTCTTTCTTTCTTCTTCCTTTCTTCTTTCTTTCTTACTTCTTTCTTACTTCTTTCTTACTTCTTTCTTACTTCTTTCTAACTTCTTTTTTCTTCTTTCTTTCTTCTTTCTTTCTTACTTTTTTCTTTCTTACTTCTTTCTTACTTCTTTCGTACTTCTTTCATACTTCCTTCTTTCTTACTTCTTTCTTACTTCTTTCTTACTTTTTCTTACTTCTTTCTTACTTCTTTCTTTCTTCTTTCTTACTTCTTTCTTACTTCTTTCTTACTTCTTTCTTACTTCTTTCTTTCTTCTTTCTTACTACATTCTTTCTTCTTTCTTACTTCTTTCTTACTTCTTTCTGACTTCTTTCTTACTTCTTTCTTCTTTCTTTCTTACTTCTTTCTTACTGCTTTTTTACTTCTTTCTTACTTCTTTCTAACTTCTTTCTTACTTCTTTCTTACTTCTTTCTTACTTCTTTCTTACTTCTTTCTTACTTCTTTCATTCTTACTTCCTTCTTACTTCTTTCTTTCTTCCTTCTTTCTTACTACTTTCTTACTTCTTTCTTACTTCTTTATTACTTCTTTCTAACTTCTTTCTTTCTTCTTGCTTTCTTACTTCTTTCTTACTTCTTTCTTACTTCTTTCTTTCTTACTTCTTTCTTACTTCTTTTTTACTTCTTTCTTACTTCTCTCTAACTTCTTTCTTTCTTCTTTCTTTCTTCTTTCATTCTTACTTCTTTCTTACTTCTTTCTTTCTTACTGCTTTCTTACTTCTTTCTTACTTCTTTCTTTCTTTCTTCTTTCTTACTTATTTCTTACTTCTTTCTTACTTCTTTCTTACTTCTTTCTTACTTCTTTCTTACTTCTTTCTTCTTTCTTTCTTACTTCTTTCTTACTTCTTTCTTACTTCTTTCTTACTTCTTTCTTACTTCTTTCTTTCTTCTTTCTTACTTCTTTCTTACTTCTTTCTTACTTCTTTCTTACTTCTTTCTGACGTCTTTCTTACTTCTTTATTTCTTACTTCTTTCTTACTTCTTTCTAACTTCTTTCTTTCTTCTTTCTTTCTTCTTTCATTCTTACTTCTTTCTTACTTCTTTCTTACTTCTTTCTTACTTCTTTCCTTCTTACGTCTTTCTTACTTCTTTCTTAATTCTTTCGTACTTCATTCTTACTTCTTTCTTTCTTACTTCTTTCTTACTTCTTTCTTTCTTCTTTCATTCTTACTTCTTTCTTACTTCTTTCTTACTTCTTTCATACTTCTTTTTTACTTCTTTCTTACTTCTTTCTAACTTCTTTCTTTCTTCTTTCTTTCTTCTTTCATTCTTACTTCTTTCTTACTTCTTTCTTCCTTCTTTCCTTCTTACTTCTTTCTTACTTCTTTCTTACTTCTTTCGTACTTCATTCTTACTTCTTTCTTTCTTACTTCTTTCTTACTTCTTTCTTTCTTCTTTCATTCTTACTTCTTTCTTACTTCTTTCTTACTTCTTTCTTACTTCTTTCTTTCTTCTTTCTTCTTTCTTTCTTCTTTCTTACTTCTTTCTTTCTTCTTTCTTACTTCTTTCTTTCTTCTTTCTTACTTCTTTCTTACTTCTCTCTGAATTCTTTCTTACTTCTTTATTTCTTACTTCTTTCTTACTTCTTTCTTACTTCTTTCTTACTTCTTTCTTCATTCCTTCTTACTTCTTTTTACTTCTTTCTTACTTCTTTCTTACTTCTTTCTTTCTTCTTTCTTTCTTCTCTATTTCTTCTCTCTTTCTTCTCTCTTTCTTCTTTCTTTCTTCTTTCTTACTTCTTTCTTTCTTTCTTCTTTCTTACTTCTTTCTTACTTCTTTCTTTCTTTTTTCTTGCTTTCTTATTTCTTTCTTATTTCTAAATTCTTTCTAACTTCTTTCTAACTTCTTTCTTATTTCTTTCTTACTTCATTCTTTCTTTCTTCTTTCTTACATCTTTCCAACTTCTTTCTAACTTCTTTCTTACTTCTTTCTTACTTCTTTCTTTCTTCTTTCTTTCTTACTTCTTTCTTACTTCTTTCGTACTTCTTTCTTACTTACTTCTTTCTTACTTCTTTCTTACTTCTTTCTTACTTCTATCTTACTTCTTTCTTACTTCTTTCTTCTTTCTGACTTCTTACTTCTTACTTCTTTCTTCTTTCTTTCTTACTTCTTTCTTACTTCTTTCTTACTTCTTTCTAACTTCTTTCTTACTTCTTTCTTTCTTCTTTCTTTCTTCTTTCTTTCTTCTTTCATTCTCACTTCTTTCTTACTTCTTTCTTACTTCTTTCTTTCTTACTTCTTTCTTACTTCTTTCGTACTTCTTTCTTACTTCTTTCTTTCTTCTTTCTTTATTCTTTCCTTCTTCTTTCTTACTTCTTTCTTACTTCTTTCTTACTTCTTTTTTCTTCTTTCTTTCTTCTTTCTTTCTTCTTTCTTTCTTACTTCTTTCTTACTCCTTTCTTACTTCTCTCTTTCTTCTTTCTTCTTTCTTACTTTTTTCTTTCTTCTTTCTTACTTCTTTCTTACTTCTTTCTTACTTCTTTCTTACTTCTTTCTTCCTTCTTTCTAACTTCTTTCTTACTTCTTTCTTACTTCTTTCTAACTTCTTTCTTTCTTCTTCCTTTCTTCTTTCTTTCTTACTTCTTTCTTACTTCTTTCTTACTTCTTTCTTACTTCTTTCTAACTTCTTTTTTCTTCTTTCTTTCTTCTTTCTTTCTTACTTTTTTCTTTCTTACTTCTTTCTTACTTCTTTCCTACTTCTTTCATACTTCCTTCTTTCTTACTTCTTTCTTACTTCTTTCGTGCTTCTTTCTTACTTCTTTCTTTCTTCTTTCTTTATTCTTTCCTTCTTCTTTCTTACTTCTTTCTTACTTCTTTCTTACTTCTTTCTGACTTCTTTCTTACTTCTTTCTTCTTTCTTTCTTTCTTCTTTCTTACTTCTTTCTTACTTCTTTCTTACTTCTTTCTAACTTCTTTCTTACTTCTTTCTTACTTCTTTTTTACTTCTTTCTTACTTCTTTCTAACTTCTTTCTTTCTTCTTTCTTTCTTCTTTCATTCTTACTTCTTTCTTACTTCTTTCTTCCTTCTTTCCTTCTTACTTCTTTCTTACTTCTTTCTTACTTCTTTCGTACTTCATTCTTACTTCTTTCTTTCTTACTTCTTTCTTACTTCTTTCTTTCTTCTTTCATTCTTACTTCTTTCTTCCTTCTTTCTTACTTCTTTCTTACTTCTTTCTTTCTTCTTTCTTCTTTCTTTCTTCTTTCTTACTTCTTTCTTTCTTCTTTCTTACTTCTTTCTTTCTTCTTTCTTACTTCTTTCTTACTTCTTTCTGACTTCTTTCTTACTTCTTTATTTCTTACTTCTTTCTTACTTCTTTCTTACTTCTTTCTTACTTCTTTCTTCATTCCTTCTTACTTCTTTTTACTTCTTTCTTACTTCTTTCTTACTTCTTTCTTTCTTCTTTCTTTCTTCTCTATTTCTTCTCTCTTTCTTCTCTCTTTCTTCTTTCTTTCTTCTTTCTTACTTCTTTCTTTCTTTCTTCTTTCTTACTTCTTTCTTACTTCTTTCTTTCTTTTTTCTTGCTTTCTTATTTCTTTCTTATTTCTAAATTCTTTCTAACTTCTTTCTAACTTCTTTCTTATTTCTTTCTTACTTCATTCTTTCTTTCTTCTTTCTTACATCTTTCCAACTTCTTTCTAACTTCTTTCTTACTTCTTTCTTACTTCTTTCTTTCTTCTTTCTTTCTTACTTCTTTCTTACTTCTTTCGTACTTCTTTCTTACTTACTTCTTTCTTACTTCTTTCTTACTTCTATCTTACTTCTTTCTTACTTCTTTCTTCTTTCTGACTTCTTACTTCTTACTTCTTTCTTCTTTCTTTCTTACTTCTTTCTTACTTCTTTCTTACTTCTTTCTAACTTCTTTCTTACTTCTTTCTTTCTTCTTTCTTTCTTCTTTCATTCTCACTTCTTTCTTACTTCTTTCTTACTTCTTTCTTTCTTACTTCTTTCTTACTTCTTTCGTACTTCTTTCTTACTTCTTTCTTTCTTCTTTCTTTATTCTTTCCTTCTTCTTTCTTACTTCTTTCTTACTTCTTTCGTACTTCTTTTTTCTTCTTTCTTTCTTCTTTCTTTCTTCTTTCTTTCTTACTTCTTTCTTACTCCTTTCTTACTTCTCTCTTTCTTCTTTCTTTCTTCTTTCTTACTTTTTTCTTTCTTCTTTCTTACTTCTTTCTTACTTCTTTCTTACTTCTTTCTTACTTCTTTCTTCCTTCTTTCTAACTTCTTTCTTACTTCTTTCTTACTTCTTTCTAACTTCTTTCTTTCTTCTTCCTTTCTTCTTTCTTTCTTACTTCTTTCTTACTTCTTTCTTACTTCTTTCTTACTTCTTTCTAACTTCTTTTTTCTTCTTTCTTTCTTCTTTCTTTCTTACTTTTTTCTTTCTTACTTCTTTCTTACTTCTTTCGTACTTCTTTCATACTTCCTTCTTTCTTACTTCTTTCTTACTTCTTTCTTACTTTTTCTTACTTCTTTCTTACTTCTTTCTTTCTTCTTTCTTACTTCTTTCTTACTTCTTTCTTACTTCTTTCTTACTTCTTTCTTTCTTCTTTCTTACTACATTCTTTCTTCTTTCTTACTTCTTTCTTACTTCTTTCTGACTTCTTTCTTACTTCTTTCTTCTTTCTTTCTTACTTCTTTCTTACTGCTTTTTTACTTCTTTCTTACTTCTTTCTAACTTCTTTCTTACTTCTTTCTTACTTCTTTCTTACTTCTTTCTTACTTCTTTCTTACTTCTTTCATTCTTACTTCCTTCTTACTTCTTTCTTTCTTCCTTCTTTCTTACTACTTTCTTACTTCTTTCTTACTTCTTTATTACTTCTTTCTAACTTCTTTCTTTCTTCTTGCTTTCTTACTTCTTTCTTACTTCTTTCTTACTTCTTTCTTTCTTACTTCTTTCTTACTTCTTTTTTACTTCTTTCTTACTTCTCTCTAACTTCTTTCTTTCTTCTTTCTTTCTTCTTTCATTCTTACTTCTTTCTTACTTCTTTCTTTCTTACTTCTTTCTTACTTCTTTCTTACTTCTTTCTTTCTTTCTTCTTTCTTACTTATTTCTTACTTCTTTCTTACTTCTTTCTTACTTCTTTCTTACTTCTTTCTTACTTCTTTCTTCTTTCTTTCTTACTTCTTTCTTACTTCTTTCTTACTTCTTTCTTACTTCTTTCTTACTTCTTTCTTTCTTCTTTCTTACTTCTTTCTTACTTCTTTCTTACTTCTTTCTTACTTCTTTCTGACGTCTTTCTTACTTCTTTATTTCTTACTTCTTTCTTACTTCTTTCTAACTTCTTTCTTTCTTCTTTCTTTCTTCTTTCATTCTTACTTCTTTCTTACTTCTTTCTTACTTCTTTCTTACTTCTTTCCTTCTTACGTCTTTCTTACTTCTTTCTTAATTCTTTCGTACTTCATTCTTACTTCTTTCTTTCTTACTTCTTTCTTACTTCTTTCTTTCTTCTTTCATTCTTACTTCTTTCTTACTTCTTTCTTACTTCTTTCATACTTCTTTTTTACTTCTTTCTTACTTCTTTCTAACTTCTTTCTTTCTTCTTTCTTTCTTCTTTCATTCTTACTTCTTTCTTACTTCTTTCTTCCTTCTTTCCTTCTTACTTCTTTCTTACTTCTTTCTTACTTCTTTCGTACTTCATTCTTACTTCTTTCTTTCTTACTTCTTTCTTACTTCTTTCTTTATCTTTCATTCTTACTTCTTTCTTACTTCTTTCTTACTTCTTTCTTACTTCTTTCTTTCTTCTTTCTTCTTTCTTTCTTCTTTCTTACTTCTTTCTTTCTTCTTTCTTACTTCTTTCTTTCTTCTTTCTTACTTCTTTCTTACTTCTTTCTTTCTTACTTCTTTCTTACTTCTTTCGTACTTCTTTCTTACTTCTTTCTTTCTTCTTTCTTTATTCTTTCCTTCTTCTTTCTTACTTCTTTCTTACTTCTTTCGTACTTCTTTTTTCTTCTTTCTTTCTTCTTTCTTTCTTCTTTCTTTCTTACTTCTTTCTTACTCCTTTCTTACTTCTCTCTTTCTTCTTTCTTTCTTCTTTCTTACTTTTTTCTTTCTTCTTTCTTACTTCTTTCTTACTTCTTTCTTACTTCTTTCTTACTTCTTTCTTCCTTCTTTCTAACTTCTTTCTTACTTCTTTCTTACTTCTTTCTAACTTCTTTCTTTCTTCTTCCTTTCTTCTTTCTTTCTTACTTCTTTCTTACTTCTTTCTTACTTCTTTCTTACTTCTTTCTAACTTCTTTTTTCTTCTTTCTTTCTTCTTTCTTTCTTCTTTCATTCTTACTTCTTTCTTACTTCTTTCTTTCTTACTTCTTTCTTACTTCTTTCTTCCTTCTTTCTTTCTTTCTTCTTTCTTACTTATTTCTTACTTCTTTCTTACTTCTTTCTTACTTCTTTCTTACTTCTTTCTTACTTCTTTCTTCTTTCTTTCTTACTTCTTTCTTACTTCTTTCTTACTTCTTTCTTACTTCTTTCTTACTTCTTTCTTTCTTCTTTCTTACTTCTTTCTTACTTCTTTCTTACTTCTTTCTTACTTCTTTCTGACGTCTTTCTTACTTCTTTATTTCTTACTTCTTTCTTACTTCTTTCTAACTTCTTTCTTTCTTCTTTCTTTCTTCTTTCATTCTTACTTCTTTCTTACTTCTTTCTTACTTCTTTCTTACTTCTTTCCTTCTTACGTCTTTATTACTTCTTTCTTAATTCTTTCGTACTTCATTCTTACTTCTTTCTTTCTTACTTCTTTCTTACTTCTTTCTTTCTTCTTTCATTCTTACTTCTTTCTTACTTCTTTCTTACTTCTTTCATACTTCTTTTTTACTTCTTTCTTACTTCTTTCTAACTTCTTTCTTTCTTCTTTCTTTCTTCTTTCATTCTTACTTCTTTCTTACTTCTTTCTTCCTTCTTTCCTTCTTACTTCTTTCTTACTTCTTTCTTACTTCTTTCGTACTTCATTCTTACTTCTTTCTTTCTTACTTCTTTCTTACTTCTTTCTTTATCTTTCATTCTTACTTCTTTCTTACTTCTTTCTTACTTCTTTCTTACTTCTTTCTTTCTTCTTTCTTCTTTCTTTCTTCTTTCTTACTTCTTTCTTTCTTCTTTCTTACTTCTTTCTTTCTTCTTTCTTACTTCTTTCTTACTTCTCTCTGAATTCTTTCTTACTTCTTTATTTCTTACTTCTTTCTTACTTCTTTCTTACTTCTTTCTTACTTCTTTCTTACTTCTTTCTTCATTCCTTCTTACTTCTTTTTACTTCTTTCTTACTTCTTTCTTACTTCTTTCTTTCTTCTTTCTTTCTTCTCTATTTCTTCTCTCTTTCTTCTTTCTTTCTTCTTTCTTACTTCTTTCTTTCTTTCTTCTTTCTTACTTCTTTCTTACTTCTTTCTTTCTTTTTTCTTGCTTTCTTATTTCTTTCTTATTTCTAAATTCTTTCTAACTTCTTTCTAACTTCTTTCTTATTTCTTTCTTACTTCATTCTTTCTTTCTTCTTTCTTACATCTTTCCAACTTCTTTCTAACTTCTTTCTTACTTCTTTCTTACTTCTTTCTTTCTTCTTTCTTTTTACTTCTTTCTTACTTCTTTCGTACTTCTTTCTTACTTACTTCTTTCTTACTTCTTTCTTACTTCTTTCTTACTTCTATCTTACTTCTTTCTTACTTCTTTCTTCTTTCTGACTTCTTACTTCTTTCTTCTTTCTTCTTTCTTTCTTACTTCTTTCTTACTTCTTTCTTACTTCTTTCTAACTTCTTTCTTACTTCTTTCTTTCTTCTTTCTTTCTTCTTTCTTTCTTCTTTCATTCTCACTTCTTTCTTACTTCTTTCTTACTTCTTTATTTCTTACTTCTTTCTTACTTCTTTCGTACTTCTTTCTTACTTCTTTCTTTCTTCTTTCTTTATTCTTTCCTTCTTCTTTCTTACTTCTTTCTTACTTCTTTCGTACTTCTTTTTTCTTCTTTCTTTCTTCTTTCTTTCTTCTTTCTTTCTTACTTCTTTCTTACTCCTTTCTTACTTCTCTCTTTCTTCTTTCTTCTTTCTTACTTTTTTCTTTCTTCTTTCTTACTTCTTTCTTACTTCTTTCTTACTTCTTTCTTACTTCTTTCTTCCTTCTTTCTAACTTCTTTCTTACTTCTTTCTTACTTCTTTCTAACTTCTTTCTTTCTTCTTCCTTTCTTCTTTCTTTCTTACTTCTTTCTTACTTCTTTCTTACTTCTTTCTAACTTCTTTTTTCTTCTTTCTTTCTTCTTTCTTTCTTACTTTTTTCTTTCTTACTTCTTTCTTACTTCTTTCGTACTTCTTTCATACTTCCTTCTTTCTTACTTCTTTCTTACTTCTTTCTTACTTTTTCTTACTTCTTTCTTACTTCTTTCTTTCTTCTTTCTTACTTCTTTCTTACTTCTTTCTTACTTCTTTCTTACTTCTTTCTTTCTTCTTTCTTACTACATTCTTTCTTCTTTCTTACTTCTTTCTTACTTCTTTCTGACTTCTTTCTTACTTCTTTCTTTTTTCTTTCTTACTTCTTTCTTACTGCTTTTTTACTTCTTTCTTACTTCTTTCTAACTTCTTTCTTACTTCTTTTTTACTTCTTTCTTACTTCTTTCTAACTTCTTTCTTTCTTCTTTCTTACTTCTTTCTTACTTCTTTCTTACTTCTTTCATTGTTACTTCTTTCTTACTTCTTTCTTACTTCTTTCTTACTTCTTTCTTACTTCTTTCTTACTTCTTTCTTTCTTCTTTCTTTCTTCTTTCTTTCTTCTTTCTTTCTTACTTCTTTCTTACTCCTTTCTTACTTCTCTCTTTCTTCTTTCTTTCTTCTTTCTTACTTCTTTCTTTCTTACTTCTTTCTTACTTCTTTCATACTTACTTCCTTCTTACTTCTTTCTTTCTTCCTTCTTTCTTACTACTTTCTTACTTCTTTCTTACTTCTTTATTACTTCTTTCTAACTTCTTTCTTTCTTCTTGCTTTCTTACTTCTTTCTTACTTCTTTCTTACTTCTTTCTTTCTTACTTCTTTCTTACTTCTTTTTTACTTCTTTCTTACTTCTCTCTAACTTCTTTCTTTCTTCTTTCTTTCTTCTTTCATTCTTACTTCTTTCTTACTTCTTTCTTTCTTACTTCTTTCTTACTTCTTTCTTACTTCTTTCTTTCTTTCTTCTTACTTACTTATTTCTTACTTCTTTCTTACTTCTTTCTTACTTCTTTCTTACTTCTTTCTTACTTCTTTCTTCTTTCTTTCTTACTTCTTTCTTACTTCTTTCTTACTTCTTTCTTACTTCTTTCTTACTTCTTTCTTTCTTCTTTCTTACTTCTTTCTTACTTCTTTCTTACTTCTTTCTTACTTCTTTCTGACGTCTTTCTTACTTCTTTATTTCTTACTTCTTTCTTACTTCTTTCTAACTTCTTTCTTTCTTCTTTCTTTCTTCTTTCATTCTTACTTCTTTCTTACTTCTTTCTTACTTCTTTCCTTCTTACGTCTTTCTTACTTCTTTCTTAATTCTTTCGTACTTCATTCTTACTTCTTTCTTTCTTACTTCTTTCTTACTTCTTTCTTTCTTCTTTCATTCTTACTTCTTTCTTACTTCTTTCTTACTTCTTTCATACTTCTTTCTTACTTCTTTCTTACTTCTTTCTTTCTTCTTTCTTTCTTCTTTCTTACTTCTTTCTTTCTTACTTCTTTCTTACTTCTTTCTTACTTCTTTCATTCTTACTTCTTTCTTACTTCTTTCTTACTTCTTTCTTACTTCTTTCTTACTTCTTTCTTTCTTCTTTCTTTCTTCTTTCTTACTTCCTTCTTTCTTACTTCTTTCTTTCTTCTTTCTTTCTTCTTTCTTTCTTACTTCTTTCTTACTCCTTTCTTACTTCTCTCTTTCTTCTTTCTTTCTTCTTTCTTACTTCTTTCTTTCTTACTTCTTTCTTACTTCTTTCTGACTTCTTTCATTCTTACTTCTTTCTTACTTCTTTCTTTCTTCCTTCTTTCTTACTACTTTTTTACTTCTTTCTTACTTCTTTCTTACTTCTTTCTAACTTCTTTCTTTCTTCTTGCTTTCTTCTTTCTTTCTTACTTTTTTCTTACTTCTTTCTTACTTCTTTCTTTCTTACTTCTTTCTTACTTCTTTTTTACTTCTTTCTTACTTCTCTCTAACTTCTTTCTTTCTTCTTTCTTTCTTCTTTCATTCTTACTTCTTTCTTACTTCTTTCTTACTTCTTTCTTTCTTCTTTCTTTCTTACTTCTTTCTTACTTCTTTCTTTCTTACTTCTTTCTTACTTCTTTCGTACTTCTTTCTTACTTCTTTCTTTCTTCTTTCTTTATTCTTTCCTTCTTCTTTCTTACTTCTTTCTTACTTCTTTCGTACTTCTTTTTTCTTCTTTCTTACTTCTTTCTTTCTTCTTTCTTACTTCTTTCTTTCTTCTTTCTTACTTCTTTCTTACTTCTTTCTGACTTCTTTCTTACTTCTTTATTTCTTACTTCTTTATTACTTCTTTCTTTCTTCATTCTCTCTTTCTTTTTCTTACTTCTTTCTTACTTCTTTCTTCATTACTTCTTACTTCTTTTTTACTTCTTTCTAACTTCTTTCTTACTTCTTTCTTTCTTCTTTCTTTCTTCTCTATTTCTTCTCTCTTTCTTCTTTCTTTCTTCTTTCTTTCTTCTTTCTTTCTTACTTCTTTCTTACTCATTTCTTACTTCTTTCTTACTTTTTTCGTACTTCTTTCTTACTTCTTTATTTCTTTACTTCTTTCTTACTTCATTCTTACTTCATTCTTACTTCTTTCTTGCTTCTTTCTTAATTCTTTCTTCTTTCTTTCTTCTTTCTTTCTTCTTTCGTTCTTACTTCTTTCTTACTTCTTTCTTACTTCTTTCTTTCTTACTTCTTTCTTACTTCTTTCTTACTTCTTTCGTACTTCTTTCTTACTTCTTTCTTTCTTACTTCTTTCTTACTTCTTTCTTACTTCTTTCTTTCTTCTTTCTTACTTCTTTCTTTCTTCTTTATTACTTCTTTCTTACTTCTTTCTTACTTCTTTCTTACTTCTTTCTTCTTTCTTTCTTACTTCTTTCTTACTTCTTTCTTACTTCTTTCTTCATTCCTTCTTACTTCTTTTTTACTTTTTCTTATTCTTTCTTACTTCTTTCTGACTTCTTTATTTCTTCTTTCTTTCTTCTCTATTTCTTCTCTCTTTCTTCTTTATTTCTTCTTTATTTCTTTCTTCTTGCTTTCTTCTTTCTTTCTTATTTCTAAATTCTTTCTAACTTCTTTCTAATTTCTTTCTTATTTCTTTCTTACTTCATTCTTTCTTTCTTCTTTCTTGCATCTTTCTAACTTCTTTCTTACTAACTTTCTTTCTTACTTTTTTCTTACTTCTTTCTTATTTATTTCTTACTTCTCTCTGACTTCTTACTTCTTTGTTCTTTCTTTCTTACTTCTTTCTTACTTATTTCTTACTTCTTTCTTACTTCTTTCTTTCTTCTTTCTTAATTCTTTCTTTCTTCTTTCTTCCTTCATTCTTACTTCTTTCGTACTTCTTTCTTACTTCTTTCTTACTTCTTTTTTCTTCTTTCTTTCTTCTTTCTTTCTTCTTTCATTCTTACTTCTTTCTTACTTCTTTCTTACTTCTTTCTTTCTTACTACTTTCTTACCTCTTTCTTACTTCTTTCGTACTTCTGTCTTACTTCTTTCTTTCTTACTTCTTTCTTACTTCTTTCTTACTTCTTTCTTACTACTTTCTTACTTCTTTCTTACTTCTTTCTTACTTCTTTCTTTCTTACTACTTTCTTACCTCTTTCTTACTTCTTTCGTACTTCTGTCTTACTTCTTTCTTTCTTACTTCTTTCTTACTTCTTTCTTACTTCTTTCTTACTTCTTTCTTACTTCTTTCTTACGTCTTTCTTCTTTCTTTCTTACTGCTTTCTGACTTCTTTCTTACTTCTTTATTTCTTACTTCTTTCTTACTTCTTTCTTACTTCTTTCTTCATTCCTTCTTACTTCTTTTTTACTTCTTTCTTACTTCCTTCTTACTTCTTTCTTACTTCTTTTTTTCTTCTTTCTTTCTTCTCTATTTCTTCTCTATTTCTTCTTTCTTTGTTCTTTCTTTCTTTCTTCTTGCTTTCTTCTTTCTTTCTTATTTCTAAGTTCTTTCTAACTTCTTTCTAATTTCTTTCATATTTCTTTCTTACTTCATTCTTTCTTTCTTCTTTCTTACATCTTTCTAACTTACTTCTAACTTCTTTCTTACTTCTTTCTTACTTGTTTCTTACTTGTTTCTCTCTTACTTCTTTCTTACTTCTTTCGTACTTCTTTCTTACTTACTTCTTTCTTACTTCTTTCTTACTTCTTTCTTTCTTCTTTCTTACTTCTTTCTTTCTTCTTTCTTACTTCTTTTTTTCTTCTTTCTTGCTTCTTTCTTACTTCTTTCTTACTTCTTTCTTACTTCTTTCGTACTTCTTTCTAACTTCTTTCTCTTTTCTTTCTTACTTCTTTCTTACTTCTTTTTTCTTCTTTCTTACTTCTTTCTTTCTTACTTCTTTCTTACTTCTATCTTTCTTTCTTCTTGCTTTCTTCTCTATTTCTTCTCTCTTTCTTCTTTCTTTCTTCTTTCTTTCTTCTTTCTTTCTTACTTATTTCTTACTTCTTTCTTACTTCTATCTTTCTTTCTTCTTGCTTTCTTCTTTCTTTCTTATTTCTAAGTTCTTCCTAACTTCTTTCTAACTTCTTTCTTCTTTCTTTCTTACTTCATTCTTTCTTTCTTCTTTCTTACACCTTTCCAACTTCTCTCTAACTTCTTTCTTACTTCTTTCTTACTTCTTTCTTACTTCTTTCGTACTTCTTTCTTACTTCTCTCTTTCTTCTTTCTTTCTTCTTACTTACTTCTTTCTTTCTTACTTCTTTCTTACATCTTTCTTACTTCTTTCTTACTTCTTTCTTAATTCTTTCTTACTTCTTTCTTTATTCTTTCTAACTTCTTTTTTCTTCTTTCTTTCTTCTTTCTTTCTTCTTTCTTTCTTACTTCTTTCTTACTCCTTTCTTACTTCTTTCTTACTTCTTTCGTACTTCTTTCTTACTTCTTTATTTCTTTACTTCTTTCTTACTTCATTCTTACTTCATTCTTACTTCTTTCTTGCTTCTTTCTTACTTCTTTCTTCTTTCTTTCTTCTTTCTTTCTTCTTTCGTTCTTACTTCTTTCTTACTTCTTTCTTACTTCTTTCTTTCTTACTTCTTTCTTACTTCTTTCTTACTTGTTTCGTACTTCTTTCTTACTTCTTTCTTTCTTACTTCTTTCTTACTTCTTTCTTACTTCTTTCTTTCTTCTTTCTTACTTCTTTCTTAATTCTTTCTTACTTCTTTCTTTATTCTTTCTAACTTCTTTTTTCTTCTTTCTTTCTTCTTTCTTTCTTCTTTCTTTCTTACTTCTTTCTTACTCCTTTCTTACTTCTTTCTTACTTCTTTCGTACTTCTTTCTTACTTCTTTATTTCTTTACTTCTTTCTTACTTCATTCTTACTTCATTCTTACTTCTTTCTTGCTTCTTTCTTACTTCTTTCTTCTTTCTTTCTTCTTTCTTTCTTCTTTCGTTCTTACTTCTTTCTTACTTCTTTCTTACTTCTTTCTTTCTTACTTCTTTCTTACTTCTTTCTTACTTCTTTCTTACTTCTTTCATTCTTCTATCTTACTTCTTTCTTACTTCTTTCTTTCTTACTTCTTTCTTACTTCTTTCTTACTTCTTTCATTCTTCTATCTTACTTCTTTCTTTCTTCTTTATTACTTCTTTCTTACTTCTTTCTTACTTCTTTCTTCTTTCTTTCTTACTTCTTTCTTACTTCTTTCTTACTTCTTTGTTCATTCCTTCTTACTTCTTTTTTACTTCTTTCTTATTCTTTCTTACTTCTTTCTTACTTCTTTATTTCTTCTTTCTTTCTTCTCTATTTCTTCTCTCTTTCTTCTTTATTTCTTCTTTATTTCTTTCTTCTTGCTTTCTTCTTTCTTTATTTCTAAATTCTTTCTAACTTCTTTCTAATTTCTTTCTTATTTCTTTCTTACTTCATTCTTTCTTTCTTCTTTCTTGCATCTTTCTAAATTCTTTCTAACTTCTTTCTTACTTCTTTCTTACTTCTTTCTTACTTATTTCTTACTTCTTTCTTTCTTCTTTCTTTCTTCTTTCTTACTTCCTTCTTTCTTACTTCTTTCTTTCTTCTTTCTTTCTTCTTTCTTTCTTACTTCTTTCTTACTCCTTTCTTACTTCTCTCTTTCTTCTTTCTTTCTTCTTTCTTACTTCTTTCTTTCTTACTTCTTTCTTACTTCTTTCTGACTTCTTTCATTCTTACTTCTTTCTTACTTCTTTCTTTCTTCCTTCTTTCTTACTACTTTTTTACTTCTTTCTTACTTCTTTCTTACTTCTTTCTAACTTCTTTCTTTCTTCTTGCTTTCTTCTTTCTTTCTTACTTTTTTCTTACTTCTTTCTTACTTCTTTCTTTCTTACTTCTTTCTTACTTCTTTTTTACTTCTTTCTTACTTCTCTCTAACTTCTTTCTTTCTTCTTTCTTTCTTCTTTCATTCTTACTTCTTTCTTACTTCTTTCTTACTTCTTTCTTTCTTCTTTCTTTCTTACTTCTTTCTTACTTCTTTCTTTCTTACTTCTTTCTTACTTCTTTCGTACTTCTTTCTTACTTCTTTCTTTCTTCTTTCTTTATTCTTTCCTTCTTCTTTCTTACTTCTTTCTTACTTCTTTCGTACTTCTTTTTTCTTCTTTCTTACTTCTTTCTTTCTTCTTTCTTACTTCTTTCTTTCTTCTTTCTTACTTCTTTCTTACTTCTTTCTGACTTCTTTCTTACTTCTTTATTTCTTACTTCTTTATTACTTCTTTCTTTCTTCATTCTCTCTTTCTTTTTCTTACTTCTTTCTTACTTCTTTCTTCATTACTTCTTACTTCTTTTTTACTTCTTTCTAACTTCTTTCTTACTTCTTTCTTTCTTCTTTCTTTCTTCTCTATTTCTTCTCTCTTTCTTCTTTCTTTCTTCTTTCTTTCTTCTTTCTTTCTTACTTCTTTCTTACTCATTTCTTACTTCTTTCTTACTTCTTTCGTACTTCTTTCTTACTTCTTTATTTCTTTACTTCTTTCTTACTTCATTCTTACTTCATTCTTACTTCTTTCTTGCTTCTTTCTTAATTCTTTCTTCTTTCTTTCTTCTTTCTTTCTTCTTTCGTTCTTACTTCTTTCTTACTTCTTTCTTACTTCTTTCTTTCTTACTTCTTTCTTACTTCTTTCTTACTTCTTTCGTACTTCTTTCTTACTTCTTTCTTTCTTACTTCTTTCTTACTTCTTTCTTACTTCTTTCTTTCTTCTTTATTACTTCTTTCTTTCTTCTTTATTACTTCTTTCTTACTTCTTTCTTACTTCTTTCTTACTTCTTTCTTCTTTCTTTCTTACTTCTTTCTTACTTCTTTCTTACTTCTTTCTTCATTCCTTCTTACTTCTTTTTTACTTTTTCTTATTCTTTCTTACTTCTTTCTGACTTCTTTATTTCTTCTTTCTTTCTTCTCTATTTCTTCTCTCTTTCTTCTTTATTTCTTCTTTATTTCTTTCTTCTTGCTTTCTTCTTTCTTTCTTATTTCTAAATTCTTTCTAACTTCTTTCTAATTTCTTTCTTATTTCTTTCTTACTTCATTCTTTCTTTCTTCTTTCTTGCATCTTTCTAACTTCTTTCTTACTAACTTTCTTTCTTACTTTTTTCTTACTTCTTTCTTATTTATTTCTTACTTCTCTCTGACTTCTTACTTCTTTGTTCTTTCTTTCTTACTTCTTTCTTACTTATTTCTTACTTCTTTCTTACTTCTTTCTTTCTTCTTTCTTAATTCTTTCTTTCTTCTTTCTTCCTTCATTCTTACTTCTTTCGTACTTCTTTCTTACTTCTTTCTTACTTCTTTCTTACTTCTTTTTTCTTCTTTCTTTCTTCTTTCTTTCTTCTTTCATTCTTACTTCTTTCTTACTTCTTTCTTACTTCTTTCTTTCTTACTACTTTCTTACCTCTTTCTTACTTCTTTCGTACTTCTGTCTTACTTCTTTCTTTCTTACTTCTTTCTTACTTCTTTCTTACTTCTTTCTTACTACTTTCTTACTTCTTTCTTACTTCTTTCTTACTTCTTTCTTTCTTACTACTTTCTTACCTCTTTCTTACTTCTTTCGTACTTCTTTCTTTCTTCTTTCTTAATTCTTTCTTTCTTCTTTCTTCCTTCATTCTTACTTCTTTCGTACTTCTTTCTTACTTCTTTCTTACTTCTTTCTTACTTCTTTCTTACTTCTTTTTTCTTCTTTCTTTCTTCTTTCTTTCTTCTTTCTTTCTTACTTCTTTCTTAATCCTTTCTTACTTCTTTCTTACTTCTTTCGTACTTCTTTCTAACTTCTTTCTTCTTTCTTTCTTCTTTCTTTCTTCTTTCATTCTTACTTCTTTCTCACTTCTTTCTTACTTCTTTCTTTCTTACTACTTTCTTACTTCTTTCTTACTTCTTTCGTACTTCTTTCTTACTTCTTTCTTTCTTACTTCTTTCTTACTTCTTTCTTACTTCTTTCTTACTTCTTTCTTACTTCTTTCTTACGTCTTTCTTCTTTCTTTCTTACTTCTTTCTTACTTCTTTCTTACTTCTTTCTTTCTTCTTTCTTTCTTCTTTCTTACTTCTTTCTTTCTTCTATCTTCTTTCTTTCTTCTTTCTTACTTCTTTCTTACTCCTTTCTTACTTCTTTCTTACTTCTTTCGTACTTCTTTCTTACTTCTTTCGTACTTCTTTGTTACTTCTTTCTTACGTCTTTCTTCTTTCTTTCTTACTGCTTTCTGACTTCTTTATTACTTCTTTCTTCATCCTTCTTACTTCTTTCTTACTTCTTTCTTACTTCTTTCTTACTTCTTTCTTCATCCTTCTTACTTCTTTTTTACTTCTTTCTTACTTCTTTCTTACTTCTTTCTTACTTCTTTTTTTCTTCTTTCTTTCTTCTCTATTTCTTCTCTATTTCTTCTTTATTTGTTCTTTCTTTCTTTCTTCTTGCTTTCTTCTTTCTTTCTTATTTCTAAGTTCTTTCTAACTTCTTTCTAATTTCTTTCATATTTCTTTCTTACTTCATTCATTCTTTCTTCTTTCTTACATCTTTCTAACTTACTTCTAACTTCTTTCTTACTTCTTTCTTACTTCTTTCTTACTTCTTTCTCTCTTACTTCTTTCTTACTTCTTTCGTACTTCTTTCTTACTTACTTCTTTCTTACTTCTTTCTTACTTCTTTCTTACTTCTTTCTTACTTCTTTCTTACTTCTTTCTTACTTCTTTCTTACTTCTTTCTTTATTCTTTCTTACTTCTTTCTTTCTTCTTTCTAAATTCTTTTTTGCTTCTTTCTTGCTTCTTTCTTACTTCTTTCTTACTTCTTTCTTACTTCTTTCGTACTTCTTTCTAACTTCTTTCTCTTTTCTTTCTTACTTCTTTCTTACTTCTTTTTTCTTCTTTCTTACTTCTTTCTTTCTTACTTCTTTCTTACTTCTTTCGTACTTCTTTCTTTCTTACTTCTTTCTTACTTCTTTCTTACTTCTTTTTACTTCTTTCCTACTTCTTTCTTACTTCTTTCTTACTTCTTTCTTACTACTTTCTTCTTTCTTTCTTAGTTCTTTCTTACTTCTTTCTTACTTCTTTCTTTCTTAGTTCTTTCTTACTTCTTTCTTACTTCTTTCTTTCTTCTTTCTTTCTTCTTTCTTTCTTCTTTCTTTCTTCTTTCTTTCTTCTTTCTTACTTTATTCTTACTTCTTTCTTACTTCTTTCTTACTTCTTTCAAACTTCTTTCTTACTTCTTTCTTACTTCTTTCTAACTTCTTTCTTTCTTCTTGCTTTCTTCTTTCTTTCTTACTTCTTTCTTACTTCTTACTTTCTTACTTCTTTCTTACTTCTTTTTTACTTCTTTCTTACTTCTTTCTATACTTCGTTCTTTCTTCTTTCTTTCTTCTTTCATTCTTACTTCTTTCTAACTTCTTTCTTACTTCTTTCTTACTTCTTTCTTACTTCTTTTGTACTTCTTTCTTACCTCTTTCTTACTTCTTTTTTTCTTTTTTCATTCTTACTTCTTTCTTACTTCTTTCTTACTTCTTTCTTCTTTCTTTCTTACTTCTTTCTTACTTCTTTCTTACTTTTTTCTTCTTTCTTTCTTACTTCTTTCTTACTTCTTTCTTACTTCTTTCTATGTTCTTTCTTACTTCTTTCTTACTTCTTTTGTACTTCTTTCTTTCTTCTTTCTTCTTTCTTTCTTCTTGCTTTCTTCTTTCTTTCTTATTTCTAAATTCTTTCTAACTTCTTTCTAATTTCTTTCATATTTCTTTCTTACTTCATTCTTTCTTTCTTCTTTCTTACAATTTTCTAACTTCTTTCTAACTTCTTTCTTAGTTCTTTCTTACTTCTTTCTTACTTCTTTCTCTCTTACTTCTTTCTTACTTCTTTCTTACTTCTTTCTGACTTCTTTCTTACTTCTTTATTTCTTACTTCTTTCTCACTTCTTTCTTACATCTTTCTTACTTCTTTCTTCATTCCTTCTTCTTTTTTACTTCTTTCTTACTTCTTTCTTACTTCTTTCTTTCTTCTTTCTTTCTTCTCTATTTGTTCTCTCTTTCTTCTTTCTTTCTTCTTTCTTAATTCTTTCTTTCTTTCTTCTTTCTTACTTCTTTCTTACTTCTTTCTTTCTTTCTTCTTGCTTTCTTCTTTCTTTCTTATTTCTAAGGTCTTTCTAACTTCTTTCTAATTTCTTTCATATTTCTTTCTTACTTCATTCTTTCTTTCTTCTTTCTTACATCTTTCTAACTTACTTCTAACTTCTTTATTACTTCTTTCTTACTTCTTTCTTACTTCTTTCTTACTTCTTTCTTACTTCTTTCTCTCTTACTTCTTTCTTACTTCTTTCGTACTTCTTTCTTACTTACTTCTTTCTTACTTATTTCTTACTTCTTTCTTACTTCTTTCTTACTTCTTTCTTACTTCTTTCTTTCTTCTTTCTTACTTTTTTCTTTCTTCTTTCTTACTTCATTTTTCTTCTTTCTTGCTTCTTTCTTAATTCTTTCTGACTTCTTACTTCTTTCTTCTTTCTCTCTTACTTCTTTCTTACTTCTTTCTTACTTCTTTCGTACTTCTTTCTAACTTCTTTCTCTTTTCTTTCTTACTTCTTTCTTACTTCTTTTTTCTTCTTTCTTACTTCTTTCTTTCTTACTTCTTTCTTACTTCTTTCGTACTTCTTTCGTACTTCTTTCTTTCTTACTTCTTTCTTACTTCTTTCTTACTTCTTTTTTCTTCTTTCCTACTTCTTTCTTACTTCTTTCTTACTTCTTTCATACTACTTTCTTCTTTCTTTCTTAGTTCTTTCTTACTTCTTTCTTACTTCTTTCTTTCTTCTTTCTTTCTTCTTTCTTTCTTCTTTCTTTCTTCTTTCTTACTTTTTTCTTACTTGTTTCTTACTTCTTTCTTACTTCTTTCTAACTTCTTTCTTACTTCTTTCTTACTTCTTTCTAACTTCTTTCTCTCTTCTTGCTTTCTTCTTTCTTTCTTACTTCTTTCTTACTTCTTTCTTTCTTACTTCTTTCTTACTTCTTTTTTACTTCTTTCTTACTTCTTTCTAACTTCTTTCTTTCTTCTTTCTTTCTTTTTTCATTCTTACTTCTTTCTTACTTCTTTCTTACTTTTTTCTTATTTCTTTCTTACTTCTTTCTTACTTCTTTCTTCTTTCTTTCTTACTTCTTTCTTACTTCTTTCTTACTTCTTTCTTACTTCTTTTGTACTTCTTTCTTTCTTCTTTCTTTCTTCTTGCTTTCTTCTTTCTTTCTTATTTCTAAATTCTTTCTATCTTCTTTCTAATTTCTTTCATATTTCTTTCTTACTTCATTCTTTCTTTCTTCTTTCTTACATCTTTCTAACTTCTTTCTAACTTCTTTCTTACTTCTTTCTTAATTCTTTCTTACTTCTTTCTCTCTTACTTCTTTCTTACTTCTTTCTTACTTCTTTCTTACTTCTTTCTGACTTCTTTCTTACTTCTTAATTTCTTACTTCTTTCTCACTTCTTTCTTACATTTTTCTTACTTCTTTCTTCATTCCTTCTTACTTCTTTTTTACTTCTTTCTTACTTCTTTCTTTCTTCTTTCTTAATTCTTTCTTTCTTCTTTCTTCCTTCATTCTTACTTCTTTCGTACTTCTTTCTTACTTCTTTCTTACTTCTTTCTTACTTCTTTTTTCTTCTTTCTTTCTTCTTTCTTTCTTCTTTCATTCTTACTTCTTTCTTACTTCTTTCTTACTTCTTTCTTTCTTACTACTTTCTTACCTCTTTCTTACTTCTTTCGTACTTCTGTCTTACTTCTTTCTTTCTTACTTCTTTCTTACTTCTTTCTTACTTCTTTCTTACTACTTTCTTACTTCTTTCTTACTTCTTTCTTACTTCTTTCTTTCTTACTACTTTCTTACCTCTTTCTTACTTCTTTCGTACTTCTTTCTTTCTTCTTTCTTAATTCTTTCTTTCTTCTTTCTTCCTTCATTCTTACTTCTTTCGTACTTCTTTCTTACTTCTTTCTTACTTCTTTCTTACTTCTTTCTTACTTCTTTTTTCTTCTTTCTTTCTTCTTTCTTTCTTCTTTCTTTCTTACTTCTTTCTTAATCCTTTCTTACTTCTTTCTTACTTCTTTCGTACTTCTTTCTAACTTCTTTCTTCTTTCTTTCTTCTTTCTTTCTTCTTTCATTCTTACTTCTTTCTCACTTCTTTCTTACTTCTTTCTTTCTTACTACTTTCTTACTTCTTTCTTACTTCTTTCGTACTTCTTTCTTACTTCTTTCTTTCTTACTTCTTTCTTACTTCTTTCTTACTTCTTTCTTACTTCTTTCTTACTTCTTTCTTACGTCTTTCTTCTTTCTTTCTTACTTCTTTCTTACTTCTTTCTTACTTCTTTCTTACTTCTTTCTTTCTTCTTTCTTACTTCTTTCTTTCTTCTATCTTCTTTCTTTCTTCTTTCTTACTTCTTTCTTACTCCTTTCTTACTTCTTTCTTACTTCTTTCGTACTTCTTTCTTACTTCTTTCGTACTTCTTTCTTACTTCTTTCTTCTTTCTTTCTTCTTTCTTTCTTCTTTCATTCTTACTTCTTTCTTACTTCTTTCTTACTTCTTTCTTTCTTACTACTTTCTTACTTCTTTCTTACTTCTTTCTTACTTCTTTGTTACTTCTTTCTTACGTCTTTCTTCTTTCTTTCTTACTGCTTTCTGACTTCTTTATTACTTCTTTCTTCATCCTTCTTACTTCTTTCTTACTTCTTTCTTACTTCTTTCTTACTTCTTTCTTCATCCTTCTTACTTCTTTTTTACTTCTTTCTTACTTCTTTCTTACTTCTTTCTTACTTCTTTTTTTCTTCTTTCTTTCTTCTCTATTTCTTCTCTATTTCTTCTTTATTTGTTCTTTCTTTCTTTCTTCTTGCTTTCTTCTTTCTTTCTTATTTCTAAGTTCTTTCTAACTTCTTTCTAATTTCTTTCATATTTCTTTCTTACTTCATTCATTCTTTCTTCTTTCTTACATCTTTCTAACTTACTTCTAACTTCTTTCTTACTTCTTTCTTACTTCTTTCTTACTTCTTTCTCTCTTACTTCTTTCTTACTTCTTTCGTACTTCTTTCTTACTTACTTCTTTCTTACTTCTTTCTTACTTCTTTCTTACTTCTTTCTTACTTCTTTCTTACTTCTTTCTTACTTCTTTCTTTATTCTTTCTTACTTCTTTCTTTCTTCTTTCTAAATTCTTTTTTGCTTCTTTCTTGCTTCTTTCTTACTTCTTTCTTACTTCTTTCTTACTTCTTTCGTACTTCTTTCTAACTTCTTTCTCTTTTCTTTCTTACTTCTTTCTTACTTCTTTTTTCTTCTTTCTTACTTCTTTCTTTCTTACTTCTTTCTTACTTCTTTCGTACTTCTTTCTTTCTTACTTCTTTCTTACTTCTTTCTTACTTCTTTTTACTTCTTTCCTACTTCTTTCTTACTTCTTTCTTACTTCTTTCTTACTACTTTCTTCTTTCTTTCTTAGTTCTTTCTTACTTCTTTCTTACTTCTTTCTTTCTTCTTTCTTTCTTCTTTCTTTCTTCTTTCTTTCTTCTTTCTTTCTTCTTTCTTACTTTATTCTTACTTCTTTCTTACTTCTTTCTTACTTCTTTCAAACTTCTTTCTTACTTCTTTCTTACTTCTTTCTTCTTGCTTTCTTCTTTCTTTCTTACTTCTTTCTTACTTCTTACTTTCTTACTTCTTTCTTACTTCTTTTTTACTTCTTTCTTACTTCTTTCTATACTTCGTTCTTTCTTCTTTCTTTCTTCTTTCATTCTTACTTCTTTCTTACTTCTTTCTTACTTCTTTCTTACTTCTTTCTTACTTCTTTTGTACTTCTTTCTTACTTCTTTCTTACTTCTTTTTTTCTTCTTTCATTCTTACTTCTTTCTTACTTCTTTCTTACTTCTTTCTTCTTTCTTTCTTACTTCTTTCTTACTTCTTTCTTACTTCTTTCTTCTTTCTTTCTTACTTCTTTCTTACTTCTTTCTTACTTCTTTCTATGTTCTTTCTTACTTCTTTCTTACTTCTTTTGTACTTCTTTCTTTCTTCTTTCTTTCTTCTTGCTTTCTTCTTTCTTTCTTATTTCTAAATTCTTTCTAACTTCTTTCTAATTTCTTTCATATTTCTTTCTTACTTCATTCTTTCTTTCTTCTTTCTTACATCTTTCTAACTTCTTTCTAACTTCTTTCTTACTTCTTTCTTACTTCTTTCTTACTTCTTTCTCTCTTACTTCTTTCTTACTTCTTTCTTACTTCTTTCTGACTTCTTTCTTACTTCTTTATTTCTTACTTCTTTCTCACTTCTTTCTTACATCTTTCTTACTTCTTTCTTCATTCCTTCTTCTTTTTTACTTCTTTCTTACTTCTTTCTTACTTCTTTCTTTCTTCTTTCTTTCTTCTCTATTTGTTCTCTCTTTCTTCTTTCTTTCTTCTTTCTTAATTCTTTCTTTCTTTCTTCTTTCTTACTTCTTTCTTACTTCTTTCTTTCTTTCTTCTTGCTTTCTTCTTTCTTTCTTATTTCTAAGGTCTTTCTAACTTCTTTCTAATTTCTTTCATATTTCTTTCTTACTTCATTCTTTCTTTCTTCTTTCTTACATCTTTCTAACTTACTTCTAACTTCTTTATTACTTCTTTCTTACTTCTTTCTTACTTCTTTCTTACTTCTTTCTTACTTCTTTCTCTCTTACTTCTTTCTTACTTCTTTCGTACTTCTTTCTTACTTACTTCTTTCTTACTTATTTCTTACTTCTTTCTTACTTCTTTCTTACTTCTTTCTTACTTCTTTCTTTCTTCTTTCTTACTTTTTTCTTTCTTCTTTCTTACTTCATTTTTCTTCTTTCTTGCTTCTTTCTTAATTCTTTCTGACTTCTTACTTCTTTCTTCTTTCTCTCTTACTTCTTTCTTACTTCTTTCTTACTTCTTTCGTACTTCTTTCTAACTTCTTTCTCTTTTCTTTCTTACTTCTTTCTTACTTCTTTTTTCTTCTTTCTTACTTCTTTCTTTCTTACTTCTTTCTTACTTCTTTCGTACTTCTTTCGTACTTCTTTCTTTCTTACTTCTTTCTTACTTCTTTCTTACTTCTTTTTTCTTCTTTCCTACTTCTTTCTTACTTCTTTCTTACTTCTTTCATACTACTTTCTTCTTTCTTTCTTAGTTCTTTCTTACTTCTTTCTTACTTCTTTCTTTCTTCTTTCTTTCTTCTTTCTTTCTTCTTTCTTTCTTCTTTCTTACTTTTTTCTTACTTGTTTCTTACTTCTTTCTTACTTCTTTCTAACTTCTTTCTTACTTCTTTCTTACTTCTTTCTAACTTCTTTCTCTCTTCTTGCTTTCTTCTTTCTTTCTTACTTCTTTCTTACTTCTTTCTTTCTTACTTCTTTCTTACTTCTTTTTTACTTCTTTCTTACTTCTTTCTAACTTCTTTCTTTCTTCTTTCTTTCTTTTTTCATTCTTACTTCTTTCTTACTTCTTTCTTACTTCTTTCTTATTTCTTTCTTACTTCTTTCTTACTTCTTTCTTCTTTCTTTCTTACTTCTTTCTTACTTCTTTCTTACTTCTTTCTTACTTCTTTTGTACTTCTTTCTTTCTTCTTTCTTTCTTCTTGCTTTCTTCTTTCTTTCTTATTTCTAAATTCTTTCTATCTTCTTTCTAATTTCTTTCATATTTCTTTCTTACTTCATTCTTTCTTTCTTCTTTCTTACATCTTTCTAACTTCTTTCTAACTTCTTTCTTACTTCTTTCTTAATTCTTTCTTACTTCTTTCTCTCTTACTTCTTTCTTACTTCTTTCTTACTTCTTTCTTACTTCTTTCTGACTTCTTTCTTACTTCTTAATTTCTTACTTCTTTCTCACTTCTTTCTTACATCTTTCTTACTTCTTTCTTCATTCCCTCTTACTTCTTTTTTACTTCTTTCTTACTTCTTTCTTACTTCTTTCTTTCTTCTTTCTTTCTTCTCTATTTCTTCTCTGTTTCTTCTTTCTTTCTTCTTTCTTACTTCTTTCTTTCTTACTTCTTTCTTACTTCTTTCTTACTTCTTTCTATCTTTCTTCTTGCTTTCTTCTTTCTTTCTTATTTCTAAATTCTTTCTAACTTATTTCTAACTTCTTTATTTCTTTCTTACTTCATTCTTTCTTTCTTTTTTCTTACATCTTTCTAACTTCTTTCTAACTTCTTTCTTACTTCTTTCTTACTTCTTTCTTACTTCTTTCTTACTTCTTTCTTACTTCTTTCTTTCTTACATCTTTCTTACTTCTTTCGTACTTCTTTCATTCTTACTTCTTTCTTTCTACTTTCTTACTTCTTTCTTACTTCTTTCTTAATTCTTTCTTCTTTCTTTCTTACTTCTTTCTTACTTTTTTCTTACTTCTTTCTTACTTCCTTCTTACTTCTTTCTTACTTCTTTCTTACTTCTTTCTAACTTCTTTTTTCTTCTTTCTTTCTTCTTTCTTTCTTACTTCTTTCTTTCTTACTTCTTTCTTACTTCTTTCGTACTTCTTCCATACTTCTTTCTTTCTTACTTCTTTCTTACTTCTTTCTTACTTCTTTCTTACTTCTTTCTTATTTCTTTCTTACTTCTTTCTTACTTCTTTCTTTCTTCTTTCTTCTTTCTTTCTTCTTTCTTTCTTACTTCTTTCTGACTTCTTACTTCTTCGTTCTTTCTTTCTTACTTCTTTCTTACTTATTTCTTACTTCTTTCTTACTTCTTTCTTTCTTCTTTCTTAATTCTTTCTTTCTTCTTTCTTCCTTCATTCTTACTTCTTTCGTACTTCTTTCTTACTTCTTTCTTACTTCTTTCTTACTTCTTTTTTCTTCTTTCTTTCTTCTTTCTTTCTTCTTTCATTCTTACTTCTTTCTTACTTCTTTCTTACTTCTTTCTTTCTTACTACTTTCTTACTTCTTTCTTACTTCTTTCGTACTTCTTTCTTACTTCTTTCTTTCTTACTTCTTTCTTACTTCTTTCTTACTTCTTTCTTACTTCTTTCTTACTTCTTTCTTACTTCTTTCTTACTTCTTTCTTACGTCTTTCTTCTTTCTTTCTTACTTCTTTCTTACTTCTTTCTTACTTCTTTCTTACTTCTTTCTTTCTTCTTTCTTACTTCTTTCTTTCTTCTATCTTCTTTCTGTCTTCTTTCTTACTTCTTTCTTACTCCTTTCTTACTTCTTTCTTACTTCTTTCGTACTTCTTTCTTACTTCTTTCGTACTTCTTTCTTACTTCTTTCTTCTTTCTTTCTTCTTTCTTTCTTCTTTCATTCTTACTTCTTTCTTACTTCTTTCTTACTTCTTTCTTTCTTACTACTTTCTTACTTCTTTCTTACTTCTTTCTTACTTCTTTCTTACTTCTTTCTTACGTCTTTCTTCTTTCTTTCTTACTGCTTTCTGACTTCTTTCTTACTTCTTTATTTCTTACTTCTTTCTTACTTCTTTCTTACTTCTTTCTTACTTCTTTCTTCATTCCTTCTTCTTTTTTACTTCTTTCTTACTTCTTTCTTACTTCTTTCTTACTTCTTTTTTTCTTCTTTTTTTCTTCTCTATTTCTTCTCTATTTCTTCTTTCTTTGTTCTTTCTTTCTTTCTTCTTGCTTTCTTCTTTCTTTCTTATTTCTAAGTTCTTTCTAACTTCTTTCTAATTTCTTTCATATTTCTTTCTTACTTCATTCTTTCTTTCTTCTTTCTTACATCTTTCTAACTTACTTCTAACTTCTTTCTTACTTCTTTCTTACTTCTTTCTTACTTCTTTCTCTCTTACTTCTTTCTTACTTTTTCGTACTTCTTTCTTACTTACTTCTTTCTTACTTCTTTCTTTCTTCTTTCTTACTTCTTTCTTTCTTCTTTAAAACTTCTTTTTTTCTTCTTTCTTGCTTCTTTCTTACTTCTTTCTGACTTCTTACTTCTTTCTTCTTTCTTTCTTACTTCTTTCTTACTTCTTTCTTACTTCTTTCGTACTTCTTTCTAACTTCTTTCTCTTTTCTTTCTTACTTCTTTCTTACTTCTTTTTTCTTCTTTCTTACTTCCTTCGTAATTCTTTCGTACTTCTTTCTTTCTTACTTCTTTCTTACTTCTTTCTTACTTCTTTTTACTTCTTTCCTACTTCTTTCTTACTTCTTTATTACTTCTTTCTTACTACTTTCTTCTTTCTTTCTTAGTTCTTTCTTACTTCTTTCTTACTTCTTTCTTACTTCTTTCTTACTTCTTTCTTCTTTCTTTCTTACTTCTTTCTTACTTCTTTCTTACTTCTTTCTTACTTCTTTCTATCTTCTTTCTTACTTCTTTCTTACTTCTTTTGTACTTCTTTCTTTCTTCTTTCTTTCTTCTTGCTTTCTTCTTTCTTTCTTATTTCTAAATTCTTTCTAACTTCTTTCTAATTTCTTTCATATTTCTTTCTTACTTCATTCTTTCTTTCTTCTTTCCTACATCTTTCTAACTTCTTTCTAACTTCTTTCTTACTTCTTTCTTACTTCTTTCTTACTTCTTTCTCTCTTACTTCTTTCTCACTTCTTTCTTACATCTTTCTTACTTCTTTCTTCATTCCTTCTTCTTTTTTACTAGTTTCTTACTTCTTTCTTACTTCTTTCTTACTTCTTTCTTTCTTCTTTCTTTCTTCTCTATTTCTTCTCTCTTTCTTCTTTCTTTCTTCTTTCTTACTTCTTTCTTTCTTTCTTCTTGCTTTCTTCTTTCTTTCTTATTTCTAAGTTCTTTCTAACTTCTTTCTAATTTCTTTCATATTTCTTTCTTACTTCATTCTTTCTTTCTTCTTTCTTACATCTTTCTAACTTACTTCTAACTTCTTTCTTACTTCTTTCTTACTTCTTTCTTACTTCTTTCTTACTTCTTTCTCTCTTACTTCTTTCTTACTTTTTCGTACTTCTTTCTTACTTCTTTCTTACTTCTTTCTTACTTCTTTCTTACTTCTTTCTTCCTTCTTTCTTACTTCTTTCTTTCTTCTTTCTTACTTCTTTCTTTCTTCTTTCTTACTTCTTTTTTTCTTCTTTCTTGCTTCTTTCTTACTTCTTTCTGACTTCTTACTTCTTTCTTCTTTCTTTCTTAATTCTTTCTTACTTCTTTCTTACTTCTTTCGTACTTCTTTCTAACTTCTTTCTCTTTTCTTTCTTACTTCTTTCTTACTTCTTTTTTCTTCTTTCTTACTTCTTTCTTTCTTACTTCTTTCTTACTTCTTTCGTACTTCTTTCGTACTTCTTTCTTCCTTACTTCTTTCTTACTTCTTTCTTACTTCTTTTTACTTCTTTCCTACTTCTTTCTTACTTCTTTCTTACTTCTTTCTTACTACTTTCTTCTTTCTTTCTCAGTTCTTTCTTACTTCTTTCTTACTTCTTTCTTTCTTCTTTCTTTCTTCTTTCTTTCTTCTTTCTTTCTTCTTTCTTACTTTATTCTTACTTCTTTCTTACTTCTTTCTTACTACTTTCTAACTTCTTTCTTACTTCTTTCTTAATTCTTTCTAACTTCTTTTTTACTTCTTTCTTCTTTCTAACTTCTTTCTTTCTTCTTTCTTTCTTCTTTCTTTCTTACTTCTTTCTTACTTCTTTCTTACTTCTTTCTTACTTCTTTCTTACTTCTTTTGTACTTCTTTCTTACTTCTTTCTTTCTTACTTCTTTCTTACTTCTTTTTTTCTTCTTTCATTCTTACTTCTTTCTTACTTCTTTCTTACTTCTTTCTTCTTTCTTTCTTACTTCTTTCTTACTTCTTTCTTACTTCTTTCTTCTTTCTTTCTTACTTCTTTCTTACTTCTTTCTTACTTCTTTCTTACTTCTTTCTATCTTCTTTCTTACTTCTTTCTTACTTCTTTTGTACTTCTTTCTTTCTTCTTTCTTTCTTCTTGCTTTCTTCTTTCTTTCTTATTTCTAAATTCTTTCTAACTTCTTTCTAATTTCTTTCATATTTCTTTCTTACTTCATTCTTTCTTTCTTCTTTCTTACATCTTTCTAACTTCTTTCTAACTTCTTTCTTATTTCTTGATTACTTCTTTCTTACTTCTTTCTCTCTTACTTCTTTCTTACTTCTTTCTTACTTCTTTCTTACTTCTTTCTGACTTCTTCCTTACTTCTTTATTTCTTACTTCTTTCTGACTTCTTTCTTACATCTTTCTTACTTCTTTCTTCATTCCTTCTTCTTTTTTACTTCTTTTTTACTTCTTTCTTACTTCTTTCTTACTTCTTTCTTTCTTCTTTCTTTCTTCTCTATTTGTTCTCTCTTTCTTCTTTCTTTCTTCTTTCTTACTTCTTTCTTTCTTACTTCTTTCTTACTTCTTTCTTACTTCTTTCTTTCTTTCTTCTTGCTTTCTTCTTTCTTTCTTATTTCTAAGTTCTTTCTAAATTCTTTCTAATTTCTTTCATATTTCTTTCTTACTTCATTCTTTCTTTCTTCTTTCTTACATCTTTCTAACTTACTTCTAACTTCTTTCTTACTTCTTTCTTACTTCTTTCTTACTTCTTTCTCTCTTACTTCTTTCTTCCTTTTTCGTACTTCTTTCTTACTTACTTCTTTCTTACTTCTTTCTTACTTCTTTCTTACTTCTTTCTTACTTCTTTCTTACTTCTTTCTTTCTTCTTTCTTACTTCTTTCTTACTTCTTTCGTACTTCTTTCTAACTTCTTTCTCTTTTCTTTCTTACTTCTTTCTTACTTCTTTTTTCTTCTTTCTTACTTCTTTCTTTCTTACTTCTTTCTTACTTCTTTCGTACTTCTTTCGTACTTCTTTCTTTCTTACTTCTTTCTTACTTCTTTCTTACTTCTTTTTACTTCTTTCCTACTTCTTTCTTACTTCGTTCTTACTTCTTTCTTACTACTTTCTTCTTTCTTTCTTAGTTCTTTCTTACTTCTTTCTTACTTCTTTCTTTTTCTTTCTTTCTTCTTTCTTTCTTCTTTCTTTCTTCTTTCTTACTTCTTACTTTCTTCTTTCTTACTTCTCTCTTTCTTCTTTCTTTCTTCTTTCTTACTTCTTTCTTTCTTACTTCTTTCTTACTTTTTTCTTACTTCTTTCTTACTTCCTTCTCACTTCTTTCTTACTTCTTTCTTACTTCTTTCTAACTTCTTTTTTCTTCTTTCTTTCTTCTTTCTTTCTTACTTCTTTCTTTCTTATTTCTTTCTTACTTCTCTCTTACTTCTTTCTTTCTTCTTTCTTTCTTCTTTCTTTCTTCTTCCTTTCTTACTTCTTTCTTACTTCTTTCGTACTTATTTCTTACTTCTCTCTTTCTTTCTCTCTTCTTTCTTCTTTCTTTCTTTCTTACTTCTTTCTTACTACTTTCTTACTTCTTTCTTACTTCTTTCTTACTTCTTTCTTACTTCTTTCTTACTTCTTTCTTACTTCTTTCTTAATTCTTTCTTAATTCTTTCTTACTTCTTTCTTACTTCTTTCGTACTTCTTTCGTACTTCTTTCTTACTTCTTTCTCTTTTCTTTCTTACTTCTTTCTTACTTCTTTCTTACTTCTTTCTTACTTCTTTCTTACTTCTTTCGTACTTCTTTCTTACTTCTCTCTTTCTTCTTTCTTTCTTCTTTCTTACTTCTTTCTTTCTCACTTCTTTCTTACTTCTTTCTTACTTCTTTCGTACTTCTTTCTTACTTCTTTTTTCTTCTTTCTTACTTCTTTCTTTCTTACTTCTTTCTTACTTCTTTCGTACTTCTTTCGTACTTCTTTCTTTCTTACTTCTTTCTTACTTCTTTCTTACTTCTTTTTACTTCTTTCCTACTTCTTTCTTACTTCTTTCTTACTTCTTTCTTACTACTTTCTTCTTTCTTTCTTAGTTCTTTCTTACTTCTTTCTTACTTCTTTCTTTTTATTTCTTTCTTCTTTCTTTCTTCTTTCTTTCTTCTTTCTTACTTTTTTCTTACTTCTTTCTTACTTCTTTCTTACTTCTTTCTAACTTCTTTCTTACTTCTTTCTTACTTCTTTCTAACTTCTTTCTTTCTTCTTGCTTTCTTCTTTCTTTCTTACTTCTTTCTTACTTCTTTCTTTCTTACTTCTTTCTTAATTCTTTTTTACTTCTTTCTTACTTCTTTCTAACTTCTTTCTTTCTTCTTTCTTTCTTCTTTCATTCTTACTTCTTTCTTACTTCTTTCTTACTTCTTTCTTACTTCTTTCTTACTTCTTTCTTACTTCTTTCTTCTTTCTTTCTTACTTCTTTCTTACTTCTTTCTTACTTCTTTCTTACTTCTTTCTATCTTCTTTCTTACTTCTTTCTTACTTCTTTTGTACTTCTTTCTTTCTTCTTTCTTTCTTCTTGCTTTCTTCTTTCTTTCTTATTTCTAAATTCTTTCTAACTTCTTTCTAATTTCTTTCATATTTCTTTCTTACTTCATTCTTTCTTTCTTCTTTCCTACATCTTTCTAACTTCTTTCTAACTTCTTTCTTACTTCTTTCTTACTTCTTTCTTACTTCTTTCTCTCTTACTTCTTTCTCACTTCTTTCTTACATCTTTCTTACTTCTTTCTTCATTCCTTCTTCTTTTTTACTAGTTTCTTACTTCTTTCTTACTTCTTTCTTACTTCTTTCTTTCTTCTTTCTTTCTTCTCTATTTCTTCTCTCTTTCTTCTTTCTTTCTTCTTTCTTACTTCTTTCTTTCTTTCTTCTTGCTTTCTTCTTTCTTTCTTATTTCTAAGTTCTTTCTAACTTCTTTCTAATTTCTTTCATATTTCTTTCTTACTTCATTCTTTCTTTCTTCTTTCTTACATCTTTCTAACTTACTTCTAACTTCTTTCTTACTTCTTTCTTACTTCTTTCTTACTTCTTTCTTACTTCTTTCTCTCTTACTTCTTTCTTACTTTTTCGTACTTCTTTCTTACTTCTTTCTTACTTCTTTCTTACTTCTTTCTTACTTCTTTCTTCCTTCTTTCTTACTTCTTTCTTTCTTCTTTCTTACTTCTTTCTTTCTTCTTTCTTACTTCTTTTTTTCTTCTTTCTTGCTTCTTTCTTACTTCTTTCTGACTTCTTACTTCTTTCTTCTTTCTTTCTTAATTCTTTCTTACTTCTTTCTTACTTCTTTCGTACTTCTTTCTAACTTCTTTCTCTTTTCTTTCTTACTTCTTTCTTACTTCTTTTTTCTTCTTTCTTACTTCTTTCTTTCTTACTTCTTTCTTACTTCTTTCGTACTTCTTTCGTACTTCTTTCTTCCTTACTTCTTTCTTACTTCTTTCTTACTTCTTTTTACTTCTTTCCTACTTCTTTCTTACTTCTTTCTTACTTCTTTCTTACTACTTTCTTCTTTCTTTCTCAGTTCTTTCTTACTTCTTTCTTACTTCTTTCTTTCTTCTTTCTTTCTTCTTTCTTTCTTCTTTCTTTCTTCTTTCTTACTTTATTCTTACTTCTTTCTTACTTCTTTCTTACTACTTTCTAACTTCTTTCTTACTTCTTTCTTAATTCTTTCTAACTTCTTTTTTACTTCTTTCTTCTTTCTAACTTCTTTCTTTCTTCTTTCTTTCTTCTTTCTTTCTTACTTCTTTCTTACTTCTTTCTTACTTCTTTCTTACTTCTTTCTTACTTCTTTTGTACTTCTTTCTTACTTCTTTCTTTCTTACTTCTTTCTTACTTCTTTTTTTCTTCTTTCATTCTTACTTCTTTCTTACTACTTTCTTACTTCTTTCTTCTTTCTTTCTTACTTCTTTCTTACTTCTTTCTTACTTCTTTCTTCTTTCTTTCTTACTTCTTTCTTACTTCTTTCTTACTTCTTTCTTACTTCTTTCTATCTTCTTTCTTACTTCTTTCTTACTTCTTTTGTACTTCTTTCTTTCTTCTTTCTTTCTTCTTGCTTTCTTCTTTCTTTCTTATTTCTAAATTCTTTCTAACTTCTTTCTAATTTCTTTCATATTTCTTTCTTACTTCATTCTTTCTTTCTTCTTTCTTACATCTTTCTAACTTCTTTCTAACTTCTTTCTTATTTCTTGATTACTTCTTTCTTACTTCTTTCTCTCTTACTTCTTTCTTACTTCTTTCTTACTTCTTTCTTACTTCTTTCTGACTTCTTCCTTACTTCTTTATTTCTTACTTCTTTCTGACTTCTTTCTTACATCTTTCTTACTTCTTTCTTCATTCCTTCTTCTTTTTTACTTCTTTTTTACTTCTTTCTTACTTCTTTCTTACTTCTTTCTTTCTTCTTTCTTTCTTCTCTGTTTGTTCTCTCTTTCTTCTTTCTTTCTTCTTTCTTACTTCTTTCTTTCTTACTTCTTTCTTACTTCTTTCTTACTTCTTTCTTTCTTCTTGCTTTCTTCTTTCTTTCTTATTTCTAAGTTCTTTCTAAATTCTTTCTAATTTCTTTCATATTTCTTTCTTACTTCATTCTTTCTTTCTTCTTTCTTACATCTTTCTAACTTACTTCTAACTTCTTTCTTACTTCTTTCTTACTTCTTTCTTACTTCTTTCTCTCTTACTTCTTTCTTCCTTTTTCGTACTTCTTTCTTACTTACTTCTTTCTTACTTCTTTCTTACTTCTTTCTTACTTCTTTCTTACTTCTTTCTTACTTCTTTCTTACTTCTTTCTTTCTTCTTTCTTACTTCTTTCTTTCTTCTTTCTTACTTCTTTTTTTCTTCTTTCTTGCTTCTTTCTTACTTCTTTCTGACTTCTTACTTCTTTCTTCTTTCTTTCTTACTTCTTTCTTACTTCTTTCTTACTTCTTTCGTACTTCTTTCTAACTTCTTTCTCTTTTCTTTCTTACTTCTTTCTTACTTCTTTTTTCTTCTTTCTTACTTCTTTCTTTCTTACTTCTTTCTTACTTCTTTCGTACTTCTTTCGTACTTCTTTCTTTCTTACTTCTTTCTTACTTCTTTCTTACTTCTTTTTACTTCTTTCCTACTTCTTTCTTACTTCGTTCTTACTTCTTTCTTACTACTTTCTTCTTTCTTTCTTAGTTCTTTCTTACTTCTTTCTTACTTCTTTCTTTTTCTTTCTTTCTTCTTTCTTTCTTCTTTCTTTCTTCTTTCTTACTTCTTACTTTCTTCTTTCTTACTTCTCTCTTTCTTCTTTCTTTCTTCTTTCTTACTTCTTTCTTTCTTACTTCTTTCTTACTTTTTTCTTACTTCTTTCTTACTTCCTTCTCACTTCTTTCTTACTTCTTTCTTACTTCTTTCTAACTTCTTTTTTCTTCTTTCTTTCTTCTTTCTTTCTTACTTCTTTCTTTCTTATTTCTTTCTTACTTCTCTCTTACTTCTTTCTTTCTTCTTTCTTTCTTCTTTCTTTCTTCTTCCTTTCTTACTTCTTTCTTACTTCTTTCGTACTTATTTCTTACTTCTCTCTTTCTTTCTCTCTTCTTTCTTCTTTCTTTCTTTCTTACTTCTTTCTTACTACTTTCTTACTTCTTTCTTACTTCTTTCTTACTTCTTTCTTACTTCTTTCTTACTTCTTTCTTACTTCTTTCTTAATTCTTTCTTAATTCTTTCTTACTTCTTTCTTACTTCTTTCGTACTTCTTTCGTACTTCTTTCTTACTTCTTTCTCTTTTCTTTCTTACTTCTTTCTTACTTCTTTCTTACTTCTTTCTTACTTCTTTCTTACTTCTTTCGTACTTCTTTCTTACTTCTCTCTTTCTTCTTTCTTTCTTCTTTCTTACTTCTTTCTTTCTCACTTCTTTCTTACTTCTTTCTTACTTCTTTCGTACTTCTTTCTTACTTCTTTTTTCTTCTTTCTTACTTCTTTCTTTCTTACTTCTTTCTTACTTCTTTCGTACTTCTTTCGTACTTCTTTCTTTCTTACTTCTTTCTTACTTATTTCTTACTTCTTTTTACTTCTTTCCTACTTCTTTCTTACTTCTTTCTTACTTCTTTCTTACTACTTTCTTCTTTCTTTCTTAGTTCTTTCTTACTTCTTTCTTACTTCTTTCTTTTTATTTCTTTCTTCTTTCTTTCTTCTTTCTTTCTTCTTTCTTACTTTTTTCTTACTTCTTTCTTACTTCTTTCTTACTTCTTTCTAACTTCTTTCTTACTTCTTTCTTACTTCTTTCTAACTTCTTTCTTTCTTCTTGCTTTCTTCTTTCTTTCTTACTTCTTTCTTACTTCTTTCTTTCTTACTTCTTTCTTAATTCTTTTTTACTTCTTTCTTACTTCTTTCTAACTTCTTTCTTTCTTCTTTCTTTCTTCTTTCATTCTTACTTCTTTCTTACTTCTTTCTTACTTCTTTCTTACTTCTTTCTTACTTCTTTCTTACTTCTTTCTTCTTTCTTTCTTACTTCTTTCTTACTTCTTTCTTACTTCTTTCTTACTTCTTTCTATCTTCTTTCTTACTTCTTTCTTACTTCTTTTGTACTTCTTTCTTTCTTCTTTCTTTCTTCTTGCTTTCTTCTTTCTTTCTTATTTCTAAATTCTTTCTAACTTCTTTCTAATTTCTTTCATATTTCTTTCTTACTTCATTCTTTCTTTCTTCTTTCTTACATCTTTCTAACTTCTTTCTAACGTCTTTCTTACTTCTTTCTTACTTCTTTCTTACTTCTTTCTCTCTTACTTCTTTCTTACTTCTTTCTTACTTCTTTCTTACTTCTTTCTGACTTCTTTCTTACTTCTTTATTTCTTACGTCTTTCTCACTTCTTTCTTACATCTTTCTTACTTCTTTCTTCATTCCTTCTTACTTCTTTTTTAATTCTTTCTTACTTCTTTCTTACTTCTTTCTTTCTTCTTTCTTTCTTCTCTATTTCTTCTCTCTTTCTTCTTTCTTTCTTGTTTCTTTCTTCTTTCATTCTTACTTCTTTCTTACTACTTTCTTACTTCTTTCTTACTTCTTTCTTAATTCTTTCTTCTTTCTTACTTACTTCTTTCTTACTTCTTTCTTACTTCTTTCTTACTTCTTTCTTTCTTCTTTCTTACTTCTTACTTTCTTCTTTCTTACTTCCCTCTTTCTTCTTTCTTTCTTCTTTCTTACTTCTTTCTTTCTTACTTCTTTCTTACTTTTTTCTTACTTCTTTCTTACTTCCTTCTCACTTCTTTCTTACTTCTTTCTTACTTCTTTCTAACTTCTTTTTTCTTCTTTCTTTCTTCTTTCTTTCTTACTTCTTTCTTTCTTATTTCTTTCTTACTTCTCTCTTACTTCTTTCTTTCTTCTTTCTTTCTTCTTTCTTTCTTCTTCCTTTCTTACTTCTTTCTTACTTCTTTCGTACTTATTTCTTACTTCTCTCTTTCTTTCTCTCTTCTTTCTTCTTTCTTTCTTTCTTACTTCTTTCTTACTACATTCTTACTTCTTTCTTACTTCTTTCTTACTTCTTTCTTACTTCTTTCTTACTTCTTTCTTACTTCTTTCTTAATTCTTTCTTAATTCTTTCTTACTTCTTTCTTACTTCTTTCGTACTTCTTTCGTACTTCTTTCTTACTTCTTTCTCTTTTCTTTCTTACTTCTTTCTTACTTCTTTCTTACTTCTTTCTTACTTCTTTCTTACTTCTTTCGTACTTCTTTCTTACTTCTCTCTTTCTTCTTTCTTTCTTCTTTCTTACTTCTTTCTTTCTCACTTCTTTCATACTTCTTTCTTACTTCTTTCTTACTTCTTTCTTACTTCTTTCTAACTTCTTTTTTCTTCTTTATTTCTTCTTTCTTTCTTACTTCTTTCATTCTTACTTCTTTCTTACTTCTTTCGTACTTCTTTCTTACTTCTTTCTTACTTCTTTCTTACTTCTTTCTTACTTCTTTCTTCTTTCTTTCTTAGTTCTTTCTTACCTCTTTCTTACTTCTTTCTTTCTTCTTTCTTACTTCTTCCTTTCTTCTTTCTTACTTCTTTCTTACTTCTTTTTAACTTCTTTCTTACTTCTTATTACTTCTTTCTTACTTCTTTCTTTCTTCTTTCTTTCTTCTCTATTTCTTCTCTCTTTATTCTTTCTTTCTTCTTTCTTTCTTCTTTCTTTCTTACTTCTTTCTTACTTCTTTCTTACTTCTTTCTTTCTTTCTTCTTGCTTTCTTCTTTCTTTCTTATTTCTAAATTCTTTCTATCTTCTTTCTAATTTCTTTCTTATTTCTTTCTTAATTCATTCTTTCTTTCTTCTTTCTTACATCTTTCTAACTTCTTTCTAACTTCTTTCTTACTTCTTTCTTACTTCTTTCTTACTTCTTTCTTACTTCTTTCTTACTTCTTTCTTAATTCTTTCTTCTCTTTCTTACTTCTTTCTTACTTCTTTCTTTCTTCTTTCTTACTTCTTTCTTACTTCTTTCTTACTTCTTTCTTACTTCTTTCTGACTTCTTACTTCTTTCTTCTTTCTTTCTTACTTCTTTCTTACTTCTCTCTTACTTCTTTCTTACTTCTTTCTTTCTTACTTCTTTCTTACTTCTTTCTTACTTCTTTCTTACTTCTTTCTTTCTTACTTTTTTCTTACTTCTTTCTTACTTCTTTCTTACTTCTTTCTTACTTTTTTCTAACTTCTTTTTTCTTCTTTCTTTATTCTTTCTTTCTTACTTCTTTCTTTCTTACTTCTTTCTTACTTCTTTCGTACTTCTTTCGAATTTCTTTCTTTCTTACTTCTTTCTTACTTCTTTCTTACTTCTTTCTTACTTCTTTCTTACTTCTTTCCTACTTCTTTCTTACTTGTTTCTTACTTCTTTCTTACTTCTTTCTTCTTTCTTTCTTAGTTCTTTCTTACTTCTTTCTTACTTCTTTCTTAATTCTTTCTTAATTCTTTCTTTCTTTTCTTACTTCTTTCTTACTTCTTTCTTACTTCTTTCTTACTTCTTTCTTACTTCTTTCTAACTTCTTTCTTACTTCTTTCTTACTTCTTTCTAAATTCTTTCTTTCTTCTTGCTTTCTTCTTTATTTCTTACTTCTTTCTTACTTCTTTCTTTCTTACATCTTTCTTACTTCTTTTTTACTTCTTTCTTACTTCTTTCTAACTTCTTTCTTACTTCTTTCTTTCTTCTTCCTTACTTCTTTCTTTCTTCTTTCTTACTACTTTCTTACTTCTTTCTGACTTCTTTCTTACTTCTTTATTTCTTACTTCTTTCTCACTTCTTTCTTACATCTTTCTTACTTCTTTCTTCATTCCTTCTTACTTCTTTTTTACTTCTTTCTTACTTCTTTCTTACTTCTTTCTTACTTCTTTCTTTCTTCTTTCTTTCTTCTCTATTTCTTCTTTCTCTCTTCTTTCTTTCTTCTTTATTACTTCTTTCTTTCTTTCTTCTTTCTTACTTCTTTCTTACTTCTTTCTCTCTTTCTTCTTGCTTTCTTCTTTCTTTCTTATTTCTAAATTCTTTCTAACTTCTTTCTAACTTCTTTCTTATTTCTTTCTTACTTCATTATTTCTTTCTCCTTTCTTACATCTTTCTAACTTCTTTCTTACATCTTTCTTAGTTCTTTATTACTTCTTTCTTACTTCTTTCTTTCTTACTTCTTTCTTACTTCTTTGTTACTTCTTTCTTACTTCTTTCTTACTTCTTTCTTTCTTCTTTCTTACTTCTTACTTTCTTCTTTCTTACTTCTCTCTTTCTTCTTTCTTTCTTCTTACTTACTTCTTTCTTTCTTAGTTCTTTCTTACTTCTTTCTTACTTCTTTCTTATTTAGTTCTTACTTCTTTCCTACTTCTTTCTAACTACTTTTTTCTTCTTTCTTTCTTCTTTCTTTCTTACTTCTTTCTTTCTTACTTCTTTCTTACTTCTTTTGTACTTCTTTCGAATTTCTTTCTTTCTTACTTCTTTCTTACTTCTTTCTTACTTCTTTCTTACTTCTTTCTTACTTCTTTCTTACTTCTTTCTTACTCCTTTCTAACTTCTTTTTTCTTCTTTCTTTCTTCTTTCTTTCTTACTTCTTTCTTACTTCTTTCGTACTTATTTCTTACTTCTCTCTTTCTATCTTTCTTCTTTCTTACTTCTTTCTTTCTTGCTTTTTTCTTACTACTTTCTTACTTCTTTCTTACTTCTTTCTTACTTCTTTCTTACTTCTTTCTTACTTCTTTCTAACTTCTTTCTTACTTCTTTCTTACTTCTTTCTAACTTCTTTCTTTCTTCTTGCTTTCTTCTTTCTTTCTTACTTCTTTCTTACTTCTTTCTTTCTTACTTCTTTCTTACTTCTTTTTTACTTCTTTCTTACTTCTTTCTAACTTCTTTCTTTCTTCTTTCTTTCTTCTTTCATTCTTACTTCTTTCTTACTTCTTTCTTACTTCTTTCTTCTTTCATTCTTACTTCTTTCTTCTTTCTTTCTTACTTCTTTATTACTTCTTTCTTACTTTTTTCTTACTTCTTTCTCTCTTCTTTCTTACTTCTTTCTTTCTTCTTTCTTACTTCTTTCTTTCTTCTTTCTTACTTCTTTCTTACTTCTTTATGACTTCTTTCTTACTTCTTTATTTCTTACTTCTTTCTCACTTCTTTCTTACATCTTTTACTTCTTTCTTCATTCCTTCTTACTTCTTTTTTACTTCTTTCTTACTTCTTTCTTATTTCTTTCTTACTTCTTTCTTTCTTCTTTCTTTCTTTTCTATTTCTTCTCTCTTTCTTCTTTCTTTCTTCTTTCTTACTTCTTTCTTTCTTTCTTCTTTCTTACTTATTTCTTACTTCTTTCTTTCTTTCTTCTTGCTTTCTTCTTTCTTTCTTATTTCTAAATTCTTTCTAACTTCTTTCTAACTTCTTTCTTATTTCTTTCTTACTTCATTCTTTCTTTCTCCTTTCTTACATCTTTCTAACTTCTTTCTAACTTATTTCTTACTTCTTTCTTACTTCTTTCTTACTTCTTTATTACTTCTTTCTTACTTCTTTCTTTCTTACCTCTTTCTTACTTCTTTCGTACTTCTTTCATTCTTACTTCTTTCTTACTTCTTTCTTACTTCTTTCTAACTTCTTTCTTCTTTCTTTCTTACTTCTTTGTTACTTCTTTCTTACTTCTTTCTTACTTCTTTCTTTCTTCTTTCTTACTTCTTAATTTCTTCTTTCTTACTTCTCTCTTTCTTCTTTCTTTCTTCTTTCTTACTTCTTTCTTTCTTACTTCTTTCTTACTTCTTTCTTACTTCTTTCTTACTTATTTCTTACTTCTTTCCTACTTCTTTCTAACTTCTTTTTTCTTCTTTCTTTCTTCTTTCTTTCTTACTTCTTTCTTTCTTACTTCTTTCTTACTTCTTTCGTACTTCTTTCGAACTTCTTTCTTTCTTACTTCTTTCTTAATTCTTTCTTACTTCTTTCGTACTTCTTTCTTACTTCTTTCTTACTTCTTTCTTACTCCTTTCTAACTTCTTTTTTCTTCTTTCTTTCTTCTTTCTTTCTTACTTCTTTCTTACTTCTTTCGTACTTATTTCTTACTTCTCTCTTTCTATCTTTCTTCTTTCTTACTTCTTTCTTTCTTGCTTTTTTCTTACTACTTTCTTTCTTCTTTCTTACTTCTTTCTTACTTCTTTCTTACTTCTTTCTAACTTCTTTCTTACTTCTTTCTTACTTCTTTCTAACTTCTTTCTTTCTTCTTGCTTTCTTCTTTCTTTCTTACTTCTTTCTTACTTCTTTCTTTCTTACTTCTTTCTTACTTCTTTTTTACTTCTTTCTTACTTCTTTCTAACTTCTTTCAATCTTCTTTCTTTCTTCTTTCATTCTTACTTCTTTCTTACTTCTTTCTTCTTTCATTCTTACTTCTTTCTTCTTTCTTTCTTACTTCTTTATTACTTCTTTCTTACTTTTTTCTTATTTCTTTCTCTCTTCTTTCTTACTTCTTTCTTTCTTCTTTCTTACTTCTTTCTTTCTTCTTTCTTACTTCTTTCTTACTTCTTTCTGACTTCTTTCTTACTTCTTTATTTCTTACTTCTTTCTCACTTCTTTCTTACATCTTTTACTTCTTTCTTCATTCCTTCTTACTTCTTTTTTACTTCTTTCTTACTTCTTTCTTATTTCTTTCTTACTTCTTTCTTTCTTCTTTCTTTCTTTTCTATTTCTTCTCTCTTTCTTCTTTCTTTCTTCTTTCTTACTTCTTTCTTTCTTTCTTCTTTCTTACTTCTTTCTTACTTCTTTCTTTCTTTCTTCTTGCTTTCTTCTTTCTTTCTTATTTCTAAATTCTTTCTAACTTCTTTCTAACTTCTTTCTTATTTCTTTCTTACTTCATTCTTTCTTTCTCCTTTCTTACATCTTTCTAACTTCTTTCTAACTTATTTCTTACTTCTTTCTTACTTCTTTATTACTTCTTTCTTACTTCTTTCTTTCTTACCTCTTTCTTACTTCTTTCGTACTTCTTTCATTCTTACTTCTTTCTTACTTCTTTCTTACTTCTTTCTAACTTCTTTCTTCTTTCTTTCTTACTTCTTTGTTACTTCTTTCTTACTTCTTTCTTACTTCTTTCTTTCTTCTTTCCTACTTCTTACTTTCTTCTTTCTTACTTCTCTCTTTCTTCTTTCTTTCTTCTTTCTTACTTCTTTCTTTCTTACTTCTTTCTTACTTCTTTCTTACTTCTTTCTTACTTCTTTCTTACTTCTTTCCTACTTATTTCTAACTTCTTTTTTCTTCTTTCTTTCTTCTTTCTTTCTTACTTCTTTCTTTCTTACTTCTTTCTTACTTCTTTCGTACTTCTTTCTTACTTCTTTCTTACTTCTTTCTTACTTCTTTCTTACTCCTTTCTAACTTCTTTTTTCTTCTTTCTTTCTTGCTTTTTTCTTACTACTTTCTTACTTCTTTCTTACTTCTTTCTTACTTCTTTCTTACTTCTTTCTTACTTCTTTCTAACTTCTTTCTTACTTCTTTCTTACTTCTTTCTAACTTCTTTCTTTCTTCTTGCTTTCTTCTTTCTTTCTTGCTTCTTTCTTACTTCTTTCTTTCTTACTTCTTTCTTACTTCTTCTTTACTTCTTTCTTACTTCTTTCTAACTTCTTTCTTTCTTCTTTCTTTCTTCTTTCATTCTTACTTCTTTCTTACTTCTTTCTTACTTCTTTCTTCTTTCATTCTTACTTCTTTCTTCTTTCTTTCTTACTTCTTTATTACTTCTTTCTTACTTCTTACTTACTTCTTTCTCTCTTCTTTCTTACTTCTTTCTTTCTTCTTTCTTACTTCTTTCTTTCTTCTTTCTTACTTCTTACTTACTTCTTTCTGACTTCTTTCTTACTTCTTTATTTCTTACTTCTTTCTCACTTCTTTCTTACATCTTTCTTACTTCTTTCTTCATTCCTTCTTACTTCTTTTTTACTTCTTTCTTACTTCTTTCTTACTTCTTTCTTACTTCTTTCTTTCTTCTTTCTTTCTTCTCTATTTCTTCTCTCTTTCTTCTTTCTTTCTTCTTTCTTCTTTTTTTCTTTCTTCTTTCTTACTTCTTTCTTACTTCTTTATTTCTTTCTTCTTGATTTCTTATTTCTTTCTTATTTCTAAATTCTTTCTAACTTCTTCCTAACTTCTTTCTTATTTCTTTCTTACTTCATTCTTTCTTTCTCCGTTCTTACATCTTTCTAACTTCTTTCTAACTTCTTTCTTACTTCTTTCTTACTTCTTTATTACTTCTTTCTTACTTCTTTCTTTCTTACTTCTTTCTTACTTCTTTCGTACTTCTTTCATTCTTACTTCTTTCTTACTTCTTTCTTACTTCTTTCTTACTTCTTTCTTCTTTCTTTCTTACTTCTTTGTTACTTCTTTCTTACTTCTTTCTTACTTCTTTCTTTCTTTCTTCTTGCTTTCTTCTTCTTTCTTATTTCTAAATTCTTTCTAACTTCTTTCTAACTTCTTTCTTATTTCTTTCTTACTTCATTCTTTCTTTCTCCTTTCTTACATCTTTCTAAATTCTTTCTAACTTATTTCTTACTTCTTTCTTACTTCTTTATTACTTCTTTCTTACTTCTTTCTTTCTTACCTCTTTATTACTTCTTTCGTACTTCTTTCATTCTTACTTCTTTCTTACTTCTTTCTTACTTCTTTCTAACTTCTTTCTTCTTTCTTTCTTACTTCTTTGTTACTTCTTTCTTACTTCTTTCTTACTTCTTTCTTTCTTCTTTCTTACTTCTTTCTTTCTTCTTTCTTACTTCTTTCTTACTTCTTTATGACTTCTTTCTTACTTCTTTATTTCTTACTTCTTTCTCACTTCTTTCTTACATCTTTTACTTCTTTCTTCATTCCTTCTTACTTCTTTTTTACTTCTTTCTTACTTCTTTCTTACTTCTTTCTTACTTCTTTCTTTCTTCTTTCTTTCTTTTCTATTTCTTCTCTCTTTCTTCTTTCTTTCTTCTTTCTTACTTCTTTCTTTCTTTCTTCTTTCTTACTTATTTCTTACTTCTTTCTTTCTTTCTTCTTGCTTTCTTCTTTCTTTCTTATTTCTAAATTCTTTCTAACTTCTTTCTAACTTCTTTCTTATTTCTTTCTTACTTCATTCTTTCTTTCTCCTTTCTTACATCTTTCTAACTTCTTTCTAACTTATTTCTTACTTCTTTCTTACTTCTTTCTTACTTCTTTATTACTTCTTTCTTACTTCTTTCTTTCTTACCTCTTTCTTACTTCTTTCGTACTTCTTTCATTCTTACTTCTTTCTTACTTCTTTCTTACTTCTTTCTAACTTCTTTCTTCTTTCTTTCTTACTTCTTTGTTACTTCTTTCTTACTTCTTTCTTACTTCTTTCTTTCTTCTTTCTTACTTCTTAATTTCTTCTTTCTTACTTCTCTCTTTCTTCTTTCTTTCTTCTTTCTTACTTCTTTCTTTCTTACTTCTTTCTTACTTCTTTCTTACTTCTTTCTTACTTATTTCTTACTTCTTTCCTACTTCTTTCTAACTTCTTTTTTCTTCTTTCTTTCTTCTTTCTTTCTTACTTCTTTCTTTCTTACTTCTTTCTTACTTCTTTCGTACTTCTTTCGAACTTCTTTCTTTCTTACTTCTTTCTTAATTCTTTCTTACTTCTTTCGTACTTCTTTCTTACTTCTTTCTTACTTCTTTCTTACTCCTTTCTAACTTCTTTTTTCTTCTTTCTTTCTTCTTTCTTTCTTACTTCTTTCTTACTTCTTTCGTACTTATTTCTTACTTCTCTCTTTCTATCTTTCTTCTTTCTTACTTCTTTCTTTCTTGCTTTTTTCTTACTACTTTCTTTCTTCTTTCTTACTTCTTTCTTACTTCTTTCTTACTTCTTTCTAACTTCTTTCTTACTTCTTTCTTACTTCTTTCTAACTTCTTTCTTTCTTCTTGCTTTCTTCTTTCTTTCTTACTTCTTTCTTACTTCTTTCTTTCTTACTTCTTTCTTACTTCTTTTTTACTTCTTTCTTACTTCTTTCTAACTTCTTTCTTTCTTCTTTCTTTCTTCTTTCATTCTTACTTCTTTCTTACTTCTTTCTTCTTTCATTCTTACTTCTTTCTTCTTTCTTTCTTACTTCTTTATTACTTCTTTCTTACTTTTTTCTTATTTCTTTCTCTCTTCTTTCTTACTTCTTTCTTTCTTCTTTCTTACTTCTTTCTTTCTTCTTTCTTACTTCTTTCTTACTTCTTTCTGACTTCTTTCTTACTTCTTTATTTCTTACTTCTTTCTCACTTCTTTCTTACATCTTTTACTTCTTTCTTCATTCCTTCTTACTTCTTTTTTACTTCTTTCTTACTTCTTTCTTATTTCTTTCTTACTTCTTTCTTTCTTCTTTCTTTCTTTTCTATTTCTTCTCTCTTTCTTCTTTCTTTCTTCTTTCTTACTTCTTTCTTTCTTTCTTCTTTCTTACTTCTTTCTTACTTCTTTCTTTCTTTCTTCTTGCTTTCTTCTTTCTTTCTTATTTCTAAATTCTTTCTAACTTCTTTCTAACTTCTTTCTTATTTCTTTCTTACTTCATTCTTTCTTTCTCCTTTCTTACATCTTTCTAACTTCTTTCTAACTTATTTCTTACTTCTTTCTTACTTCTTTATTACTTCTTTCTTACTTCTTTCTTTCTTACCTCTTTCTTACTTCTTTCGTACTTCTTTCATTCTTACTTCTTTCTTACTTCTTTCTTACTTCTTTCTAACTTCTTTCTTCTTTCTTTCTTACTTCTTTGTTACTTCTTTCTTACTTCTTTCTTACTTCTTTCTTTCTTCTTTCCTACTTCTTACTTTCTTCTTTCTTACTTCTCTCTTTCTTCTTTCTTTCTTCTTTCTTACTTCTTTCTTTCTTACTTCTTTCTTACTTCTTTCTTACTTCTTTCTTACTTATTTCTTACTTCTTTCCTACTTATTTCTAACTTCTTTTTTCTTCTTTCTTTCTTCTTTCTTTCTTACTTCTTTCTTTCTTACTTCTTTCTTACTTCTTTCGTACTTCTTTCTTACTTCTTTCTTACTTCTTTCTTACTTCTTTCTTACTCCTTTCTAACTTCTTTTTTCTTCTTTCTTTCTTGCTTTTTTCTTACTACTTTCTTACTTCTTTCTTACTTCTTTCTTACTTCTTTCTTACTTCTTTCTTACTTCTTTCTAACTTCTTTCTTACTTCTTTCTTACTTCTTTCTAACTTCTTTCTTTCTTCTTGCTTTCTTCTTTCTTTCTTGCTTCTTTCTTACTTCTTTCTTTCTTACTTCTTTCTTACTTCTTCTTTACTTCTTTCTTACTTCTTTCTAACTTCTTTCTTTCTTCTTTCTTTCTTCTTTCATTCTTACTTCTTTCTTACTTCTTTCTTACTTCTTTCTTCTTTCATTCTTACTTCTTTCTTCTTTCTTTCTTACTTCTTTATTACTTCTTTCTTACTTCTTACTTACTTCTTTCTCTCTTCTTTCTTACTTCTTTCTTTCTTCTTTCTTACTTCTTTCTTTCTTCTTTCTTACTTCTTACTTACTTCTTTCTGACTTCTTTCTTACTTCTTTATTTCTTACTTCTTTCTCACTTCTTTCTTACATCTTTCTTACTTCTTTCTTCATTCCTTCTTACTTCTTTTTCACTTCTTTCTTACTTCTTTCTTACTTCTTTCTTACTTCTTTCTTTCTTCTTTCTTTCTTCTCTATTTCTTCTCTCTTTCTTCTTTCTTTCTTCTTTCTTCTTTTTTTCTTTCTTCTTTCTTACTTCTTTCTTACTTCTTTATTTCTTTCTTCTTGATTTCTTATTTCTTTCTTATTTCTAAATTCTTTCTAACTTCTTCCTAACTTCTTTCTTATTTCTTTCTTACTTCATTCTTTCTTTCTCCGTTCTTACATCTTTCTAACTTCTTTCTAACTTCTTTCTTACTTCTTTCTTACTTCTTTATTACTTCTTTCTTACTTCTTTCTTTCTTACTTCTTTCTTACTTCTTTCGTACTTCTTTCATTCTTACTTCTTTCTTACTTCTTTCTTACTTCTTTCTTACTTCTTTCTTCTTTCTTTCTTACTTCTTTGTTACTTCTTTCTTACTTCTTTCTTACTTCTTTCTTTCTTTCTTCTTGCTTTCTTCTTCTTTCTTATTTCTAAATTCTTTCTAACTTCTTTCTAACTTCTTTCTTATTTCTTTCTTACTTCATTCTTTCTTTCTCCTTTCTTACATCTTTCTAAATTCTTTCTAACTTATTTCTTACTTCTTTCTTACTTCTTTATTACTTCTTTCTTACTTCTTTATTTCTTACCTCTTTATTACTTCTTTCGTACTTCTTTCATTCTTACTTCTTTCTTACTTCTTTCTTACTTCTTTCTAACTTCTTTCTTCTTTCTTTCTTACTTCTTTGTTACTTCTTTCTTACTTCTTTCTTACTTCTTTCTTTCTTCTTTCTTACTTCTTACTTTCTTCTTTCTTACTTCTCTCTTTCTTCTTTCTTTCTTCTTTCTTACTTCTTTCTTTCTTACTTCTTTCTTACTTCTTTCTTACTTCTTTCTTACTTATTTCTTACTTCTTTCCTACTTCTTTTTAACTTCTTTTTTCTTCTTTCTTTCTTCTTTCTTTCTTACTTCTTTCTTTCTTAATTCTTTCTTACTTCTTTCGTACTTCTTTCGAACTTCTTTCTTTCTTACTTCTTTCTTACTTCTTTCTTACTTCTTTCTTACTTCTTTCTTACTTCTTTCTTACTTCTTTCTTACTTCTTTCTTTCTCCTTTCTAACTTCTTTTTTCTTCTTTCTTTCTTGCTTTTTTCTTACTACTTTCTTACTTCTTTCTTACTTCTTTCTTACTTCTTTCTTACTTCTTTCTTACTTCTTTCTAACTTCTTTCTTACTTCTTTCTTACTTCTTTCTAACTTCTTTCTTTCTTCTTGCTTTCTTACTTCTTTCTTACTTCTTTCTTTCTTACTTCTTTCTTACTTCTTCTTTACTTCTTTCTTCTTCTTTCTAACTTCTTTCTTTCTTCTTTCTTTCTTCTTTCATTCTTACTTCTTTCTTACTTCTTTCTTACTTCTTTCTTCTTTCATTCTTACTTCTTTCTTCTTTCTTTCTTACTTCTTTATTACTTCTTTCTTACTTCTTTCTTACTTCTTTCTCTCTTGTTTCTTACTTCTTTCTTTCTTCTTTCTTACTTCTTTCTTTCTTCTTTCTTACTTCTTACTTACTTCTTTCTGACTTCTTTCTTACTTCTTTATTTCTTACTTCTTTCTCACTTCTTTCTTACATCTTTCTTACTTCTTTCTTCATTCCTTCTTACTTCTTTTTTACTTCTTTCTTACTTCTTTCTTACTTCTTTCTTTCTTCTTTCTTTCTTCTCTATTTCTTCTCTCTTTCTTCTTTCTTTCTTCTTTCTTACTTCTTTCTTTCTTTCTTCTTTCTTACTTCTTTCTTACTTCTTTCTTTCTTTCTTCTTGCTTTCTTATTTCTTTCTTATTTCTAAATTCTTTCTAACTTCTTTCTAACTTCTTTCTTATTTCTTTCTTACTTCATTCTTTCTTTCTCCTTTCTTACATCTTTCTAACTTCTTTCTAACTTCTTTCTTACTTCTTTCTTACTTCTTTATTACTTCTTTCTTACTTCTTTCTTTCTTACTTCTTTCTTACTTCTTTCGTACTTCTTTCATTCTTACTTCTTTCTTACTTCTTTCTTACTTCTTTCTTACTTCTTTCTTCTTTCTTTCTTACTTCTTTCTTACTTCTTTCTTACTTCTTTCTTACTTCTTTCTTTCTTTCTTCTTGCTTTCTTCTTTCTTTCTTATTTCTAAATTCTTTCTAACTTCTTTCTAACTTCTTTCTTATTTCTTTCTTACTTCATTCTTTCTTTCTCCTTTCTTACATCTTTCTAACTTCTTTCTAACTTATTTCTTACTTCTTTCTTACTTCTTTCTTTCTTACCTCTTTCTTACTTCCTTCGTACTTCTTTCATTCTTTCTTCTTTCTTACTTCTTTCTTACTTCTTTCTAACTTCTTTCTTCTTTCTTTCTTACTTCTTTGTTACTTCTTTCTTACTTCTTTCTTACTTCTTTCTTTCTTCTTTCTTACTTCTTACTTTCTTCTTTCTTACTTCTCTCTTTCTTCTTTCTTTCTTCTTTCTTACTTCTTTCTTTCTTACTTCTTTCTTACTTCTTTCTTACTTCTTTCTTACTTATTTCTTACTTCTTTCCTACTTCTTTCTAACTTCTTTTTTCTTCTTTCTTTCTTCTTTCTTTCTTACTTCTTTCTTTCTTACTTCTTTCTTACTTCTTTCGTACTTCTTTCGAACTTCTTTCTTTCTTACTTCTTTCTTACTTCTTTCTTACTTCTTTCTTACTTCTTTCTTACTTCTTTCTTACTTCTTTCTTACTTCTTTCTAACTTATTTCTTACTTCTTTCTTACTTCTTTCTAACTTCTTTCTTTCTTCTTGCTTTCTTCTTTCTTTCTTACTTCTTTCTTACTTCTTTCTTTCTTACTTCTTTATTACTTCTTCTTTACTTCTTTCTTACTTCTTTCTAACTTCTTTCTTTCTTCTTTCTTTCTTCTTTCATTCTTACTTCTTTCTTACTTCTTTCTTACTTCTTTCTTCTTTCATTCTTACTTCTTTCTTCTTTCTTTCTTACTTCTTTATTACTTCTTTCTTACTTCTTTCTTACTTCTTTCTCTCTTGTTTCTTACTTCTTTCTTTCTTCTTTCTTACTTCTTTCTTTCTTCTTTCTTACTTCTTACTTACTTCTTTCTGACTTCTTTCTTACTTCTTTATTTCTTACTTCTTTCTCACTTCTTTCTTACATCTTTCTTACTTCTTTCTTCATTCCTTCTTACTTCTTTTTTACTTCTTTCTTACTTCTTTCTTACTTCTTTCTTACTTCTTTCTTTCTTCTTTCTTTCTTCTCTATTTCTTCTCTCTTTCTTCTTTCTTTCTTCTTTCTTACTTCTTTCTTTCTTTCTTCTTTCTTACTTCTTTCTTACTTCTTTCTTTCTTTCTTCTTGCTTTCTTATTTCTTTCTTATTTCTAAATTCTTTCTAACTTCTTTCTTATTTCTTTCTTACTTCATTCTTTCTTTGTCCTTTCTTACATCTTTCTAACTTCTTTCTAACTTCTTTCTTACTTCTTTCTTACTTCTTTATTACTTCTTTCTTACTTCTTTCTTTCTTCTTTCTTACTTCTTTCGTACTTCTTTCATTCTTACTTCTTTCTTACTTCTTTCTTACTTCTTTCTTACTTCTTTCTTCTTTCTTTCTTACTTCTTTCTTACTTCTTTCTTACTTCTTTCTTTCTTCTTTCTTACTTCTTACTTTCTTCTTTCTTACTTCTCTCTTTCTTCTTTCTTTCTTCTTTCTTACTTCTTTCTTTCTTATTCTTTCTTACTTCTTTCTTACTTCTTTCTTACTTCTTTCTTACTTATTTCTTACTTCTTTCCTACTTCTTTCTAACTTCTTTTTTCTTCTTTCTTTCTTCTTTCTTTCTTACTTCTTTCTTTCTTACTTCTTTCTTACTTCTTTCGTACTTCTTTCGAACTTCTTTCTTTCTTACTTCTTTCTTACTTCTTTCTTACTTCTTTCTTACTTCTTTCTATCTTACTTCTTTCTTACTTATTTTTAACTGCTTTCCTACTTCTTTCTAACTTCTTTCTTTCTTCTATCTTTCTTCTTTCATTCTTACTTCTTTCTTACTTCTTTCTTACTTCTTTCTTCTTTCATTCTTACATCTTTCTTCTTTCTTTCTTACTTCTTTATTACTTCTTTCTTACTTCTTTCTTACTTCTTTCTCTCTTCTTTCTTACTTCTTTCTTTCTTCTTTCTTACTTCTTTCTTTCTTCTTTCTTACTTCTTTCTTACTTCTTTCTGACTTCTTTCTTACTTCTTTATTTCTTACTTCTTTCTCACTTCTTTCTTACATCTTTCTTACTTCTTTCTTCATTCCTTCTTACTTCTTTTTTACTTCTTTCTTACTTCTTTCTTACTTCTTTCTTACTTCTTTCTTAATTCTTTCTAACTTCTTTCTTTGTTCTTGCTTTCTTCTTTCTTTGTTCTTGCTTTCTTCTTTCTTGCTTTCTTCTTGCTTTCTTCTTTCTTTCTTACTTCTTTATTACTTCTTTCTTTCTTACTTCTTTCTTACTTCTTTTTTACTTCTTTCTTACTTCTTTCTAACTTCTTTCTTTCTTCTTTCTTTCTTCTTTCATTCTTACTTCTTTCTTACTTCTTTCTTACTTCTTTCTTCTTTCATTCTTACTTCTTTCTTCTTTCTTTCTTACTTCTTTATTACTTCTTTCTTACTTCTTTCTTACTTCTTTCGTACTTCTTTCATTCTTACTTCTTTCTTACTTCTTTCTTACTTTTTCTTCTTTCTTTCTTACTTCTTTGTTACTTCTTTCTTACTTCTTTCTTACTTCTTTCTTTCTTCTTTCTTACTTCTTAATTTCTTCTTTCTTACTCCTCTCTTTCTTCTTTCTTTCTTCTTTCTTACTTCTTTCTTTCTTACTTCTTTCTTACTTCTTTCTTACTTCTTTCTTACTTCTTTCTTACTTCTTTCCTACTTATTTCTTACTTCTTTCCTACTTCTTTCTAACTTCTTTTTTCTTCTTTCTTTCTTACCTCTTTCTTTCTTACTTCTTTCTTACTTCTTTCGTACTTCTTTCGAACTTCTTTCTTTCTTACTTCTTTCTTACTTCTTTCTTACTTATTTCTTACTTCTTTCTTACTTCTTTCTTACTTCTTTTTTACTCCTTTCTAACTTCTTTTTTCTTCTTTCTTTCTTCTTTCTTTCTTACTTCTTTCTTACTTCTTTCGTACTTATTTCTTACTTCTCTCTTTCTTTCTTTCTTCTTTCTTACTTCTTTCTTTCTTGCTTCTTTTTTACTACTTTCTTACTTCTTTCTTAATTCTTTCTTACTTCTTTCTTACTTCTTTCTTACTTCTTTCTTACTTCTATCTTACTTCTTTCATTCTTCTTTCTTAATTCTTTCTTTCTTCTTTCTTACTTCTTTCTTACTTCTTTCGTACTTCTTTCTTACTTCTCTCTTTCTTCTTTCTTTCTTCTTTCTTTCTTCTTTCTTACTTGTTTCTTACTTCTTTCTTACTTCTTTCTTACTTCTTTCTTCTTTCTTTCTTCTTTCTTTCTTACTTGTTTCTTTCTTACTTCTTTCTTACTTCTTTCTTACTTCTTTCTTTCTTACTTCTTTCTTACTTCTTTCTTACTTCTTTCTTCTTTCTTTCTTCTTTCTTTCTTTCTTCTTTCTTTCTTACTTCTTTCTTTCTTTCTTCTTTCTTTCTTCTTTCTTTCTTCTTTATTTATTCTTTCTTTCTTCTTTTTTTCTTACTTCTTTCTTACATCTTTCTTTCTTTCTTCTTTCTTACTTCTTTCTTCCTTTCTTCTTTCTTTCTTCTTTCTTTCTTCTTTCTTTCTTACTTATTTCATACTTCTTTCTTACTTATTTCTTACTTCTTTCTTACTTCTTTCTTTCTCTCTTTCTTCTTTCTTCTTTCTTACTTCTTTCTTACTTCATTCTTTCTTTCTTCTTTCTTTCTTCTTTCTTTCTTCTTTCTTTCTTTCTTCTTTCTTACTTCTTTCTTACTTCTTTCTTTCTTTCTTCTTGATTTCTTATTTCTTTCTTATTTCTAAATTCTTTCTAACTTCTTCCTAACTTCTTTCTTATTTCTTTCTTACTTCATTCTTTCTTTCTCCGTTCTTACATCTTTCTAACTTCTTTCTAACTTCTTTCTTACTTCTTTCTTACTTCTTTATTACTTCTTTCTTACTTCTTTCTTTCTTACTTCTTTCTTACTTCTTTCGTACTTCTTTCATTCTTACTTCTTTCTTACTTCTTTCTTACTTCTTTCTTACTTCTTTCTTCTTTCTTTCTTACTTCTTTGTTACTTCTTTCTTACTTCTTTCTTACTTCTTTCTTTCTTTCTTCTTGCTTTCTTCTTTCTTTCTTATTTCTTAATTCTTTCTAACTTCTTTCTAACTTCTTTCTTATTTCTTTCTTACTTCATTCTTTCTTTCTCCTTTCTTACATCTTTCTAAATTCTTTCTAACTTATTTCTTACTTCTTTCTTACTTCTTTATTACTTCTTTCTTACTTCTTTCTTTCTTACCTCTTTCTTACTTCTTTCGTACTTCTTTCATTCTTACTTCTTTCTTACTTCTTTCTTACTTCTTTCTAACTTCTTTCTTCTTTCTTTCTTACTTCTTTGTTACTTCTTTCTTACTTCTTTCTTACTTCTTTCTTTCTTCTTTCTTACTTCTTACTTTCTTCTTTCTTACTTCTCTCTTTCTTCTTTCTTTCTTCTTTCTTACTTCTTTCTTTCTTACTTCTTTCTTACTTCTTTCTTACTTATTTCTTACTTCTTTCCTACTTCTTTTTAACTTCTTTTTTCTTCTTTCTTTCTTCTTTCTTTCTTACTTCTTTCTTTCTTACTTCTTTCTTACTTCTTTCGTACTTCTTTCGAACTTCTTTCTTTCTTACTTCTTTCTTACTTCTTTCTTACTTCTTTCTTACTTCTTTCTTACTTCTTTCTTACTTCTTTCTTACTCCTTTCTAACTTCTTTTTTCTTCTTTCTTTCTTGCTTTTTTCTTACTACTTTCTTACTTCTTTCTTACTTCTTTCTTCTTTCTTTCTTCTTTCTTTCTTTCTTCTTTCTTTCTTACTTCTTTCTTTCTTTCTTCTTTCTTTCTTCTTTCTTTCTTCTTTATTTATTCTTTCTTTCTTCTTTTTTTCTTACTTCTTTCTTACATCTTTCTTTCTTTCTTCTTTCTTACTTCTTTCTTCCTTTCTTCTTTCTTTCTTCTTTCTTTCTTCTTTCTTTCTTACTTATTTCATACTTCTTTCTTACTTATTTCTTACTTCTTTCTTACTTCTTTCTTTCTCTCTTTCTTCTTTCTTCTTTCTTACTTCTTTCTTACTTCATTCTTTCTTTCTTCTTTCTTTCTTCTTTCTTTCTTCTTTCTTTCTTTCTTCTTTCTTACTTCTTTCTTACTTCTTTCTTTCTTTCTTCTTGATTTCTTATTTCTTTCTTATTTCTAAATTCTTTCTAACTTCTTCCTAACTTCTTTCTTATTTCTTTCTTACTTCATTCTTTCTTTCTCCGTTCTTACATCTTTCTAACTTCTTTCTAACTTCTTTCTTACTTCTTTCTTACTTCTTTATTACTTCTTTCTTACTTCTTTCTTTCTTACTTCTTTCTTACTTCTTTCGTACTTCTTTCATTCTTACTTCTTTCTTACTTCTTTCTTACTTCTTTCTTACTTCTTTCTTCTTTCTTTCTTACTTCTTTGTTACTTCTTTCTTACTTCTTTCTTACTTCTTTCTTTCTTTCTTCTTGCTTTCTTCTTTCTTTCTTATTTCTTAATTCTTTCTAACTTCTTTCTAACTTCTTTCTTATTTCTTTCTTACTTCATTCTTTCTTTCTCCTTTCTTACATCTTTCTAAATTCTTTCTAACTTATTTCTTACTTCTTTCTTACTTCTTTATTACTTCTTTCTTACTTCTTTCTTTCTTACCTCTTTCTTACTTCTTTCGTACTTCTTTCATTCTTACTTCTTTCTTACTTCTTTCTTACTTCTTTCTAACTTCTTTCTTCTTTCTTTCTTACTTCTTTGTTACTTCTTTCTTACTTCTTTCTTACTTCTTTCTTTCTTCTTTCTTACTTCTTACTTTCTTCTTTCTTACTTCTCTCTTTCTTCTTTCTTTCTTCTTTCTTACTTCTTTCTTTCTTACTTCTTTCTTACTTCTTTCTTACTTATTTCTTACTTCTTTCCTACTTCTTTTTAACTTCTTTTTTCTTCTTTCTTTCTTCTTTCTTTCTTACTTCTTTCTTTCTTACTTCTTTCTTACTTCTTTCGTACTTCTTTCGAACTTCTTTCTTTCTTACTTCTTTCTTACTTCTTTCTTACTTCTTTCTTACTTCTTTCTTACTTCTTTCTTACTTCTTTCTTACTCCTTTCTAACTTCTTTTTTCTTCTTTCTTTCTTGCTTTTTTCTTACTACTTTCTTACTTCTTTCTTACTTCTTTCTTACTTCTTTCTTACTTCTTTCTTACTTCTTTCTTACTTCTTTCTAACTTCTTTCTTACTTCTTTCTTACTTCTTTCTAACTTCTTTCTTTCTTCTTGCTTTCTTCTTTCTTTCTTACTTCTTTCTTACTTCTTTCTTTCTTACTTCTTTCTTACTTCTTCTTTACTTCTTTCTTACTTCTTTCTAATTTCTTTCTTTCTTCTTTCTTTCTTCCTTCATTCTTACTTCTTTCTTACTTCTTTCTTACTTCTTTCTTCTTTCATTCTTACTTCTTTCTTCTTTCTTTCTTACTTCTTTATTACTTCTTTCTTACTTCTTTCTTACTTCTTTCTCTCTTGTTTCTTACTTCTTTCTTTCTTCTTTCTTACTTCTTTCTTTCTTCTTTCTTACTTCTTACTTACTTCTTTCTGACTTCTTTCTTACTTCTTTATTTCTTACTTCTTTCTCACTTCTTTCTTACATCTTTCTTACTTCTTTCTTCATTCCTTCTTACTTCTTTTTTACTTCTTTCTTACTTCTTTCTTACTTCTTTCTTACTTCTTTCTTTCTTCTTTCTTTCTTCTCTATTTCTTCTCTCTTTCTTCTTTCTTTCTTCTCTCTTACTTCTTTCTTTCTTTCTTCTTTCTTACTTCTTTCTTACTTCTTTCTTTCTTTCTTCTTGCTTTCTTATTTCTTTCTTATTTCTAAATTCTTTCTAACTTCTTTCTAACTTCTTTCTTATTTCTTTCTTACTTCATTCTTTCTTTCTCCTTTCTTACATCTTTCTAACTTCTTTCTAACTTCTTTCTTACTTCTTTCTTACTTCTTTATTACTTCTTTCTTACTTCTTTCTTTCTTACCTCTTTCTTACTTCTTTCGTACTTCTTTCATTCTTACTTCTTTCTTACTTCTTTCTTACTTCTTTCTAACTTCTTTCTTCTTTCTTTCTTACTTCTTTGTTACTTCTTTCTTTCTTCTTTATTACTTCTTTCTTTCTTCTTTCTTACTTCTTACTTTCTTCTTTCTTACTTCTCTCTTTCTTCTTTCTTTCTTCTTTCTTACTTCTTTCTTTCTTACTTCTTTCTTACTTCTTTCTTACTTCTTTCTTACTTATTTCTTACTTCTTTCCTACTTCTTTCTAACTTCTTTTTTCTTGTTTCTTTCTTCTTTCTTTCTTACTTCTTTCTTCCTACTTCTTTCTTACTTCTTTCGTACTTCTTTCGAACTTCTTTCTTTCTTACTTCTTTCTTACTTCTTTCTTCTTTCTTACTTCTTTCTTACTTCTTTCTTACTTCTTTCTTACTTCTTTCTTACTCCTTTCTAACTTCTTTTTTCTTCTTTCTTTCTTGCTTTTTTCTTACTACTTTCTTACTTCTTTCTTACTTCTTTCTTACTTCTTTCTTACTTCTTTCTTACTTCTTTCTAACTTATTTCTTACTTCTTTCTTACTTCTTTCTAACTTCTTTCTTTCTTCTTGCTTTCTTCTTTCTTTCTTACTTCTTTCTTACTTCTTTCTTTCTTACTTCTTTATTACTTCTTCTTTACTTCTTTCTTACTTCTTTCTAACTTCTTTCTTTCTTCTTTCTTTCTTCTTTCATTCTTACTTCTTTCTTACTTCTTTCTTACTTCTTTCTTCTTTCATTTTTACTTCTTTCTTCTTTCTTTCTTACTTCTTTATTACTTCTTTCTTACTTCTTTCTTACTTCTTTCTCTCTTGTTTCTTACTTCTTTCTTTCTTCTTTCTTACTTCTTTCTTTCTTCTTTCTTACTTCTTACTTACTTCTTTCTGACTTCTTTCTTACTTCTTTATTTCTTACTTCTTTCTCACTTCTTTCTTACATCTTTCTTACTTCTTTCTTCATTCCTTCTTACTTCTTTTTTACTTCTTTCTTCCTTCTTTCTTACTTCTTTCTTACTTCTTTCTTTCTTCTTTCTTTCTTCTCTATTTCTTCTCTCTTTCTTCTTTCTTTCTTCTTTCTTACTTCTTTCTTTCTTTCTTCTTTCTTACTTCTTTCTTACTTCTTTCTTTCTTTCTTCTTGCTTTCTTATTTCTTTCTTATTTCTAAATTCTTTCTAACTTCTTTCTTATTTCTTTCTTACTTCATTCTTTCTTTGTCCTTTCTTACATCTTTCTAACTTCTTTCTAACTTCTTTCTTACTTCTTTCTTACTTCTTTATTACTTCTTTCTTACTTCTTTCTTTCTTACTTCTTTCTTACTTCTTTCGTACTTCTTTCATTCTTACTTCTTTCTTACTTCTTTCTTACTTCTTTCTTACTTCTTTCTTCTTTCTTTCTTACTTCTTTCTTACTTCTTTCTTACTTCTTTCTTTCTTCTTTCTTACTTCTTACTTTCTTCTTTCTTACTTCTCTCTTTCTTCTTTCTTTCTTCTTTCTTACTTCTCTCTTTCTTATTCTTTCTTACTTCTTTCTTACTTCTTTCTTACTTCTTTCTTACTTATTTCTTACTTCTTTCCTACTTCTTTCTAACTTCTTTTTTCTTCTTTCTTTCTTCTTTCTTTCTTACTTCTTTCTTTCTTACTTCTTTCTTACTTCTTTCGTACTTCTTTCGAACTTCTTTCTTTCTTACTTCTTTCTTACTTCTTTCTTACTTCTTTCTTACTTCTTTCTATCTTACTTCTTTCTTACTTCTTTTTTACTGCTTTCCTACTTCTTTCTAACTTCTTTCTTTCTTCTATCTTTCTTCTTTCATTCTTACTTCTTTCTTACTTCTTTCTTACTTCTTTCTTCTTTCATTCTTACATCTTTCTTCTTTCTTTCTTACTTCTTTATTACTTCTTTCTTACTTCTTTCTTACTTCTTTCTCTCTTCTTTCTTACTTCTTTCTTTCTTCTTTCTTACTTCTTTCTTTCTTCTTTCTTACTTCTTTCTTACTTCTTTCTGACTTCTTTCTTACTTCTTTATTTCTTACTTCTTTCTCACTTCTTTCTTACATCTTTCTTACTTCTTTCTTCATTCCTTCTTACTTCTTTTTTACTTCTTTCTTACTTCTTTCTTACTTCTTTCTTACTTCTTTCTTAATTCTTTCTAACTTCTTTCTTTGTTCTTGCTTTCTTCTTTCTTGCTTTCTTCTTGCTTTCTTCTTTCTTTCTTACTTCTTTCTTACTTCTTTCTTTCTTACTTCTTTCTTACTTCTTTTTTACTTCTTTCTTACTTCTTTCTAACTTCTTTCTTTCTTCTTTCTTTCTTCTTTCATTCTTACTTCTTTCTTACTTCTTTCTTACTTCTTTCTTCTTTCATTCTTACTTCTTTCTTCTTTCTTTCTTACTTCTTTATTACTTCTTTCTTACTTCTTTCTTACTTCTTTCGTACTTCTTTCATTCTTACTTCTTTCTTACTTCTTTCTTACTTCTTCTTACTTTTTCTTCTTTCTTTCTTACTTCTTTGTTACTTCTTTCTTACTTCTTTCTTACTTCTTTCTTTCTTCTTTCTTACTTCTTACTTTCTTCTTTCTTACTCCTCTCTTTCTTCTTTCTTTCTTCTTTCTTACTTCTTTCTTTCTTACTTCTTTCTTACTTCTTTCTTACTTCTTTCTTACTTCTTTCCTACTTATTTCTTACTTCTTTCCTACTTCTTTCTAACTTCTTTTTTCTTCTTTCTTTCTTACCTCTTTCTTTCTTACTTCTTTCTTACTTCTTTCGTACTTCTTTCGAACTTCTTTCTTTCTTACTTCTTTCTTACTTCTTTCTTACTTATTTCTTACTTCTTTCTTACTTCTTTCTTACTTCTTTTTTACTCCTTTCTAACTTCTTTTTTCTTCTTTCTTTCTTCTTTCTTTCTTACTTCTTTCTTACTTCTTTCGTACTTATTTCTTACTTCTCTCTTTCTTTCTTTCTTCTTTCTTACTTCTTTCTTTCTTGCTTCTTTTTTACTACTTTCTTACTTCTTTCTTACTTCTTTCTTACTTCTTTCTTACTTCTTTCTTACTTCTATCTTACTTCTTCATTCTTCTTTCTTAATTCTTTCTTTCTTCTTTCTTACTTCTTTCTTACTTCTTTCGTACTTCTTTCTTACTTCTCTCTTTCTTCTTTCTTTCTTCTTTCTTTCTTCTTTCTTACTTGTCTCTTACTTCTTTCTTACTTCTTTCTTACTTCTTTCTTCTTTCTTTCTTCTTTCTTTCTTACTTGTTTCTTTCTTACTTCTTTCTTACTTCTTTCTTACTTCTTTCTTTCTTACTTCTTTCTTACTTCTTTCTTACTTCTTTCTTCTTTCTTTCTTCTTTCTTTCTTTCTTCTTTCTTTCTTACTTCTTTCTTTCTTTCTTCTTTCTTTCTTCTTTCTTTTTTCTTTATTTATTCTTTCTTTCTTCTTTTTTTCTTACTTCTTTCTTACATCTTTCTTTCTTTCTTCTTTCTTACTTCTTTCTTTCTTTCTTCTTTCTTTCTTCTTTCTTTCTTCTTTCTTTCTTACTTATTTCATACTTCTTTCTTACTTATTTCTTACTTCTTTCTTACTTCTTTCTTTCTCTTTTTCTTCTTTCTTCTTTCTTACTTCTTTCTTACTTCATTCTTTCTTTCTTCTTTCTTTCTTCTTTCTTTCTTCTTTCTTTCTTATTTCTTACTTCTTTCTTACTTCTTTCTTACTTCTTTCTTTCTTCTTTCTTTCTTCTTTCTTTCTTCTTTCTTTCTTACTTCTTTCTTACTTCTTTCTTACTTCTTTCTTACCTCTTTCTTACTTCTTTCTTCTTTCTTTCTTCTTTCTTTCTTAGTTCTTTCTTACTTCTTTCTTTCTTCTTTCTTAGATCTTTCATTCTTCTTTCTTACTTCTTTCTTACTTCTTTCTTTCTTACTTCTTTCTTACTTCTTTATTACTTCTTTCTTACTTCTTTCTAACTTCTTTCTTTCTTCTTTCTTTCTTCTTTCATTCTTACTTCTTTCTTACTACTTTCTTACTTATTTCTAGATTCTTTCTTTCTTCTTTCTTACTTCTTTCTTTCTTCTTTCTTACTTCTTTCTTTCTTCTTTCTTATTTCTTTCTTACATCTTTCTTTCTTCTTTCTTACTTCTTTATTTTTTACTTCTTTCTTACTTCTTTCTTACTTCTTTCTTACTTCTTTCTTCATTCCTTCTTACTTCTTTTTTACTTCTTTCTTACTTCTTTCTTACTTCTTTCTTACTTCTTTCTTTCTTCTTTCTTTCTTCTCTATTTCTTCTCTCTTTCATCTTTCTTTCTTGTTTCTTTCTTCTTTCTTTCTTACTTCTTTCTTAATTCTTTCTTACTTCTTTCTTACTTCTTTCTTTCTTTCTTCTTTCTTTCTTCTTTTTTTATTATTTCTAAATTCTTTCTAACTTCTTTCTAATTTCTTTCTTATTTCTTTCTTACTTCATTCTTTCTTTCTTCTTTCTTACATCTTTCTAACTTCTTTCTAACTTCTTTTTTACTTCTTTCTTACTTCTTTCTTACTTCTTTCTTACTTCTTTCTTACTTCTTTCTTACTTCTTTCTTCTCTTTCTTACTTCTTTCTTACTTCTTTCTTACTTCTTTCTTACTTCTTACTTTGTTCTTTCTTACTTCTTTCTTTCTTCTTTCTTACTTCTTTCTTACTTCTTTCTTCTTTCTGACTTCTTACTTCTTTCTTCTTTCTTTCTTACTTCTTTCTTACTTCTCTCTTTCTTCTTTCTTACTTCTTTCTTACTTCTTTCTTACTTCTTTCTTAGTTCTTTCTAACTTCTTTTTTCTTCTTTCTTTCTTCTTTCTTTCTTACTTCTTTCTTTCTTACTTCTTTCTTACTTCTTTCGTACTTCTTTCGTACTTCTTTCTTTCTTACTTCTTTCTTTCTTCTTTCTTACTTCTTTCTTACTTCTTTCTTACTTCTTTCCTACTTCTTTCTTACTTCTTTCTTACTTCTTTCTTACTTCTTTCTTTCTTCTTTCTTAATTCTTTCTTTCTTCTTTCTTCCTTCATTCTTACTTCTTTCGTACTTCTTTCTTACTTCTTTCTTACTTCTTTCTTACTTCTTTCTTACTTCTTTTTTCTTCTTTCTTTCTTCTTTCTTTCTTCTTTCTTTCTTACTTCTTTCTTACTCCTTTCTTACTTCTTTCTTACTTCTTTCGTACTTCTTTCTTACTTCTTTCTTCTTTCTTTCTTCTTTCTTTCTTCTTTCATTCTTACTTCTTTCTTACTTCTTTCTTACTTCTTTCTTTCTTACTACTTTCTTACTTCTTTCTTACTTCTTTCGTACTTCTTTCTTACTTCTTTCTTTCTTACTTCTTTCTTACTTCTTTCTTACTTCTTTCTTACTTCTTTCTAACTTCTTTCTTTCTTCTTTCTTCTTTCTTTCTTCTTTCTTACTTCTTTCTTACTTCTTTCTGACTTCTTTCTTACTTCTTTCTTTCTTACTTCTTTCTTACTTGTTTCTTACTTCTTTGTTACTCCTTTCTTACTTCTTTCTTACTTCTTTCGTACTTCTTTCTTACTTCTTTCGTACTTCTTTCTTACTTCTTTCTTCTTTCTTTCTTCTTTCTTTCTTCTTTCATTCTTACTTCTTTCTTACTTCTTTCTTACTTCTTTCTTTCTTACTACTTTCTTACTTCTTTCTTACTTCTTTCGTACTTCTTTCTTACTTCTTTCTTTCTTACATCTTTCTTATTTCTTTCTTACTTCTTTCTTACTTCTTTCTTACGTCTTTCTTCTTTCTTTCTTACTTCTTTCTTACTTCTTTCTTACTTCTTTCTTACTTCTTTCGTACTTCTTTCTTTCTTCTTTCTTACTTCTTTCTTTCTTCTTTCTTCTTTCTTTCTTCTTTCTTACTTCTTTCTTACTTCTTTCTGACTTCTTTCTTACTTCTTTATTTCTTACTTCTTTCTTACTTCTTTCTTACTTCTTTCTTACTTCTTTCTTCATTCCTTCTTACTTCTTTTTTACTTCTTTCTTACTTCTTTCTTACTTCTTTCTTACTTCTTTCTTACTTCTTTCTTTCTTCTTTCTTTCTTCTCTATTTCTTCTCTCTTTCTTCTTTCTTTCTTCTTTCTTTCTTTCTTCTTGCTTTCTTCTTTCTTTCTTATTTCTAAGTTATTTCTAACTTCTTTCTAATTTCTTTCATATTTCTTTCTTACTTCATTCTTTCTTTCTTCTTTCTTACATCTTTCTAACTTACTTCTAACTTCTTTCTTACTTCTTTCTTACTTCTTTCTTACTTCTTTCTTACTTCTTTCTCTCTTACTTCTTTCTTACTTCTTTCGTACTTCTTTCTTACTTACTTCTTTCTTACTTCTTTCTTACTTCTTTCTTACTTCTTTCTTACTTCTTTCTTACTTCTTTCTTTCTTCTTTCTTACTTCTTTCTTTCTTCTTTCTTACTTCTTTCTTTCTTCTTTCTTGCTTCTTTATTACTTCTTTCTGACTTCTTACTTCTTTCTTCTTTCTTTCTTACTTCTTTCTTACTTCTTTCTTACCTCTTTCGTACTTCTTTCTAACTTCTTTCTCTTTTCTTTCTTACTTATTTCTTACTTCTTTTTTTTTTCTTTCTTACTTCTTTCTTTCTTACTTCTTTCTTACTTCTTTCGTACTTCTTTCGTACTTCTTTCTTTCTTACTTCTTTCTTACTTCTTTCTTACTTCTTTCTTACTTCTTTACTACTTCTTTCTTACTTCTTTCTTACTTCTTTCTTACTACTTTCTTCTTTCTTTCTTAGTTCTTTCTTACTTCTTTCCTACTTCTTTCTTACTTCTTTCTAACTTCTTTCTTTCTTCTTGCTTTCTTCTTTCTTTCTTACTTCTTTCTTACTTCTTTCGTACTTCTTTCGTACTTCTTTCGTTCTTACTTCTTTCTTACTTCTTTCTTACTTCTTTCTTACTTCTTTCCTACTTCTTTCTTACTTCTTTCTTACTTCTTTCTTTCTCCTTTCTTTCTTCTTTCTTTCTTCTTTCTTTCTTCTTTCTTACTTTTTTCTTACTTCTTTCTTACTTCTTTCTTACTTCTTTCTAACTTCTTTCTTACTTCTTTCTTACTTCGTTCTAACTTCTTTCTTTCTTCTTGCTTTCTTCTTTCTTTCTTACTTCTTTCTTACTTCTTTCTTTCTTACTTCTTTTTTGCTTCTTTCTTACTTCTTTCTAACTTCTTTCTTTCTTCTTTCTTTCTTCTTTCATTCTTACTTCTTTCTTACTTCTTTCTTAATCTTTCTTACTTCTTTCTTTCTTCTTTCTTACTTCTTACTTTCTTCTTTCTTACTTCTCTCTTTCTTCTTTCTTTCTTCTTTCTTACTTCTTTCTTTCTTACTTCTTTCTTACTTCTTTCGTACTTCTTTCGTACTTCTTTCTTTCTTACTTCTTTCTTACTTCTTTCTTACTTCTTTCTTACTTCTTTCTTATTTCTTTCTTACTTCTTTCTTACTTCTTTCTTTCTACTTTCTTCTTTCTTTCTTCCTTCTTTCTTACTTCTTTCTTACTTCTTTCGTACTTATTTCTTACTTCTCTCTTTCTTTCTTTCTTCTTTCTTACTTCGTTCTTTCTTACTTCTTTCTTACTACTTTCTTAATTCTTTCTTACTTCTTTCTTTATTCTTTCTAACTTCTTTTTTCTTCTTTCTTTCTTCTTTCTTTCTTCTTTCTTTCTTACTCCTTTCTTACTTCTTTCTTTCTTCTTTCGTACTTCTTTCTTACTTCTTTATTTCTTTACTTCTTTCTTACTTCATTCTTACTTCATTCTTAGTTCTTTCTTGCTTCTTTCTTACTTCTTTCTTCTTTCTTTCTTCTTTCTTTCTTCTTTCGTTCTTACTTCTTTCTTACTTTTTTCTTACTTCTTTCGTACTTCTTTCTTACTTCTTTCTTTCTTACTTCTTTCTTACTTCTTTCTTACTTCTTTCTTACTTCTTTCTTCTTTCTTTCTTACTTCTTTCTTACTTCTTTCTTACTTCTTTCTTTCTTACTTCTGTCTTACTTCTTTTTTACTTCTTTCTTACTTCTTTCTTACTTCTTTCTTTCTTACTTCTTTCTTACTTCTTTCTTACGTCTTTCTTACTTTTCTTCTTTCTTGCTTCTTTCTTACTTCTTTCTTACTTCTTTCTTACTTCTTTCGTACTTCTTTCTAACTTCTTTCTCTTTTCTTTCTTACTTCTTTCTTACTTCTTTTTTCTTCTTTCTTACTTCTTTCTTTCTTACTTCTTTCTTACTTCTTTCGTACTTCTTTCTTTCTTACTTCTTTCTTACTTCTTTCTTACTTCTTTTTACTTCTTTCCTACTTCTTTCTTACTTCTTTCTTACTTCTTTCTTACTACTTTCTTCTTTCTTTCTTAGTTCTTTCTTACTTCTTTCTTACTTCTTTCTTTCTTCTTTCTTACTTTATTCTTACTTCTTTCTTACTTCTTTCTTACTTCTTTCTAACTTCTTTCTTACTTCTTTCTTACTTCTTTCTTACTTCTTTTGTACTTCTTTCTTACTTCTTTCTTTCTTACTTCTTTCTTACTTCTTTTTTTCTTCTGTCATTCTTACTTCTTTCTTACTTCTTTCTTACTTCTTTCTTCTTTCTTTCTTACTTCTTTCTTACTTCTTTCTTACTTCTTTCTTCTTTCTTTCTTACTTCTTTCTTACTTCTTTCTTACTTCTTTCTTACTTCTTTCTATCTTCTTTCTTACTTCTTTCTTACTTCTTTTGTACTTCTTTCTTTCTTCTTTCTTTCTTCTTGCTTTCTTCTTTCTTTCTTATTTCTAAATTCTTTCTAACTTCTTTCTAATTTCTTTCATATTTCTTTCTTACTTCATTCTTTCTTTCTTCTTTCTTACATCTTTCTAACTTCTTTCTAAGTTCTTTCTTACTTCTTTCTTACTTCTTTCTTACTTCTTTCTCTCTTACTTCTTTCTTACTTCTTTCTTACTTCTTTCTTACTTCTTTCTGACTTCTTTCTTACTTCTTTTTTAATTCTTTCTTACTTCTTTCTAACTTCGTTCTTTCTTCTTTCTTTCTTCTTTCATTCTTATTTCTTTCTTACTTCTTTCTTACTTCTTTCTTCTTTCTTTCTTACTTCTTTCTTACTTCTTTCTTACTTCTTTCTTTCTTACTTCTGTCTTACTTCTTTTTTACTTCTTTCTTACTTCTTTCTTACTTCTTTCTTTCTTACTTCTTTCTTACTTCTTTCTTACTTCTTTCTTCTTTCATTCTTACTTCTTTCTTACTACTTTCTTACTTCTTTCTTACTTCTTTCTTACTTCTTTCTTCTTTCTTTCTTACTTCTTTCTTACTTCTTTCTACTTCTTTCTTACTTCTTTCTTTCTTACTTGTTTCTTACTTCTTTCTTTCTTCTTTCTTACTTCTTTCTTTCTTCTTTCTTACTTCTTTTTTTCTTCTTTCTTGCTTCTTTCTTACTTCTTTCTTACTTCTTTCTTACTTCTTTCGTACTTCTTTCTAACTTCTTTCTCTTTTCTTTCTTACTTCTTTCTTACTTCTTTTTTCTTCTTTCTTACTTCTTTCTTTCTTACTTCTTTCTTACTTCTTTCGTACTTCTTTCTTTCTTACTTCTTTCTTACTTCTTTCTTACTTCTTTTTACTTCTTTCCTACTTCTTTCTTACTTCTTTCTTACTTCTTTCTTACTACTTTCTTCTTTCTTTCTTAGTTCTTTCTTACTTCTTTCTTACTTCTTTCTTTCTTCTTTCTTACTTTATTCTTACTTCTTTCTTACTTCTTTCTTACTTCTTTCTAACTTCTTTCTTACTTCTTTCTTACTTCTTTCTTACTTCTTTTGTACTTCTTTCTTACTTCTTTCTTTCTTACTTCTTTCTTACTTCTTTTTTTCTTCTGTCATTCTTACTTCTTTCTTACTTCTTTCTTACTTCTTTCTTCTTTCTTTCTTACTTCTTTCTTACTTCTTTCTTACTTCTTTCTTCTTTCTTTCTTACTTCTTTCTTACTTCTTTCTTACTTCTTTCTTACTTCTTTCTATCTTCTTTCTTACTTCTTTCTTACTTCTTTTGTACTTCTTTCTTTCTTCTTTCTTTCTTCTTGCTTTCTTCTTTCTTTCTTATTTCTAAATTCTTTCTAACTTCTTTCTAATTTCTTTCATATTTCTTTCTTACTTCATTCTTTCTTTCTTCTTTCTTACATCTTTCTAACTTCTTTCTAAGTTCTTTCTTACTTCTTTCTTACTTCTTTCTTACTTCTTTCTCTCTTACTTCTTTCTTACTTCTTTCTTACTTCTTTCTTACTTCTTTCTGACTTCTTTCTTACTTCTTTTTTAATTCTTTCTTACTTCTTTCTAACTTCGTTCTTTCTTCTTTCTTTCTTCTTTCATTCTTATTTCTTTCTTACTTCTTTCTTACTTCTTTCTTCTTTCTTTCTTACTTCTTTCTTACTTCTTTCTTACTTCTTTCTTTCTTACTTCTGTCTTACTTCTTTTTTACTTCTTTCTTACTTCTTTCTTACTTCTTTCTTTCTTACTTCTTTCTTACTTCTTTCTTACTTCTTTCTTCTTTCATTCTTACTTCTTTCTTACTACTTTCTTACTTCTTTCTTACTTCTTTCTTACTTCTTTCTTCTTTCTTTCTTACTTCTTTCTTACTTCTTTCTACTTCTTTCTTACTTCTTTCTTTCTTACTTGTTTCTTACTTCTTTCTTTCTTCTTTCTTACTTCTTTCTTTCTTCTTTCTTACTTCTTTTTTTCTTCTTTCTTGCTTCTTTCTTACTTCTTTCTTACTTCTTTCTTACTTCTTTCGTACTTCTTTCTAACTTCTTTCTCTTTTCTTTCTTACTTCTTTCTTACTTCTTTTTTCTTCTTTCTTACTTCTTTCTTTCTTACTTCTTTCTTACTTCTTTCGTACTTCTTTCTTTCTTACTTCTTTCTTACTTCTTTCTTACTTCTTTTTACTTCTTTCCTACTTCTTTCTTACTTCTTTCTTACTTCTTTCTTACTACTTTCTTCTTTCTTTCTTAGTTCTTTCTTACTTCTTTCTTACTTCTTTCTTTCTTCTTTCTTACTTTATTCTTACTTCTTTCTTACTTCTTTCTTACTTCTTTCTAACTTCTTTCTTACTTCTTTCTTACTTCTTTCTTACTTCTTTTGTACTTCTTTCTTACTTCTTTCTTTCTTACTTCTTTCTTACTTCTTTTTTTCTTCTGTCATTCTTACTTCTTTCTTACTTCTTTCTTACTACTTTCTTCTTTCTTTCTTACTTCTTTCTTACTTCTTTCTTACTTCTTTCTTCTTTCTTTCTTACTTCTTTCTTACTTCTTTCTTACTTCTTTCTATCTTCTTTCTTACTTCTTTCTTACTTCTTTTGTACTTCTTTCTTTCTTCTTTCTTTCTTCTTGCTTTCTTCTTTCTTTCTTATTTCTAAATTCTTTCTAACTTCTTTCTAATTTCTTTCATATTTCTTTCTTACTTCATTCTTTCTTTCTTCTTTCTTACATCTTTCTAACTTCTTTCTAAGTTCTTTCTTACTTCTTTCTTACTTCTTTCTTACTTCTTTCTCTCTTACTTCTTTCTTACTTCTTTCTTACTTCTTTCTTACTTCTTTCTGACTTCTTTCTTACTTCTTTTTTAATTCTTTCTTACTTCTTCTAACTTCGTTCTTTCTTCTTTCTTTCTTCTTTCATTCTTATTTCTTTCTTACTTCTTTCTTACTTCTTTCTTCTTTCTTTCTTACTTCTTTCTTACTTCTTTCTTACTTCTTTCTTTCTTACTTCTGTCTTACTTCTTTTTTACTTCTTTCTTACTTCTTTCTTACTTCTTTCTTTCTTACTTCTTTCTTACTTCTTTCTTACGTCTTTCTTACTTTTCTTCTTTCTTGCTTCTTTCTTACTTCTTTCTTACTTCTTTCTTACTTCTTTCGTACTTCTTTCTAACTTCTTTCTCTTTTCTTTCTTACTTCTTTCTTACTTCTTTTTTCTTCTTTCTTACTTCTTTCTTTCTTACTTCTTTCTTACTTCTTTCGTACTTCTTTCTTTCTTACTTCTTTCTTACTTCTTTCTTACTTCTTTTTACTTCTTTCCTACTTCTTTCTTACTTCTTTCTTACTTCTTTCTTACTACTTTCTTCTTTCTTTCTTAGTTCTTTCTTACTTCTTTCTTACTTCTTTCTTTCTTCTTTCTTACTTTATTCTTACTTCTTTCTTACTTCTTTCTTACTTCTTTCTAACTTCTTTCTTACTTCTTTCTTACTTCTTTCTTACTTCTTTTGTACTTCTTTCTTACTTCTTTCTTTCTTACTTCTTTCTTACTTCTTTTTTTCTTCTGTCATTCTTACTTCTTTCTTACTTCTTTCTTACTTCTTTCTTCTTTCTTTCTTACTTCTTTCTTACTTCTTTCTTACTTCTTTCTTCTTTCTTTCTTACTTCTTTCTTACTTCTTTCTTACTTCTTTCTTACTTCTTTCTATCTTCTTTCTTACTTCTTTCTTACTTCTTTTGTACTTCTTTCTTTCTTCTTTCTTTCTTCTTGCTTTCTTCTTTCTTTCTTATTTCTAAATTCTTTCTAACTTCTTTCTAATTTCTTTCATATTTCTTTCTTACTTCATTCTTTCTTTCTTCTTTCTTACATCTTTCTAACTTCTTTCTAAGTTCTTTCTTACTTCTTTCTTACTTCTTTCTTACTTCTTTCTCTCTTACTTCTTTCTTACTTCTTTCTTACTTCTTTCTTACTTCTTTCTGACTTCTTTCTTACTTCTTTTTTAATTCTTTCTTACTTCTTTCTAACTTCGTTCTTTCTTCTTTCTTTCTTCTTTCATTCTTATTTCTTTCTTACTTCTTTCTTACTTCTTTCTTCTTTCTTTCTTACTTCTTTCTTACTTCTTTCTTACTTCTTTCTTTCTTACTTCTGTCTTACTTCTTTTTTACTTCTTTCTTACTTCTTTCTTACTTCTTTCTTTCTTACTTCTTTCTTACTTCTTTCTTACTTCTTTCTTCTTTCATTCTTACTTCTTTCTTACTACTTTCTTACTTCTTTCTTACTTCTTTCTTACTTCTTTCTTCTTTCTTTCTTACTTCTTTCTTACTTCTTTCTACTTCTTTCTTACTTCTTTCTTTCTTACTTGTTTCTTACTTCTTTCTTTCTTCTTTCTTACTTCTTTCTTTCTTCTTTCTTACTTCTTTTTTTCTTCTTTCTTGCTTCTTTCTTACTTCTTTCTTACATCTTTCTTACTTCTTTCGTACTTCTTTCTAACTTCTTTCTCTTTTCTTTCTTACTTCTTTCTTACTTCTTTTTTCTTCTTTCTTACTTCTTTCTTTCTTACTTCTTTCTTACTTCTTTCGTACTTCTTTCTTTCTTACTTCTTTCTTACTTCTTTCTTACTTCTTTTTACTTCTTTCCTACTTCTTTCTTACTTCTTTCTTACTTCTTTCTTACTACTTTCTTCTTTCTTTCTTAGTTCTTTCTTACTTCTTTCTTACTTCTTTCTTTCTTCTTTCTTACTTTATTCTTACTTCTTTCTTACTTCTTTCTTACTTCTTTCTAACTTCTTTCTTACTTCTTTCTTACTTCTTTCTTACTTCTTTTGTACTTCTTTCTTACTTCTTTCTTTCTTACTTCTTTCTTACTTCTTTTTTTCTTCTGTCATTCTTACTTCTTTCTTACTTCTTTCTTACTTCTTTCTTCTTTCTTTCTTACTTCTTTCTTACTTCTTTCTTACTTCTTTCTTCTTTCTTTCTTACTTCTTTCTTACTTCTTTCTTACTTCTTTCTTACTTCTTTCTATCTTCTTTCTTACTTCTTTCTTACTTCTTTTGTACTTCTTTCTTTCTTCTTTCTTTCTTCTTGCTTTCTTCTTTCTTTCTTATTTCTAAATTCTTTCTAACTTCTTTCTAATTTCTTTCATATTTCTTTCTTACTTCATTCTTTCTTTCTTCTTTCTTACATCTTTCTAACTTCTTTCTAAGTTCTTTCTTACTTCTTTCTTACTTCTTTCTTACTTCTTTCTCTCTTACTTCTTTCTTACTTCTTTCTTACTTCTTTCTTACTTCTTTCTGACTTCTTTCTTACTTCTTTTTTAATTCTTTCTTACTTCTTTCTAACTTCGTTCTTTCTTCTTTCTTTCTTCTTTCATTCTTATTTCTTTCTTACTTCTTTCTTACTTCTTTCTTCTTTCTTTCTTACTTCTTTCTTACTTCTTTCTTACTTCTTTCTTTCTTACTTCTGTCTTACTTCTTTTTTACTTCTTTCTTACTTCTTTCTTACTTCTTTCTTTCTTACTTCTTTCTTACTTCTTTCTTACTTCTTTCTTCTTTCATTCTTACTTCTTTCTTACTACTTTCTTACTTCTTTCTTACTTCTTTCTTACTTCTTTCTTCTTTCTTTCTTACTTCTTTCTTACTTCTTTCTACTTCTTTCTTACTTCTTTCTTTCTTACTTGTTTCTTACTTCTTTCTTTCTTCTTTCTTACTTCTTTCTTTCTTCTTTCTTACTTCTTTTTTTCTTCTTTCTTGCTTCTTTCTTACTTCTTTCTTACTTCTTTCTTACTTCTTTCGTACTTCTTTCTAACTTCTTTCTCTTTTCTTTCTTACTTCTTTCTTACTTCTTTTTTCTTCTTTCTTACTTCTTTCTTTCTTACTTCTTTCTTACTTCTTTCGTACTTCTTTCTTTCTTACTTCTTTCTTACTTCTTTCTTACTTCTTTTTACTTCTTTCCTACTTCTTTCTTACTTCTTTCTTACTTCTTTCTTACTACTTTCTTCTTTCTTTCTTAGTTCTTTCTTACTTCTTTCTTACTTCTTTCTTTCTTCTTTCTTACTTTATTCTTACTTCTTTCTTACTTCTTTCTTACTTCTTTCTAACTTCTTTCTTACTTCTTTCTTACTTCTTTCTTACTTCTTTTGTACTTCTTTCTTACTTCTTTCTTTCTTACTTCTTTCTTACTTCTTTTTTTCTTCTGTCATTCTTACTTCTTTCTTACTTCTTTCTTACTACTTTCTTCTTTCTTTCTTACTTCTTTCTTACTTCTTTCTTACTTCTTTCTTCTTTCTTTCTTACTTCTTTCTTACTTCTTTCTTACTTCTTTCTATCTTCTTTCTTACTTCTTTCTTACTTCTTTTGTACTTCTTTCTTTCTTCTTTCTTTCTTCTTGCTTTCTTCTTTCTTTCTTATTTCTAAATTCTTTCTAACTTCTTTCTAATTTCTTTCATATTTCTTTCTTACTTCTTTCTTTCTTTCTTCTTTCTTACATCTTTCTAACTTCTTTCTAAGTTCTTTCTTACTTCTTTCTTACTTCTTTCTTACTTCTTTCTCTCTTACTTCTTTCTTACTTCTTTCTTACTTCTTTCTTACTTCTTTCTGACTTCTTTCTTACTTCTTTTTTAATTCTTTCTTACTTCTTTCTAACTTCGTTCTTTCTTCTTTCTTTCTTCTTTCATTCTTATTTCTTTCTTACTTCTTTCTTACTTCTTTCTTCTTTCTTTCTTACTTCTTTCTTACTTCTTTCTTACTTCTTTCTTTCTTACTTCTGTCTTACTTCTTTTTTACTTCTTTCTTACTTCTTTCTTACTTCTTTCTTTCTTACTTCTTTCTTACTTCTTTCTTACGTCTTTCTTACTTTTCTTCTTTCTTGCTTCTTTCTTACTTCTTTCTTACTTCTTTCTTACTTCTTTCGTACTTCTTTCTAACTTCTTTCTCTTTTCTTTCTTACTTCTTTCTTACTTCTTTTTTCTTCTTTCTTACTTCTTTCTTTCTTACTTCTTTCTTACTTCTTTCGTACTTCTTTCTTTCTTACTTCTTTCTTACTTCTTTCTTACTTCTTTTTACTTCTTTCCTACTTCTTTCTTACTTCTTTCTTACTTCTTTCTTACTACTTTCTTCTTTCTTTCTTAGTTCTTTCTTACTTCTTTCTTACTTCTTTCTTTCTTCTTTCTTACTTTATTCTTACTTCTTTCTTACTTCTTTCTTACTTCTTTCTAACTTCTTTCTTACTTCTTTCTTACTTCTTTCTTACTTCTTTTGTACTTCTTTCTTACTTCTTTCTTTCTTACTTCTTTCTTACTTCTTTTTTTCTTCTGTCATTCTTACTTCTTTCTTACTTCTTTCTTACTTCTTTCTTCTTTCTTTCTTACTTCTTTCTTACTTCTTTCTTACTTCTTTCTTCTTTCTTTCTTACTTCTTTCTTACTTCTTTCTTACTTCTTTCTTACTTCTTTCTATCTTCTTTCTTACTTCTTTCTTACTTCTTTTGTACTTCTTTCTTTCTTCTTTCTTTCTTCTTGCTTTCTTCTTTCTTTCTTATTTCTAAATTCTTTCTAACTTCTTTCTAATTTCTTTCATATTTCTTTCTTACTTCATTCTTTCTTTCTTCTTTCTTACATCTTTCTAACTTCTTTCTAAGTTCTTTCTTACTTCTTTCTTACTTCTTTCTTACTTCTTTCTCTCTTACTTCTTTCTTACTTCTTTCTTACTTCTTTCTTACTTCTTTCTGACTTCTTTCTTACTTCTTTTTTAATTCTTTCTTACTTCTTTCTAACTTCGTTCTTTCTTCTTTCTTTCTTCTTTCATTCTTATTTCTTTCTTACTTCTTTCTTACTTCTTTCTTCTTTCTTTCTTACTTCTTTCTTACTTCTTTCTTACTTCTTTCTTTCTTACTTCTGTCTTACTTCTTTTTTACTTCTTTCTTACTTCTTTCTTACTTCTTTCTTTCTTACTTCTTTCTTACTTCTTTCTTACTTCTTTCTTCTTTCATTCTTACTTCTTTCTTACTACTTTCTTACTTCTTTCTTACTTCTTTCTTACTTATTTCTTCTTTCTTTCTTACTTCTTTCTTACTTCTTTCTACTTCTTTCTTACTTCTTTCTTTCTTACTTGTTTCTTACTTCTTTCTTTCTTCTTTCTTACTTCTTTCTTTCTTCTTTCTTACTTCTTTTTTTCTTCTTTCTTGCTTCTTTCTTACTTCTTTCTTACTTCTTTCTTACTTCTTTCGTACTTCTTTCTAACTTCTTTCTCTTTTCTTTCTTACTTCTTTCTTACTTCTTTTTTCTTCTTTCTTACTTCTTTCTTTCTTACTTCTTTCTTACTTCTTTCGTACTTCTTTCTTTCTTACTTCTTTCTTACTTCTTTCTTACTTCTTTTTACTTCTTTCCTACTTCTTTCTTACTTCTTTCTTACTTCTTTCTTACTACTTTCTTCTTTCTTTCTTAGTTCTTTCTTACTTCTTTCTTACTTCTTTCTTTCTTCTTTCTTACTTTATTCTTACTTCTTTCTTACTTCTTTCTTACTTCTTTCTAACTTCTTTCTTACTTCTTTCTTACTTCTTTCTTACTTCTTTTGTACTTCTTTCTTACTTCTTTCTTTCTTACTTCTTTCTTACTTCTTTTTTTCTTCTGTCATTCTTACTTCTTTCTTACTTCTTTCTTACTTCTTTCTTCTTTCTTTCTTACTTCTTTCTTACTTCTTTCTTACTTCTTTCTTCTTTCTTTCTTACTTCTTTCTTACTTCTTTCTTACTTCTTTCTTACTTCTTTCTATCTTCTTTCTTACTTCTTTCTTACTTCTTTTGTACTTCTTTCTTTCTTCTTTCTTTCTTCTTGCTTTCTTCTTGCTTTCTTATTTCTAAATTCTTTCTAACTTCTTTCTAATTTCTTTCATATTTCTTTCTTACTTCATTCTTTCTTTCTTCTTTCTTACATCTTTCTAACTTCTTTCTAAGTTCTTTCTTACTTCTTTCTTACTTCTTTCTTACTTCTTTCTCTCTTACTTCTTTCTTACTTCTTTCTTACTTCTTTCTTACTTCTTTCTGACTTCTTTCTTACTTCTTTTTTAATTCTTTCTTACTTCTTTCTAACTTCGTTCTTTCTTCTTTCTTTCTTCTTTCATTCTTATTTCTTTCTTACTTCTTTCTTACTTCTTTCTTCTTTCTTTCTTACTTCTTTCTTACTTCTTTCTTACTTCTTTCTTTCTTACTTCTGTCTTACTTCTTTTTTACTTCTTTCTTACTTCTTTCTAACTTCGTTCTTTCTTCTTTCTTTCTTCTTTCGTTCTTACTTCTTTCTTACTTCTTTCTTACTTCTTTCTTACTTCTTTCTTACTTCTTTTGTACTTCTTTCTTACTTCTATCTTTCTTACTACTTTCTTACTTCTTTTTTTCTTCTTTCATTCTTACTTCTTTCTTACTTCTTTCTTACTTCTTTCTTCTTTCTTTCTTACTTCTTTCTTACTTCTTTCTTACTTCTTTCTTCTTTCTTTCTTACTTCTTTCTTACTTCTTTCTTACTTCTTTCTTACTTCTTTCTATCTACTTTCTTACTTCTTTCTTACTTCTTTTGTACTTCTTTCTTTCTTCTTTCTTTGTTCTTGCTTTCTTCTTTCTTACTTATTTCTAAATAATTTCTAACTTCTTTCTAATTTCTTTCATATTTCGTTCTTACTTCATTCTTTCTTTCTTCTTTCTTACATCTTTCTATCTTCTTTCTAACTTCTTTCTTACTTCTTTCTTACTTCTTTCTTACTTCTTTCTCTCTTACTTCTTTCTTACTTCTTTCTTACTTCTTTCTGACTTCTTTCTTACTTCTTTATTTCTTACTTCTTTCTAACTTCTTTCTTTCATCTTTCTTACTTCTTTCTTCATTCCTTCTTCTTTTTTACTTCTTTCTTACTTCTTTCTTACTTCTTTCTTACTTCTTTCTTTCTTCTTTCTTTCTTCTCTATTTGTTCTCTCTTTCTTCTTTCTTTCTTCTTTCTTACTTCTTTCTTTCTTACTTCTTTCCTACTTCTTTCTTACTTCTTTCTTTCTTCTTGCTTTCTTCTTTCTTTCTTATTTCTAAGTTCTTTCTAACTTCTTTCTAATTTCTTTCATATTTCTTTCTTACTTCATTCTTTCTTTCTTCTTTCTTACATCTTTCTAACTTACTTCTAACTTCTTTCTTACTTCTTTCTTACTTCTTTCTTACTTCTTTCTTACTTCTTTCTCTCTTACTTCTTTCTTACTTCTTTCGTACTTCTTTCTTACTTACTTCTTTCTTACTTCTTTCTTACTTCTTTCTTACTTCTTTCTTACTTCTTTCTTTCTTCTTTCTTACTTTTTTCTTTCTTCTTTCTTACTTCTTTTTTTCTTCTTTCTTGCTTCTTTCTTACTTCTTTCTGACTTCTTACTTCTTTCTTCTTTCTTTCTTACTTCTTTCTTACTTCTTTCTTACTTCTTTCTTACTTCTTTCGTACTTCTTTCTAACTTCTTTCTCTTTTCTTTCTTACTTCTTTCTTACTTCTTTTTTCTTCTTTCTTACTTCTTTCTTTCTTACTTCTTTCTTACTTCTTTCGTACTTCTTTCGTACTTCTTTCTTTCTTACTTCTTTCTTACTTCTTTCTTACTACTTTCTTCTTTCTTCTTAGTTCTATCTTACTTCTTTCTTACTTCTTTCTTTCTTCTTTCTTTCTTCTTTCTTTCTTCTTTCTTTCTTCTTTCTTACTTTTTTCTTACTTCTTTCTTACTTCTTTCTTACTTCTTTCTAACTTATTTCTTACTTCTTTCTTACTTCTTTCTAACTTCTTTCTCTATTCTTGCTTTCTTCTTTCTTTCTTACTTCTTTCATAATTCTTTCTTTCTTACTTCTTTCTTACTTCTGTTTTACTTCTTTCTTACTTCTTTCTAACTTCTTTCTTTCTTCTTTCTTTCTTCTTTCATTCTTACTTCTTTCTTACTTCTTTCTTACTTCTTTCTTATTTCTTTCTTACTTCTTTCTTACTTCTTTCTTCTTTCTTTCTTACTTCTTTCTTACTTCTTTCTTACTTCTTTTGTACTTCTTTCTTTCTTCTTTCTTTCTTCTTGCTTTCTTCTTTCTTTCTTATTTCTAAATTCTTTCTAACTTCTTTCTAATTTCTTTCATATTTCTTTCTTACTTCATTCTTTCTTTCTTCTTTCTTACATCTTTCTAACTTCTTTCTAACTTCTTTCTTACTTCTTTCTTACTTCTTTCTTACTTCCTTCTCTCTTACTTCTTTCTTACTTCTTTCTTACTTCTTTCTTACTTCTTTCTTACTTCTTTCTGACTTCTTTCTTACTTCTTTATTTCTTACTTCTTTCTCACTTCTTTCTTACATCTTTCTTACTTCTTTCTTCATTCCTTCTTACTTCTTTTTTACTTCTTTCTTACTTCTTTCTTACTTCTTTCTTTCTTCTTTCTTTCTTCTCTATTTCTTCTCTCTTTCTTCTTTCTTTCTTCTTTCTTACTTCTTTCTTTCTTACTTCTTGCTTACTTCTTTCTTACTTCTTTCTATCTTTCTTCGTGCTTTCTTCTTTCTTTCTTATTTCTAAATTCTTTCTAACTTATTTCTAACTTCTTTCTTATTTCTTTCTTACTTCATTCTTTCTTTCTTTTTTCTTACATCTTTCTAACTTCTTTCTAACTTCTTTCTAACTTCTTTCTTACTTCTTTCTTACTTCTTTCTTACTTCTTTCTTTCTTACTTCTTTCTTACTTCTTTCGTACTTCTTTCATTCTTACTTCTTTCTTACTACTTTCTTACTTCTTTCTTACTTCTTTCTTAATTCTTTCTTCTTTCTTTCTTACTTCTTTCTTACTTCTTTCTTACTTCTTTCTTTCTTCTTTCTTTCTTCTTTCTTACTTCTTTCTTTCTTACTTCTTTCTTACTTTTTCTTACTTCTTTCTTACTTCCTTCTTACTTCTTTCTTACTTCTTTCTTACTTCTTTCTAACTTCTTTTTTCTTCTTTCTTTCTTCTTTCTTTCTTACTTCTTTCTTTCTTACTTCTTTCTTACTTCTTTCGTACTTCTTTCATACTTCTTTCTTTCTTACTTCTTTCTTACTTCTTTCTTACTTCTTTCTTACTTCTTTCTTATTTCTTTCTTACTTCTTTCTTACTTCTTTATTTCTTCTTTCTTCTTTCTTTCTTCTTTCTTTCTTACTTCTTTCTGACTTCTTACTTATTTGTTCTTTCTTTCTTACTTCTTTCTTACTTATTTCTTACTTCTTTCTTATTTCTTTCTTTCTTCTTTCTTAATTCTTTCTTTCTTCTTTCTTCCTTCATTATTACTTCTTTCGTACTTCTTTCTTACTTCTTTCTTACTTCTTTCTTACTTCTTTTTTCTTCTTTCTTTCTTACTTCTTTCTTACTCCTTTCTTACTTCTTTCTTACTTCTTTCGTACTTCTTTCTTACTTCTTTCTTCTTTCTTTCTTCTTTCTTTCTTCTTTCATTCTTACTTCTTTCTTACTTCTTTCTTACTTCTTTCTTTCTTACTACTTTCTTACTTCTTTCTTACTTCTTTCGTACTTCTTTCTTACTTCTTTCTTTCTTACTTCTTTCTTACTTCTTTCTTACTTCTTTCTTACTTCTTTCTTACTTCTTTCTTACGTCTTTCTTCTTTCTTTCTTACTTCTTTCTTACTTCTTTCTTACTTCTTTCTTACTTCTTTCTTTCTTCTTTCTTACTTCTTTCTTTCTTCTATCTTCTTTCTTTCTTCATTCTTACTTCTTTCTTACTCCTTTCTTACTTCTTTCTTACTTCTTTCTTTCTTCTTTAAAACTTCTTTTTTTCTTCTTTCTTGCTTCTTTCTTACTTCTTTCTGACTTCTTACTTCTTTCTTCTTTCTTTCTTACTTCTTTCTTACTTCTTTCTTACTTCTTTCGTACTTCTTTCTAACTTCTTTCTCTTTTCTTTCTTACTTCTTTCTTACTTCTTTTTTCTTCTTTCTTACTTCTTTCTTTGTTACTTCTTTCTTACTTCTTTCGTACTTCTTTCGTACTTCTTTCTTTCTTACTTCTTTCTTACTTCTTTCTTACTTCTTTTTACTTCTATCCTACTTCTTTCTTACTTCTTTATTACTTCTTTCTTACTACTTTCTTCTTTCTTTCTTAGTTCTTTCTTACTTCTTTCTTACTTTTTTCTTACTTCTTTCTTACTTCTTTCTTACTTCTTTCTAACTTCTTTCTTACTTCTTTCTTACTTCTTTCTAACTTCTTTCTCTCTTCTTGCTTTCTTCTTTCTTTCTTACTTCTTTCTTACTTCTTTCTTTCTTACTTCTTTCTTACTTCTTTTTTACTTCTTTCTTACTTCTTTCTAACTTCTTTCTTTCTTCTTTCTTTCTCCTTTCATTCTTACTTCTTTCTTACTTCTTTCTTACTTCTTTCTTACTTCTTTCTTACTTCTTTCTATCTTCTTTCTTACTTCTTTCTTACTTCTTTTGTACTTCTTTCTTTCTTCTTTCTTTCTTCTTGCTTTCTTCTTTCTTTCTTATTTCTAAATTCTTTCTAACTTCTTTCTAATTTCTTTCATATTTCTTTCTTACATCTTTCTAACTTCTTTCTAACTTCTTTCTTACTTCTTTCTTACTTCTTTCTTACTTCTTTCTCTCTTACTTCTTTCTTACTTTTTCGTACTTCTTTCTTACTTACTTCTTTCTTACCTCTTTATTACTTCTTTCTTACTTCTTTCTTACTTCTTTCTTACTTCTTTCTTTCTTCTTTCTTACTTCTTTCTTTCTTCTTTAAACTTCTTTTTTTCTTCTTTCTTGCTTCTTTCTTACTTCTTTCTGACTTCTTACTTCTTTCTTCTTTCTTTCTTACTTCTTTCTTACTTCTTTCTTACTTCTTTCTTTCTTACTTGTTTCTTACTTCTTTCTTTCTTCTTTCTTACTTCTTTCTTTCTTCTTTCTTACTTCTTTTTTTCTTCTTTCTTGCTTCTTTCTTACTTCTTTCTTACTTCTTTCTTACTTCTTTCGTACTTCTTTCTAACTTCTTTCTCTTTTCTTTCTTACTTCTTTCTTACTTCTTTTTTCTTCTTTCTTACTTCTTTCTTTCTTACTTCTTTCTTACTTCTTTCGTACTTCTTTCTTTCTTACTTCTTTCTTACTTCTTTCTTACTTCTTTTTACTTCTTTCCTACTTCTTTCTTACTTCTTTCTTACTTCTTTCTTACTACTTTCTTCTTTCTTTCTTAGTTCTTTCTTACTTCTTTCTTACTTCTTTCTTTCTTCTTTCTTACTTTATTCTTACTTCTTTCTTACTTCTTTCTAACTTCTTTCTTACTTCTTTCTTACTTCTTTCTTACTTCTTTTGTACTTCTTTCTTACTTCTTTCTTTCTTACTTCTTTCTTACTTCTTTTTTTCTTCTGTCATTCTTACTTCTTTCTTACTTCTTTCTTACTTCTTTCTTCTTTCTTTCTTACTTCTTTCTTACTTCTTTCTTACTTCTTTCTTCTTTCTTTCTTACTTCTTTCTTACTTCTTTCTTACTTCTTTCTTACTTCTTTCTATCTTCTTTCTTACTTCTTTCTTACTTCTTTTGTACTTCTTTCTTTCTTCTTTCTTTCTTCTTGCTTTCTTCTTTCTTTCTTATTTCTAAATTCTTTCTAACTTCTTTCTAATTTCTTTCATATTTCTTTCTTACTTCATTCTTTCTTTCTTCTTTCTTACATCTTTCTAACTTCTTTCTAAGTTCTTTCTTACTTCTTTCTTACTTCTTTCTTACTTCTTTCTTACTTCTTTCTCTCTTACTTCTTTCTTACTTCTTTCTTACTTCTTTCTTACTTCTTTCTGACTTCTTTCTTACTTCTTTTTTAATTCTTTCTTACTTCTTTCTAACTTCGTTCTTTCTTCTTTCTTTCTTCTTTCATTCTTATTTCTTTCTTACTTCTTTCTTACTTCTTTCTTCTTTCTTTCTTACTTCTTTCTTACTTCTTTCTTACTTCTTTCTTTCTTACTTCTGTCTTACTTCTTTTTTACTTCTTTCTTACTTCTTTCTAACTTCGTTCTTTCTTCTTTCTTTCTTCTTTCGTTCTTACTTCTTTCTTACTTCTTTCTTATTCTTTCTTACTTCTTTCTTACTTCTTTTGTACTTCTTTCTTACTTCTTTCTTTCTTACTACTTTCTTACTTCTTTTTTTCTTCTTTCATTCTTACTTCTTTCTTACTTCTTTCTTACTTCTTTCTTCTTTCTTTCTTACTTCTTTCTTACTTCTTTCTTCTTTCTTTCTTACTTCTTTCTTACTTCTTTCTTACTTCTTTCTTACTTCTTTCTATCTACTTTCTTACTTCTTTCTTACTTCTTTTGTACTTCTTTCTTTCTTCTTTCTTTGTTCTTGCTTTCTTCTTTCTTACTTATTTCTAAATAATTTCTAACTTCTTTCTAATTTCTTTCATATTTCTTTCTTGCTTCATTCTTTCTTTCTTCTTTCTTACATCTTTCTAACTTCTTTCTAACTTCTTTCTTACTTCTTTCTTACTTCTTTCTTACTTCTTTCTCTCTTACTTCTTTCTTACTTCTTTCTTACTTCTTTCTGACTTCTTTCTTACTTCTTTATTTCTTACTTCTTTCTAACTTCTTTCTTTCATCTTTCTTACTTCTTTCTTCATTCCTTCTTCTTTTTTACTTCTTTCTTACTTCTTTCTTACTTCTTTCTTACTTCTTTCTTTCTTCTTTCTTTCTTCTCTATTTGTTCTCTCTTTCTTCTTTCTTTCTTCTTTCTTACTTCTTTCTTTCTTACTTCTTTCTTACTTCTTTCTTACTTCTTTCTTTCTTCTTGCTTTCTTCTTTCTTTCTTATTTCTAAGTTCTTTCTAACTTCTTTCTAATTTCTTTCATATTTCTTTCTTACTTCATTCTTTCTTTCTTCTTTCTTACATCTTTCTAACTTACTTCTAACTTCTTTCTTACTTCTTTCTTACTTCTTTCTTACTTCTTTCTTACTTCTTTCTCTCTTACTTCTTTCTTACTTCTTTCGTACTTCTTTCTTACTTACTTCTTTCTTACTTCTTTCTTACTTCTTTCTTACTTCTTTCTTACTTCTTTCTTTCTTCTTTCTTACTTTTTTCTTTCTTCTTTCTTACTTCTTTTTTTCTTCTTTCTTGCTTCTTTCTTACTTCTTTCTGACTTCTTACTTCTTTCTTCTTTCTTTCTTACTTCTTTCTTACTTCTTTCTTACTTCTTTCTTACTTCTTTCGTACTTCTTTCTAACTTCTTTCTCTTTTCTTTCTTACTTCTTTCTTACTTCTTTTTTCTTCTTTCTTACTTCTTTCTTTCTTACTTCTTTCTTACTTCTTTCGTACTTCTTTCGTACTTCTTTCTTTCTTACTTCTTTCTTACTTCTTTCTTACTACTTTTTACTTCTTTCCTACTTCTTTCTTACTTCTTTCTTACTTCTTTCTTACTACTTTCTTCTTTCTTTCTTAGTTCTTTCTTACTTCTTTCTTACTTCTTTCTTTCTTCTTTCTTTCTTCTTTCTTTCTTCTTTCTTTCTTCTTTCTTACTTTTTTCTTACTTCTTTCTTACTTCTTTCTTACTTCTTTCTAACTTCTTTCTTACTTCTTTCTTACTTCTTTCTAACTTCTTTCTCTCTTCTTGCTTTCTTCTTTCTTTCTTACTTCTTTCATAATTCTTTCTTTCTTACTTCTTTCTTACTTCTGTTTTACTTCTTTCTTACTTCTTTCTAACTTCTTTCTTTCTTCTTTCTTTCTTCTTTCATTCTTACTTCTTTCTTACTTCTTTCTTACTTCTTTCTTATTTCTTTCTTACTTCTTTCTTACTTCTTTCTTCTTTCTTTCTTACTTCTTTCTTACTTCTTTCTTACTTCTTTTGTACTTCTTTCTTTCTTCTTTCTTTCTTCTTGCTTTCTTCTTTCTTTCTTATTTCTAAATTCTTTCTAACTTCTTTCTAATTTCTTTCATATTTCTTTCTTACTTCATTCTTTCTTTCTTCTTTCTTACATCTTTCTAACTTCTTTCTAACTTCTTTCTTACTTCTTTCTTACTTCTTTCTTACTTCCTTCTCTCTTACTTCTTTCTTACTTCTTTCTTACTTCTTTCTTACTTCTTTCTGACTTCTTTCTTACTTCTTTATTTCTTACTTCTTTCTCACTTCTTTCTTACATCTTTCTTACTTCTTTCTTCATTCCTTCTTACTTCTTTTTTACTTCTTTCTTACTTCTTTCTTACTTCTTTCTTTCTTCTTTCTTTCTTCTCTATTTCTTCTCTCTTTCTTCTTTCTTTCTTCTTTCTTACTTCTTTCTTTCTTACTTCTTGCTTACTTCTTTCTTACTTCTTTCTATCTTTCTTCGTGCTTTCTTCTTTCTTTCTTATTTCTAAATTCTTTCTAACTTATTTCTAACTTCTTTCTTATTTCTTTCTTACTTCATTCTTTCTTTCTTTTTTCTTACATCTTTCTAACTTCTTTCTAACTTCTTTCTTACTTCTTTCTTACTTCTTTCTTACTTCTTTCTTACTTCTTTCTTTCTTACTTCTTTCTTACTTCTTTCGTACTTCTTTCATTCTTACTTCTTTCTTACTACTTTCTTACTTCTTTCTTACTTCTTTCTTAATTCTTTCTTCTTTCTTTCTTACTTCTTTCTTACTTCTTTCTTACTTCTTTCTTTCTTCTTTCTTTCTTCTTTCTTACTTCTTTCTTTCTTACTTCTTTCTTACTTTTTCTTACTTCTTTCTTTCTTCCTTCTTACTTCTTTCTTACTTCTTTCTTACTTCTTTCTAACTTCTTTTTTCTTCTTTCTTTCTTCTTTCTTTCTTACTTCTTTCTTTCTTACTTCTTTCTTACTTCTTTCGTACTTCTTTCATACTTCTTTCTTTCTTACTTCTTTCTTACTTCTTTCTTACTTCTTTCTTACTTCTTTCTTATTTCTTTCTTACTTCTTTCTTACTTCTTTATTTCTTCTTTCTTCTTTCTTTCTTCTTTCTTTCTTACTTCTTTCTGACTTCTTACTTCTTTGTTCTTTCTTTCTTACTTCTTTCTTACTTATTTCTTACTTCTTTCTTACTTCTTTCTTTCTTCTTTCTTAATTCTTTCTTTCTTCTTTCTTCCTTCATTCTTACTTCTTTCGTACTTCTTTCTTACTTCTTTCTTACTTCTTTCTTACTTCTTTTTTCTTCTTTCTTTCTTACTTCTTTCTTACTCCTTTCTTACTTCTTTCTTACTTCTTTCGTACTTCTTTCTTACTTCTTTCTTCTTTCTTTCTTCTTTCTTTCTTCTTTCATTCTTACTTCTTTCTTACTTCTTTCTTACTTCTTTCTTTCTTACTACTTTCTTACTTCTTTCTTACTTCTTTCGTACTTCTTTCTTACTTCTTTCTTTCTTACTTCTTTCTTACTTCTTTCTTACTTCTTTCTTACTTCTTTCTTACTTCTTTCTTACTTCTTTCTTACGTCTTTCTTCTTTCTTTCTTACTTCTTTCTTACTTCTTTCTTACTTCTTTCTTACTTCTTTCTTTCTCCTTTCTTACTTCTTTCTTTCTTCTATCTTCTTTCTTTCTTCATTCTTACTTCTTTCTTACTCCTTTCTTACTTCTTTCTTACTTCTTTCTTTCTTCTTTAAAACTTCTTTTTTTCTTCTTTCTTGCTTCTTTCTTACTTCTTTCTGACTTCTTACTTCTTTCTTCTTTCTTTCTTACTTCTTTCTTACTTCTTTCTTACTTCTTTCGTACTTCTTTCTAACTTCTTTCTCTTTTCTTTCTTACTTCTTTCTTACTTCTTTTTTCTTCTTTCTTACTTCTTTCTTTGTTACTTCTTTCTTACTTCTTTCGTACTTCTTTCGTACTTCTTTCTTTCTTACTTCTTTCTTACTTCTTTCTTACTTCTTTTTACTTCTATCCTACTTCTTTCTTACTTCTTTATTACTTCTTTCTTACTACTTTCTTCTTTCTTTCTTAGTTCTTTCTTACTTCTTTCTTACTTTTTTCTTACTTCTTTCTTACTTCTTTCTTACTTCTTTCTAACTTCTTTCTTACTTCTTTCTTACTTCTTTCTAACTTCTTTCTCTCTTCTTGCTTTCTTCTTTCTTTCTTACTTCTTTCTTGCTTCTTTCTTTCTTACTTCTTTCTTACTTCTTTTTTACTTCTTTCTTACTTCTTTCTAACTTCTTTCTTTCTTCTTTCTTTCTCCTTTCATTCTTACTTCTTTCTTACTTCTTTCTTACTTCTTTCTTACTTCTTTCTTACTTCTTTCTATCTTCTTTCTTACTTCTTTCTTACTTCTTTTGTACTTCTTTCTTTCTTCTTTCTTTCTTCTTGCTTTCTTCTTTCTTTCTTATTTCTAAATTCTTTCTAACTTCTTTCTAATTTCTTTCATATTTCTTTCTTACATCTTTCTAACTTCTTTCTAACTTCTTTCTTACTTCTTTCTTACTTCTTTCTTACTTCTTTCTCTCTTACTTCTTTCTTACTTTTTCGTACTTCTTTCTTACTTACTTCTTTCTTACCTCTTTATTACTTCTTTCTTACTTCTTTCTTACTTCTTTCTTACTTCTTTCTTTCTTCTTTCTTACTTCTTTCTTTCTTCTTTAAAACTTCTTTTTTTCTTCTTTCTTGCTTCTTTCTTACTTCTTTCTGACTTCTTACTTCTTTCTTCTTTCTTTCTTACTTCTTTCTTACTTCTTTCTTACTTCTTTCGTACTTCTTTCTAACTTCTTTCTCTTTTCTTTCTTACTTCTTTCTTACTTCTTTTTTCTTCTTTCTTACTTCTTTCTTTGTTACTTCTTTCTTACTTCTTTCGTACTTTTTTCGTACTTCTTTCTTTCTTACTTCTTTCTTACTTCTTTCTTACTACTTTTTACTTCTTTCCTACTCCTTTCTTACTTCTTTATTACTTCTTTCTTACTACTTTCTTCTTTCTTTCATAGTTCTTTCTTACTTCTTTCTTACTTCTTTCTTTCTTCTTTCTTTCTTCTTTCTTTCTTCTTTCTTTCTTCTTTCTTTCTTCTTTCTTACTTTTTTCTTACTTCTTTCTTACTTCTTTCTTACTTCTTTCTAACTTCTTTCTTACTTCTTTCTTACTTCTTTCTAACTTCTTTCTCTCTTCTTGCTTTCTTCTTTCTTTCTTACTTCTTTCTTACTTCTTTCTTTCTTACTTCTTTCTTACATCTTTTTTACTTCTTTCTTACTTCTTTCTAACTTCTTTCTTTCTTCTTTCTTTCTCCTTTCATTCTTAATTCTTTCTTACTTCTTTCTTACTTCTTTCTTACTTCTTTCTTACTTCTTTCTTACTTCTTTCTTCTTTCTTTCTTACTTCTTTCTTACTTCTTTCTTACTTCTATCTTACTTCTTTCTATCTTCTTTCTTACTTCTTTCTTACTTCTTTTGTACTTCTTTATTTCTTCTTTCTTTCTTCTTGCTTTCTTCTTTCTTTCTTATTTCTAAATTCTTTCTAACTTCTTTCTAATTTCTTTCATATTTCTTTCTTACTTCATTCTTTCTTTCTTCTTTCTTACATCTTTCTAACTTCTTTCTAACTTCTTTCTTACTTCTTTCTTACTTCTTTCGCTCTTACTACTTTCTTACTTCTTTCTTACTTCTTTCTTACTTCTTTCTTACTTCTTTCTGACTTCTTTCTTACTTCTTTATTTCTTACTTCTTTCTCACTTCTTTCTTACATCTTTCTTACTTCTTTCTTCATTCCTTCTTCTTTTTTACTTCTTTCTTACTTCTTTCTTACTTCTTTCTTACTTCTTTCTTTCTTCTTTCTTTCTTCACTATTTCTTCTCTCTTTCTTCTTTCTTTCTTCTTTCTTACTTCTTTCTTTCTTACTTCTTTCTTACTTCTTTCTTACTTCTTTCTTTCTTTCTTCTTGCTTTCTTCTTTCTTTCTTATTTCTAAGTTCTTTCTAACTTCTTTCTAATTTCTTTCATATTTCTTTCTTACTTCATTCTTTCTTTCTTCTTTCTTACATCTTTCTAACTTACTTCTAACTTCTTTCTTACTTCTTTCTTACTTCTTTCTTACTTCTTTCTCTCTTACTTCTTTCTTACTTCTTTCTTACTTCTTTCTTTCTTACTTCTTTCTTACTTCTTTCTTACTTCTTTCTTACTTCTTTCTTACTTCTTTCTTTCTTCTTTCTTACTTCTTTCTTTCTTCTTTCTTACTTCTTTTTTTCTTCTTTCTTGCTTCTTTCTTACTTCTTTCTGACTTCTTACTTCTTTCTTCTTTCTTTCTTACTTCTTTCTTACTTCTTTCTTACTTCTTTCGTACTTCTTTCTAACTTCTTTGTCTTTTCTTTCTTAGTTCTTTCTTACTTCTTTTTTCTTCTTTCTTACTTCTTTCTTTCTTACTTCTTTCTTACTTCTTTCGTACTTCTTTCGTACTTCTTTCTTTCTTACTTCTTTCTTACTTCTTTCTTACTTCTTTTTACTTCTTTCCTACTTCTTTCTTACTTCTTTCTTGCTTCTTTCTTACTACTTTCTTCTTTCTCTCTTAGTTCTTTCTTACTTCTTTCTTACTTCTTTCTTTCTTCTTTCTTTCTTCTTTCTTTCTTACTTCTTTCTTCTTTCTTACTTTATTCTTACTTCTTTCTTACTTCTTTCTTACTTCTTTCTAACTTCTTTCTTACTTCTTTCTTACTTCTTTCTAACTTCTTTCTTTCTTCTTGCTTTCTTCTTTCTTTCTTACTTCTTTCTTACTTCTTTCTTTCTTACTTCTTTCTTACTTCTTTTTTACTTCTTTCTTCTTTCTAAATTCTTTCTTTCTTCTTTCTTTCTTCTTTCATTCTTACTTCTTTCTTACTTCTTTCTTACTTCTTTCTTACTTCTTTCTTACTTCTTTTGTACTTCTTTCTTACTTCTTTCTTTCTTACTTCTTTCTTACTTCTTTTGTACTTCTTTCTTTCTTCTTTCTTTCTTCTTGCTTTCTTCTTTCTTTCTTATTTCTAAATTCTTTCTAACTTCTTTCTAATTTCTTTCATATTTCTTTCTTACTTCATTCTTTCTTTCTTCTTTCTTACATCTTTCTAACTTCTTTCTAACTTCTTTCTTACTTCTTTCTTACTTCTTTCTTACTTCTTTCTCTCTTACTTCTTTCTTACTTCTTTCTTACTTCTTTCTTACTTCTTTCTTACTTCTTTCTGACTTCTTTCTTACTTCTTTATTTCTTACTTCTTTCTCACTTCTTTCTTACATCTTTCTTACTTCTTTCTTCATTCCTTCTTCTTTTTTACTTCTTTCTTACTTCTTTCTTACTTCTTTCTTACTTTTTTCTTTCTTCTTTCTTTCTTCTCTATTTGTTCTCTCTTTCTTCTTTCTTTCTTCTTTCTTACTTCTTTCTTTCTTACTTCTTTCTTGCTTCTTTCTTACTTCTTTCTTACTTCTTTCGTACTTCTTTCTAACTTCTTTCTCTTTTCTTTCTTACTTCTTTCTTACTTTTTTTTTCTTCTTTCGTACTTCTTTCTTTCTTACTTCTTTCTTACTTCTTTTTACTTCTTTCCTGCTTCTTTCTTACTTCTTTCTTACTTCTTTCTTACTACTTTCTTCTTTCTTTCTTAGTTCTTTCTTACTTCTTTCTTACTTCTTTCTTTCTTCTTTCTTTCTTCTTTCTTTCTTCTTTCTTTCTTCTTTCTTACTTTTTTCTTACTTCTTTCTTACTTCTTTCTTACTTCTTTCTAGCTTCTTTCTTTCTTCTTTCTTTCTTCTTTCATTCTTACTTCTTTCTTACTTCTTTCTTACTTCTTTCTTACTTCTTTCTTACTTCTTTCTTACTTCTTTCTTACTTCTTTCTTCTTTCTTTCTTACTTCTTTCTTACTTCTTTCTTACTTCTTTCTTACTTCTTTCTATCTTCTTTCTTACTTCTTTCTTACTTCTTTTGTACTTCTTTCTTTCTTCTTTCTTTCTTCTTGCTTTCTTCTTTCTTTCTTATTTCTAAATTCTTTCTAACTTCTTTCTAATTTCTTTCATATTTCTTTCTTACTTCATTCTTTCTTTCTTCTTTCTTACATCTTTCTAACTTCTTTCTAACGTCTTTCTTACTTCTTTCTTACTTCTTTCTTACTTCTTTCTTACTTCTTTCTGACTTCTTTCTTACTTCTTTATTTCTTACGTCTTTCTCACTTCTTTCTTACATCTTTCTTACTTCTTTCTTCATTCCTTCTTACTTCTTTTTTAATTCTTTCTTACTTCTTTCTTACTTCTTTCTTGCTTCTTTCTTTCTTCTTTCTTTCTTCTCTATTTCTTCTCTCTTTCTTCTTTCTTTCTTCTTTCTTTCTTCTTTCATTCTTACTTCTTTCTTACTACTTTCTTACTTCTTTCTTACTTCTTTCTTACTTCTTTCTTCTTTCTTTCTTACTTCTTTCTTACTTCTTTCTTACTTCTTTCTTTCTTCTTTCTTACTTCTTACTTTCTTCTTTCTTACTTCTCTCTTTCTTCTTTCTTTCTTCTTTCTTACTTCTTTCTTTCTTACTTCTTTCTTACTTTTTTCTTACTTCTTTCTTACCTCCTTCTCACTTCTTTCTTACTTCTTTCTTACTTCTTTCTAAATTCTTTTTTCTTCTTTCTTTCTTCTTTCTTTCTTACTTCTTTCTTTCTTATTTCTTTCTTACTTCTTTCTTACTTCTTTCTTTCTTCTTTCTTTCTTTCTTCTTCCTTTCTTACTTCTTTCTTACTTCTTTCGTACTTATTTCTTACTTCTCTCTTTCTTTCTTTCTTCTTTCTTACTTCTTTCTTTCTTACTTCTTTCTTACTACTTTCTTACTTCTTTCTTACTTCTTTCTTACTTCTTTCTTACTTCTTTCTTAATTCTTTCTTAATTCTTTCTTACTTCTTTCTTACTTCTTTCGTACTTCTTTCGTACTTCTTTCTTACTTCTTTCTCTTTTCTTTCTTACTTCTTTCTTACTTCTTTCTTACTTCTTTCTTACTTCTTTCGTACTTCTTTCGTACTTCTTTCTTACTTCTCTCTTTCTTCTTTCTTTCTTCTTTCTTACTTCTTTCTTTCTCACTTCTTTCTTACTTCTTTCTTACTTCTTTCTTACTTCTTTCTTACTTCTTTCTTACTTCTTTCTAACTTCTTTTTTCTTCTTTATTTCTTCTTTCTTTCTTACTTCTTTCATTCTTACTTCTTTCTTACTTCTTTCGTACTTCTTTCTTACTTCTTTCTTCTTTCTTTCTTAGTTCTTTCTTACTTCTTTCTTACTTCTTTCTTTCTTCTTTCTTACTTCTTCCTTTCTTCTTTCTTACTTCTTTCTTACTTCTTTTTAACTTCTTTCTTACTTCTTATTACTTCTTTCTTACTTCTTTCTTTCTTCTTTCTTTCTTCTCTATTTCTTCTCTCTTTATTCTTTCTTTCTTCTTTCTTTCTTCTTTCTTTCTTACTTCTTTCTTACTTCTTTCTTACTTCTTTCTTTCTTTCTTCTTGCTTTCTTCTTTCTTTCTTATTTCTAAATTCTTTCTAACTTCTTTCTAATTTCTTTCTTATTTCTTTCTTAATCCATTCTTTCTTTCTTCTTTCTTACATCTTTCTAACTTCTTTCTAACTTCTTTCTTACTTCTTTCTTACTTCTTTCTTACTTCTTTCTTACTTCTTTCTTACCTCTATCTTAATTCTTTCTTCTCTTTCTTACTTCTTTCTTACTTCTTTCTTTCTTCTTTCTTACTTCTTTCTTACTTCTTTCTTACTTCTTTCTTACTTCTTTCTGACTTCTTACTTCTTTCTTCTTTCTTTCTTACTTCTTTCTTACTTCTCTCTTACTTCTTTCTTACTTCTTTCTTTCTTACTTCTTTCTTACTTCTTTCTTACTTCTTTCTTTCTTACTTTTTTCTTACTTCTTTCTTACTTCTTTCTAACTTCTTTCTTACTTTTTTCTAACTTCTTTTTTCTTCTTTCTTTATTCTTTCTTTCTTACTTCTTTCTTTCTTACTTCTTTCTTACTTCTTTCTTACTTCTTTCGTACTTCTTTCTTTCTTACTTCTTTCTTACTTCTTTCTTACTTCTTTCTCACTTCTTTCCTACTTCTTTCTTACTTGTTTCTTACTTCTTTCTTACTTCTTTCTTACTTCTTTCTCTCTTCTTTCTTACTTCTTTTTTCTTCTTCCTTACTTCTTTCTTTCTTCTTTCTTACTTCTTTCTTACTTCTTTCCTACTTCTTTCTAACTTCTTTCTTACTTCTTTCTTACTTCTTTTTAACTTCTTTCTTTCTTCTTGCTTTCTTCTTTATTTCTTACTTCTTTCTTACTTCTTTCTTTCTTACTTCTTTCTTACTTCTTTTTTACTTCTTTCTTACTTCTTTCTAACTTCTTTCTTTATTCTTTCTTTCTTCTTTCATTCTTACTTCTTTCTTACTTCTTTCTTACTTCTTTCTTCTTTCATTCTTACTTCTTTCTTCTTTCTTTCTTACTTCTTTCTTACTTCTTTCTTACTTCTTTCTTACTTCTTTCTCTCTTCTTTCTTACTTCTTTCTTTCTTCTTCCTTACTTCTTTCTTTCTTCTTTCTTACTTCTTTCTTACTTCTTTCTGACTTCTTTCTTACTTCTTTATTTCTTACTTCTTTCTCACTTCTTTCTTACATCTTTCTTACTTCTTTCTTCATTCCTTCTTACTTCTTTTTTACTTCTTTCTTACTTCTTTCTTACTTCTTTCTTTCTTCTTTCTTTCTTCTCTATTTCTTCTCTCTTTCTTCTTTCTTTCTTCTTTCTTACTTCTTTCTTTCTTTCTTCTTTCTTACTTCTTTCTTACTTCTTTCTCTCTTTCTTCTTGCTTTCTTCTTTCTTTCTTATTTCTAAATTCTTTCTAACTTCTTTCTAACTTCTTTCTTATTTCTTTCTTACTTCATTCTTTCTTTCTCCTTTCTTACATCTTTCTAACTTCTTTCTAACTTCTTTCTTACTTCTTTCTTACTTCTTTATTACTTCTTTCTTACTTCTTTCTTTCTTCTTTCTTACTTCTTTCATACTTCTTTCATTCTTACTTCTTTCTTACTTCTTTCTTACTTCTTTCTTACTTCTTTCTTCTTTCTTTCTTACTTCTTTCTTTCTTCTTTCTTACTTCTTACTTTCTTCTTTCTTACTTCTCTCTTTCTTCTTTCTTTCTTCTTACTTACTTCTTTCTTTCTTACTTCTTTCTTACTTCTTTCTTACTTCTTTCTTACTTATTTCTTACTTCTTTCCTACTTCTTTCTAACTTCTTTTTTCTTCTTTCTTTCTTCTTTCTTTCTTACTTCTTTCTTTCTTACTTCTTTCTTACTTCTTTCGTACTTCTTTCGAACTTCTTTCTTTCTTACTTCTTTCTTACTTCTTTCTTACTTCTTTCTTACTTCTTTCTTACTTCTTTCTTACTTCTTTCTTACTCCTTTCTAACTTCTTTTTTCTTCTTTCTTTCTTCTTTCTTTCTTACTTCTTTCTTACTTCTTTCGTACTTATTTCTTACTTCTCTCTTTCTATCTTTCTTCTTTCTTACTTCTTTCATTCTTGCTTTTTTCTTACTACTTTCTTACTTCTTTCTTACTTCTTTCTTACTTCTTTCTAACTTCTTACTTCTTTCTTACTTCTTTCTAACTTCTTTCTTTCTTCTTGCTTTCTTCTTTCTTTCTTACTTCTTTCTTACTTCTTTCTTTCTTACTTCTTTCTTACTTGTTTTTAATTCTTTCTTACTTCTTTCTAACTTCTTTCTTTCTTCTTTCTTTCTTCTTTCATTCTTACTTCTTTCTTACTTCTTTCTTACTTCTTTCTTCTTTCATTCTTACTTCTTTCTTCTTTCTTTCTTACTTCTTTATTACTTCTTTCTTACTTTTTTCTTACTTCTTTCTCTCTTCTTTCTTACTTCTTTCTTTCTTCTTTCTTACTTCTTTCTTTTCTATTTCTTCTCTCTTTCTTCTTTCTTTCTTCTTTCTTACTTCTTTCTTTCTTTCTTCTTTCTTACTTCTTTCTTACTTCTTTCTTTCTTTCTTCTTGCTTTCTTCTTTCTTTCTTATTTCTAAATTCTTTCTAACTTCTTTCTAACTTCTTTCTTATTTCTTTCTTACTTCATTCTTTCTTTCTCCTTTCTTACATCTTTCTAACTTCTTTCTAACTTATTTCTTACTTCTTTCTTACTTCTTTATTACTTCTTTCTTACTTCTTTCTTTCTTACCTCTTTCTTACTTCTTTCGTACTTCTTTCATTCTTACTTCTTTCTTACTTCTTTCTTACTTCTTTGTTACTTCTTTCTTACTTCTTTCTAACTTCTTTCTTACTTCTTTCTTACTTCTTTCTAACTTCTTTCTTACTTCTTTCTTACTTCTTTCTAACTTCTTTCTTTCTTCTTGCTTTCTTCTTTCTTACTTCTTTCTTACTTCTTCTTTACTTCTTTCTTACTTCTTTCTAACTTCTTTCTTTCTTCTTTCTTTCTTCTTTCATTCTTACTTCTTTCTTACTTCTTTCTTACTTCTTTCTTCTTTCATTCTTACTTCTTTCTTCTTTCTTTCTTACTTCTTTATTACTTCTTTCTTACTTCTTTCTTACTTCTTTCTCTCTTCTTTCTTACTTCTTTCTTTCTCCTTTCTTACTTCTTTCTTTCTTCTTTCTTTCTTCTCTATTTCTTCTCTCTTTCTTCTTTCTTTCTTCTTTCTTACTTCTTTCTTTCTTTCTTCTTTCTTACTTCTTTCTTACTTCTTTCTTTCTTTCTTCTTGCTTTCTTATTTCTTTCTTATTTCTAAATTCTTTCTAACTTCTTTCTAACTTCTTTCTTATTTCTTTCTTACTTCATTCTTTCTTTCTCCTTTCTTACATCTTTCTAACTTCTTTCTAACTTCTTTCTTACTTCTTTCTTACTTCTTTATTACTTCTTTCTTACTTCTTTCTTTCTTACTTCTTTCTTACTTCTTTCTTACTTATTTCTTACTTCTTTCCTACTTCTTTCTAACTTCTTTTTTCTTCTTTCTTTCTTCTTTCTTTCTTACTTCTTTCTTTCTTACTTCTTTCTTACTTCTTTCGTACTTCTTTCGAACTTCTTTCTTTCTTACTTCTTTCTTACTTCTTTCTTACTTCTTTCATACTTCTTTCTTACTTCTTTCTTACTTCTTTCGTACTTCTTTCATTCTTACTTCTTTCTTACTTCTTTCTTACTTCTTTCTTACTTTTTCTTCTTTCTTTCTTACTTCTTTGTTACTTCTTTCTTACTTCTTTCTTACTTCTTTCTTTCTTCTTTCTTACTTCTTACTTTCTTCTTTCTTACTCCTCTCTTTCTTCTTTCTTTCTTCTTTCTTACTTCTTTCTTACTCCTTTCTAACTTCTTTTTTCTTCTTTCTTTCTTCTTTCTTTCTTACTTCTTTCTTACTTCTTTCGTACTTATTTCTTACTTCTCTCTTTCTTTCTTTCTTCTTTCTTACTTCTTTCTTTCTTGCTTCTTTTTTACTACTTTCTTACTTCTTTCTTACTTCTTTCTTACTTCTTTCTTCTTTCTTTCTTACTTCTTTGTTACTTCTTTCTTACTTCTTTCTTAATTATTTCTTTCTTCTTTCTTACTTCTTTCTTACTTCTTTCGTACTTCTTTCTTACTTCTCTCTTTCTTCGTTCTTTCTTCTTTCTTACTTCTTTCTTTCTTCTTTCTTACTTCTTTCTTACTTCTTTCTTACTTCTTTCTTACTTCTTTCTTACTTCTTTCTTCCTTCTTTCTAACTTCTTTTTTGTTCTTTCTTACTAGTTTCTTTCTTACTTGTTTCTTTCTTACTTCTTTCTTACTTCTTTCTTGCTTCTTTCTTTCTTACTTCTTTCTTAATTCTTTCTTACTTCTTTCTTACTTCTTTCTTACTTCTTTCTTACTTCTTTCTTACCTCTTTCTTACTTCTTTCTTCTTTCTTTCTTCTTTCTTTCTTAGTTCTTTCTTACTTCTTTCTTTCTTCTTTCTTACATCTTTCTTTCTTCTTTCTTACTTCTTTCTTACTTCTTTCTTTCTTACTTCTTTCTTACTTCTTTATTACTTCTTTCTTACTTCTTTCTAACTTCTTTCTTTCTTCTTTCTTTCTTCTTTCATTCTTACTTCTTTCTTACTTCTTTCTTACTTCTTTCTTACTTCTTTCTTTCTTCTTTCTTACTTCTTTCTTTCTTCTTTCTTACTTCTTTCTTTCTTCTTTCTTATTTCTTTCTTACATCTTTCTGACTTCTTTCTTACTTCTTTATTTTTTACTTCTTTTTTACTTCTTTCTTACTTCTTTCTTACTTCTTTCTTACTTCTTTCTTTCTTCTTTCTTTCTTCTCTATTTCTTCTCTCTTTCATCTTTCTTTCTTCTTTCTTTCTTCTTTCTTTCTTACTTCTTTCTTACTTCTTTCTTACTTCTTTTTTACTTCTTTCTTTCTTTCTTCTTTCTTTCTTCTTTTTTTATTATTTCTAAATTCTTTCTAACTTCTTTCTAATTTCTTTCTTATTTCTTTCTTACTTCATTCTTTCTTTCTTCTTTCTTACATCTTTCTAACTTCTTTCTAACTTCTTTCTAATTTCTTTCTTATTTCTTTCTTACTTCATTCTTTCTTTCTTCTTTCTTACATCTTTCTAACTTCTTTCTAACTTCTTTCTTACTTCTTTCTTACTTCTATCTTTCTTCTTTCATTCTTACTTCTTTCTTACTTCTTTCTTACTTCTTTCTTTCTTACTTCTTTCTTCTTTCGTACTTCATTCTTACTTCTTTCTCTTTTCTTTCTTACTTCTTTCTTACTTCTTTCTTACTTCTTTCTTACTTCTTTCTTACTTCTTTCCTACTTCTTTCTTTCTTCTTTCTTAATTCTTTCTTTCTTCTTTCTTAATTCTTTCTTACTTCTTTCGTACTTCTTTCTTACTTCTCTCTTTCTTCTTTCTTTCTTCTTTCTTTCTTACTTCTTTCTTACTTCTTTCTTACTTCTTTCTTACTACTTTCTTACTTCTTTCTTACTTCTTTCTTACTTCTTTCTTACTTCTTTCTAACTTCTTTTTTCTTCTTTCTTTCTTCTTTCTTTCTTACTTCTTTCTTACTTCTTTCGTACTTCTTTCGTACTTCTTTCTTTCTTACTTCTTTCTTTCTTCTTTCTTACTTCTTTCTTACTTCTTTCTTACTTCTTTCTTACTTCTTTCTAATTTCTTTCTTACTTCTTACTTCTTTATTTCTTTCTTCTTGCTTTATTCTTTTTTTCTTACTTCTTTCTTACTTCTTTCTTTCTTACTTCTTTCTTACTTCTTTTTTACTTCTTTCTTACTTCTTTCTTACTTCTTTCTTACTGCTTTCTTTCTTCTTTCTTACTTCTTTCTTTCTTATTTCTTACTTCTTTCTTTCTTCTTTCTTACTTCTTTCTTACTTCTTTCTGACTTCTTTCTTACTTCTTTATTTCTTACTTCTTTCTTACTTCTTTCTTACTTCTTTCTTACTTCTTTCTTACTTCTTTCTTTCTTCTTTCTTTCTTCTCTATTTCTTCTCTCTTTCTTCTTCCTTTCTTCTTTCTTTCTTCTTTCTTTCTTTCTTCTTTCTTTCTTCTTTCATTCTTACTTCTTTCTTTCTTCTTTCTTACTTCTTTTTTTCTTACTTCTTTCTTACTTCTTTCTTACTTCTTTTGTACTTCTTTCTTACTTCTTTCTTTATTACTTCTTTCTTAGTTCTTTGTAACTTCTTTTTTCTTCTTTCTTTCTTCTTTCTTTCTTACTTCTTTCTTTCTTACTTCTTTCGTACTTCTTTCGTACTTCTTTCTTTCTTACTTCTTTCTTACTTCTTTCTTTCTTCTTTCTTACTTCTTTCTTTCTTCTTTCTTACTTCTTTCTTACTTCTTTCTGACTTCTTTCTTACTTCTTTAATTCTTACTTCTTTCTCACTTCTTTTACTTCTTTCTTACTTCTTTCTTCATTCCTTCTTAATTCTTTTTTACTTCTTTCTTACTTCTTTCTTACTTCTTTCTTACTTCTTTCTTTCTTCTTTCTTTCTTCTCTATTTCTTCTCTCTTTCTTCTTTCTTTCTTCTTTCTTTCTTCTTTATTTCTTACTTCTTTCTTACTTCTTTCTTACTTCTTTCTTACTTCTTTCTTTCTTCTTTCTTAATTCTTTCTTTCTTCTTTCTTACTTCTTTCTTATTTCTTTCTTACTTCATTCTTTCTTTCTTCTTTCTTACATCTTTCTAACTTCTTTCTTACTTCTTTCTTACTTCTTTCCTACTTCTTTCTTTCTTCTTTCTTAATTCTTTCTTACTTCTTTCGTACTTCTTTCTTACTTCTCTCTTTCTTCTTTCTTTCTTCTTTCTTTCTTACTTCTTTCTTACTTCTTTCTTACTTCTTTCTTACTTCTTTCTTACTTCTTTCTTAGTTCTTTCTAACTTCTTTTTTCTTCTTTCTTTCTTCTTTCTTTCTTACTTCTTTCTTTCTTACTTCTTTCTTACTTCTTTCGTACTTCTTTCGTACTTCTTTCTTTCTTACTTCTTTCTTTCTTCTTTCTTACTTCTTTCTTACTTCTTTCTTACTTCTTTCTTACTTCTTTCTAACTTCTTTCTTACTTCTTACTTCTTTATTTCTTTCTTCTTGCTTTCTTCTTTCTTTCTTACTTCTTTCTTACTTCTTTCTTTCTTACTTCTTTCTTACTTCTTTTTTACTTCTTTCTTACTTCTTTCTTACTTCTTTCTTACTGCTTTCTTTCTTCTTTCTTACTTCTTTCTTTCTTCTTTCTTACTTCTTTCTTTCTTCTTTCTTACTTCTTTCTTACTTCTTTCTGACTTCTTTCTTACTTCTTTATTTCTTACTTCTTTCTTACTTCTTTCTTACTTCTTTCTTACTTCTTTCTTACTTCTTTCTTTCTTCTTTCTTTCTTCTCTATTTCTTCTCTCTTTCTTCTTTCTTTCTTCTTTCTTTCTTCTTTCTTTCTTTCTTCTTTCTTTCTTCTTTCATTCTTACTTCTTTCTTTCTTCTTTCTTACTTCTTTTTTTCTTACTTCTTTCTTACTTCTTTCTTACTTCTTTTGTACTTCTTTCTTACTTCTTTCTTTATTACTTCTTTCTTACTTCTTTCTTTCTTCTTTCATTCTTACTTCTTTCTTACTTCTTTCTTACTTCTTTCTTACTTCTTTCTTCTTTCTTTCTTACTTCTTTCTTAATTCTTGCATTCTTCTTTCTTACTTCTTTCTTACTTCTTTCGTACTTATTTCTTACTTCTCTCTTTCTTTCTTCTTTATACTTCTTTCTTACTACTTTCTTACTTCTTTCTTACTTCTTTCTTACTTCTTTCTAACTTCTTTTTTCTTCTTTCTTTCTTCTTTCTTTCTTACTTCTTTCTTTCTTACTTCTTTGGTACTTCTTTCGTACTTCTTTCGTACTTCTTTCTTACTTATTTCTTACTTCTTTTCTACTTCTTTCTAACTTCTTTTTTCTTCTTTCTTTCTTCTTTCTTTCTTACTTCTTTCTTTCTTACTTCTTTCTTACTTCTTTCGTACTTCTTTCGAACTTCTTTCTTTCTTACTTCTTTCTTACTTCTTTCTTACTTCTTTCTTACTTTTTTCTTACTTCTTTCTTACTTCTTTCTTACTCCTTTCTAACTTCTTTTTTCTTCTTTCTTTCTTCTTTCTTTCTTACTTCTTTCTTACTTCTTTCGTACGTATTTCTTACTTCTCTCTTTCTTTCTTTCTTCTTTCTTACTTCTTTCTTTCTTGCTTTTTTCTTACTACTTTCTTACTTCTTTCTTACTTCTTTCTTACTTCTTTCTTACTTCTTTCTTACTTCTTTCTAACTTCTTTCTTACTTCTTTCTTACTTCTTTCTAACTTCTTTCTTTCTTCTTGCTTTCTTCTTTCTTTCTTACTTCTTTCTTACTTCTTTCTTTCTTACTTCTTTCTTACTTCTTCTTTACTTCTTTCTTACTTATTTCTAACTTCTTTCTTTCTTCTTTCTTTCTTCTTTCATTCTTACTTCTTTCTTACTTCTTTCTTACTTCTTTCTTCTTTCATTCTTACTTCTTTCTTCTTTCTTTCTTACTTCTTTATTACTTCTTTCTTACTTCTTTCTTACTTCTTTCTCTCTTCTTTCTTACTTCTTTCTTTCTTCTTTCTTACTTCTTTCTTTCTTCTTTCTTACTTCTTACTTACTTCTTTCTGACTTCTTTCTTACTTCTTTATTTCTTACTTCTTTCTCACTTCTTTCTTACATCTTTCTTACTTCTTTCTTCATTCCTTCTTACTTCTTTTTTACTTCTTTCTTACTTCTTTCTTACTTCTTTCTTACTTCTTTCTTTCTTCTTTCTTTCTTCTCTATTTCTTCTCTCTTTCTTCTTTCTTTCTTCTTTCTTACTTCTTTCTTTCTTTCTTCTTTCTTACTTCTTTCTTACTTCTTTCTTTCTTTCTTCTTGCTTTCTTATTTCTTTCTTATTTCTAAATTCTTTCTAACTTCTTTCTAACTTCTTTCTTATTTCTTTCTTACTTCATTCTTTCTTTCTCCTTTCTTACATCTTTCTAACTTCTTTCTAACTTCTTTCTTACTTCTTTCTTACTTCTTTATTACTTCTTTCTTACTTCTTTCTTTCTTACTTCTTTCTTACTTCTTTCGTACTTCTTTCATTCTTACTTCTTTCTTACTTCTTTCTTACTTCTTTCTTACTTCTTTCTTCTTTCTTTCTTACTTCTTTGTTACTTCTTTCTTACTTCTTTCTTACTTCTTTCTTTCTTCTTTCTTACTTCTTACTTTCTTCTTTCTTACTTCTCTCTTTCTTCTTTCTTTCTTCTTTCTTACTTCTTTCTTTCTTATTCTTTCTTACTTCTTTCTTACTTCTTTCTTACTTCTTTCTTACTTATTTCTTACTTCTTTCTTACTTCTTTCTAACTTCTTTCTTTCTTCTTGCTTTCTTCTTTCTTTCTTACTTCTTTCTTACTTCTTTCGTACTTCTTTCGTACTTCTTTCTTTCTTACTTCTTTCTTTCTTCTTTCTTACTTCTTTCTTACTTCTTTCTTACTTCTTTCTTACTTCTTTCTAACTTCTTTCTTACTTCTTACTTCTTTATTTCTTTCTTCTTGCTTTCTTCTTTCTTTCTTACTTCTTTCTTACTTCTTTCTTTCTTAATTCTTTCTTACTTCTTTTTTACTTCTTTCTTACTTCTTTCTTACTTCTTTCTTACTGCTTTCTTTCTTCTTTCTTACTTCTTTCTTTCTTCTTTCTTACTTCTTTCTTTCTTCTTTCTTACTTCTTTCTTACTTCTTTCTGACTTCTTTCTTACTTCTTTATTTCTTACTTCTTTCTTACTTCTTTCTTACTTCTTTCTTACTTCTTTCTTACTTCTTTCTTTCTTCTTTCTTTCTTCTCTATTTCTTCTCTCTTTCTTCTTTCTTTCTTCTTTCTTTCTTCTTTCTTTCTTTCTTCTTTCTTTCTTCTTTCATTCTTACTTCTTTCTTTCTTCTTTCTTACTTCTTTTTTTCTTACTTCTTTCTTACTTCTTTCTTACTTCTTTTGTACTTCTTTCTTACTTCTTTCTTTATTACTTCTTTCTTACTTCTTTCTTTCTTCTTTCATTCTTACTTCTTTCTTACTTCTTTCTTACTTCTTTCTTACTTCTTTCTTCTTTCTCTCTTACTTCTTTATTAATTCTTGCATTCTTCTTTCTTACTTCTTTCTTACTTCTTTCGTACTTATTTCTTACTTCTCTCTTTCTTTCTTTCTTCTTTATACTTCTTTCTTACTACTTTCTTACTTCTTTCTTACTTCTTTCTTACTTCTTTCTAACTTCTTTTTTCTTCTTTCTTTCTTCTTTCTTTCTTACTTCTTTCTTTCTTACTTCTTTCTTACTTCTTTCGTACTTCTTTCGAACTTCTTTCTTACTTCTTTCTTACTTCTTTCCTACTTCTTTCTAACTTCTTTTTTCTTCTTTCTTTCTTCTTTCTTTCTTACTTCTTTCTTTCTTACTTCTTTCTTACTTCTTTCGTACTTCTTTCGAACTTCTTTCTTTCTTACTTCTTTCTTACTTCTTTCTTACTTCTTTCTTACTTTTTTCTTACTTCTTTCTTACTTCTTTCTTACTCCTTTCTAACTTCTTTTTTCTTCTTTCTTTCTTCTTTCTTTCTTACTTCTTTCTTACTTCTTTCGTACGTATTTCTTACTTCTCTCTTTCTTTCTTTCTTCTCTCTTACTTTTTCTTTCTTGCTTTTTTCTTACTACTTTCTTACTTCTTTCTTACTTCTTTCTTACTTCTTTCTTACTTCTTTCTAACTTCTTTCTTACTTCTTTCTTACTTCTTTCTAACTTCTTTCTTTCTTCTTGCTTTCTTCTTTCTTTCTTACTTCTTTCTTACTTCTTTCTTTCTTACTTCTTTCTTACTTCTTCTTTACTTCTTTCTTACTTCTTTCTAACTTCTTTCTTTCTTCTTTCTTTCTTCTTTCATTCTTACTTCTTTCTTACTTCTTTCTTACTTCTTTCTTCTTTCATTCTTACTTCTTTCTTCTTTCTTTCTTACTTCTTTATTACTTCTTTCTTACTTCTTTCTTACTTCTTTCTCTCTTCTTTCTTACTTCTTTCTTTCTTCTTTCTTACTTCTTTCTTTCCTCTTTCTTACTTCTTACTTACTTCTTTCTGACTTCTTTCTTACTTCTTTATTTCTTACTTCTTTCTCACTTCTTTCTTACATCTTTCTTACTTCTTTCTTCATTCCTTCTTACTTCTTTTTTACTTCTTTCTTACTACTTTCTTACTTCTTTCTTACTTCTTTCTTTCTTCTTTCTTTCTTCTCTATTTCTTCTCTCTTTCTTCTTTCTTTCTTCTTTCTTACTTCTTTATTTCTTTCTTCTTTCTTACTTCTTTCTTACTTCTTTCTTTCTTTCTTCTTGCTTTCTTATTTCTTTCTTATTTCTAAATTCTTTCTAACTTCTTTCTAACTTCTTTCTTATTTCTTTCTTACTTCATTCTTTCTTTCTCCTTTCTTACATCTTTCTAACTTCTTTCTAACTTCTTTCTTACTTCTTTCTTACTTCTTTATTACTTCTTTCTTACTTCTTTCTTTCTTACTTCTTTCTTACTTCTTTCGTACTTCTTTCATTCTTACTTCTTTCTTACTTCTTTCTTACTTCTTTCTTACTTCTTTCTTCTTTCTTTCTTACTTCTTTGTTACTTCTTTCTTACTTCTTTCTTACTTCTTTCTTTCTTCTTTCTTACTTCTTACTTTCTTCTTTCTTACTTCTCTCTTTCTTCTTTCTTTCTTCTTTCTTACTTCTTTCTTTCTTATTCTTTCTTACTTCTTTCTTACTTCTTTCTTACTTCTTTCTTACTTATTTCTTACTTCTTTCTTACTTCTTTCTAACTTCTTTCTTTCTTCTTGCTTTCTTCTTTCTTTCTTACTTCTTTCTTACTTCTTTCGTACTTCTTTCGTACTTCTTTCTTTCTTACTTCTTTCTTTCTTCTTTCTTACTTCTTTCTTACTTCTTTCTTACTTCTTTCTTACTTCTTTTCAACTTCTTTCTTACTTCTTACTTCTTTATTTCTTTCTTCTTGCTTTCTTCTTTCTTTCTTACTTCTTTCTTACTTCTTTCTTTCTTAATTCTTTCTTAATTCTTTTTTACTTCTTTCTTCTTTCTTTCTTACTTCTTTCTTACTTCTTTCTTTCTTAATTCTTTCTTACTTCTTTTTTACTTCTTTCTTACTTCTTTCTTACTTCTTTCTTACTTCTTTCTTACTTCTTTCTTACTTCTTTCTTTCTTCTTTCTTTCTTCTCTATTTCTTCTCTCTTTCTTCTTTCTTTCTTCTTTCTTTCTTCTTTCTTTCTTTCTTCTTTCTTTCTTCTTTCATTCTTACTTCTTTCTTTCTTCTTTCTTACTTCTTTTTTTCTTACTTCTTTCTTACTTCTTTCTTACTTCTTTTGTACTTCTTTCTTACTTCTTTCTTTATTACTTCTTTCTTACTTCTTTCTTTCTTCTTTCATTCTTACTTCTTTCTTACTTCTTTCTTACTTCTTTCTTACTTCTTTCTTCTTTCTTTCTTACTTCTTTCTTAATTCTTGCATTCTTCTTTCTTACTTCTTTCTTACTTCTTTCGTACTTATTTCTTACTTCTCTCTTTCTTTCTTTCTTCTTTATACTTCTTTCTTACTACTTTCTTACTTCTTTCTTACTTCTTTCTTACTTCTTTCTAACTTCTTTTTTCTTCTTTCTTTCTTCTTTCTTTCTTACTTCTTTCTTTCTTACTTCTTTCGTACTTCTTTCGTACTTCTTTCGTACTTCTTTCTTACTTCTTTCTTACTTCTTTCCTACTTCTTTCTAACTTCTTTTTTCTTCTTTCTTTCTTCTTTCTTTCTTACTTCTTTCTTTCTTACTTCTTTCTTACTTCTTTCGTACTTCTTTCGAACTTCTTTCTTTCTTACTTCTTTCTTACTTCTTTCTTACTTCTTTCTTACTTTTTTCTTACTTCTTTCTTACTTCTTTCTTACTCCTTTCTAACTTCTTTTTTCTTCTTTCTTTCTTCTTTCTTTCTTACTTCTTTCTTACTTCTTTCGTACGTATTTCTTACTTCTCTCTTTCTTTCTTTCTTCTTTCTTACTTCTTTCTTTCTTGCTTTTTTCTTACTACTTTCTTACTTCTTTCTTACTTCTTTCTTACTTCTTTCTTACTTCTTTCTTACTTCTTTCTAACTTCTTTCTTACTTCTTTCTTACTTCTTTCTAACTTCTTTCTTTCTTCTTGCTTTCTTCTTTCTTTCTTACTTCTTTCTTACTTCTTTCTTTCTTACTTCTTTCTTACTTCTTCTTTACTTCTTTCTTACTTATTTCTAACTTCTTTCTTTCTTCTTTCTTTCTTCTTTCATTCTTACTTCTTTCTTACTTCTTTCTTACTTCTTTCTTCTTTCATTCTTACTTCTTTCTTCTTTCTTTCTTACTTCTTTATTACTTCTTTCTTACTTCTTTCTTACTTCTTTCTCTCTTCTTTCTTACTTCTTTCTTTCTTCTTTCTTACTTCTTTCTTTCTTCTTTCTTACTTCTTACTTACTTCTTTCTGACTTCTTTCTTACTTCTTTATTTCTTACTTCTTTCTCACTTCTTTCTTACATCTTTCTTACTTTTTTCTTCATTCCTTCTTACTTCTTTTTTACTTCTTTCTTACTTCTTTCTTACTTCTTTCTTACTTCTTTCTTTCTTCTTTCTTTCTTCTCTATTTCTTCTCTCTTTCTTCTTTCTTTCTTCTTTCTTGCTTCTTTCTTTCTTTCTTCTTTCTTACTTCTTTCTTACTTCTTTCTTTCTTTCTTCTTGCTTTCTTATTTCTTTCTTATTTCTAAATTCTTTCTAACTTCTTTCTAACTTCTTTCTTATTTCTTTCTTACTTCATTCTTTCTTTCTCCTTTCTTACATCTTTCTAACTTCTTTCTAACTTCTTTCTTACTTCTTTCTTACTTCTTTATTACTTCTTTCTTACTTCTTTCTTTCTTACTTCTTTCTTACTTCTTTCGTACTTCTTTCATTCTTACTTCTTTCTTACTTCTTTCTTACTTCTTTCTTACTTCTTTCTTCTTTCTTTCTTACTTCTTTGTTACTTCTTTCTTACTTCTTTCTTACTTCTTTCTTTCTTCTTTCTTACTTCTTACTTTCTTCTTTCTTACTTCTCTCTTTCTTCTTTCTTTCTTCTTTCTTACTTCTTTCTTTCTTATTCTTTCTTACTTCTTTCTTACTTCTTTCTTACTTCTTTCTTACTTATTTCTTACTTCTTTCTTACTTCTTTCTAACTTCTTTCTTTCTTCTTGCTTTCTTCTTTCTTTCTTACTTCTTTCTTACTTCTTTCGTACTTCTTTCGTACTTCTTTCTTTCTTACTTCTTTCTTTCTTCTTTCTTACTTCTTTCTTACTTCTTTCTTACTTCTTTCTTACTTCTTTCTAACTTCTTTCTTACTTCTTACTTCTTTATTTCTTTCTTCTTGCTTTCTTCTTTCTTTCTTACTTCTTTCTTACTTCTTTCTTTCTTAATTCTTTCTTACTTCTTTTTTACTTCTTTCTTACTTCTTTCTTACTTCTTTCTTACTGCTTTCTTTCTTCTTTCTTACTTCTTTCTTTCTTCTTTCTTACTTCTTTCTTTCTTCTTTCTTACTTCTTTCTTACTTCTTTCTGACTTCTTTCTTACTTCTTTATTTCTTACTTCTTTCTTACTTCTTTCTTACTTCTTTCTTACTTCTTTCTTACTTCTTTCTTTCTTCTTTCTTTCTTCTCTATTTCTTCTGTCTTTCTTCTTTCTTTCTTCTTTCTTTCTTCTTTCTTTCTTTCTTCTTTCTTTCTTCTTTCATTCTTACTTCTTTCTTTCTTCTTTCTTACTTCTTTTTTTCTTACTTCTTTCTTACTTCTTTCTTACTTCTTTTGTACTTCTTTCTTACTTCTTTCTTTATTACTTCTTTCTTACTTCTTTCTTTCTTCTTTCATTCTTACTTCTTTCTTACTTCTTTCTTACTTCTTTCTTACTTCTTTCTTCTTTCTCTCTTACTTCTTTATTAATTCTTGCATTCTTCTTTCTTACTTCTTTCTTACTTCTTTCGTACTTATTTCTTACTTCTCTCTTTCTTTCTTTCTTCTTTATACTTCTTTCTTACTACTTTCTTACTTCTTTCTTACTTCTTTCTTACTTCTTTCTAACTTCTTTTTTCTTCTTTCTTTCTTCTTTCTTTCTTACTTCTTTCTTTCTTACTTCTTTCTTACTTCTTTCGTACTTCTTTCGAACTTCTTTCTTACTTCTTTCTTACTTCTTTCCTACTTCTTTCTAACTTCTTTTTTCTTCTTTCTTTCTTCTTTCTTTCTTACTTCTTTCTTTCTTGCTTCTTTCTTACTTCTTTCGTACTTCTTTCGAACTTCTTTCTTTCTTACTTCTTTCTTACTTCTTTCTTACTTCTTTCTTACTTTTTTCTTACTTCTTTCTTACTTCTTTCTTACTCCTTTCTAACTTCTTTTTTCTTCTTTCTTTCTTCTTTCTTTCTTACTTCTTTCTTACTTCTTTCGTACGTATTTCTTACTTCTCTCTTTCTTTCTTTCTTCTCTCTTACTTTTTCTTTCTTGCTTTTTTCTTACTACTTTCTTACTTCTTTCTTACTTCTTTCTTACTTCTTTCTTACTTCTTTCTAACTTCTTTCTTACTTCTTTCTTACTTCTTTCTAACTTCTTTCTTTCTTCTTGCTTTCTTCTTTCTTTCTTACTTCTTTCTTACTTCTTTCTTTCTTACTTCTTTCTTACTTCTTCTTTACTTCTTTCTTACTTCTTTCTAACTTCTTTCTTTCTTCTTTCTTTCTTCTTTCATTCTTACTTCTTTCTTACTTCTTTCTTACTTCTTTCTTCTTTCATTCTTACTTCTTTCTTCTTTCTTTCTTACTTCTTTATTACTTCTTTCTTACTTCTTTCTTACTTCTTTCTCTCTTCTTTCTTACTTCTTTCTTTCTTCTTTCTTACTTCTTTCTTTCCTCTTTCTTACTTCTTACTTACTTCTTTCTGACTTCTTTCTTACTTCTTTATTTCTTACTTCTTTCTCACTTCTTTCTTACATCTTTCTTACTTCTTTCTTCATTCCTTCTTACTTCTTTTTTACTTCTTTCTTACTACTTTCTTACTTCTTTCTTACTTCTTTCTTTCTTCTTTCTTTCTTCTCTATTTCTTCTCTCTTTCTTCTTTCTTTCTTCTTTCTTACTTCTTTATTTCTTTCTTCTTTCTTACTTCTTTCTTACTTCTTTCTTTCTTTCTTCTTGCTTTCTTATTTCTTTCTTATTTCTAAATTCTTTCTAACTTCTTTCTAACTTCTTTCTTATTTCTTTCTTACTTCATTCTTTCTTTCTCCTTTCTTACATCTTTCTAACTTCTTTCTAACTTCTTTCTTACTTCTTTCTTACTTCTTTATTACTTCTTTCTTACTTCTTTCTTTCTTACTTCTTTCTTACTTCTTTCGTACTTCTTTCATTCTTACTTCTTTCTTACTTCTTTCTTACTTCTTTCTTACTTCTTTCTTCTTTCTTTCTTACTTCTTTGTTACTTCTTTCTTACTTCTTTCTTACTTCTTTCTTTCTTCTTTCTTACTTCTTACTTTCTTCTTTCTTACTTCTCTCTTTCTTCTTTCTTTCTTCTTTCTTACTTCTTTCTTTCTTATTCTTTCTTACTTCTTTCTTACTTCTTTCTTACTTCTTTCTTACTTATTTCTTACTTCTTTCTTACTTCTTTCTAACTTCTTTCTTTCTTCTTGCTTTCTTCTTTCTTTCTTACTTCTTTCTTACTTCTTTCGTACTTCTTTCGTACTTCTTTCTTTCTTACTTCTTTCTTTCTTCTTTCTTACTTCTTTCTTACTTCTTTCTTACTTCTTTCTTACTTCTTTTCAACTTCTTTCTTACTTCTTACTTCTTTATTTCTTTCTTCTTGCTTTCTTCTTTCTTTCTTACTTCTTTCTTACTTCTTTCTTTCTTAATTCTTTCTTAATTCTTTTTTACTTCTTTCTTCTTTCTTTCTTACTTCTTTCTTACTTCTTTCTTTCTTAATTCTTTCTTACTTCTTTTTTACTTCTTTCTTACTTCTTTCTTACTTCTTTCTTACTTCTTTCTTACTTCTTTCTTACTTCTTTCTTTCTTCTTTCTTTCTTCTCTATTTCTTCTCTCTTTCTTCTTTCTTTCTTCTTTCTTTCTTCTTTCTTTCTTTCTTCTTTCTTTCTTCTTTCATTCTTACTTCTTTCTTTCTTCTTTCTTACTTCTTTTTTTCTTACTTCTTTCTTACTTCTTTCTTACTTCTTTTGTACTTCTTTCTTACTTCTTTCTTTATTACTTCTTTCTTACTTCTTTCTTTCTTCTTTCATTCTTACTTCTTTCTTACTTCTTTCTTACTTCTTTCTTACTTCTTTCTTCTTTCTTTCTTACTTCTTTCTTAATTCTTGCATTCTTCTTTCTTACTTCTTTCTTACTTCTTTCGTACTTATTTCTTACTTCTCTCTTTCTTTCTTTCTTCTTTATACTTCTTTCTTACTACTTTCTTACTTCTTTCTTACTTCTTTCTTACTTCTTTCTAACTTCTTTTTTCTTCTTTCTTTCTTCTTTCTTTCTTACTTCTTTCTTTCTTACTTCTTTCGTACTTCTTTCGTACTTCTTTCGTACTTCTTTCTTACTTCTTTCTTACTTCTTTCCTACTTCTTTCTAACTTCTTTTTTCTTCTTTCTTTCTTCTTTCTTTCTTACTTCTTTCTTTCTTACTTCTTTCTTACTTCTTTCGTACTTCTTTCGAACTTCTTTCTTTCTTACTTCTTTCTTACTTCTTTCTTACTTCTTTCTTACTTTTTTCTTACTTCTTTCTTACTTCTTTCTTACTCCTTTCTAACTTCTTTTTTCTTCTTTCTTTCTTCTTTCTTTCTTACTTCTTTCTTACTTCTTTCGTACGTATTTCTTACTTCTCTCTTTCTTTCTTTCTTCTTTCTTACTTCTTTCTTTCTTGCTTTTTTCTTACTACTTTCTTACTTCTTTCTTACTTCTTTCTTACTTCTTTCTTACTTCTTTCTTACTTCTTTCTAACTTCTTTCTTACTTCTTTCTTACTTCTTTCTAACTTCTTTCTTTCTTCTTGCTTTCTTCTTTCTTTCTTACTTCTTTCTTACTTCTTTCTTTCTTACTTCTTTCTTACTTCTTCTTTACTTCTTTCTTACTTATTTCTAACTTCTTTCTTTCTTCTTTCTTTCTTCTTTCATTCTTACTTCTTTCTTACTTCTTTCTTACTTCTTTCTTCTTTCATTCTTACTTCTTTCTTCTTTCTTTCTTACTTCTTTATTACTTCTTTCTTACTTCTTTCTTACTTCTTTCTCTCTTCTTTCTTACTTCTTTCTTTCTTCTTTCTTACTTCTTTCTTTCTTCTTTCTTACTTCTTACTTACTTCTTTCTGACTTCTTTCTTACTTCTTTATTTCTTACTTCTTTCTCACTTCTTTCTTACATCTTTCTTACTTTTTTCTTCATTCCTTCTTACTTCTTTTTTACTTCTTTCTTACTTCTTTCTTACTTCTTTCTTACTTCTTTCTTTCTTCTTTCTTTCTTCTCTATTTCTTCTCTCTTTCTTCTTTCTTTCTTCTTTCTTGCTTCTTTCTTTCTTTCTTCTTTCTTACTTCTTTCTTACTTCTTTCTTTCTTTCTTCTTGCTTTCTTATTTCTTTCTTATTTCTAAATTCTTTCTAACTTCTTTCTAACTTCTTTCTTATTTCTTTCTTACTTCATTCTTTCTTTCTCCTTTCTTACATCTTTCTAACTTCTTTCTAACTTCTTTCTTACTTCTTTCTTACTTCTTTATTACTTCTTTCTTACTTCTTTCTTTCTTACTTCTTTCTTACTTCTTTCGTACTTCTTTCATTCTTACTTCTTTCTTACTTCTTTCTTACTTCTTTCTTACTTCTTTCTTCTTTCTTTCTTACTTCTTTGTTACTCCTTTCTTACTTCTTTCTTACTTCTTTCTTTCTTCTTTCTTACTTCTTACTTTCTTCTTTCTTACTTCTCTCTTTCTTCTTTCTTTCTTCTTTCTTACTTCTTTCTTTCTTATTCTTTCTTACTTCTTTCTTACTTCTTTCTTACTTCTTTCTTACTTATTTCTTACTTCTTTCTTACTTCTTTCTAACTTCTTTCTTTCTTCTTGCTTTCTTCTTTCTTTCTTACTTCTTTCTTACTTCTTTCGTACTTCTTTCGTACTTCTTTCTTTCTTACTTCTTTCTTTCTTCTTTCTTACTTCTTTCTTACTTCTTTCTTACTTCTTTCTAACTTCTTTCTTACTTCTTACTTCTTTATTTCTTTCTTCTTGCTTTCTTCTTTCTTTCTTACTTCTTTCTTACTTCTTTCTTTCTTAATTCTTTCTTACTTCTTTTTTACTTCTTTCTTACTTCTTTCTTACTTCTTTCTTACTGCTTTCTTTCTTCTTTCTTACTTCTTTCTTTCTTCTTTCTTACTTCTTTCTTTCTTCTTTCTTACTTCTTTCTTACTTCTTTCTGACTTCTTTCTTACTTCTTTATTTCTTACTTCTTTCTTACTTCTTTCTTACTTCTTTCTTACTTCTTTCTTACTTCTTTCTTTCTTCTTTCTTTCTTCTCTATTTCTTCTCTCTTTCTTCTTTCTTTCTTCTTTCTTTCTTCTTTCTTTCTTTCTTCTTTCTTTCTTCTTTCATTCTTACTTCTTTCTTTCTTCTTTCTTACTTCTTTTTTTCTTACTTCTTTCTTACTTCTTTCTTACTTCTTTTGTACTTCTTTCTTACTTCTTTCTTTATTACTTCTTTCTTACTTCTTTCTTTCTTCTTTCATTCTTACTTCTTTCTTACTTCTTTCTTACTTCTTTCTTACTTCTTTCTTCTTTCTTTCTTACTTCTTTCTTAATTCTTGCATTCTTCTTTCTTACTTCTTTCTTACTTCTTTCGTACTTATTTCTTACTTCTCTCTTTCTTTCTTTCTTCTTTATACTTCTTTCTTACTACTTTCTTACTTCTTTCTTACTTCTTTCTTACTTCTTTCTAACTTCTTTTTTCTTCTTTCTTTCTTCTTTCTTTCTTACTTCTTTCTTTCTTACTTCTTTCGTACTTCTTTCGTACTTCTTTCGTACTTCTTTCTTACTTCTTTCTTACTTCTTTCCTACTTCTTTCTAACTTCTTTTTTCTTCTTTCTTTCTTCTTTCTTTCTTACTTCTTTCTTTCTTACTTCTTTCTTACTTCTTTCGTACTTCTTTCGAACTTCTTTCTTTCTTACTTCTTTCTTACTTCTTTCTTACTTCTTTCTTACTTTTTTCTTACTTCTTTCTTACTTCTTTCTTACTCCTTTCTAACTTCTTTTTTCTTCTTTCTTTCTTCTTTCTTTCTTACTTCTTTCTTACTTCTTTCGTACGTATTTCTTACTTCTCTCTTTCTTTCTTTCTTCTCTCTTACTTTTTCTTTCTTGCTTTTTTCTTACTACTTTCTTACTTCTTTCTTACTTCTTTCTTACTTCTTTCTTACTTCTTTCTAACTTCTTTCTTACTTCTTTCTTACTTCTTTCTAACTTCTTTCTTTCTTCTTGCTTTCTTCTTTCTTTCTTACTTCTTTCTTACTTCTTTCTTTCTTACTTCTTTCTTACTTCTTCTTTACTTCTTTCTTACTTCTTTCTAACTTCTTTCTTTCTTCTTTCTTTCTTCTTTCATTCTTACTTCTTTCTTACTTCTTTCTTACTTCTTTCTTCTTTCATTCTTACTTCTTTCTTCTTTCTTTCTTACTTCTTTATTACTTCTTTCTTACTTCTTTCTTACTTCTTTCTCTCTTCTTTCTTACTTCTTTCTTTCTTCTTTCTTACTTCTTTCTTTCCTCTTTCTTACTTCTTACTTACTTCTTTCTGACTTCTTTCTTACTTCTTTATTTCTTACTTCTTTCTCACTTCTTTCTTACATCTTTCTTACTTCTTTCTTCATTCCTTCTTACTTCTTTTTTACTTCTTTCTTACTTCTTTCTTACTTCTTTCTTACTTCTTTCTTTCTTCTTTCTTTCTTCTCTATTTCTTCTCTCTTTCTTCTTTCTTTCTTCTTTCTTACTTCTTTATTTCTTTCTTCTTTCTTACTTCTTTCTTACTTCTTTCTTTCTTTCTTCTTGCTTTCTTATTTCTTTCTTATTTCTAAATTCTTTCTAACTTCTTTCTAACTTCTTTCTTATTTCTTTCTTACTTCATTCTTTCTTTCTCCTTTCTTACATCTTTCTAACTTCTTTCTAACTTCTTTCTTACTTCTTTCTTACTTCCTTATTACTTCTTTCTTACTTCTTTCTTTCTTACTTCTTTCTTACTTCTTTCGTACTTCTTTCATTTTTACTTCTTTCTTACTTCTTTCTTACTTCTTTCTTACTTCTTTCTTCTTTCTTTCTTACTTCTTTGTTACTTCTTTCTTACTTCTTTCTTACTTCTTTCTTTCTTCTTTCTTACTTCTTACTTTCTTCTTTCTTACTTCTCTCTTTCTTCTTTCTTTCTTCTTTCTTACTTCTTTCTTTCTTATTCTTTCTTACTTCTTTCTTACTTCTTTCTTACTTCTTTCTTACTTATTTCTTACTTCTTTCTTACTTCTTTCTAACTTCTTTCTTTCTTCTTGCTTTCTTCTTTCTTTCTTACTTCTTTCTTACTTCTTTCGTACTTCTTTCGTACTTCTTTCTTTCTTACTTCTTTCTTTCTTCTTTCTTACTTCTTTCTTACTTCTTTCTTACTTCTTTCTTACTTCTTTTCAACTTCTTTCTTACTTCTTACTTCTTTATTTCTTTCTTCTTGCTTTCTTCTTTCTTTCTTACTTCTTTCTTACTTCTTTCTTTCTTAATTCTTTCTTAATTCTTTTTTACTTCTTTCTTCTTTCTTTCTTACTTCTTTCTTACTTCTTTCTTTCTTAATTCTTTCTTACTTCTTTTTTACTTCTTTCTTACTTCTTTCTTACTTCTTTCCTACTTCTTTCTAACTTCTTTTTTCTTCTTTCTTTCTTCTTTCTTTCTTACTTCTTTCTTTCTTACTTCTTTCTTACTTCTTTCGTACTTCTTTCGAACTTCTTTCTTTCTTACTTCTTTCTTACTTCTTTCTTACTTCTTTCTTACTTTTTTCTTACTTCTTTCTTACTTCTTTCTTACTCCTTTCTAACTTCTTTTTTCTTCTTTCTTTCTTCTTTCTTTCTTACTTCTTTCTTACTTCTTTCGTACGTATTTCTTACTTCTCTCTTTCTTTCTTTCTTCTCTCTTACTTCTTTCTTTCTTGCTTTTTTCTTACTACTTTCTTACTACTTTCTTACTTCTTTCTTACTTATTTCTTACTTCTTTCTAACTTCTTTCTTACTTCTTTCTTACTTCTTTCTAACTTCTTTCTTTCTTCTTGCTTTCTTCTTTCTTTCTTACTTCTTTCTTACTTCTTTCTTTCTTACTTCTTTCTTACTTCTTCTTTACTTCTTTCTTACTTCTTTCTAACTTCTTTCTTTCTTCTTTCTTTCTTCTTTCATTCTTACTTCTTTCTTACTTCTTTCTTACTTCTTTCTTCTTTCATTCTTACTTCTTTCTTCTTTCTTTCTTACTTCTTTATTACTTCTTTCTTACTTCTTTCTTACTTCTTTCTCTCTTCTTTCTTACTTCTTTCTTTCTTCTTTCTTACTTCTTTCTTTCCTCTTTCTTACTTCTTACTTACTTCTTTCTGACTTCTTTCTTACTTCTTTATTTCTTACTTCTTTCTCACTTCTTTCTTACATCTTTCTTACTTCTTTCTTCATTCCTTCTTACTTCTTTTTTACTTCTTTCTTACTTCTTTCTTACTTCTTTCTTACTTCTTTCTTTCTTCTTTCTTTCTTCTCTATTTCTTCTCTCTTTCTTCTTTCTTTCTTCTTTCTTACTTCTTTATTTCTTTCTTCTTTCTTACTTCTTTCTTACTTCTTTCTTTCTTTCTTCTTGCTTTCTTATTTCTTTCTTATTTCTAAATTCTTTCTAACTTCTTTCTAACTTCTTTCTTATTACTTTCTTAGTTCATTCTTTCTTTCTCCTTTCTTACATCTTTCTAACTTCTTTCTAACTTCTTTCTTACTTCTTTCTTACTTCTTTATTACTTCTTTCTTACTTCTTTCTTTCTTACTTCTTTCTTACTTCTTTCGTACTTCTTTCATTCTTACTTCTTTCTTACTTCTTTCTTACTTCTTTCTTACTTCTTTCTTCTTTCTTTCTTACTTCTTTGTTACTTCTTTCTTACTTCTTTCTTACTTCTTTCTTTCTTCTTTCTTACTTCTTACTTTCTTCTTTCTTACTTCTCTCTTTCTTCTTTCTTTCTTCTTTCTTACTTCTTTCTTTCTTATTCTTTCTTACTTCTTTCTTACTTCTTTCTTACTTCTTTCTTACTTATTTCTTACTTCTTTCTTACTTCTTTCTAACTTCTTTCTTTCTTCTTGCTTTCTTCTTTCTTTCTTACTTCTTTCTTACTTCTTTCGTACTTCTTTCGTACTTCTTTCTTTCTTACTTCTTTCTTTCTTCTTTCTTACTTCTTTCTTACTTCTTTCTTACTTCTTTCTTACTTCTTTTCAACTTCTTTCTTACTTCTTACTTCTTTATTTCTTTCTTCTTGCTTTCTTCTTTCTTTCTTACTTCTTTCTTACTTCTTTCTTTCTTAATTCTTTCTTACTTCTTTTTTACTTCTTTCTTCTTTCTTTCTTACTTCTTTCTTACTTCTTTCTTTCTTAATTCTTTCTTAATTCTTTTTTACTTCTTTCTTACTTCTTTCTTACTTCTTTCTTACTTCTTTCTTACTTCTTTCTTTCTTCTTTCTTTCTTCTCTATTTCTTCTCTCTTTCTTCTTTCTTTCTTCTTTCTTTCTTCTTTCTTTCTTTCTTCTTTCTTTCTTCTTTCATTCTTACTTCTTTCTTTCTTCTTTCTTACTTCTTTTTTTCTTACTTCTTTCTTACTTCTTTCTTACTTCTTTTGTACTTCTTTCTTACTTCTTTCTTTATTACTTCTTTCTTACTTCTTTCTTTCTTCTTTCATTCTTACTTCTTTCTTACTTCTTTCTTACTTCTTTCTTACTTCTTTCTTCTTTCTTTCTTACTTCTTTCTTAATTCTTGCATTCTTCTTTCTTACTTCTTTCTTACTTCTTTCGTACTTATTTCTTACTTCTCTCTTTCTTTCTTTCTTCTTTATACTTCTTTCTTACTACTTTCTTACTTCTTTCTTACTTCTTTCTTACTTCTTTCTAACTTCTTTTTTCTTCTTTCTTTCTTCTTTCTTTCTTACTTCTTTCTTTCCTACTTCTTTCGTACTTCTTTCGTACTTCTTTCGTACTTCTTTCTTACTTATTTCTTACTTCTTTCCTACTTCTTTCTAACTTCTTTTTTCTTCTTTCTTCTTTCTTTCTTACTTCTTTCTTTCTTACTTCTTTCTTACTTCTTTCGTACTTCTTTCGAACTTCTTTCTTTCTTACTTCTTTCTTACTTCTTTCTTACTTCTTTCTTATTTCTTTCTTACTTCTTTCTTACTTCTTTCTTACTTCTTTCTTACTCCTTTCTAACTTCTTTTTTCTTCTTTCTTTCTTCTTTCTTTCTTACTTCTTTCTTACTTCTTTCGTACCTATTTCTTACTTCTCTCTTTCTTTCTTTCTTCTTTCTTACTTCTTTCTTTCTTGCTTTTTTCTTACTACTTTCTTACTTCTTTCTTACTTCTTTCTTACTTCTTTCTTACTTCTTTCTTACTTCTTTCTAACTTCTTTCTTACTTCTTTCTTACTTCTTTCTAACTTCTTTCTTTCTTCTTGCTTTCTTCTTTCTTTCTTACTTCTTTCTTACTTCTTTCTTTCTTACTTCTTTCTTACTTCTTCTTTACTTCTTTCTTACTTCTTTCTAACTTCTTTCTTTCTTCTTTCTTTCTTCTTTCATTCTTACTTCTTTCTTACTTCTTTCTTCTTTCATTCTTACTTCTTTCTTCTTTCTTTCTTACTTCTTTATTACTTCTTTCTTACTTCTTTCTTACTTCTTTCTCTCTTCTTTCTTACTTCTTTCTTTCTTCTTTCTTACTTCTTTCTTTCTTCTTTCTTACTTCTTACTTACTTCTTTCTGACTTCTTTCTTACTTCTTTATTTCTTACTTCTTTCTCACTTCTTTCTTACATCTTTCTTACTTCTTTCTTCATTCCTTCTTACTTCTTTTTTACTTCTTTCTTACTTCTTTCTTACTTCTTCCTTACTTCTTTCTTTCTTCTTTCTTTCTTCTCTATTTCTTCTCTCTTTCTTCTTTCTTTCTTCTTTCTTACTTCTTTCTTTCTTTCTTCTTTCTTACTTCTTTCTTACTTCTTTCTTTCTTTCTTCTTGCTTTCTTATTTCTTTCTTATTTCTAAATTATTCCTAACTTCTTTCTAACTTCTTTCTTATTTCTTTCTTACTTCATTCTTTCTTTCTCCTTTCTTACATCTTTCTAACTTCTTTCTAACTTCTTTCTTACTTCTTTCTTACTTCTTTATTACTTCTTTCTTACTTCTTTCTTTCTTACTTCTTTCTTACTTCTTTCGTACTTCTTTCATTCTTACTTCTTTCTTACTTCTTTCTTACTTCTTTCTTACTTCTTTCTTCTTTCTTTCTTACTTCTTTGTTACTTCTTTCTTACTTCTTTCTTACTTCTTTCTTTCTTCTTTCTTACTTCTTACTTTCTTCTTTCTTACTTCTCTCTTTCTTCTTTCTTTCTTCTTTCTTACTTCTTTCTTTCTTATTCTTTCTTACTTCTTTCTTACTTCTTTCTTACTTCTTTCTTACTTATTTCTTACTTCTTTCCTACTTCTTTCTAACTTCTTTTTTCTTCTTTCTTTCTTCTTTCTTTCTTACTTCTTTCTTTCTTACTTCTTTCTTACTTCTTTCGTACTTCTTTCGAACTTCTTTCTTTCTTAATTCTTTCTTACTTCTTTCTTACTTCTTTCTTACTTCTTTCTTACTTCTTTCTTACTTATTTCTTACTTCTTTCTTACTTCTTTCTAACTTCTTTCTTTCTTCTTGCTTTCTTCTTTCTTTCTTACTTCTTTCTTACTTCTTTCGTACTTCTTTCGTACTTCTTTCTTTCTTACTTCTTTCTTTCTTCTTTCTTACTTCTTTCTTACTTCTTTCTTACTTCTTTCTTACTTCTTTTCAACTTCTTTCTTACTTCTTACTTTTTTATTTCTTTCTTCTTGCTTTCTTCTTTCTTTCTTACTTCTTTCTTACTTCTTTCTTTCTTAATTCTTTCTTACTTCTTTTTTACTTCTTTCTTCTTTCTTTCTTACTTCTTTCTTACTTCTTTCTTTCTTAATTCTTTCTTAATTCTTTTTTACTTCTTTCTTACTTCTTTCTTACTTCTTTCTTACTTCTTTCTTACTTCTTTCTTACTTCTTTCTTTCTTCTTTCTTTCTTCTCTATTTCTTCTCTCTTTCTTCTTTCTTTCTTCTTTCTTTCTTCTTTCTTTCTTTCTTCTTTCTTTCTTCTTTCATTCTTACTTCTTTCTTTCTTCTTTCTTACTTCTTTTTTTCTTACTTCTTTCTTACTTCTTTCTTACTTCTTTTGTACTTCTTTCTTACTTCTTTCTTTATTACTTCTTTCTTACTTCTTTCTTTCTTCTTTCATTCTTACTTCTTTCTTACTTCTTTCTTACTTCTTTCTTACTTCTTTCTTCTTTCTTTCTTACTTCTTTCTTAATTCTTGCATTCTTCTTTCTTACTTCTTTCTTACTTCTTTCGTACTTATTTCTTACTTCTCTCTTTCTTTCTTTCTTCTTTATACTTCTTTCTTACTACTTTCTTACTTCTTTCTTACTTCTTTCTTACTTCTTTCTAACTTCTTTTTTCTTCTTTCTTTCTTCTTTCTTTCTTACTTCTTTCTTTCTTACTTCTTTCGTACTTCTTTCGTACTTCTTTCGTACTTCTTTCTTACTTATTTCTTACTTCTTTCCTACTTCTTTCTAACTTCTTTTTTCTTCTTTCTTCTTTCTTTCTTACTTCTTTCTTTCTTACTTCTTTCTTACTTCTTTCCTACTTCTTTCGAACTTCTTTCTTTCTTACTTCTTTCTTACTTCTTTCTTACTTCTTTCTTATTTCTTTCTTACTTCTTTCTTACTTCTTTCTTACTTCTTTCTTACTCCTTTCTAACTTCTTTTTTCTTCTTTCTTTCTTCTTTCTTTCTTACTTCTTTCTTACTTCTTTCGTACCTATTTCTTACTTCTCTCTTTCTTTCTTTCTTCTTTCTTACTTCTTTCTTTCTTGCTTTTTTCTTACTACTTTCTTACTTCTTTCTTACTTCTTTCTTACTTCTTTCTTACTTCTTTCTTACTTCTTTCTAACTTCTTTCTTACTTCTTTCTTACTTCTTTCTAACTTCTTTCTTTCTTCTTGCTTTCTTCTTTCTTTCTTACTTCTTTCTTACTTCTTTCTTTCTTACATCTTTCTTACTTCTTCTTTACTTCTTTCTTACTTCTTTCTAACTTCTTTCTTTCTTCTTTCTTTCTTCTTTCATTCTTACTTCTTTCTTACTTCTTTCTTCTTTCATTCTTACTTCTTTCTTCTTTCTTTCTTACTTCTTTATTACTTCTTTCTTACTTCTTTCTTACTTCTTTCTCTCTTCTTTCTTACTTCTTTCTTTCTTCTTTCTTACTTCTTTCTTTCTTCTTTCTTACTTCTTACTTACTTCTTTCTGACTTCTTTCTTACTTCTTTATTTCTTACTTCTTTCTCACTTCTTTCTTACATCTTTCTTACTTCTTTCTTCATTCCTTCTTACTTCTTTTTTACTTCTTTCTTACTTCTTTCTTACTTCTTCCTTACTTCTTTCTTTCTTCTTTCTTTCTTCTCTATTTCTTCTCTCTTTCTTCTTTCTTTCTTCTTTCTTACTTCTTTCTTTCTTTCTTCTTTCTTACTTCTTTCTTACTTCTTTCTTTCTTTCTTCTTGCTTTCTTATTTCTTTCTTATTTCTAAATTATTCCTAACTTCTTTCTAACTTCTTTCTTATTTCTTTCTTACTTCATTCTTTCTTTCTCCTTTCTTACATCTTTCTAACTTCTTTCTAACTTCTTTCTTACTTCTTTCTTACTTCTTTATTACTTCTTTCTTACTTCTTTCTTTCTTACTTCTTTCTTACTTCTTTCGTACTTCTTTCATTCTTACTTCTTTCTTAATTCTTTCTTACTTCTTTCTTACTTCTTTCTTCTTTCTTTCTTACTTCTTTGTTACTTCTTTCTTACTTCTTTCTTACTTCTTTCTTTCTTCTTTCTTACTTCTTACTTTCTTCTTTCTTACTTCTCTCTTTCTTCTTTCTTTCTTCTTTCTTACTTCTTTCTTTCTTATTCTTTCTTACTTCTTTCTTACTTCTTTCTTACTTCTTTCTTACTTATTTCTTACTTCTTTCCTACTTCTTTCTAACTTCTTTTTTCTTCTTTCTTTCTTCTTTCTTTCTTACTTCTTTCTTTCTTACTTCTTTCTTACTTCTTTCGTACTTCTTTCGAACTTCTTTCTTTCTTAATTCTTTCTTACTTCTTTCTTACTTCTTTCATACTTCTTTCTTACTTCTTTCTTACTTCTTTCTTACTTCTTTCTTACTCCTTTCTAACTTCTTTTTTCTTCTTCCTTTCTTGCTTTTTTCTTACTACTTTCTTACTTCTTTCTTACTTCTTTCTTACTTCTTTCTTACTTCTTTCTAACTTCTTTCTTACTTCTTTCTTACTTCTTTCTAACTTCTTTCTTTCTTCTTGCTTTCTTCTTTCTTTCTTACTTCTTTCTTACTTCTTTCTTACTTCTTTCTTCTTTCATTCTTACATCTTTCTTCTTTCTTTCTTACTTCTTTATTACTTCTTTCTTACTTCTTTCTTACTTCTTTCTCTCTTCTTTCTTACTTCTTTCTTTCTTCTTTCTTACTTCTTTCTTTCTTCTTTCCTACTTCTTTCTTACTTCTTTCTGACTTCTTTCTTACTTCTTTATTTCTTCCTTCTTTCTCACTTCTTTCTTACATCTTTCTTACTTCTTTCTTCATTCCTTCTTACTTCTTTTTTACTTCTTTCTTATTTCTTTCTTACTTCTTTCTTACTTCTTTCTTTCTTCTTTCTTACTTCTTTCTTAATTCTTTCTAACTTCTTTCTTTCTTCTTGCTTTCTTCTTTCTTTCTTACTTCTTTCTTACTTCTTTCTTTCTTACTTCTTTCTTTCTTCTTTCATTCTTACTTCTTTCTTACTTCTTTCTTACTTCTTTCTTCTTTCATTCTTACTTCTTTCTTCTTTCTTTCTTACTTCTTTATTACCTCTTTCTTACTTCTTTCTTACTTCTTTCGTACTTCTTTCATTCTTACTTCTTTCTTACTTCTTTCTTACTTCTTTCTTACTTTTTCTTCTTTCTTTCTTACTTCTTTGTTACTTCTTTCTTACTTCTTTCTTACTTCTTTCTTTCTTCTTTCTTACTTCTTACTTTCTTCTTTCTTACTCCTCTCTTTCTTCTTTCTTTCTTCTTTCTTACTTCTTTCTTTCTTAATTCTTTCTTACTTCTTTCTTACTTCTTTCTTACTTCTTTCGAACTTCTTTCTTTCTTACTTCTTTCTTACTTCTTTCTTACTTATTTCTTACTTCTTTCTTACTTCTTTCTTACTTCTTTCTTACTCCTTTCTAACTTCTTTTTTCTTCTTTCTTTCTTCTTTCTTTCTTAATTCTTTCTTACTTCTTTCGTACTTATTTCTTACTTCTCTCTTTCTTTCTTTCTTCTTTCTTACTTCTTTCTTTCTTGCTTCTTTTTTACTACTTTCTTACTTCTTTCTTACTTCTTTCTTACTTCTTTCTTACTTCTTTCTTACTTCTATCTTACTTCTTTCTTTCTTCTTTCTTAATTATTTCTTTCTTCTTTCTTACTTCTTTCTTACTTCTTTCGTACTTCTTTCTTACTTCTCTCTTTCTTCGTTCTTTCTTCTTTCTTACTTCTTTCTTTCTTCTTTCTTACTTCTTTCTTACTTCTTTCTTACTTCTTTCTTACTTCTTTCTTACTTCTTTCTTCCTTCTTTCTAACTTCTTTTTGGTTCTTTCTTTCTTCTTTCTTTCTTACTTGTTTCTTTCTTACTTCTTTCTTACTTCTTTCTTGCTTCTTTCTTTCTTACTTCTTTCTTAATTCTTTCTTACTTCTTTCTTACTTCTTTCTTACTTCTTTCTTACTTCTTTATTACCTCTTTCTTACTTCTTTCTTCTTTCTTTCTTCTTTCTTTCTTAGTTCTTTCTTACTTCTTTCTTTCTTCTTTCTTACATCTTTCTTTCTTCTTTCTTACTTCTTTCCTACTTCTTTCTTTCTTACTTCTTTCTTACTTCTTTATTACTTCTTTCTTACTTCTTTCTAAATTCTTTCTTTCTTCTTTCTTTCTTCTTTCATTCTTACTTCTTTCTTACTTCTTTCTTACTTCTTTCTTACTTCTTTCTTTCTTCTTTCTTTCTTCTCTATTTCTTCTCTCTTTCTTCTTTCTTTCTTCTTTCTTTCTTCTTTCTTTCTTTCTTCTTTCTTTCTTCTTTCATTCTTACTTCTTTCTTTCTTCTTTCTTACTTCTTTTTTTCTTACTTCTTTCTTACTTCTTTCTTACTTCTTTTGTACTTCTTTCTTACTTCTTTCTTTATTACTTCTTTCTTACTTCTTTCTTTCTTCTTTCATTCTTACTTCTTTCTTACTTCTTTCTTACTTCTTTCTTACTTCTTTCTTCTTTCTTTCTTACTTCTTTCTTAATTCTTGCATTCTTCTTTCTTACTTCTTTCTTACTTCTTTCGTACTTATTTCTTACTTCTCTCTTTCTTTCTTTCTTCTTTATACTTCTTTCTTACTACTTTCTTACTTCTTTCTTACTTCTTTCTTACTTCTTTCTAACTTCTTTCTTCTTCTTTCTTTCTTCTTTCTTTCTTACTTCTTTCTTTCTTACTTCTTTCGTACTTCTTTCGTACTTCTTTCGTACTTCTTTCTTACTTCTTTCTTACTTCTTTCCTACTTCTTTCTAACTTCTTTTTTCTTCTTTCTTTCTTCTTTCTTTCTTACTTCTTTCTTTCTTACTTCTTTCTTACTTCTTTCGTACTTCTTTCGAACTTCTTTCTTTCTTACTTCTTTCTTACTTCTTTCTTACTTCTTTCTTACTTTTTTCTTACTTCTTTCTTACTTCTTTCTTACTCCTTTCTAACTTCTTTTTTCTTCTTTCTTTCTTCTTTCTATCTTACTTCTTTCTTACTTCTTTCGTACGTATTTCTTACTTCTCTCTTTCTTTCTTTCTTCTCTCTTACTTCTTTCTTTCTTGCTTTTTTCTTACTACTTTCTTACTTCTTTCTTACTTCTTTCTTACTTCTTTCTTACTTCTTTCTAACTTCTTTCTTACTTCTTTCTTACTTCTTTCTAACTTCTTTCTTTCTTCTTGCTTTCTTCTTTCTTTCTTACTTCTTTCTTACTTCTTTCTTACTTCTTTCTTACTTCTTCTTTACTTCTTTCTTACTTCTTTCTAACTTCTTTCTTTCTTCTTTCTTTCTTCTTTCATTCTTACTTCTTTCTTACTTCTTTGTTACTTCTTTCTTCTTTCATTCTTACTTCTTTCTTCTTTCTTTCTTACTTCTTTATTACTTCTTTCTTACTTCTTTCTTACTTCTTTCTCTCTTCTTTCTTACTTCTTTCTTTCTTCTTTCTTACTTCTTTCTTTCCTCTTTCTTACTTCTTACTTACTTCTTTCTGACTTCTTTCTTACTTCTTTATTTCTTACTTCTTTCTCACTTCTTTCTTACATCTTTCTTACTTCTTTCTTCATTCCTTCTTACTTCTTTTTTACTTCTTTCTTACTTCTTTCTTACTTCTTTCTTACTTCTTTCTTTCTTCTTTCTTTCTTCTCTATTTCTTCTCTCTTTCTTCTTTCTTTCTTCTTTCTTACTTCTTTATTTCTTTCTTCTTTCTTACTTCTTTCTTACTTCTTTCTTTCTTTCTTCTTGCTTTCTTATTTCTTTCTTATTTCTAAATTCTTTCTAACTTCTTTCTAACTTCTTTCTTATTTCTTTCTTACTTCATTCTTTCTTTCTCCTTTCTTACATCTTTCTAACTTCTTTCTAACTTCTTTCTTACTTCTTTCTTACTTCTTTATTACTTCTTTCTTACTTCTTTCTTTCTTACTTCTTTCTTACTTCTTTCGTACTTCTTTCATTCTTACTTCTTTCTTACTTCTTTCTTACTTCTTTCTTACTTCTTTCTTCTTTCTTTCTTACTTCTTTGTTACTTCTTTCTTACTTCTTTCTTACTTCTTTCTTTCTTCTTTCTTACTTCTTACTTTCTTCTTTCTTACTTCTCTCTTTCTTCTTTCTTTCTTCTTTCTTACTTCTTTCTTTCTTATTCTTTCTTACTTCTTTCTTACTTCTTTCTTACTTCTTTCTTACTTATTTCTTACTTCTTTCTTACTTCTTTCTAACTTCTTTCTTTCTTCTTGCTTTCTTCTTTCTTTCTTACTTCTTTCTTACTTCTTTCGTACTTCTTTCGTACTTCTTTCTTTCTTACTTCTTTCTTTCTCGTTTCTTACTTCTTTCTTACTTCTTTCTTACTTCTTTCTTACTTCTTTTCAACTTCTTTCTTACTTCTTACTTCTTTATTTCTTTCTTCTTGCTTTCTTCTTTCTTTCTTACTTCTTTCTTACTTCTTTCTTTCTTAATTCTTTCTTACTTCTTTTTTACTTCTTTCTTCTTTCTTTCTTACTTCTTTCTTACTTCTTTCTTTCTTACTTCTTTCTTACTTCTTTCTTACTTCTTTCTTACTTCTTTCTAACTTCTTTCTTACTTCTTTCTTACTTCTTTCTAACTTCTTTCTTTCTTCTTGCTTTCTTCTTTCTTTCTTACTTCTTTCTTACTTCTTTCTTACTTCTTTCTTACTTCTTCTTTACTTCTTTCTTACTTCTTTCTAACTTCTTTCTTTCTTCTTTCTTTCTTCTTTCATTCTTACTTCTTTCTTACTTCTTTGTTACTTCTTTCTTCTTTCATTCTTACTTCTTTCTTCTTTCTTTCTTACTTCTTTATTACTTCTTTCTTACTTCTTTCTTACTTCTTTCTCTCTTCTTTCTTACTTCTTTCTTTCTTCTTTCTTACTTCTTTCTTTCCTCTTTCTTACTTCTTACTTACTTCTTTCTGACTTCTTTCTTACTTCTTTATTTCTTACTTCTTTCTCACTTCTTTCTTACATCTTTCTTACTTCTTTCTTCATTCCTTCTTACTTCTTTTTTACTTCTTTCTTACTTCTTTCTTACTTCTTTCTTACTTCTTTCTTTCTTCTTTCTTTCTTCTCTATTTCTTCTCTCTTTCTTCTTTCTTTCTTCTTTCTTACTTCTTTATTTCTTTCTTCTTTCTTACTTCTTTCTTACTTCTTTCTTTCTTTCTTCTTGCTTTCTTATTTCTTTCTTATTTCTAAATTCTTTCTAACTTCTTTCTAACTTCTTTCTTATTTCTTTCTTACTTCATTCTTTCTTTCTCCTTTCTTACATCTTTCTAACTTCTTTCTAACTTCTTTCTTACTTCTTTCTTACTTCTTTATTACTTCTTTCTTACTTCTTTCTTTCTTACTTCTTTCTTACTTCTTTCGTACTTCTTTCATTCTTACTTCTTTCTTACTTCTTTCTTACTTCTTTCTTACTTCTTTCTTCTTTCTTTCTTACTTCTTTGTTACTTCTTTCTTACTTCTTTCTTACTTCTTTCTTTCTTCTTTCTTACTTCTTACTTTCTTCTTTCTTACTTCTCTCTTTCTTCTTTCTTTCTTCTTTCTTACTTCTTTCTTTCTTATTCTTTCTTACTTCTTTCTTACTTCTTTCTTACTTCTTTCTTACTTATTTCTTACTTCTTTCTTACTTCTTTCTAACTTCTTTCTTTCTTCTTGCTTTCTTCTTTCTTTCTTACTTCTTTCTTAATTCTTTCGTACTTCTTTCGTACTTCTTTCTTTCTTACTTCTTTCTTTCTTGTTTCTTACTTCTTTCTTACTTCTTTTTTACTTCTTTCTTACTTCTTTTCAACTTCTTTCTTACTTCTTACTTCTTTATTTCTTTCTTCTTGCTTTCTTCTTTCTTTCTTACTTCTTTCTTACTTCTTTCTTTCTTAATTCTTTCTTACTTCTTTTTTACTTCTTTCTTCTTTCTTTCTTACTTCTTTCTTACTTCTTTCTTTCTTAATTCTTTCTTACTTCTTTTTTACTTCTTTCTTACTTCTTTCTTACTTCTTTCTTACTTCTTTCTTACTTCTTTCTTACTTCTTTCTTTCTTCTTTCTTTCTTCTCTATTTCTTCTCTCTTTCTTCTTTCTTTCTTCTTTCTTTCTTCTTTCTTTCTTTCTTCTTTCTTTCTTCTTTCATTCTTACTTCTTTCTTTCTTCTTTCTTACTTCTTTTTTTCTTACTTCTTTCTTACTTCTTTCTTACTTCTTTTGTACTTCTTTCTTACTTCTTTCTTTATTACTTCTTTCTTACTTCTTTCTTTCTTCTTTCATTCTTACTTCTTTCTTACTTCTTTCTTACTTCTTTCTTACTTCTTTCTTCTTTCTTTCTTACTTCTTTCTTAATTCTTGCATTCTTCTTTCTTACTTCTTTCTTACTTCTTTCGTACTTATTTCTTACTTCTCTCTTTCTTTCTTTCTTCTTTATACTTCTTTCTTACTACTTTCTTACTTCTTTCTTACTTCTTTCTTACTTCTTTCTAACTTCTTTTTTCTTCTTTCTTTCTTCTTTCTTTCTTACTTCTTTCTTTCTTACTTCTTTCGTACTTCTTTCGTACTTCTTTCGTACTTCTTTCTTACTTATTTCTTACTTCTTTCCTACTTCTTTCTAACTTCTTTTTTCTTCTTTCTTCTTTCTTTCTTACTTCTTTCTTTCTTACTTCTTTCTTACTTCTTTCGTACTTCTTTCGAACTTCTTTCTTTCTTACTTCTTTCTTACTTCTTTCTTACTTCTTTCTTATTTCTTTCTTACTTCTTTCTTACTTCTTTCTTACTTCTTTCTTACTCCTTTCTAACTTCTTTTTTCTTCTTTATTTCTTCTTTCTTTCTTACTTCTTTCTTACTTCTTTCGTACCTATTTCTTACTTCTCTCTTTCTTTCTTTCTTCTTTCTTACTTCTTTCTTTCTTGCTTTTTTCTTACTACTTTCTTACTTCTTTCTTACTTCTTTCTTACTTCTTTCTTACTTCTTTCTTACTTCTTTCTAACTTCTTTCTTACTTCTTTCTTACTTCTTTCTAACTTCTTTCTTTCTTCTTGCTTTCTTCTTTCTTTCTTACTTCTTTCTTACTTCTTTCTTTCTTACTTCTTTCTTACTTCTTCTTTACTTCTTTCTTACTTCTTTCTAACTTCTTTCTTTCTTCTTTCTTTCTTCTTTCATTCTTACTTCTTTCTTACTTCTTTCTTACTTCTTTCTTCTTTCATTCTTACTTCTTTCTTCTTTCTTTCTTACTTCTTTATTACTTCTTTCTTACTTCTTTCTTACTTCTTTCTCTCTTCTTTCTTACTTCTTTCTTTCTTCTTTCTTACTTCTTTCTTTCTTCTTTCTTACTTCTTACTTACTTCTTTCTGACTTCTTTCTTACTTCTTTATTTCTTACTTCTTTCTCACTTCTTTCTTACATCTTTCTTACTTCTTTCTTCATTCCTTCTTACTTCTTTTTTACTTCTTTCTTACTTCTTTCTTACTTCTTCCTTACTTCTTTCTTTCTTCTTTCTTTCTTCTCTATTTCTTCTCTCTTTCTTCTTTCTTTCTTCTTTCTTACTTCTTTCTTTCTTTCTTCTTTCTTACTTCTTTCTTACTTCTTTCTTACTTCTTTCTTTCTTTCTTCTTGCTTTCTTATTTCTTTCTTATTTCTAAATTCTTCCTAACTTCTTTCTAACTTCTTTCTTATTTCTTTCTTACTTCATTCTTTCTTTCTCCTTTCTTACATCTTTCTAACTTCTTTCTAACTTCTTTCTTACTTCTTTCTTACTTCTTTATTACTTCTTTCTTACTTCTTTCTTTCTTACTTCTTTCTTACTTCTTTCGTACTTCTTTCATTCTAACTTCTTTCTTACTTCTTTCTTACTTCTTTCTTACTTCTTTCTTCTTTCTTTCTTACTTCTTTGTTACTTCTTTCTTACTTCTTTCTTACTTCTTTCTTTCTTCTTTCTTACTTCTTACTTTCTTCTTTCTTACTTCTCTCTTTCTTCTTTCTTTCTTCTTTCTTACTTCTTTCTTTCTTATTCTTTCTTACTTCTTTCTTACTTCTTTCTTACTTCTTTCTTACTTATTTCTTACTTCTTTCCTACTTCTTTCTAACTTCTTTTTTCTTCTTTCTTTCTTCTTTCTTTCTTACTTCTTTCTTTCTTACTTCTTTCTTACTTCTTTCGTACTTCTTTCGAACTTCTTTCTTTCTTAATTCTTTCTTACTTCTTTCTTACTTCTTTCATACTTCTTTCTTACTTCTTTCTTACTTCTTTCTTACTTCTTTCTTACTCCTTTCTAACTTCTTTTTTCTTCTTCCTTTCTTGCTTTTTTCTTACTACTTTCTTACTTCTTTCTTACTTATTTCTTACTTCTTTCTTACTTCTTTCTAACTTCTTTCTTACTTCTTTCTTACTTCTTTCTAACTTCTTTCTTTCTTCTTGCTTTCTTCTTTCTTTCTTACTTCTTTCTTACTTCTTTCTTACTTCTTTCTTCTTTCATTCTTACATCTTTCTTCTTTCTTTCTTACTTCTTTATTACTTCTTTCTTACTTCTTTCTTACTTCTTTCTCTCTTCTTTCTTACTTCTTTCTTTCTTCTTTCTTACTTCTTTCTTTCTTCTTTCTTACTTCTTTCTTACTTCTTTCTGACTCCTTTCTTACTTCTTTATTTCTTCCTTCTTTCTCACTTCTTTCTTACATCTTTCTTACTTCTTTCTTCATTCCTTCTTACTTCTTTTTTACTTCTTTCTTATTTCTTTCTTGCTTCTTTCTTACTTCTTTCTTTCTTCTTTCTTACTTCTTTCTTAATTCTTTCTAACTTCTTTCTTTCTTCTTGCTTTCTTCTTTCTTTCTTACTTCTTTCTTACTTCTTTCTTTCTTACTTCTTTCTTACTTCTTTTTTACTTCTTTCTTACTTCTTTCTAACTTCTTTCTTTCTTCTTTCTTTCTTCTTTCATTCTTACTTCTTTCTTACTTCTTTCTTCTTTCATTCTTACTTCTTTCTTCTTTCTTTCTTACTTCTTTATTACCTCTTTCTTACTTCTTTCTTACTTCTTTCGTACTTCTTTCATTCTTACTTCTTTCTTACTTCTTTCTTACTTCTTTCTTACTTTTTCTTCTTTCTTTCTTACTTCTTTGTTACTTCTTTCTTACTTCTTTCTTACTTCTTTCTTTCTTCTTTCTTACTTCTTTCTTTCTTCTTTCTTACTTCTTACTTTCTTCTTTCTTACTCCTCTCTTTCTTCTTTTTTCTTCTTTCTTACTTCTTTCTTTCTTAATTCTTTCTTACTTCTTTCTTACTTCTTTCGTACTTCTTTCGAACTTCTTTCGAACTTCTTTCTTTCTTACTTCTTTCTTACTTCTTTCGTACTTCTTTCGAACTTCTTTCTTTCTTACTTCTTTCTTACTTCTTTCTTACTTATTTCTTACTTCTTTCTTACTTCTTTCTTACTTCTTTCTTACTCCTTTCTAACTTCTTTTTTCTTCTTTCTTTCTTCTTTCTTTCTTACTTCTTTCTTACTTCTTTCGTACTTATTTCTTACTTCTCTCTTTCTTTCTTTCTTCTTTCTTACTTCTTTCTTTCTTGCTTCTTTTTTACTACTTTCTTACTTCTTTCTTACTTCTTTCTTACTTCTTTCTTACTTCTTTCTTACTTCTATCTTACTTCTTTCTTTCTTCTTTCTTAATTATTTCTTTCTTCTTTCTTACTTCTTTCTTACTTCTTTCGTACTTCTTTCTTACTTCTCTCTTTCTTCGTTCTTTCTTCTTTCTTACTTCTTTCTTTCTTCTTTCTTACTTCTTTCTTACTTCTTTCTTACTTCTTTCTTACTTCTTTCTTACTTCTTTCTTCCTTCTTTCTAACTTCTTTTCTGTTCTTTCTTTCTTCTTTCTTTCTTACTTGTTTCTTTCTTACTTCTTTCTTACTTCTTTCTTGCTTCTTTCTTTCTTACTTCTTTCTTAATTCTTTCTTACTTCTTTCTTACTTCTTTCTTACTTCTTTCTTACTTCTTTATTACCTCTTTCTTACTTCTTTCTTCTTTCTTTCTTCTTTCTTTCTTAGTTCTTTCTTACTTCTTTCTTTCTTCTTTCTTACATCTTTCTTTCTTCTTTCTTACTTCTTTCTTACTTCTTTCTTTCTTACTTCTTTCTTACTTCTTTATTACTTCTTTCTTACTTCTTTCTAAATTCTTTCTTTCTTCTTTCTTTCTTCTTTCATTCTTACTTCTTTCTTACTTCTTTCTTACTTCTTTCTTACTTCTTTCTTTCTTCTTTCTTTCTTCTCTATTTCTTCTCTCTTTCTTCTTTCTTTCTTCTTTCTTTCTTCTTTCTTTCTTTCTTCTTTCTTTCTTCTTTCATTCTTACTTCTTTCTTTCTTCTTTCTTACTTCTTTTTTTCTTACTTCTTTCTTACTTCTTTCTTACTTCTTTTGTACTTCTTTCTTACTTCTTTCTTTATTACTTCTTTCTTACTTCTTTCTTTCTTCTTTCATTCTTACTTCTTTCTTACTTCTTTCTTACTTCTTTCTTACTTCTTTCTTCTTTCTTTCTTACTTCTTTCTTAATTCTTGCATTCTTCTTTCTTACTTCTTTCTTACTTCTTTCGTACTTATTTCTTACTTCTTTCTAACTTCTTTTTTCTTCTTTCTTTCTTCTTTCTTTCTTACTTCTTTCTTTCTTACTTCTTTCGTACTTCTTTCGTACTTCTTTCGTACTTCTTTCTTACTTCTTTCTTACTTCTTTCCTACTTCTTTCTAACTTCTTTTTTCTTCTTTCTTTCTTCTTTCTTTCTTACTTCTTTCTTTCTTACTTCTTTCTTACTTCTTTCGTACTTCTTTCGAACTTCTTTCTTTCTTACTTCTTTCTTACTTCTTTCTTACTTCTTTCTTACTTCTTTCTTACTTCTTTCTTACTTCTTTCTTACTCCTTTCTAACTTCTTTTTTCTTCTTTCTTTCTTCTTTCTTTCTTACTTCTTTCTTACTTCTTTCGTACGTATTTCTTACTTCTCTCTTTCTTTCTTTCTTCTTTCTTACTTCTTTCTTTCTTGCTTTTTTCTTACTACTTTCTTACTTCTTTCTTACTTCTTTCTTACTTCTTTCTTACTTCTTTCTAACTTCTTTCTTACTTCTTTCTTACTTCTTTCTAACTTCTTTCTTTCTTCTTGCTTTCTTCTTTCTTTCTTACTTCTTTCTTACTTCTTTCTTTCTTACTTCTTTCTTACTTCTTCTTTACTTCTTTCTTACTTCTTTCTAACTTCTTTCTTTCTTCTTTCTTTCTTCTTTCATTCTTACTTCTTTCTTACTTCTTTCTTACTTCTTTCTTCTTTCATTCTTACTTCTTTCTTCTTTCTTTCTTACTTCTTTATTACTTCTTTCTTACTTCTTTCTTACTTCTTTCTCTCTTCTTTCTTACTTCTTTCTTTCTTCTTTCTTACTTCTTTCTTTCTTCTTTCTTACTTCTTACTTACTTCTTTCTGACTTCTTTCTTACTTCTTTATTTCTTACTTCTTTCTCACTTCTTTCTTACATCTTTCTTACTTCTTTCTTCATTCCTTCTTACTTCTTTTTTACTTCTTTCTTACTTCTTTCTTACTTCTTTCTTACTTCTTTCTTTCTTCTTTCTTTCTTCTCTATTTCTTCTCTCTTTCTTCTTTCTTTCTTCTTTCTTACTTCTTTATTTCTTTCTTCTTTCTTACTTCTTTCTTACTTCTTTCTTTCTTTCTTCTTGCTTTCTTATTTCTTTCTTATTTCTAAATTCTTTCTAACTTCTTTCTAACTTCTTTCTTATTTCTTTCTTACTTCATTCTTTCTTTCTCCTTTCTTACATCTTTCTAACTTCTTTCTAACTTCTTTCTTACTTCTTTCTTACTTCTTTATTACTTCTTTCTTACTTCTTTCTTTCTTACTTCTTTCTTACTTCTTTCGTACTTCTTTCATTCTTACTTCTTTCTTACTTCTTTCTTACTTCTTTCTTACTTCTTTCTTCTTTCTTTCTTACTTCTTTGTTACTTCTTTCTTACTTCTTTCTTACTTCTTTCTTTCTTCTTTCTTACTTCTTACTTTCTTCTTTCTTACTTCTCTCTTTCTTCTTTCTTTCTTCTTTCTTACTTCTTTCTTTCTTATTCTTTCTTACTTCTTTCTTACTTCTTTCTTACTTCTTTCTTACTTATTTCTTACTTCTTTCTTACTTCTTTCTAACTTCTTTCTTTCTTCTTGCTTTCTTCTTTCTTTCTTACTTCTTTCTTACTTCTTTCGTACTTCTTTCGTACTTCTTTCTTTCTTACTTCTTTCTTTCTTCTTTCTTACTTCTTTCTTACTTCTTTCTTACTTCTTTCTTAATTCTTTTCAACTTCTTTCTTACTTCTTACTTCTTTATTTCTTTCTTCTTGCTTTCTTCTTTCTTTCTTACTTCTTTCTTACTTCTTTCTGACTTCTTTCTTACTTCTTTCTCACTTCTTTCTTTCTTCTTTCTTTCTTCTCTATTTCTTCTCTCTTTCTTCTTTCTTTCTTCTTTCTTTCTTCTTTCTTTCTTTCTTCTTTCTTTCTTCTTTCATTCTTACTTCTTTCTTTCTTCTTTCTTACTTCTTTTTTTCTTACTTCTTTCTTACTTCTTTCTTACTTCTTTTGTACTTCTTTCTTACTTCTTTCTTTATTACTTCTTTCTTACTTCTTTCTTTCTTCTTTCATTCTTACTTCTTTCTTACTTCTTTCTTACTTCTTTCTTACTTCTTTCTTACTTCTTTCTTCTTTCTTTCTTACTTCTTTCTTAATTCTTGCATTCTTCTTTCTTACTTCTTTCTTACTTCTTTCGTACTTATTTCTTACTTCTCTCTTTCTTTCTTTCTTCTTTATACTTCTTTCTTACTACTTTCTTACTTCTTTCTTACTTCTTTCTTACTTCTTTCTAACTTCTTTTTTCTTCTTTCTTTCTTCTTTCTTTCTTACTTCTTTCTTTCTTACTTCTTTCCTACTTCTTTCGTACTTCTTTCGTACTTCTTTCTTACTTATTTCTTACTTCTTTCCTACTTCTTTCTAACTTCTTTTTTCTTCTTTCTTCTTTCTTTCTTACTTCTTTCTTTCTTACTTCTTTCTTACTTCTTTCGTACTTCTTTCGAACTTCTTTCTTTCTTACTTCTTTCTTACTTCTTTCTTACTTCTTTCTTACTTCTTTCTTACTTCTTTCTTACTCCTTTCTAACTTCTTTTTTCTTCTTTCTTTCTTCTTTCTTTCTTACTTCTTTCTTACTTCTTTCGTACGTATTTCTTACTTCTCTCTTTCTTTCTTTCTTCTTTCTTACTTCTTTCTTTCTTGCTTTTTTCTTACTACTTTCTTACTTCTTTCTTACTTCTTTCTTACTTCTTTCTTACTTCTTTCTTACTTCTTTCTAACTTCTTTCTTACTTCTTTCTTACTTCTTTCTAACTTCTTTCTTTCTTCTTGCTTTCTTCTTTCTTTCTTACTTCTTTCTTACTTCTTTCTTTCTTACTTCTTTCTTACTTCTTCTTTACTTCTTTCTTACTTCTTTCTAACTTCTTTCTTTCTTCTTTCTTTCTTCTTTCATTCTTACTTCTTTCTTACTTCTTTCTTACTTCTTTCTTCTTTCATTCTTACTTCTTTCTTCTTTCTTTCTTACTTCTTTATTACTTCTTTCTTACTTCTTTCTTACTTCTTTCTCTCTTCTTTCTTACTTCTTTCTTTCTTCTTTCTTACTTCTTACTTACTTCTTTCTGACTTCTTTCTTACTTCTTTATTTCTTACTTCTTTCTCACTTCTTTCTTACATCTTTCTTACTTCTTTCTTCATTCCTTCTTACTTCTTTTTTACTTCTTTCTTACTTCTTTCTTACTTCTTCCTTACTTCTTTCTTTCTTCCTTTCTTCTCTATTTCTTCTCTCTTTCTTCTTTCTTTCTTCTTTCTTACTTCTTTCTTTCTTTCTTCTTTCTTACTTCTTTCTTACTTCTTTCTTTCTTTCTTCTTGCTTTCTTATTTCTTTCTTATTTCTAAATTCTTTCTAACTTCTTTCTAACTTCTTTCTTATTTCTTTCTTACTTCATTCTTTCTTTCTCCTTTCTTACATCTTTCTAACTTCTTTCTAACTTCTTTCTTACTTCTTTCTTACTTCTTTATTACTTCTTTCTTACTTCTTTCTTTCTTACTTCTTTCTTACTTCTTTCGTACTTCTTTCATTCTTACTTCTTTCTTACTTCTTTCTTACTTCTTTCTTACTTCTTTCTTCTTTCTTTCTTACTTCTTTGTTACTTCTTTCTTACTTCTTTCTTACTTCTTTCTTTCTTCTTTCTTACTTCTTACTTTCTTCTTTCTTACTTCTCTCTTTCTTCTTTCTTTCTTCTTTCTTACTTCTTTCTTTCTTATTCTTTCTTACTTCTTTCTTACTTCTTTCTTACTTCTTTCTTACTTATTTCTTACTTCTTTCCTACTTCTTTCTAACTTCTTTCATACTTCTTTCTTACTTCTTTCTTACTTCTTTCTTACTTCTTTCTTACTCCTTTCTAACTTCTTTTTTCTTCTTCCTTTCTTGCTTTTTTCTTACTACTTTCTTACTTCTTTCTTACTTCTTTCTTACTTCTTTCTTACTTCTTTCTAACTTCTTTCTTACTTCTTTCTTACTTCTTTCTAACTTCTTTCTTTCTTCTTGCTTTCTTCTTTCTTTCTTACTTCTTTCTTACTTCTTTCTTACTTCTTTCTTCTTTCATTCTTACATCTTTCTTCTTTCTTTCTTACTTCTTTATTACTTCTTTCTTACTTCTTTCTTACTTCTTTCTCTCTTCTTTCTTACTTCTTTCTTTCTTCTTTCTTACTTCTTTCTTTCTTCTTTCTTACTTCTTTCTTACTTCTTTCTGACTTCTTTCTTACTTCATTATTTCTTCCTTCTTTCTCACTTCTTTCTTACATCTTTCTTACTTCTTTCTTCATTCCTTCTTACTTCTTTTTTACTTCTTTCTTACTTCTTTCTTACTTCTTTCTTACTTCTTTCTTTCTTCTTTCTTACTTCTTTCTTAATTCTTTCTAACTTCTTTCTTTCTTCTTGCTTTCTTCTTTCTTTCTTACTTCTTTCTTACTTCTTTCTTTCTTACTTCTTTCTTACTTCTTTTTTACTTCTTTCTTACTTCTTTCTAACTTCTTTCTTTCTTCTTTCTTTCTTCTTTCATTCTTACTTCTTTCTTACTTCTTTCTTACTTCTTTCTTCTTTCATTCTTACTTCTTTCTTCTTTCTTTCTTACTTCTTTATTACCTCTTTCTTACTTCTTTCTTACTTCTTTCGTACTTCTTTCATTCTTACTTCTTTCTTACTTCTTTCTTACTTCTTTCTTACTTTTTCTTCTTTCTTTTTTACTTCTTTGTTATTTCTTTCTTACTTCTTTCTTACTTCTTTCTTTCTTCTTTCTTACTTCTTACTTTCTTCTTTCTTACTCCTCTCTTTCTTCTTTCTTTCTTCTTTCTTACTTCTTTCTTTCTTAATTCTTTCTTACTTCTTTCTTACTTCTTTCTTACTTCTTTCTTACTTCTTTCTTACTTATTTCTTACTTCTTTCCTACTTCTTTCTAACTTCTTTTTTCTTCTTTCTTTCTTACTTCTTTCTTTCTTACTTCTTTCTTACTTCTTTCGTACTTCTTTCGAACTTCTTTCTTTCTTACTTCTTTCTTACTTCTTTCTTACTTATTTCTTACTTCTTTCTTACTTCTTTCTTACTTCTTTCTTACTCCTTTCTAAATTCTTTTTTCTTCTTTCTTTCTTCTTTCTTTCTTACTTCTTTCTTACTTCTTTCGTACTTATTTCTTACTTCTCTCTTTCTTTCTTTCTTCTTTCTTGCTTCTTTCTTTCTTGCTTCTTTTTTACTACTTTCTTACTTCTTTCTTACTTCTTTCTTACTTCTTTCTTACTTCTTTCTTACTTCTATCTTACTTCTTTCTTTCTTCTTTCTTAATTATTTCTTTCTTCTTTCTTACTTCTTTCTTACTTCTTTCGTACTTCTTTCTTACTTCTCTCTTTCTTCGTTCTTTCTTCTTTCTTAATTCTTTCTTTCTTCTTTCTTACTTCTTTCTTACTTCTTTCTTACTTCTTTCTTACTTCTTTCTTACTTCTTTCTTCCTTCTTTCTAACTTCTTTTTTGTTCTTTCTTTCTTCTTTCTTTCTTACTTGTTTCTTTCTTACTTCTTTCTTACTTCTTTCTTGCTTCTTTCTTACTTCTTTCTTACTTCTTTATTACCTCTTTCTTACTTCTTTCTTCTTTCTTTCTTCTTTCTTTCTTAGTTCTTTCTTACTTCTTTCTTTCTTCTTTCTTACATCTTTCTTTCTTCTTTCTTACTTCTTTCTTACTGCTTTCTTTCTTACTTCTTTCTTCCTTCTTTATTACTTCTTTCTTACTTCTTTCTAACTTCTTTCTTTCTTCTTTCTTTCTTCTTTCATTCTTACTTCTTTCTTACTTCTTTCTTACTTCTTTCTTTCTTCTTTCTTTCTTCTTTCTTACTTCTTTCTTTCTTCTTTCTTACTTCTTTCTTTCTTCTTTCTTATTTCTTTCTTACATCTTTCTGACTTCTTTCTTACTTCTTTATTTTTTACTTCTTTTTTACTTCTTTCTTACTTCTTTCTTACTTCTTTCTTACTTCTTTCTTTCTTCTTTCTTTCTTCTCTATTTCTTCTCTCTTTCATCTTTCTTTCATCTTTCTTTCTTCTTTCTTTCTTACTTCTTTCTTACTTCTTTCTTACTTCTTTCTTACTTCTTTCTTTCTTTCTTCTTTCTTTCTTCTTTTTTTATTATTTCTAAATTCTTTCTAACTTCTTTCTAATTTCTTTCTTATTTCTTTCTTACTTCATTCTTTCTTTCTTCTTTCTTACATCTTTCTAACTTCTTTCTAAGTTCTTTCTAATTTCTTTCTTATTTCTTTCTTACTTCATTCTTTCTTTCTTTTTTCTTACATCTTTCTAACTTCTTTCTAACTTCTTTCTTACTTCTTTCTTACTTCTATCTTTCTTCTTTCATTCTTACTTCTTTCTTACTTCTTTCTTACTTCTTTCTTTCTTACTTCTTTCTTCTTTCGTACTTCATTCTTACTTCTTTCTCTTTTCTTTCTTACTTCTTTCTTACTTCTTTCTTACTTCTTTCTTACTTCTTTCTTACTTCTTTCCTACTTCTTTCTTTCTTCTTTCTTACTTCTTTCTTAGTTCTTTCTAACTTCTTTTTTCTTCTTTCTTTCTTCTTTCTTTCTTACTTCTTTCTTTCTTACTTCTTTCGTACTTCTTTCGTACTTCTTTCGTACTTCTTTCTTTCTTACTTCTTTCTTTCTTCTTTTTTACTTCTTTCTTACTTCTTTCTTACTGCTTTCTTTCTTCTTTCTTACTTCTTTCTTTCTTCTTCCTTACTTCTTTCTTTCTTCTTTCTTACTTCTTTCTTACTTCTTTCTTACTTCTTTCTTACTTCTTTCTTACTTCTTTCTTACTTCTTTCTTTCTTCTTTCTTTCTTCTCTATTTCTTCTCTCTTTCTTCTTTCTTTCTTCTTTCTTTCTTCTTTCTTTCTTTCTTCTTTCTTTCTTCTTTCATTCTTACTTCTTTCTTTCTTCTTTCTTACTTCTTTTTTTCTTACTTCTTTCTTACTTCTTTCTTACTTCTTTTGTACTTCTTTCTTACTTCTTTCTTTATTACTTCTTTCTTACTTCTTTCTTTCTTCTTTCATTCTTACTTCTTTCTTACTTCTTTCTTACTTCTTTCTTACTTCTTTCTTCTTTCTTTCTTACTTCTTTCTTAATTCTTGCATTCTTCTTTCTTACTTCTTTCTTACTTCTTTCGTACTTATTTCTTACTTCTCTCTTTCTTTCTTTCTTCTTTATACTTCTTTCTTACTACTTTCTTACTTCTTTCTTACTTCTTTCTTACTTCTTTCTAACTTCTTTTTTCTTCTTTCTTTCTTCTTTCTTTCTTACTTCTTTCATACTTCTTCCGTACTTCTTTCGTACTTCTTTCTTTCTTACTTCTTTCTTACTTCTTTCTTTCTTCTTTCTTACTTCTTTCTTTCTTCTTTATTACTTCTTTCTTACTTCTTTCTGACTTCTTTCTTACTTCTTTAATTCTTACTTCTTTCTCACTTCTTTCTTACTTCTTTCTTACTTCTTTCTTCATTCCTTCTTAATTCTTTTTTACTTCTTTCTTACTTCTTTCTTACTTCTTTCTTACTTCTTTCTTACTTCTTTCTTTCTTCTTTCTTTCTTCTCTATTTCTTCTCTCTTTCTTCTTTCTTTCTTCTTTCTTTCTTCTTTATTTCTTACTTCTTTCTTACTTCTTTCTTACTTCTTTCTTACTTCTTTCTTTCTTCTTTCTTAATTCTTTCTTTCTTCTTTCTTACTTCTTTCTTATTTCTTTCTTCCTTCATTATTTCTTTCTTCTTTCTTACATCTTTCTAACTTCTTTCTTACTTCTTTCTTACTTCTTTCCTACTTCTTTCTTTCTTCTTTCTTAATTCTTTCTTACTTCTTTCGTACTTCTTTCTTACTTCTCTCTTTCTTCTTTCTTTCTTCTTTCTTTCTTACTTCTTTCTTACTTCTTTCTTACTTCTTTCTTACTTCTTTCTTACTTCTTTCTTACTTCTTTCTTAGTTCTTTCTAACTTCTTTTTTCTTCTTTCTTTCTTCTTTCTTTCTTACTTCTTTCTTTCTTACTTCTTTCTTACTTCTTTCGTACTTCTTTCGTACTTCTTTCTTTCTTACTTCTTTCTTTCTTCTTTCTTACTTCTTTCTTACTCCTTTCTTACTTCTTTCTTACTTCTTTCTAACTTCTTTCTTACTTCTTACTTCTTTATTTCTTTCTTCTTTCTTTCTTACTTCTTTCTTACTTCTTTCTTTCTTACTTCTTTCTTACTTCTTTTTTACTTCTTTCTTACTTCTTTGTTACTTCTTTCTTACTGCTTTCTTTCTTCTTTCTTACTTCTTTCTTTCTTCTTTCTTACTTCTTTCTTTCTTCTTTCTTACTTCTTTCTGACTTCTTTCTTACTTCTTTATTTCTTACTTCTTTCTTACTTCTTTCTTACTTCTTTCTTACTTCTTTCTTACTTCTTTCTTTCTTCTTTCTTTCTTCTCTATTTCTTCTCTCTTTCTTCTTTCTTTCTTCTTTCTTTCTTCTTTCTTTCTTTCTTCTTTCTTTCTTCTTTCATTCTTACTTCTTTCTTTCTTCTTTCTTCTTTTTTTCTTACTTCTTTCTTACTTCTTTCTTACTTCTTTTGTACTTCTTTCTTACTTCTTTCTTTATTACTTCTTTCTTACTTCTTTCTTTCTTCTTTCATTCTTACTTCTTTCTTACTTCTTTCTTACTTCTTTCTTACTTCTTTCTTACTTCTTTCTTCTTTCTTTCTTACTTCTTTCTTAATTCTTGCATTCTTCTTTCTTACTTCTTTCTTACTTCTTTCGTACTTATTTCTTACTTCTCTCTTTCTTTCTTTCTTCTTTATACTTCTTTCTTACTACTTTCTTACTTCTTTCTTACTTCTTTCTTACTTCTTTCTAACTTCTTTTTTCTTCTTTCTTTCTTCTTTCTTTCTTCTTTATTACTTACTTCTTTCTTACTTCTTTCTTACTTCTTTCTTTCTTCTTTCTTAATTCTTTCTTTCTTCTTTCTTACTTCTTTCTTATTTCTTTCTTACTTCATTCTTTCTTTCTTCTTTCTTACATCTTTCTAACTTCTTTCTTACTTCTTTCTTACTTCTTTCTTACTTCTTTCTTACTTCTTTCTTTCTTACTTCTTTCTTACTTTTTTCGTACTTCTTTCTTTCTTACTTCTTTCTTACTTCTTTCTTACTTCTTTCTTACTCCTTTCTTACTTCTTTCTTCTTTCTTTCTTACTTCTTTCTTACTCCTTTCTTGCTTCTTTCTTATTTCTTTCTTTCTTCTTTCTTACTTATTACTTTCTTCTTTCTTACTTCTTTCTTACTTCTTTCTTACTTCTTTCTGACTTCTTACTTCTTTCTTCTTTCTTTCTTACTTCTTTCTTACTTCTTTCTTACTTTTTTCTTACTTCTTTCTAACTTCTTTCTTACTTCTTTCTTTCTTCTTTCTTTTTTCTTTCATTCTTACTTCTTTCTTACTTCTTTCTTACTTCTTTCTTTCTTACTTCTTTTTTACTTCTTTCGTAATTCTTTCTTACTTCTTTCTTTATTCTTTCTTACTTCTTTCTTACTTCTTTCTTACTTCTTTCTTACTTCTTTCTTACTTCTTTCTTACTTCTTTCTTACTTCTTTCTTACTTCTTTCTTACTTCTTTCTTAATTCTTGCATTCTTCTTTCTTACTTCTTTCTTACTTCTTTCGTACTTATTTCTTACTTCTCTCTTTCTTTCTTTCTTCTTTATACTTCTTTCTTACTACTTTCTTACTTCTATTTATTTCTTTCTTACTTCTTTCTAACTTCTTTTTTCTTCTTTCTTTCTTCTTTCTTTCTTACTTCTTCCTTTCTTACTTCTTTCGTACTTCTTTCGTACTACTTTCGTACTTCTTTCTTTCTTACTTCTTTCTTAATTCTTTCTTTCTTCTTTCTTACTTCTTTCTTAATTCTTTCTTACTTCTTTCTTACTTCTTTATTACTTCTTTCTTCTTTCTTTCTTCTTTCTTTCTTAGTTCTTTCTAACTTCTTTCTTTCTTCTTTCTTACTTCTTTGTTTCTTCTTTCTTACTTCTCTCTTACTTCTTTCTTTCTTACTTATTTCTTACTTCTTTATTACTTCTTTCTTACTTCTTTCTAACTTCTTTCTTTCTTCTTTCTTTCTTCTTTCATTCTTACTTCTTTCTTAATTCTTTCTTACTTCTTTCTTACTTCTTTCTTTCTTCTTTCCTACTTCTTTCTTTCTTCTTTCTTACTTCTTTCTTTCTTATTTCTTTCTTACATCTTCCTGACTACTTTCTTACTTCTTTATTTCTTACTTCTTTCTTACTTCTTTCTTACTTCTTTCTTACTTCTTTCTTCTCTTTCTTACTTCTTTCTTACTTCTTTCTTACTTCTTTCTTTTTTCTTTCTTCTTTCTTTCTTCTTTCTTACTTCTTTCTTACTTCTTTCTTACTTCTTTCTTACTTCTTTCTGACTTCTTACTTCTTTCTTCTTTCTTTCTTACTTCTTTCTTACTTTTCTCTTACTTCTTTCTTACTTCTTTCTAACTTCTTTCTTACTTCTTTCTTTCTTCTATCTTTCTTCTTTCATTCTTACTTCTTTCTTACTTCATTCTTACTTCTTTCTTACTTCTTTCTTCTTTCGTACTTCATTCTTACTTCTTTCTCTTTTCTTTCTTACTATTTCTTACTTCTTTCTTACTTCTTTCTTACTTTTTTCTTACTTCTTTCTTTCTACATTCTTAATTCTTTCTTTCTTCTTTCTTACTTCTTTCTTACTTCTTTCTTTCTTACTTCTTTCTTACTTCTTTTTTACTTCTTTCTTACTTCTTTCTTACTTCTTTCTTTCTTCTTTCTTTCTTCTTTCATACTTACTTCTTTCTTTCTTCTTTCTTACTTCTTTCTTTCTTACTTCTTTCTTACTTCTTTCTTTCTTCTTTCATTCTTACTTCTTTCTAACTTCTTTCTTACTTCTTTCTTCTCTCTTTCTTACTTCTTTCTTACTTCTATCTTACTTCTTTCTTAATTCTTTCTTTCTTCTTTCTTACTTCTTTCTTTCTTCTTTCTTACTTCTTTCTTTCTTCTTTCTTACTTCTTTCTTACTTCTTTCTGACTTCTTTCTTACTTCTTTATTTCTTACTTCTTTCTCACTTCTTTCTTACTTCTTTCTTACTTCCTGCTTCATTCCTTCTTACTTTTTTTTACTTCTTTCTTACTTCTTTCTTACTTCTTTCTTACTTCTTTCTTACTTCTTTCTTTCTTCTATCTTACTTCTTTCTTTCTTCTTTCTTAATTATTTCTTTCTTCTTTCTTACTTCTTTCTTACTTCTTTCGTACTTCTTTCTTACTTCTCTCTTTCTTCGTTCTTTCTTCTTTCTTAATTCTTTCTTTCTTCTTTCTTACTTCTTTCTTACTTCTTTCTTACTTCTTTCTTACTTCTTTCTTACTTCTTTCTTCCTTCTTTCTAACTTCTTTTTTGTTCTTTCTTTCTTCTTTCTTTCTTACTTGTTTCTTTCTTACTTCTTTCTTACTTCTTTCTTACTTTTTTCTTACTTCTTTCTAACTTCTTTCTTACTTCTTTCTTTCTTCTTTCTTTTTTCTTTCATTCTTACTTCTTTCTTACTTCTTTCTTACTTCTTTCTTTCTTACTTCTTTTTTACTTCTTTCGTAATTCTTTCTTACTTCTTTCTTTATTCTTTCTTACTTCTTTCTTACTTCTTTCTTACTTCTTTCTTACTTCTTTCTTACTTCTTTCTTACTTCTTTCTTACTTCTTTCTTACTTCTTTCTTACTTCTTTCTTAATTCTTGCATTCTTCTTTCTTACTTCTTTCTTACTTCTTTCGTACTTATTTCTTACTTCTCTCTTTCTTTCTTTCTTCTTTATACTTCTTTCTTACTACTTTCTTACTTCTATTTATTTCTTTCTTACTTCTTTCTAACTTCTTTTTTCTTCTTTCTTTCTTCTTTCTTTCTTACTTCTTCCTTTCTTACTTCTTTCGTACTTCTTTCGTACTACTTTCGTACTTCTTTCTTTCTTACTTCTTTCTTAATTCTTTCTTTCTTCTTTCTTACTTCTTTCTGACTTCTTACTTCTTTCTTCTTTCTTTCTTACTTCTTTCTTACTTCTTTCTTACTTTTTTCTTACTTCTTTCTAACTTCTTTCTTACTTCTTTCTTTCTTCTTTCTTTTTTCTTTCATTCTTACTTCTTTCTTACTTCTTTCTTACTTCTTTCTTTCTTACTTCTTTTTTACTTCTTTCGTAATTCTTTCTTACTTCTTTCTTTATTCTTTCTTACTTCTTTCTTACTTCTTTCTTACTTCTTTCTTACTTCTTTCTTACTTCTTTCTTACTTCTTTCTTACTTCTTTCTTACTTCTTTCTTACTTCTTTCTTAATTCTTGCATTCTTCTTTCTTACTTCTTTCTTACTTCTTTCGTACTTATTTCTTACTTCTCTCTTTCTTTCTTTCTTCTTTATACTTCTTTCTTACTACTTTCTTACTTCTATTTATTTCTTTCTTACTTCTTTCTAACTTCTTTTTTCTTCTTTCTTTCTTCTTTCTTTCTTACTTCTTCCTTTCTTACTTCTTTCGTACTTCTTTCGTACTACTTTCGTACTTCTTTCTTTCTTACTTCTTTCCTGCTTCATTCCTTCTTACTTTTTTTTACTTCTTTCTTACTTCTTTCTTACTTCTTTCTTACTTCTTTCTTACTTCTTTCTTACTTCTATCTTACTTCTTTCTTTCTTCTTTCTTAATTATTTCTTTCTTCTTTCTTACTTCTTTCTTACTTCTTTCGTACTTCTTTCTTACTTCTCTCTTTCTTCGTTCTTTCTTCTTTCTTAATTCTTTCTTTCTTCTTTCTTACTTCTTTCTTACTTCTTTCTTACTTCTTTCTTACTTCTTTCTTACTTCTTTCTTCCTTCTTTCTAACTTCTTTTTTGTTCTTTCTTTCTTCTTTCTTTCTTACTTGTTTCTTTCTTACTTCTTTCTTACTTCTTTCTTGCTTCTTTCTTACTTCTTTCTTACTTCTTTATTACCTCTTTCTTACTTCTTTCTTCTTTCTTTCTTCTTTCTTTCTTAGTTCTTTCTTACTTCTTTCTTTCTTCTTTCTTACATCTTTCTTTCTTCTTTCTTACTTCTTTCTTACTTCTTTCTTTCTTACTTCTTTCTTCCTTCTTTATTACTTCTTTCTTACTTCTTTCTAACTTCTTTCTTTCTTCTTTCTTTCTTCTTTCATTCTTACTTCTTTCTTACTTCTTTCTTACTTCTTTCTTTCTTCTTTCTTTCTTCTTTCTTACTTCTTTCTTTCTTCTTTCTTACTTCTTTCTTTCTTCTTTCTTATTTCTTTCTTACATCTTTCTGACTTCTTTCTTACTTCTTTATTTTTTACTTCTTTTTTACTTCTTTCTTACTTCTTTCTTACTTCTTTCTTACTTCTTTCTTTCTTCTTTCTTTCTTCTCTATTTCTTCTCTCTTTCATCTTTCTTTCATCTTTCTTTCTTCTTTCTTTCTTACTTCTTTCTTACTTCTTTCTTACTTCTTTCTTACTTCTTTCTTTCTTTCTTCTTTCTTTCTTCTTTTTTTATTATTTCTAAATTCTTTCTAACTTCTTTCTAATTTCTTTCTTATTTCTTTCTTACTTCATTCTTTCTTTCTTCTTTCTTACATCTTTCTAACTTCTTTCTAAGTTCTTTCTAATTTCTTTCTTATTTCTTTCTTACTTCATTCTTTCTTTCTTTTTTCTTACATCTTTCTAACTTCTTTCTAACTTCTTTCTTACTTCTTTCTTACTTCTATCTTTCTTCTTTCATTCTTACTTCTTTCTTACTTCTTTCTTACTTCTTTCTTTCTTACTTCTTTCTTCTTTCGTACTTCATTCTTACTTCTTTCTCTTTTCTTTCTTACTTCTTTCTTACTTCTTTCTTACTTCTTTCTTACTTCTTTCTTACTTCTTTCCTACTTCTTTCTTTCTTCTTTCTTACTTCTTTCTTAGTTCTTTCTAACTTCTTTTTTCTTCTTTCTTTCTTCTTTCTTTCTTACTTCTTTCTTTCTTACTTCTTTCGTACTTCTTTCGTACTTCTTTCGTACTTCTTTCTTTCTTACTTCTTTCTTTCTTCTTTTTTACTTCTTTCTTACTTCTTTCTTACTGCTTTCTTTCTTCTTTCTTACTTCTTTCTTTCTTCTTCCTTACTTCTTTCTTTCTTCTTTCTTACTTCTTTCTTACTTCTTTCTTACTTCTTTCTTACTTCTTTCTTACTTCTTTCTTACTTCTTTCTTTCTTCTTTCTTTCTTCTCTATTTCTTCTCTCTTTCTTCTTTCTTTCTTCTTTCTTTCTTCTTTCTTTCTTTCTTCTTTCTTTCTTCTTTCATTCTTACTTCTTTCTTTCTTCTTTCTTACTTCTTTTTTTCTTACTTCTTTCTTACTTCTTTCTTACTTCTTTTGTACTTCTTTCTTACTTCTTTCTTTATTACTTCTTTCTTACTTCTTTCTTTCTTCTTTCATTCTTACTTCTTTCTTACTTCTTTCTTACTTCTTTCTTACTTCTTTCTTCTTTCTTTCTTACTTCTTTCTTAATTCTTGCATTCTTCTTTCTTACTTCTTTCTTACTTCTTTCGTACTTATTTCTTACTTCTCTCTTTCTTTCTTTCTTCTTTATACTTCTTTCTTACTACTTTCTTACTTCTTTCTTACTTCTTTCTTACTTCTTTCTAACTTCTTTTTTCTTCTTTCTTTCTTCTTTCTTTCTTACTTCTTTCATACTTCTTCCGTACTTCTTTCGTACTTCTTTCTTTCTTACTTCTTTCTTACTTCTTTCTTTCTTCTTTCTTACTTCTTTCTTTCTTCTTTATTACTTCTTTCTTACTTCTTTCTGACTTCTTTCTTACTTCTTTAATTCTTACTTCTTTCTCACTTCTTTCTTACTTCTTTCTTACTTCTTTCTTCATTCCTTCTTAATTCTTTTTTACTTCTTTCTTACTTCTTTCTTACTTCTTTCTTACTTCTTTCTTACTTCTTTCTTTCTTCTTTCTTTCTTCTCTATTTCTTCTCTCTTTCTTCTTTCTTTCTTCTTTCTTTCTTCTTTATTTCTTACTTCTTTCTTACTTCTTTCTTACTTCTTTCTTACTTCTTTCTTTCTTCTTTCTTAATTCTTTCTTTCTTCTTTCTTACTTCTTTCTTATTTCTTTCTTCCTTCATTATTTCTTTCTTCTTTCTTACATCTTTCTAACTTCTTTCTTACTTCTTTCTTACTTCTTTCCTACTTCTTTCTTTCTTCTTTCTTAATTCTTTCTTACTTCTTTCGTACTTCTTTCTTACTTCTCTCTTTCTTCTTTCTTTCTTCTTTCTTTCTTACTTCTTTCTTACTTCTTTCTTACTTCTTTCTTACTTCTTTCTTACTTCTTTCTTACTTCTTTCTTAGTTCTTTCTAACTTCTTTTTTCTTCTTTCTTTCTTCTTTCTTTCTTACTTCTTTCTTTCTTACTTCTTTCTTACTTCTTTCGTACTTCTTTCGTACTTCTTTCTTTCTTACTTCTTTCTTTCTTCTTTCTTACTTCTTTCTTACTCCTTTCTTACTTCTTTCTTACTTCTTTCTAACTTCTTTCTTACTTCTTACTTCTTTATTTCTTTCTTCTTTCTTTCTTACTTCTTTCTTACTTCTTTCTTTCTTACTTCTTTCTTACTTCTTTTTTACTTCTTTCTTACTTCTTTGTTACTTCTTTCTTACTGCTTTCTTTCTTCTTTCTTACTTCTTTCTTTCTTCTTTCTTACTTCTTTCTTTCTTCTTTCTTACTTCTTTCTGACTTCTTTCTTACTTCTTTATTTCTTACTTCTTTCTTACTTCTTTCTTACTTCTTTCTTACTTCTTTCTTACTTCTTTCTTTCTTCTTTCTTTCTTCTCTATTTCTTCTCTCTTTCTTCTTTCTTTCTTCTTTCTTTCTTCTTTCTTTCTTTCTTCTTTCTTTCTTCTTTCATTCTTACTTCTTTCTTTCTTCTTTCTTCTTTTTTTCTTACTTCTTTCTTACTTCTTTCTTACTTCTTTTGTACTTCTTTCTTACTTCTTTCTTTATTACTTCTTTCTTACTTCTTTCTTTCTTCTTTCATTCTTACTTCTTTCTTACTTCTTTCTTACTTCTTTCTTACTTCTTTCTTACTTCTTTCTTCTTTCTTTCTTACTTCTTTCTTAATTCTTGCATTCTTCTTTCTTACTTCTTTCTTACTTCTTTCGTACTTATTTCTTACTTCTCTCTTTCTTTCTTTCTTCTTTATACTTCTTTCTTACTACTTTCTTACTTCTTTCTTACTTCTTTCTTACTTCTTTCTAACTTCTTTTTTCTTCTTTCTTTCTTCTTTCTTTCTTCTTTATTACTTACTTCTTTCTTACTTCTTTCTTACTTCTTTCTTTCTTCTTTCTTAATTCTTTCTTTCTTCTTTCTTACTTCTTTCTTATTTCTTTCTTACTTCATTCTTTCTTTCTTCTTTCTTACATCTTTCTAACTTCTTTCTTACTTCTTTCTTACTTCTTTCTTACTTCTTTCTTACTTCTTTCTTTCTTACTTCTTTCTTACTTTTTTCGTACTTCTTTCTTTCTTACTTCTTTCTTACTTCTTTCTTACTTCTTTCTTACTCCTTTCTTACTTCTTTCTTCTTTCTTTCTTACTTCTTTCTTACTCCTTTCTTGCTTCTTTCTTATTTCTTTCTTTCTTCTTTCTTACTTATTACTTTCTTCTTTCTTACTTCTTTCTTACTTCTTTCTTACTTCTTTCTGACTTCTTACTTCTTTCTTCTTTCTTTCTTACTTCTTTCTTACTTCTTTCTTACTTTTTTCTTACTTCTTTCTAACTTCTTTCTTACTTCTTTCTTTCTTCTTTCTTTTTTCTTTCATTCTTACTTCTTTCTTACTTCTTTCTTACTTCTTTCTTTCTTACTTCTTTTTTACTTCTTTCGTAATTCTTTCTTACTTCTTTCTTTATTCTTTCTTACTTCTTTCTTACTTCTTTCTTACTTCTTTCTTACTTCTTTCTTACTTCTTTCTTACTTCTTTCTTACTTCTTTCTTACTTCTTTCTTACTTCTTTCTTAATTCTTGCATTCTTCTTTCTTACTTCTTTCTTACTTCTTTCGTACTTATTTCTTACTTCTCTCTTTCTTTCTTTCTTCTTTATACTTCTTTCTTACTACTTTCTTACTTCTATTTATTTCTTTCTTACTTCTTTCTAACTTCTTTTTTCTTCTTTCTTTCTTCTTTCTTTCTTACTTCTTCCTTTCTTACTTCTTTCGTACTTCTTTCGTACTACTTTCGTACTTCTTTCTTTCTTACTTCTTTCTTAATTCTTTCTTTCTTCTTTCTTACTTCTTTCTTAATTCTTTCTTACTTCTTTCTTACTTCTTTATTACTTCTTTCTTCTTTCTTTCTTCTTTCTTTCTTAGTTCTTTCTAACTTCTTTCTTTCTTCTTTCTTACTTCTTTGTTTCTTCTTTCTTACTTCTCTCTTACTTCTTTCTTTCTTACTTATTTCTTACTTCTTTATTACTTCTTTCTTACTTCTTTCTAACTTCTTTCTTTCTTCTTTCTTTCTTCTTTCATTCTTACTTCTTTCTTAATTCTTTCTTACTTCTTTCTTACTTCTTTCTTTCTTCTTTCCTACTTCTTTCTTTCTTCTTTCTTACTTCTTTCTTTCTTATTTCTTTCTTACATCTTCCTGACTACTTTCTTACTTCTTTATTTCTTACTTCTTTCTTACTTCTTTCTTACTTCTTTCTTACTTCTTTCTTCTCTTTCTTACTTCTTTCTTACTTCTTTCTTACTTCTTTCTTTTTTCTTTCTTCTTTCTTTCTTCTTTCTTACTTCTTTCTTACTTCTTTCTTACTTCTTTCTTACTTCTTTCTGACTTCTTACTTCTTTCTTCTTTCTTTCTTACTTCTTTCTTACTTTTCTCTTACTTCTTTCTTACTTCTTTCTAACTTCTTTCTTACTTCTTTCTTTCTTCTATCTTTCTTCTTTCATTCTTACTTCTTTCTTACTTCATTCTTACTTCTTTCTTACTTCTTTCTTCTTTCGTACTTCATTCTTACTTCTTTCTCTTTTCTTTCTTACTATTTCTTACTTCTTTCTTACTTCTTTCTTACTTTTTTCTTACTTCTTTCTTTCTACATTCTTAATTCTTTCTTTCTTCTTTCTTACTTCTTTCTTACTTCTTTCTTTCTTACTTCTTTCTTACTTCTTTTTTACTTCTTTCTTACTTCTTTCTTACTTCTTTCTTTCTTCTTTCTTTCTTCTTTCATACTTACTTCTTTCTTTCTTCTTTCTTACTTCTTTCTTTCTTACTTCTTTCTTACTTCTTTCTTTCTTCTTTCATTCTTACTTCTTTCTAACTTCTTTCTTACTTCTTTCTTCTCTCTTTCTTACTTCTTTCTTACTTCTATCTTACTTCTTTCTTAATTCTTTCTTTCTTCTTTCTTACTTCTTTCTTTCTTCTTTCTTACTTCTTTCTTTCTTCTTTCTTACTTCTTTCTTACTTCTTTCTGACTTCTTTCTTACTTCTTTATTTCTTACTTCTTTCTCACTTCTTTCTTACTTCTTTCTTACTTCCTGCTTCATTCCTTCTTACTTTTTTTTACTTCTTTCTTACTTCTTTCTTACTTCTTTCTTACTTCTTTCTTACTTCTTTCTTTCTTCTATCTTACTTCTTTCTTTCTTCTTTCTTAATTATTTCTTTCTTCTTTCTTACTTCTTTCTTACTTCTTTCGTACTTCTTTCTTACTTCTCTCTTTCTTCGTTCTTTCTTCTTTCTTAATTCTTTCTTTCTTCTTTCTTACTTCTTTCTTACTTCTTTCTTACTTCTTTCTTACTTCTTTCTTACTTCTTTCTTCCTTCTTTCTAACTTCTTTTTTGTTCTTTCTTTCTTCTTTCTTTCTTACTTGTTTCTTTCTTACTTCTTTCTTACTTCTTTCTTACTTTTTTCTTACTTCTTTCTAACTTCTTTCTTACTTCTTTCTTTCTTCTTTCTTTTTTCTTTCATTCTTACTTCTTTCTTACTTCTTTCTTACTTCTTTCTTTCTTACTTCTTTTTTACTTCTTTCGTAATTCTTTCTTACTTCTTTCTTTATTCTTTCTTACTTCTTTCTTACTTCTTTCTTACTTCTTTCTTACTTCTTTCTTACTTCTTTCTTACTTCTTTCTTACTTCTTTCTTACTTCTTTCTTACTTCTTTCTTAATTCTTGCATTCTTCTTTCTTACTTCTTTCTTACTTCTTTCGTACTTATTTCTTACTTCTCTCTTTCTTTCTTTCTTCTTTATACTTCTTTCTTACTACTTTCTTACTTCTATTTATTTCTTTCTTACTTCTTTCTAACTTCTTTTTTCTTCTTTCTTTCTTCTTTCTTTCTTACTTCTTCCTTTCTTACTTCTTTCGTACTTCTTTCGTACTACTTTCGTACTTCTTTCTTTCTTACTTCTTTCTTAATTCTTTCTTTCTTCTTTCTTACTTCTTTCTGACTTCTTACTTCTTTCTTCTTTCTTTCTTACTTCTTTCTTACTTCTTTCTTACTTTTTTCTTACTTCTTTCTAACTTCTTTCTTACTTCTTTCTTTCTTCTTTCTTTTTTCTTTCATTCTTACTTCTTTCTTACTTCTTTCTTACTTCTTTCTTTCTTACTTCTTTTTTACTTCTTTCGTAATTCTTTCTTACTTCTTTCTTTATTCTTTCTTACTTCTTTCTTACTTCTTTCTTACTTCTTTCTTACTTCTTTCTTACTTCTTTCTTACTTCTTTCTTACTTCTTTCTTACTTCTTTCTTACTTCTTTCTTAATTCTTGCATTCTTCTTTCTTACTTCTTTCTTACTTCTTTCGTACTTATTTCTTACTTCTCTCTTTCTTTCTTTCTTCTTTATACTTCTTTCTTACTACTTTCTTACTTCTATTTATTTCTTTCTTACTTCTTTCTAACTTCTTTTTTCTTCTTTCTTTCTTCTTTCTTTCTTACTTCTTCCTTTCTTACTTCTTTCGTACTTCTTTCGTACTACTTTCGTACTTCTTTCTTTCTTACTTCTTTCCTGCTTCATTCCTTCTTACTTTTTTTTACTTCTTTCTTACTTCTTTCTTACTTCTTTCTTACTTCTTTCTTACTTCTTTCTTACTTCTATCTTACTTCTTTCTTTCTTCTTTCTTAATTATTTCTTTCTTCTTTCTTACTTCTTTCTTACTTCTTTCGTACTTCTTTCTTACTTCTCTCTTTCTTCGTTCTTTCTTCTTTCTTAATTCTTTCTTTCTTCTTTCTTACTTCTTTCTTACTTCTTTCTTACTTCTTTCTTACTTCTTTCTTACTTCTTTCTTCCTTCTTTCTAACTTCTTTTTTGTTCTTTCTTTCTTCTTTCTTTCTTACTTGTTTCTTTCTTACTTCTTTCTTACTTCTTTCTTGCTTCTTTCTTACTTCTTTCTTACTTCTTTATTACCTCTTTCTTACTTCTTTCTTCTTTCTTTCTTCTTTCTTTCTTAGTTCTTTCTTACTTCTTTCTTTCTTCTTTCTTACATCTTTCTTTCTTCTTTCTTACTTCTTTCTTACTTCTTTCTTTCTTACTTCTTTCTTCCTTCTTTATTACTTCTTTCTTACTTCTTTCTAACTTCTTTCTTTCTTCTTTCTTTCTTCTTTCATTCTTACTTCTTTCTTACTTCTTTCTTACTTCTTTCTTTCTTCTTTCTTTCTTCTTTCTTACTTCTTTCTTTCTTCTTTCTTACTTCTTTCTTTCTTCTTTCTTATTTCTTTCTTACATCTTTCTGACTTCTTTCTTACTTCTTTATTTTTTACTTCTTTTTTACTTCTTTCTTACTTCTTTCTTACTTCTTTCTTACTTCTTTCTTTCTTCTTTCTTTCTTCTCTATTTCTTCTCTCTTTCATCTTTCTTTCATCTTTCTTTCTTCTTTCTTTCTTACTTCTTTCTTACTTCTTTCTTACTTCTTTCTTACTTCTTTCTTTCTTTCTTCTTTCTTTCTTCTTTTTTTATTATTTCTAAATTCTTTCTAACTTCTTTCTAATTTCTTTCTTATTTCTTTCTTACTTCATTCTTTCTTTCTTCTTTCTTACATCTTTCTAACTTCTTTCTAAGTTCTTTCTAATTTCTTTCTTATTTCTTTCTTACTTCATTCTTTCTTTCTTTTTTCTTACATCTTTCTAACTTCTTTCTAACTTCTTTCTTACTTCTTTCTTACTTCTATCTTTCTTCTTTCATTCTTACTTCTTTCTTACTTCTTTCTTACTTCTTTCTTTCTTACTTCTTTCTTCTTTCGTACTTCATTCTTACTTCTTTCTCTTTTCTTTCTTACTTCTTTCTTACTTCTTTCTTACTTCTTTCTTACTTCTTTCTTACTTCTTTCCTACTTCTTTCTTTCTTCTTTCTTACTTCTTTCTTAGTTCTTTCTAACTTCTTTTTTCTTCTTTCTTTCTTCTTTCTTTCTTACTTCTTTCTTTCTTACTTCTTTCGTACTTCTTTCGTACTTCTTTCGTACTTCTTTCTTTCTTACTTCTTTCTTTCTTCTTTTTTACTTCTTTCTTACTTCTTTCTTACTGCTTTCTTTCTTCTTTCTTACTTCTTTCTTTCTTCTTCCTTACTTCTTTCTTTCTTCTTTCTTACTTCTTTCTTACTTCTTTCTTACTTCTTTCTTACTTCTTTCTTACTTCTTTCTTACTTCTTTCTTTCTTCTTTCTTTCTTCTCTATTTCTTCTCTCTTTCTTCTTTCTTTCTTCTTTCTTTCTTCTTTCTTTCTTTCTTCTTTCTTTCTTCTTTCATTCTTACTTCTTTCTTTCTTCTTTCTTACTTCTTTTTTTCTTACTTCTTTCTTACTTCTTTCTTACTTCTTTTGTACTTCTTTCTTACTTCTTTCTTTATTACTTCTTTCTTACTTCTTTCTTTCTTCTTTCATTCTTACTTCTTTCTTACTTCTTTCTTACTTCTTTCTTACTTCTTTCTTCTTTCTTTCTTACTTCTTTCTTAATTCTTGCATTCTTCTTTCTTACTTCTTTCTTACTTCTTTCGTACTTATTTCTTACTTCTCTCTTTCTTTCTTTCTTCTTTATACTTCTTTCTTACTACTTTCTTACTTCTTTCTTACTTCTTTCTTACTTCTTTCTAACTTCTTTTTTCTTCTTTCTTTCTTCTTTCTTTCTTACTTCTTTCATACTTCTTCCGTACTTCTTTCGTACTTCTTTCTTTCTTACTTCTTTCTTACTTCTTTCTTTCTTCTTTCTTACTTCTTTCTTTCTTCTTTATTACTTCTTTCTTACTTCTTTCTGACTTCTTTCTTACTTCTTTAATTCTTACTTCTTTCTCACTTCTTTCTTACTTCTTTCTTACTTCTTTCTTCATTCCTTCTTAATTCTTTTTTACTTCTTTCTTACTTCTTTCTTACTTCTTTCTTACTTCTTTCTTACTTCTTTCTTTCTTCTTTCTTTCTTCTCTATTTCTTCTCTCTTTCTTCTTTCTTTCTTCTTTCTTTCTTCTTTATTTCTTACTTCTTTCTTACTTCTTTCTTACTTCTTTCTTACTTCTTTCTTTCTTCTTTCTTAATTCTTTCTTTCTTCTTTCTTACTTCTTTCTTATTTCTTTCTTCCTTCATTATTTCTTTCTTCTTTCTTACATCTTTCTAACTTCTTTCTTACTTCTTTCTTACTTCTTTCCTACTTCTTTCTTTCTTCTTTCTTAATTCTTTCTTACTTCTTTCGTACTTCTTTCTTACTTCTCTCTTTCTTCTTTCTTTCTTCTTTCTTTCTTACTTCTTTCTTACTTCTTTCTTACTTCTTTCTTACTTCTTTCTTACTTCTTTCTTACTTCTTTCTTAGTTCTTTCTAACTTCTTTTTTCTTCTTTCTTTCTTCTTTCTTTCTTACTTCTTTCTTTCTTACTTCTTTCTTACTTCTTTCGTACTTCTTTCGTACTTCTTTCTTTCTTACTTCTTTCTTTCTTCTTTCTTACTTCTTTCTTACTCCTTTCTTACTTCTTTCTTACTTCTTTCTAACTTCTTTCTTACTTCTTACTTCTTTATTTCTTTCTTCTTTCTTTCTTACTTCTTTCTTACTTCTTTCTTTCTTACTTCTTTCTTACTTCTTTTTTACTTCTTTCTTACTTCTTTGTTACTTCTTTCTTACTGCTTTCTTTCTTCTTTCTTACTTCTTTCTTTCTTCTTTCTTACTTCTTTCTTTCTTCTTTCTTACTTCTTTCTGACTTCTTTCTTACTTCTTTATTTCTTACTTCTTTCTTACTTCTTTCTTACTTCTTTCTTACTTCTTTCTTACTTCTTTCTTTCTTCTTTCTTTCTTCTCTATTTCTTCTCTCTTTCTTCTTTCTTTCTTCTTTCTTTCTTCTTTCTTTCTTTCTTCTTTCTTTCTTCTTTCATTCTTACTTCTTTCTTTCTTCTTTCTTCTTTTTTTCTTACTTCTTTCTTACTTCTTTCTTACTTCTTTTGTACTTCTTTCTTACTTCTTTCTTTATTACTTCTTTCTTACTTCTTTCTTTCTTCTTTCATTCTTACTTCTTTCTTACTTCTTTCTTACTTCTTTCTTACTTCTTTCTTACTTCTTTCTTCTTTCTTTCTTACTTCTTTCTTAATTCTTGCATTCTTCTTTCTTACTTCTTTCTTACTTCTTTCGTACTTATTTCTTACTTCTCTCTTTCTTTCTTTCTTCTTTATACTTCTTTCTTACTACTTTCTTACTTCTTTCTTACTTCTTTCTTACTTCTTTCTAACTTCTTTTTTCTTCTTTCTTTCTTCTTTCTTTCTTCTTTATTACTTACTTCTTTCTTACTTCTTTCTTACTTCTTTCTTTCTTCTTTCTTAATTCTTTCTTTCTTCTTTCTTACTTCTTTCTTATTTCTTTCTTACTTCATTCTTTCTTTCTTCTTTCTTACATCTTTCTAACTTCTTTCTTACTTCTTTCTTACTTCTTTCTTACTTCTTTCTTACTTCTTTCTTTCTTACTTCTTTCTTACTTTTTTCGTACTTCTTTCTTTCTTACTTCTTTCTTACTTCTTTCTTACTTCTTTCTTACTCCTTTCTTACTTCTTTCTTCTTTCTTTCTTACTTCTTTCTTACTCCTTTCTTGCTTCTTTCTTATTTCTTTCTTTCTTCTTTCTTACTTATTACTTTCTTCTTTCTTACTTCTTTCTTACTTCTTTCTTACTTCTTTCTGACTTCTTACTTCTTTCTTCTTTCTTTCTTACTTCTTTCTTACTTCTTTCTTACTTTTTTCTTACTTCTTTCTAACTTCTTTCTTACTTCTTTCTTTCTTCTTTCTTTTTTCTTTCATTCTTACTTCTTTCTTACTTCTTTCTTACTTCTTTCTTTCTTACTTCTTTTTTACTTCTTTCGTAATTCTTTCTTACTTCTTTCTTTATTCTTTCTTACTTCTTTCTTACTTCTTTCTTACTTCTTTCTTACTTCTTTCTTACTTCTTTCTTACTTCTTTCTTACTTCTTTCTTACTTCTTTCTTACTTCTTTCTTAATTCTTGCATTCTTCTTTCTTACTTCTTTCTTACTTCTTTCGTACTTATTTCTTACTTCTCTCTTTCTTTCTTTCTTCTTTATACTTCTTTCTTACTACTTTCTTACTTCTATTTATTTCTTTCTTACTTCTTTCTAACTTCTTTTTTCTTCTTTCTTTCTTCTTTCTTTCTTACTTCTTCCTTTCTTACTTCTTTCGTACTTCTTTCGTACTACTTTCGTACTTCTTTCTTTCTTACTTCTTTCTTAATTCTTTCTTTCTTCTTTCTTACTTCTTTCTTAATTCTTTCTTACTTCTTTCTTACTTCTTTATTACTTCTTTCTTCTTTCTTTCTTCTTTCTTTCTTAGTTCTTTCTAACTTCTTTCTTTCTTCTTTCTTACTTCTTTGTTTCTTCTTTCTTACTTCTCTCTTACTTCTTTCTTTCTTACTTATTTCTTACTTCTTTATTACTTCTTTCTTACTTCTTTCTAACTTCTTTCTTTCTTCTTTCTTTCTTCTTTCATTCTTACTTCTTTCTTAATTCTTTCTTACTTCTTTCTTACTTCTTTCTTTCTTCTTTCCTACTTCTTTCTTTCTTCTTTCTTACTTCTTTCTTTCTTATTTCTTTCTTACATCTTCCTGACTACTTTCTTACTTCTTTATTTCTTACTTCTTTCTTACTTCTTTCTTACTTCTTTCTTACTTCTTTCTTCTCTTTCTTACTTCTTTCTTACTTCTTTCTTACTTCTTTCTTTTTTCTTTCTTCTTTCTTTCTTCTTTCTTACTTCTTTCTTACTTCTTTCTTACTTCTTTCTTACTTCTTTCTGACTTCTTACTTCTTTCTTCTTTCTTTCTTACTTCTTTCTTACTTTTCTCTTACTTCTTTCTTACTTCTTTCTAACTTCTTTCTTACTTCTTTCTTTCTTCTATCTTTCTTCTTTCATTCTTACTTCTTTCTTACTTCATTCTTACTTCTTTCTTACTTCTTTCTTCTTTCGTACTTCATTCTTACTTCTTTCTCTTTTCTTTCTTACTATTTCTTACTTCTTTCTTACTTCTTTCTTACTTTTTTCTTACTTCTTTCTTTCTACATTCTTAATTCTTTCTTTCTTCTTTCTTACTTCTTTCTTACTTCTTTCTTTCTTACTTCTTTCTTACTTCTTTTTTACTTCTTTCTTACTTCTTTCTTACTTCTTTCTTTCTTCTTTCTTTCTTCTTTCATACTTACTTCTTTCTTTCTTCTTTCTTACTTCTTTCTTTCTTACTTCTTTCTTACTTCTTTCTTTCTTCTTTCATTCTTACTTCTTTCTAACTTCTTTCTTACTTCTTTCTTCTCTCTTTCTTACTTCTTTCTTACTTCTATCTTACTTCTTTCTTAATTCTTTCTTTCTTCTTTCTTACTTCTTTCTTTCTTCTTTCTTACTTCTTTCTTTCTTCTTTCTTACTTCTTTCTTACTTCTTTCTGACTTCTTTCTTACTTCTTTATTTCTTACTTCTTTCTCACTTCTTTCTTACTTCTTTCTTACTTCCTGCTTCATTCCTTCTTACTTTTTTTTACTTCTTTCTTACTTCTTTCTTACTTCTTTCTTACTTCTTTCTTACTTCTTTCTTTCTTCTTTCTTTCTTCTCTATTTCTTCTCTCTTTCTTCATTCTTTCTTCTTTCTTTCTTCTTTCTTTCTTACTTCTTTATTACTTCTTTCTTACTTCTTTCTTTCTTTCTTCTTGCTTTCTTCTTTCATTCTTATTTCTAAATTCTTTCTAACTTCTTTCTAATTTCTTTCTTATTTCTTTCTTACTTCATTCTTTCTTTCTTCTTTCTCACATCTTTCTAACTTCTTTCTAACTTCTTTCTTACTTCTTTCTTACTTCTTTCTTACCTCTTTCTTACTTCTTTCTTTCTTACTTTTTTCTTACTTCTTTCGTACTTCTTTCTTTCTTACTTCTTTCTTACTTCTTTCTTACTTCTTTCTTACTTCTTTCTTTCTTCTTTCTTACTTCTTACTTTCTTCTTTCTTACTTCTTTCTTACTTCTTTCTTACTTCTTTCTGACTTCTTACTTCTTTCTTCTTTTTTTCTTACTTCTTTCTTACTTCTTTCTTACTTCTTTCTTACTTCTTTCTAACTTCTTTCTTACTTCTTTCTTTCTTCTTTCTTTCTTCTTTCATTCTTACTTCTTTCTTACTTCTTTCTTACTTCTTTCTTTCTTCTTTCTTACTTCTTTCTTACTTCTTTCTTACTTCTTTCTTACTTCTTTCTTAATTCTTGCATTCTTCTTTATTACTTCTTTCTTACTTCTTTCGTACTTATTTCTTACTTCTCTCTTTCTTTCTTCTTTCTTACTACTTTCTTACTTCTTTCTTACTTCTTTCTTACTTCTTTCTTCTTTCTTACTTCTTTCTTTCTTCTTTCGTACTTCTTTCGTACTTCTTCTTTCTTAATCCTTTCTTACTTCTTTCTTACTTCTTTCTTACTTCTTTCTTACTTCTTTCTTACTAATTTCTTCCTTCTTTCTTAGTTCTTTCTTACTTCTTTCGTACTTCTTTCGTACTTCTTCTTTCTTACTTCTTTCTTACTTCTTTCTTACTTCTTTCTTAATTCTTTCTTTCTTCTTTCTTACTTCTTTCTTTCTTCTTTCTTACTTCTTTCTTTCTTCTTTCTTACTTCTTTCTTACTTCTTTCTGACTTCTTTCTTACTTCTTTATTTCTTACTTCTTTCTCACTTCTTTCTTACTTCTTTCTTACTTCCTGCTTCATTCCTTCTTACTTTTTTTTACTTCTTTCTTACTTCTTTCTTACTTCTTTCTTACTTCTTTCTTACTTCTTTCTTTCTTCTTTCTTTCTTCTCTATTTCTTCTCTCTTTCTTCATTCTTTCTTCTTTCTTTCTTCTTTCTTTCTTACTTCTTTATTACTTCTTTCTTACTTCTTTCTTTCTTTCTTCTTGCTTTCTTCTTTCATTCTTATTTCTAAATTCTTTCTAACTTCTTTCTAATTTCTTTCTTATTTCTTTCTTACTTCATTATTTCTTTCTTCTTTCTCACATCTTTCTAACTTCTTTCTAACTTCTTTCTTACTTCTTTCTTACTTCTTTCTTACCTCTTTCTTACTTCTTTCTTTCTTACTTTTTTCTTACTTCTTTCGTACTTCTTTCTTTCTTACTTCTTTCTTACTTCTTTCTTACTTCTTTCTTACTTCTTTCTTCTTTCTTACTTCTTTCTTACTTCTTTCTTACTTCTTTCTTACTTCTTTCTTTCTTCTTTCTTACTTCTTACTTTCTTCTTTCTTACTTCTTTCTTACTTCTTTCTTACTTCTTTCTGACTTCTTACTTCTTTCTTCTTTTTTTCTTACTTCTTTCTTACTTCTTTCTTACTTCTTTCTTACTTCTTTCTAACTTCTTTCTTACTTCTTTCTTTCTTCTTTCTTTCTTCTTTCATTCTTACTTCTTTCTTACTTCTTTCTTACTTCTTTCTTTCTTCTTTCTTACTTCTTTCTTACTTCTTTCTTACTTCTTTCTTACTTCTTTCTTAATTCTTGCATTCTTCTTTATTACTTCTTTCTTACTTCTTTCGTACTTATTTCTTACTTCTCTCTTTCTTTCTTCTTTCTTACTACTTTCTTACTTCTTTCTTACTTCTTTCTTACTTCTTTCTTCTTTCTTACTTCTTTCTTTCTTCTTTCGTACTTCTTTCGTACTTCTTCTTTCTTAATCCTTTCTTACTTCTTTCTTACTTCTTTCTTACTTCTTTCTTACTTCTTTCTTACTAATTTCTTCCTTCTTTCTTAGTTCTTTCTTACTTCTTTCGTACTTCTTTCGTACTTCTTCTTTCTTACTTCTTTCTTACTTCTTTCTTACTTCTTTCTTACTTCTTTCTTTCTTTCTTCTTGCTTTCTTCTTTCTTTCTTATTCCTAAATTCTTTCTAACTTCTTTCTAACTTCTTTCTTATTTCTTTCTTACTTCATTCTTTCTTTCTTCTTTCTTACATCTTTCTAACTTCTTTCTAACTTCTTTCTTACTTCTTTCTTACTTCTTTCTTACTTCTTTCTTTCTTCTTTCTTACTTCTTTCTTACTTCTTTCTTACTTCTTTCTTCTTTCTTTCTTACTTCTTTCTTACTTCTTTCTTACTTCTTTCTTACTTCTTTCTTACTTCTTTCTTACTAATTTCTTCCTTCTTTCTTAGTTCTTTCTTACTTCTTTCGTACTTCTTTCGTACTTCTTCTTTCTTACTTCTTTCTTACTTCTTTCTTACTTCTTTCTTACTTCTTTCTTACTTCTTTCTTACTTCTTTCTTAATTCTTGCATTCTTCTTTATTACTTCTTTCTTACTTCTTTCGTACTTATTTCTTACTTCTCTCTTTCTTTCTTACTTCTTTCGTACTTCTTTCTTACTTCTTTCTTACTTCTTTCTTAATTCTTTCTTACTTCTTTCTTACTTCTTTCTTACTTCTTTCTTACTTCTTTCTTCCTTCTTTGTTACTTCTTTCTTACTTCTTTCTTCTTTCTTTCTTCTTTCTTTCTTAGTTCTTTCTTACTTCTTTCTTACTTCTTTCTTACTTCTTCCTTTCTTACTTCTTTCTTACTTCTTTCTTACTTCTTTCTTTCTTACTTCTTTCTTACTTCTTTATTACTTCTTTCTTACTTCTTTCTAACTTCTTTCTTTCTTCTTTCTTTCTTCTTTCATTCTTACTTCTTTCTTACTTCTTTCTTACTTCTTTCTTACTTCTTTCTTTCTTCTTTCTTACTTCTTTCTTTCTTCTTTCTTACTTCTTTCTTTCTTCTTTCTTATTTGTTTCTTACATCTTTCTGACTTCTTTCTTACTTCTTTATTTCTTACTTCTTTCTTACTTCTTTCTTACTTCTTTCTTACTTCTTTCTTCATTCCTTCTTACTACTTTTTTACTTCTTTCTTACTTCTTTCTTACTTCTTTAATACTTCTTTCTTTCTTCTTTCTTTCTTCTCTATTTCTTCTCTCTTTCATCTTTCTTTCTTCTTTCTTTCTTCTTTCTTTCTTAATTCTTTCTTAGTTCTTTCTTACTTCTTTCTTTCTTTCTTCTTGATTTCTTCTTTCTTTCTTATTTCTAAATTCTTTCTAACTTCTTTCTAATTTCTTTCTTATTTCTTTCTTACTTCATTCATTCTTTCTTCTTTCTTACATCTTTCTAACTTCTTTCTAACTTCTTTCTTACTTCTTTCTTACTTCTTTCTTCTCTTTCTTACTTCTTTCTTACTTCTTTCTTACTTCTTTCTTATTTCTTTCTTTTTTCTTTCTTACTTCTTTATTTCTTCTTTCTTACTTCTTTCTTACTTCTTCCTTAATTCTTTCTTACTTCTTTCTGACTTCTTACTTCTTTCTTCTTTCTTTCTTACTTCTTTCTTACTTCTCTCTTACTTCTTATTTACTTCTTTCTAACTTCTTTCTTACTTCTTTCTTTCTTCTATCTTTCTTCTTTCATTCTTACTTCTTTCTTACTTCTTTCTTACTTCTTTCTTACTTCTTTCTTTCTTCTTTCTTACTTCTTTCTGACTTCTTTCTTACTTCTTTCTTCTTTCTTTCTTACTTCTTTCTTACTTCTTATTTCTTTCTTCATTCCTTCTTACTTCTTTTTTACTTCTTACTTCTTTCTTACTTTTCTTACTTCTTTCTTACTTCTTTCTTACTTCTTACTTTCTTTCTTCTTGCTTTCTTCTTTCTTTCTTATTCCTAAATTCTTTCTAACTTCTTTCTAACTTCTTTCTTATTTCTTTCTCACTTCATTCTTTCCTTCTTCTTTCTTACATCTTTCTAACTTCTTTCTAACTTCTTTCTTACTTCTTTCTTACTTCTTTCTTACTTCTTTCTTTCTTTCTTTCTTTCTTTCTTCTTTCTTCTTTCTTTCTTCTTTCTTTCTTACTTCTTTCTTACTTCTTTCTTACTTCTTTCTTATTCTTTCTTACTTCTTTCTTCTTTCTTACTTCTTTCTTACTTCTTTCTTACTTCTTTCTTACTTCTTTCTTTCTTCTTTCTTACTTCTTTCTTTCTTCTTTCTTACTTCTTTCTTTCTTCTTTCTTTCTTCTTTCTTTCTTACTTCTTTCTTACTCCTTTCTTACTTCTTTCTTACTTCTTTCGTACTTCTTTCTTACTTCTTTCTTTCTTACTTCTTTCTTACTTCTTTCTTACTTCTTTCTTACTTCTTTCTTACTTCTTTCTAACTTCTTTCTTTCTTCTTTCTTTCTTCTTTCTTTCTTACTTCTTTCTTACTCCTTTCTTACTTCTTTCTTACTTCTTTAGTACTTCTTTCGTACTTCTTTCTTTCTTACTTCTTTCTTAATTCTTTCTTACTTCTTTCTTACTTCCTTCTTACTTCTTTCTTCTTTCTTTCTTCTTTCTTTCTTAGTTCTTTCTTACTTCTTTCTTTCTTCTTTCTTACTTCTTTCTTTCTTCTTTCTTACTTCTTTCTTACTTCTTTCTTTCTTACTTCTTTCTTACTTCTTTATTACTTCTTTCTTACTTCTTTCTAACTTCTTTCTTTCTTCTTTCTTTCTTCTTTCATTCTTACTTCTTTCTTACTTCTTTCTTACTTCTTTCTTACTTCTTTCTTTCTTCTTTCTTTCTTCTTTCTTACTTCTTTCTTTCTTTCTTCTTTCTTTCTTCTTTCTTACTTCTTTCTTTCTTCTTTCTTACTTCTTTCTTTCTTCTTTCTTATTTCTTTCTTACATCTTTCTGACTTCTTTCTTACTTCTTTATTTCTTACTTTTTCTTACTTCTTTCTTACTTCTTTCTTACTTCTTTCTTCTTTCCTTCTTACTTCTTTTTTACTTCCTTCTTACTTCTTTCTTACTTCTTTCTTACTTCTTTACTTCTTTCTTTCTTCTTTCTTTCTTCTCTATTTCTTCTCTCTTTCATCTTTCTTACTTCTTTCTTTCTTCTTTCTTTCTTACTTCTTTCTTAGTTCTTTCTTACTTCTTTCTTTCTTTCTTCTTGCTTTCTTCTTTCTTTCTTATTTCTAACTTCTTTCTAACTTCTTTCTAATTTCTTTCTTATTTCTTTCTTACTTCATTCTTTCTTTCTTCTTTCTTACATCTTTCTAACTTCTTTCTAACTTCTTTCTTACTTCTTTCTTACTTCTTTCTTACTTATTTCTTACTTCTTTCTTACTTCTTTCTTACTTCTTTCTTACTTCTTTCTTATTTCTTTCTTTTTTCTTTCTTACTTCTTTATTTCTTCTTTCTTACTTCTTTCTTACTTCTTCCTTAATTCTTTCTTACTTCTTTCTGACTTCTTACTTCTTTCTTCTTTCTTTCTTACTTCTTTCTTACTTCTCTCTTACTTCTTATTTACTTCTTTCTAACTTCTTTCTTACTTCTTTCTTTCTTCTATCTTTCTTCTTTCATTCTTACTTCTTTCTTACTTCTTTCTTACTTCTTTCTTACTTCTTTCTTTCTTCTTTCTTACTTCTTTCTGACTTCTTTCTTACTTCTTTCTTCTTTCTTTCTTACTTCTTTCTTACTTCTTATTTCTTTCTTCATTCCTTCTTACTTCTTTTTTACTTCTTACTTCTTTCTTACTTTTCTTACTTCTTTCTTACTTCTTTCTTACTTCTTACTTTCTTTCTTCTTGCTTTCTTCTTTCTTTCTTATTCCTAAATTCTTTCTAACTTCTTTCTAACTTCTTTCTTATTTCTTTCTCACTTCATTCTTTCCTTCTTCTTTCTTACATCTTTCTAACTTCTTTCTAACTTCTTTCTTACTTCTTTCTTACTTCTTTCTTACTTCTTTCTTTCTTTCTTTCTTTCTTTCTTCTTTCTTCTTTCTTTCTTCTTTCTTTCTTACTTCTTTCTTACTTCTTTCTTACTTCTTTCTTACTTCTTTCTTACTTCTTTCTTCTTTCTTACTTCTTTCTTACTTCTTTCTTACTTCTTTCTTACTTCTTTCTTTCTTCTTTCTTACTTCTTTCTTACTTCTTTCTTACTTCTTTCTTCTTTCTTTCTTACTTCTTTCTTACTTCTTTCTTACTTCTTTCTTACTTCTTTCTTACTTCTTTCTTACTAATTTCTTCCTTCTTTCTTAGTTCTTTCTTACTTCTTTCGTACTTCTTTCGTACTTCTTCTTTCTTACTTCTTTCTTACTTCTTTCTTACTTCTTTCTTACTTCTTTCTTACTTCTTTCTTACTTCTTTCTTAATTCTTGCATTCTTCTTTATTACTTCTTTCTTACTTCTTTCGTACTTATTTCTTACTTCTCTCTTTCTTTCTAACTTCTTTCTAACTTCTTTCTTACTTCTTTCTTACTTCTTTCTTCTCTTTCTTACTTCTTTCTTACTTCTTTCTTACTTCTTTCTTATTTCTTTCTTTTTTCTTTCTTACTTCTTTATTTCTTCTTTCTTACTTCTTTCTTACTTCTTCCTTAATTCTTTCTTACTTCTTTCTGACTTCTTACTTCTTTCTTCTTTCTTTCTTACTTCTTTCTTACTTCTCTCTTACTTCTTATTTACTTCTTTCTAACTTCTTTCTTACTTCTTTCTTTCTTCTATCTTTCTTCTTTCATTCTTACTTCTTTCTTACTTCTTTCTTACTTCTTTCTTACTTCTTTCTTTCTTCTTTCTTACTTCTTTCTGACTTCTTTCTTACTTCTTTCTTCTTTCTTTCTTACTTCTTTCTTACTTCTTATTTCTTTCTTCATTCCTTCTTACTTCTTTTTTACTTCTTACTTCTTTCTTACTTTTCTTACTTCTTTCTTACTTCTTTCTTACTTCTTACTTTCTTTCTTCTTGCTTTCTTCTTTCTTTCTTATTCCTAAATTCTTTCTAACTTCTTTCTAACTTCTTTCTTATTTCTTTCTCACTTCATTCTTTCCTTCTTCTTTCTTACATCTTTCTAACTTCTTTCTAACTTCTTTCTTACTTCTTTCTTACTTCTTTCTTACTTCTTTCTTTCTTTCTTTCTTTCTTTCTTCTTTCTTCTTTCTTTCTTCTTTCTTTCTTACTTCTTTCTTACTTCTTTCTTACTTCTTTCTTATTCTTTCTTACTTCTTTCTTCTTTCTTACTTCTTTCTTACTTCTTTCTTACTTCTTTCTTACTTCTTTCTTTCTTCTTTCTTACTTCTTTCTTTCTTCTTTCTTACTTCTTTCTTTCTTCTTTCTTTCTTCTTTCTTTCTTACTTCTTTCTTACTCCTTTCTTACTTCTTTCTTACTTCTTTCGTACTTCTTTCTTACTTCTTTCTTTCTTACTTCTTTCTTACTTCTTTCTTACTTCTTTCTTACTTCTTTCTTACTTCTTTCTAACTTCTTTCTTTCTTCTTTCTTTCTTCTTTCTTTCTTACTTCTTTCTTACTCCTTTCTTACTTCTTTCTTACTTCTTTAGTACTTCTTTCGTACTTCTTTCTTTCTTACTTCTTTCTTAATTCTTTCTTACTTCTTTCTTACTTCCTTCTTACTTCTTTCTTCTTTCTTTCTTCTTTCTTTCTTAGTTCTTTCTTACTTCTTTCTTTCTTCTTTCTTACTTCTTTCTTTCTTCTTTCTTACTTCTTTCTTACTTCTTTCTTTCTTACTTCTTTCTTACTTCTTTATTACTTCTTTCTTACTTCTTTCTAACTTCTTTCTTTCTTCTTTCTTTCTTCTTTCATTCTTACTTCTTTCTTACTTCTTTCTTACTTCTTTCTTACTTCTTTCTTTCTTCTTTCTTTCTTCTTTCTTACTTCTTTCTTTCTTTCTTCTTTCTTTCTTCTTTCTTACTTCTTTCTTTCTTCTTTCTTACTTCTTTCTTTCTTCTTTCTTATTTCTTTCTTACATCTTTCTGACTTCTTTCTTACTTCTTTATTTCTTACTTTTTCTTACTTCTTTCTTACTTCTTTCTTACTTCTTTCTTCTTTCCTTCTTACTTCTTTTTTACTTCCTTCTTACTTCTTTCTTACTTCTTTCTTACTTCTTTACTTCTTTCTTTCTTCTTTCTTTCTTCTCTATTTCTTCTCTCTTTCATCTTTCTTACTTCTTTCTTTCTTCTTTCTTTCTTACTTCTTTCTTAGTTCTTTCTTACTTCTTTCTTTCTTTCTTCTTGCTTTCTTCTTTCTTTCTTATTTCTAACTTCTTTCTAACTTCTTTCTAATTTCTTTCTTATTTCTTTCTTACTTCATTCTTTCTTTCTTCTTTCTTACATCTTTCTAACTTCTTTCTAACTTCTTTCTTACTTCTTTCTTACTTCTTTCTTACTTATTTCTTACTTCTTTCTTACTTCTTTCTTACTTCTTTCTTACTTCTTTCTTATTTCTTTCTTTTTTCTTTCTTACTTCTTTATTTCTTCTTTCTTACTTCTTTCTTACTTCTTCCTTAATTCTTTCTTACTTCTTTCTGACTTCTTACTTCTTTCTTCTTTCTTTCTTACTTCTTTCTTACTTCTCTCTTACTTCTTATTTACTTCTTTCTAACTTCTTTCTTACTTCTTTCTTTCTTCTATCTTTCTTCTTTCATTCTTACTTCTTTCTTACTTCTTTCTTACTTCTTTCTTACTTCTTTCTTTCTTCTTTCTTACTTCTTTCTGACTTCTTTCTTACTTCTTTCTTCTTTCTTTCTTACTTCTTTCTTACTTCTTATTTCTTTCTTCATTCCTTCTTACTTCTTTTTTACTTCTTACTTCTTTCTTACTTTTCTTACTTCTTTCTTACTTCTTTCTTACTTCTTACTTTCTTTCTTCTTGCTTTCTTCTTTCTTTCTTATTCCTAAATTCTTTCTAACTTCTTTCTAACTTCTTTCTTATTTCTTTCTCACTTCATTCTTTCCTTCTTCTTTCTTACATCTTTCTAACTTCTTTCTAACTTCTTTCTTACTTCTTTCTTACTTCTTTCTTACTTCTTTCTTTCTTTCTTTCTTTCTTTCTTCTTTCTTCTTTCTTTCTTCTTTCTTTCTTACTTCTTTCTTACTTCTTTCTTACTTCTTTCTTACTTCTTTCTTACTTCTTTCTTCTTTCTTACTTCTTTCTTACTTCTTTCTTACTTCTTTCTTACTTCTTTCTTTCTTCTTTCTTACTTCTTTCTTACTTCTTTCTTACTTCTTTCTTCTTTCTTTCTTACTTCTTTCTTACTTCTTTCTTACTTCTTTCTTACTTCTTTCTTACTTCTTTCTTACTAATTTCTTCCTTCTTTCTTAGTTCTTTCTTACTTCTTTCGTACTTCTTTCGTACTTCTTCTTTCTTACTTCTTTCTTACTTCTTTCTTACTTCTTTCTTACTTCTTTCTTACTTCTTTCTTACTTCTTTCTTAATTCTTGCATTCTTCTTTATTACTTCTTTCTTACTTCTTTCGTACTTATTTCTTACTTCTCTCTTTCTTTCTTACTTCTTTCGTACTTCTTTCTTACTTCTTTCTTACTTCTTTCTTAATTCTTTCTTACTTCTTTCTTACTTCTTTCTTACTTCTTTCTTACTTCTTTCTTCCTTCTTTGTTACTTCTTTCTTACTTCTTTCTTCTTTCTTTCTTCTTTCTTTCTTAGTTCTTTCTTACTTCTTTCTTACTTCTTTCTTACTTCTTCCTTTCTTACTTCTTTCTTACTTCTTTCTTACTTCTTTCTTTCTTACTTCTTTCTTACTTCTTTATTACTTCTTTCTTACTTCTTTCTAACTTCTTTCTTTCTTCTTTCTTTCTTCTTTCATTCTTACTTCTTTCTTACTTCTTTCTTACTTCTTTCTTACTTCTTTCTTTCTTCTTTCTTACTTCTTTCTTTCTTCTTTCTTACTTCTTTCTTTCTTCTTTCTTATTTGTTTCTTACATCTTTCTGACTTCTTTCTTACTTCTTTATTTCTTACTTCTTTCTTACTTCTTTCTTACTTCTTTCTTACTTCTTTCTTCATTCCTTCTTACTACTTTTTTACTTCTTTCTTACTTCTTTCTTACTTCTTTAATACTTCTTTCTTTCTTCTTTCTTTCTTCTCTATTTCTTCTCTCTTTCATCTTTCTTTCTTCTTTCTTTCTTCTTTCTTTCTTAATTCTTTCTTAGTTCTTTCTTACTTCTTTCTTTCTTTCTTCTTGATTTCTTCTTTCTTTCTTATTTCTAAATTCTTTCTAACTTCTTTCTAATTTCTTTCTTATTTCTTTCTTACTTCATTCATTCTTTCTTCTTTCTTACATCTTTCTAACTTCTTTCTAACTTCTTTCTTACTTCTTTCTTACTTCTTTCTTCTCTTTCTTACTTCTTTCTTACTTCTTTCTTACTTCTTTCTTATTTCTTTCTTTTTTCTTTCTTACTTCTTTATTTCTTCTTTCTTACTTCTTTCTTACTTCTTCCTTAATTCTTTCTTACTTCTTTCTGACTTCTTACTTCTTTCTTCTTTCTTTCTTACTTCTTTCTTACTTCTCTCTTACTTCTTATTTACTTCTTTCTAACTTCTTTCTTACTTCTTTCTTTCTTCTATCTTTCTTCTTTCATTCTTACTTCTTTCTTACTTCTTTCTTACTTCTTTCTTACTTCTTTCTTTCTTCTTTCTTACTTCTTTCTGACTTCTTTCTTACTTCTTTCTTCTTTCTTTCTTACTTCTTTCTTACTTCTTATTTCTTTCTTCATTCCTTCTTACTTCTTTTTTACTTCTTACTTCTTTCTTACTTTTCTTACTTCTTTCTTACTTCTTTCTTACTTCTTACTTTCTTTCTTCTTGCTTTCTTCTTTCTTTCTTATTCCTAAATTCTTTCTAACTTCTTTCTAACTTCTTTCTTATTTCTTTCTCACTTCATTCTTTCCTTCTTCTTTCTTACATCTTTCTAACTTCTTTCTAACTTCTTTCTTACTTCTTTCTTACTTCTTTCTTACTTCTTTCTTTCTTTCTTTCTTTCTTTCTTCTTTCTTCTTTCTTTCTTCTTTCTTTCTTACTTCTTTCTTACTTCTTTCTTACTTCTTTCTTATTCTTTCTTACTTCTTTCTTCTTTCTTACTTCTTTCTTACTTCTTTCTTACTTCTTTCTTACTTCTTTCTTTCTTCTTTCTTACTTCTTTCTTTCTTCTTTCTTACTTCTTTCTTTCTTCTTTCTTTCTTCTTTCTTTCTTACTTCTTTCTTACTCCTTTCTTACTTCTTTCTTACTTCTTTCGTACTTCTTTCTTACTTCTTTCTTTCTTACTTCTTTCTTACTTCTTTCTTACTTCTTTCTTACTTCTTTCTTACTTCTTTCTAACTTCTTTCTTTCTTCTTTCTTTCTTCTTTCTTTCTTACTTCTTTCTTACTCCTTTCTTACTTCTTTCTTACTTCTTTAGTACTTCTTTCGTACTTCTTTCTTTCTTACTTCTTTCTTAATTCTTTCTTACTTCTTTCTTACTTCCTTCTTACTTCTTTCTTCTTTCTTTCTTCTTTCTTTCTTAGTTCTTTCTTACTTCTTTCTTTCTTCTTTCTTACTTCTTTCTTTCTTCTTTCTTACTTCTTTCTTACTTCTTTCTTTCTTACTTCTTTCTTACTTCTTTATTACTTCTTTCTTACTTCTTTCTAACTTCTTTCTTTCTTCTTTCTTTCTTCTTTCATTCTTACTTCTTTCTTACTTCTTTCTTACTTCTTTCTTACTTCTTTCTTTCTTCTTTCTTTCTTCTTTCTTACTTCTTTCTTTCTTTCTTCTTTCTTTCTTCTTTCTTACTTCTTTCTTTCTTCTTTCTTACTTCTTTCTTTCTTCTTTCTTATTTCTTTCTTACATCTTTCTGACTTCTTTCTTACTTCTTTATTTCTTACTTTTTCTTACTTCTTTCTTACTTCTTTCTTACTTCTTTCTTCTTTCCTTCTTACTTCTTTTTTACTTCCTTCTTACTTCTTTCTTACTTCTTTCTTACTTCTTTACTTCTTTCTTTCTTCTTTCTTTCTTCTCTATTTCTTCTCTCTTTCATCTTTCTTACTTCTTTCTTTCTTCTTTCTTTCTTACTTCTTTCTTAGTTCTTTCTTACTTCTTTCTTTCTTTCTTCTTGCTTTCTTCTTTCTTTCTTATTTCTAACTTCTTTCTAACTTCTTTCTAATTTCTTTCTTATTTCTTTCTTACTTCATTCTTTCTTTCTTCTTTCTTACATCTTTCTAACTTCTTTCTAACTTCTTTCTTACTTCTTTCTTACTTCTTTCTTACTTATTTCTTACTTCTTTCTTACTTCTTTCTTACTTCTTTCTTACTTCTTTCTTATTTCTTTCTTTTTTCTTTCTTACTTCTTTATTTCTTCTTTCTTACTTCTTTCTTACTTCTTCCTTAATTCTTTCTTACTTCTTTCTGACTTCTTACTTCTTTCTTCTTTCTTTCTTACTTCTTTCTTACTTCTCTCTTACTTCTTATTTACTTCTTTCTAACTTCTTTCTTACTTCTTTCTTTCTTCTATCTTTCTTCTTTCATTCTTACTTCTTTCTTACTTCTTTCTTACTTCTTTCTTACTTCTTTCTTTCTTCTTTCTTACTTCTTTCTGACTTCTTTCTTACTTCTTTCTTCTTTCTTTCTTACTTCTTTCTTACTTCTTATTTCTTTCTTCATTCCTTCTTACTTCTTTTTTACTTCTTACTTCTTTCTTACTTTTCTTACTTCTTTCTTACTTCTTTCTTACTTCTTACTTTCTTTCTTCTTGCTTTCTTCTTTCTTTCTTATTCCTAAATTCTTTCTAACTTCTTTCTAACTTCTTTCTTATTTCTTTCTCACTTCATTCTTTCCTTCTTCTTTCTTACATCTTTCTAACTTCTTTCTAACTTCTTTCTTACTTCTTTCTTACTTCTTTCTTACTTCTTTCTTTCTTTCTTTCTTTCTTTCTTCTTTCTTCTTTCTTTCTTCTTTCTTTCTTACTTCTTTCTTACTTCTTTCTTACTTCTTTCTTACTTCTTTCTTACTTCTTTCTTCTTTCTTACTTCTTTCTTACTTCTTTCTTACTTCTTTCTTACTTTTTTCTTTCTTCTTTCTTACTTCTTTCTTTCTTCTTTCTTGCTTCTTTCTTTCTTCTTTCTTTCTTCTTTCTTTCTTACTTCTTTCTTACTCCTTTCTTACTTCTTTCTTACTTCTTTCGTACTTCTTTCTTACTTCTTTCTTTCTTACTTCTTTCTTACTTCTTTCTTACTTCTTTCTTACTTCTTTCTTACTTCTTTCTAACTTCTTTCTTTCTTCTTTCTTTCTTCTTTCTTTCTTACTTCTTTCTTACTCCTTTCTTACTTCTTTCTTACTTCTTTAGTACTTCTTTCGTACTTCTTTCTTTCTTACTTCTTTCTTAATTCTTTCTTACTTCTTTCTTACTTCCTTCTTACTTCTTTCTTCTTTCTTTCTTCTTTCTTTCTTAGTTCTTTCTTACTTCTTTCTTTCTTCTTTCTTACTTCTTTCTTTCTTCTTTCTTACTTCTTTCTTACTTCTTTCTTTCTTACTTCTTTCTTACTTCTTTATTACTTCTTTCTTACTTCTTTCTAACTTCTTTCTTTCTTCTTTCTTTCTTCTTTCATTCTTACTTCTTTCTTACTTCTTTCTTACTTCTTTCTTACTTCTTTCTTTCTTCTTTCTTTCTTCTTTCTTACTTCTTTCTTTCTTTCTTCTTTCTTTCTTCTTTCTTACTTCTTTCTTTCTTCTTTCTTACTTCTTTCTTTCTTCTTTCTTATTTCTTTCTTACATCTTTCTGACTTCTTTCTTACTTCTTTATTTCTTACTTTTTCTTACTTCTTTCTTACTTCTTTCTTACTTCTTTCTTCTTTCCTTCTTACTTCTTTTTTACTTCCTTCTTACTTCTTTCTTACTTCTTTCTTACTTCTTTACTTCTTTCTTTCTTCTTTCTTTCTTCTCTATTTCTTCTCTCTTTCATCTTTCTTACTTCTTTCTTTCTTCTTTCTTTCTTACTTCTTTCTTAGTTCTTTCTTACTTCTTTCTTTCTTTCTTCTTGCTTTCTTCTTTCTTTCTTATTTCTAACTTCTTTCTAACTTCTTTCTAATTTCTTTCTTATTTCTTTCTTACTTCATTCTTTCTTTCTTCTTTCTTACATCTTTCTAACTTCTTTCTAACTTCTTTCTTACTTCTTTCTTACTTCTTTCTTACTTATTTCTTACTTCTTTCTTACTTCTTTCTTACTTCTTTCTTACTTCTTTCTTACTTCTTTCTGACTTCTTACTTCTTTCTTCTTTCTTTCTTACTTCTTTCTTACTTTTCTCTTACTTCTTTCTTACTTCTTTCTAACTTCTTTCTTACTTCTTTCTTTCTTCTATCTTTCTTCTTTCATTCTTACTTCTTTCTTACTTCTTTCTTACTTCTTTCTTTCTTACTTCTTTCTTCTTTCGTACTTCATTCTTACTTCTTTCTCTTATCTTTCTTACTACTTCTTACTTCTTTCTTACTTCTTTCTTACTTTTTTCTTACTTCTTTCTTTCTACTTTCTTAATTCTTTCTTTCTTCTTTCTTACTTCTTTCTTACTTCTTTCTTACTTCTTTCTTACTTCTTTCTTACTTCTTTCTTACTTCTTTCTTTCTTACTTCTTTCTTACTTCTTTCTTACTTCTTTCTAACTTCTTTTTTCTTCTTTCTTTCTTCTTTCTTTCTTACTTGTTTCTTTCTTACTTCTTTCTTACTTCTTTAGTACTTCTTTCGTACTTCTTTCTTTCTTACTTCTTTCTTAATTCTTTCTTACTTCTTTCTTACTTCCTTCTTACTTCTTTCTTCTTTCTTTCTTCTTTCTTTCTTAGTTCTTTCTTACTTCTTTCTTTCTTCTTTCTTACTTCTTTCTTTCTTCTTTCTTACTTCTTTCTTACTTCTTTCTTTCTTACTTCTTTCTTACTTCTTTATTACTTCTTTCTTACTTCTTTCTAACTTCTTTCTTTCTTCTTTCTTTCTTCTTTCATTCTTACTTCTTTCTTACTTCTTTCTTACTTCTTTCTTACTTCTTTCTTTCTTCTTCCTTTCTTCTTTCTTACTTCTTTCTTTCTTTCTTCTTTCTTTCTTCTTTCTTACTTCTTTCTTTCTTCTTTCTTACTTCTTTCTTTCTTCTTTCTTATTTCTTTCTTACATCTTTCTGACTTCTTTCTTACTTCTTTATTTCTTACTTTTTCTTACTTCTTTCTTACTTCTTTCTTACTTCTTTCTTCTTTCCTTCTTACTTCTTTTTTACTTCCTTCTTACTTCTTTCTTACTTCTTTCTTACTTCTTTACTTCTTTCTTTCTTCTTTCTTTCTTCTCTATTTCTTCTCTCTTTCATCATTCTTACTTCTTTCTTTCTTATTTCTTTCTTACTTCTTTCTTAGTTCTTTCTTACTTCTTTCTTTCTTTCTTCTTGCTTTCTTCTTTCTTTCTTATTTCTAACTTCTTTCTAACTTCTTTCTAATTTCTTTCTTATTTCTTTCTTACTTCATTCTTTCTTTCTTCTTTCTTACATCTTTCTAACTTCTTTCTAACTTCTTTCTTACTTCTTTCTTACTTCTTTCTTACTTCTTTCTTACTTCTTTCTTACTTCTTTCTTACTTCTTTCTTCTCTTTCTTACTTCTTTCTTACTTCTTTCTTACTTCTTTCTTTTTTCTTTCTTCTTTCTTTCTTCTTTCTTACTTCTTTCTTACTTCTTTCTTACTTCTTTCTTACTTCTTTCTGACTTCTTACTTCTTTCTTCTTTCTTTCTTACTTCTTTCTTACTTTTCTCTTACTTCTTTCTTACTTCTTTCTAACTTCTTTCTTACTTCTTTCTTTCTTCTATCTTTCTTCTTTCATTCTTACTTCTTTCTTACTTCTTTCTTACTTCTTTCTTTCTTACTTCTTTCTTCTTTCGTACTTCATTCTTACTTCTTTCTCTTTTCTTTCTTACTACTTCTTACTTCTTTCTTACTTCTTTCTTACTTTTTTCTTACTTCTTTCTTTCTACTTTCTTAATTCTTTCTTTCTTCTTTCTTACTTCTTTCTTACTTCTTTCTTACTTCTTTCTTACTTCTTTCTTTCTTACTTCTTTCTTACTTCTTTTTTACTTCTTTCTTACTTCTTTCTTACTTCTTTATTTCTTCTTTCTTTCTTCTTTCATTCTTACTTCTTTCTTTCTTCTTTCTTACTTCTTTCTTTCTTACTTCTTTCTTACTTCTTTCTTTCTTCTTTCATTCTTACTTTTTTCTTACTTCTTTCTTACTTCTTTCTTCTCTCTTTCTTACTTCTTTCTTACTTCTATCTTACTTCTTTCTTACTTCTTTCTTTCTTCTTTCTTACTTCTTTCTTTCTTCTTTCTTACTTCTTTCTTTCTTCTTTCTTACTTCTTTCTTACTACTTTCTGACTTCTTTCTTACTTCTTTATTTCTTACTTCTTTCTCACTTCTTTCTTACTTCTTTCTTACTTCCTGCTTCATTCCTTCTTAATTTTTTTAATTCTTTCTTACTTCTTTCTTACTTCTTTCTTACTTCTTTCTTACTTCTTTCTTTCTTCTTTCTTTCTTCTCTATTTCTTCTCTCTTTCTTCATTCTTTCTTCTTTCTTTATTCTTTCTTTCTTACTTCTTTATTACTTCTTTCTTACTTCTTTCTTTCTTTCTTCTTGCTTTCTTCTTTCATTCTTATTTCTAAATTCTTTCTAACTTCTTTCTAATTTCTTTCTTATTTCTTTCTTACTTCATTCTTTCTTTCTTCTTTCTCACATCTTTCTAACTTCTTTCTAACTTCTTTCTTACTTCTTTCTTACTTCTTTCTTACCTCTATCTTACTTCTTTCTTTCTTACTTTTTTCTTACTTCTTTCGTACTTCTTTCTTTCTTACTTCTTTCTTACTTCTTTCTTACTTCTTTCTTACTTCTTTCTTACTTCTTTCTTCTTTCTTACTTCTTTCTTACTTCTTTCTTACTTCTTTCTTACTTCTTTCTTTCTTCTTTCTTGCTTCTTACTGTCTTCTTTCTTACTTCTTTCTTACTTCTTTCTTACTTCTTTCTGACTTCTTACTTCTTTCTTCTTTTTTTCTTACTTCTTTCTTACTTCTTTCTTACTAATTTCTTACTTCTTTCTTAGTTCTTTCTTACTTCTTTCGTACTTCTTTCGTACTTCTTCTTTCTTACTTCTTTCTTACTTCTTTCTTACTTCTTTCTTACTTCTTTCTTTCTTTCTTCTTGCTTTCTTCTTTCTTTCTCATGCCTAAATTCTTTCTAACTTCTTTCTAACTTCTTTCTTACTACTTTCTTACTTCTTTCTTACTTCTTTCTTACTTCTTTCTTACTTCTTTCTTACTTCTTTCTTACTTCTTTCTTCTTTCTTTCTTACTTCTTTCTTACTTCTTTCTTACTTCTTTCTTACTTCTTTCTTTCTTCTTTATTACTTCTTTCTTTCTTCTTTCTCACTTCTTTCTTACTTCTTTCTTTCTTCTTTCTTACTTCTTTCTTTCTTACTTCTTTCTTACTTCTTTCTTACTTCCTTATTACTTCTTTATTACTTCTTTATTGCATCTTTCTAACTTCTTTTTTCTTCTTTCTTTCTTCTTTCTTTCTTCTTTCTTTCTTACTTCTTTCTTACTCCTTTCTTACTTCTTTCTTACTTCTTTCGTACTTCTTTCTTACTTCTTTCTTACTTCTTTCTTATTTCTTTCTTACTTCTTTCTTACTTCTTTCTAACTTCTTTTTTCTTCTTTCTTTCTTCTTTCTTTCTTACTTCTTTCTTTCTTACTTCTTTCTTACTTCTTTCGTACTTCTTTCGTACTTCTTTCTTTCTTACTTCTTTCTTAATTCTTTCTTACTTCTTTCTTACTTCTTTCTTACTTCTTTGTTACTTCTTTCTTACTTCTTTCTTCTTTCTTTCTTCTTTCTTTCTTAGTTCTTTCTTACTTCTTTCTTTCTTCTTTCTTACTTCTTTCTTTCTTACTTCTTTCTTACTTCTTTCTTACTTATTTCTTTCTTACTTCTTTCTTACTTCTTTATTACTTCTTTCTTACTTCTTTCTAACTTCTTTCTTTCTTCTTTCTTTCTTCTTTCATTCTTACTTCTTTCTTACTTCTTTCTTACTTCTTTCTTACTTCTTTCTTTCTTCTTTCTTACTTCTTTCTTTCTTCTTTCTTACTTCATTCTTTCTTCTTTCTTATTTGTTTCTTACATCTTTCTGACTTCTTTCTTACTTCTTTATTTCTTACTTCTTTCTTACTTCTTTCTTACTTCTTTCTTACTTCTTTCTTCATTCCTTCTTACTACTTTTTTACTTCTTTCTTACTTCTTTCTTACTTCTTTAATACTTCTTTCTTTCTTCTTTCTTTCTTCTCTATTTCTTCTCTCTTTCATCTTTCTTTCTTCTTTATTTCTTCTTTCTTTCTTATTTCTAAATTCTTTCTAACTTCTTTCTAATTTCTTTCTTATTTCTTTCTTACTTCATTCTTTCTTTCTTCTTTCTTACATCTTTCTAACTTCTTTCTAACTTCTTTCTTACTTCTTTCTTACTACTTTCTTACTTCTTTCTTACTTCTTTCTTACTTCTTTCTTACTTCTTTCTTCTCTTTCTTACTTCTTTCTTACTTCTTTCTTACTTCTTTCTTATTTCTTTCTTTTTTCTTTCTTACTTCTTTATTTCTTCTTTCTTACTTCTTTCTTACTTCTTCCTTAATTCTTTCTTACTTCTTTCTGACTTCTTACTTCTTTCTTCTTTCTTTCTTACTTCTTTCTTACTTCTCTCTTACTTCTTATTTACTTCTTTCTAACTTCTTTCTTACTTCTTTCTTTCTTCTATCTTTCTTCTTTCATTCTTACTTCTTTCTTACTTCTTTCTTACTTCTTTCTTTCTTACTTCTTTCTTCTTTCGTACTTCATTCTTACTTCTTTCTCTTTTCTTTCTTACTTCTTTCTTACTTCTTTCTTACTTCTTTTTTACTTCTTTCTTACTTCTTTCTTTCTTCTTTCTTAATTCTTTCTTTCTTCTTTCTTACTTCTTTCTTACTTCTTTCGTACTTATTTCTTACTTCTCTCTTTCTTTCTTTCTTCTTTCTTTCTTCTTTCTTACTTCTTTCTTACTAATTTCTTACTTCTTTCTTACTTCTTTATTTCTTACTTCTTTCTTACTTCTTTCTTACTTCTTTCTTACTTCTTTCTTTCTTCTTTCTTAATTCTTTCTTTCTTCTTTCTTACTTCTTTTTTCTTCTTTCTTTCTTCTTTCTTTCTTCTTTCTTTCTTACTTCTTTCTTACTCCTCTCTTACTTCTTTCTTACTTCTTTCGTACTTCTTTCTTACTTCTTTCTTTCTTTCTTAATTCTTTCTTACTTCTTTCTTACTTCTTTCTTACTTCTTTCTTACTTCTTTCTTCTTTCTTTCTTACTTCTTTCTTACTTCTTTCTTACTTCTTTCTTACTTCTTCCTTATTTCTTTCTTACTTCTTTCTAACATATTTTTTCTTCTTTCTTTCTTCTTTCTTTCTTCTTTCTTTCTTACTTCTTTCTTACTCCTTTCTTACTTCTTTCATACTTCATTCGTACTTCTTTCTTACTTTTTTCTTTCTTCTTTTTAATTCTTTCTTCTTTCTTTCTTACTTCTTTCTTACTCTTTTCTTACTTCTTTCTTACTTCTTTCGTACTTCTTTCTTACTTCTTTCTTCATTCCTTCTTACTTCTTTTTTACTTCTTTCTTACTTCTTTCTTTCTTCTTTAATTCTTCTCTATTTCTTCTCTCTTTCTTCTTTCTGTCTTCTTTCTTTCTTCTTGCTTTCTTCTTTCTTTCTTATTCTAAAATTCTTTTTAACTTCTTTCTAACTTCTTTCTTATTTCTTTCTCACTTCATTCCTTCTTTCTTCTTTCTTACATCTTTCTAACTTCTTTCTAACTTCTTTCTTACTTCTTTCTTACTTCTTTCTTACTTCTTTCTTTCTTTCTTTCTTTCTTCTTTCTTCTTTCTTTCTTCTTTCTTTCTTACTTCTTTCTTACTTCTTTCTTACTTCTTTCTTACATTCTTCTTGCTTTCTCCTTTCTTTCTTATTTCTAAATTCGTTCTAACTTCTTTCTAACTTCTTTCTTATTTCTTTCTTACTTCATTCTTTCTTTCTTCTTTCTTACATCTTTCTAACTACTTTCTAACTTCTTTCTTACTTCTTTCTTACTTCTTTCTTACTTCTTTCTTACTTCTTTCTTACTTCTTTCTAACTTCTTTTTTCTTCTTTCTTTCTTCTTTCTTCCTTCTTTCTTTCTTCTTCTTTCTTACACCTTTCTTACTTCTTTCTTACTTCTTTCGTACTTCTTTCTTACTTCTTTCTTTCTTACTTCTTTCTTACTTCTTTCTTACTTCTTTCTTACTTCTTTCTTACTTCTTTCTTAATTCTTTCTTCTTTCTTTCTTACTTCTTTCTTACTTCTTTCTTACTTCTTCCTTACTTCTTTCTTACTTCTTTCTACCTTCTTTTTTCTTCTTTCTTTCTTCTTTCTTTCTTCTTTCTTTCTTACTTCTTTCTTATTACTTTCTTACTTCTTTCTTACTTCTTTCGTACTTCTTTCTTACTTCTTTCTTTCTTACTTCTTTCTTACTTCTTTCTTACTTCTTTCTTACTTCTTTCTTCTTTCTTTCTTACTTCTTTCTTACTTCTTTCTTACTTTTTATTACTTCTTTCTTTCTTCTTTCTTACTTCTTTCTTTCTTTTTTCTTACTTCTTTCTTTCTTCTTTCTAACTTCTTTCTTACTTCTTTCTGACTTCTTTCGTACTTCTTTCTTACTTCTTTCTGACTTCTTTCTACTTCTTTCTAACTTCTTTTTTCTTCTTTCTTTCTTCTTTCTTTCTTCTTTCTTTCTTACTTCTTTCTTACTCCTTTCTTACTTCTTTCTTACTTCTTTCTTACTTCTTTCTTACTTCTTTCTTACTTCTTTCGTACTTCTTTCTTACTTCTTTCTTTCTTACTTCTTTCTTACTTCTTTCTTACTTCTTTCTTCTTTCTTTCTTACTTCTTTCTTTCTTACTTCTTTCTTTCTTACTTCTTTCTTACTTCTTTCTTACTTCTTTCCTACTTCTTTCTTACTTCTTTCTTACTTCTTTCTTCTTTCTTTCTTACTTCTTTCTTACTTCTTTCTTACTTCTTTCTTACTTCTTCCTTACTTCTTACTTACTTCTTTCTAACTTCTTTTTTCTTCTTTCTTTCTTCTTTCTTTCTTCTTTCTTTCTCACTTCTTTCTTATTACTTTCTTACTTCTTTCTTACTTCTTTCGTACGTCTTTCTTACTTCTTTCTTTCTTACTTCTTTCTTACTTCTTTCTTACTTCTTTCTTACTTCTTTCTTCTTTCTTTCTTACTTCTTTCTTACTTCTTTCTTACTTTTTATTACTTCTTTCTTTCTTCTTTCTCACTTCTTTCTTTCTTTTTTCTTACTTCTTTCTTTCTTCTTTCTTACTTCTTTCTTACTTCTTTCTGACTTCTTTCTTACTTCTTTCTTACTTCTTTCTTACTTCTTTCTTACTTCTTTCTTCTTTCTTTCTTACTTCTTTCTTACTTCTTTCTTACTTCTTTCTTACTTCTTTCTGAATTCTTTCTTACTTCTTTCTTCTTTCTTTCTTACTTCTTTCTTACTTCTTTCGTACTTCTTTCTTTCTTACTTCTTTCTTACTTCTTTCTTACTTCTTTCTTCTTTTTTACTTCTTTCTTACTTCTTTCTTACTTCTTTCTTACTTCTTTCTTTCTTCTTTCTTAATTCTTTCTTCTTACTTTCTTACTTCTTTCTTACTCCTTTCTTACTTCTTTCTTACTTCTTTCGTACTTCTTTCTTACTTCTTTCTTTCTTACTTCTTTCTTACTTCTTTCTTACTTCTTTCTTACTTCTTTCTTACTTCTTTCTAACTTCTTTTTTCTTCTTTCTTTCTTCTTTCTTACTTCTTTCATTCTTACTTCTTTCTTACTCCTTTCTTACTTCTTTCTTACTTCTTTCGTACTTATTTCTTACTTCTCTCTTTCTTTCTTTCTTCTTTCTTTCTTCTTTCTTACTTCTTTCTTAACTAATTTCTTACTTCTTTCTTACTTCTTTATTTCTTACTTCTTTCTTACTTCTTTCTTACTTCTTTCTTACTTCTTTCTTTCTTCTTTCTTAATTCTTTCTTTCTTCTTTCTTACTTCTTTTTTCTTCTTTCTTTCTTCTTTCTTTCTTCTTTCTTCTTTCTTACTTCTTTCTTACTTCTTTCTTACTTCTTTCTTTCTTACTTCTTTCTTTCTTCTTTTTTACTTCTTTCTTACTTCTTTCTAACTTCTTTCTTTCTTCTTTCTTTCTTCTTTCATTCTTACTTCTTTCTTACTTCTTTCTTACTTCTTTGCTTCTTACTTCTTTCTTACTTCGTTTGTACTTCTTTATTACTTCTTTCTTTCTTATTTCTTTCTTACTTCTTTCTTTCTCCTTTCATTCTTATTTCTTTCTTACTTCTTTCTTACTTCTTTCTTAATTCTTTCTTACTTCTTTCTTTCTTCTTTCTTACTTCTTTCTGACTTCTTTCTTACTTCTTTATTTCTTACTTCTTTCTCACTTCTTTCTTACTTCTTTCTTACTTCATTCTTTCGTTCTTCTTTCTTACATCTTTCTTACTTCTTTCTTACTTCTTTCTTACTTCTTTCTTACTTCTTTCTTTCTTCTTTCTTTCTTACTTCTTTCTTACTTCTTTCGTACTTCTTTCTAACTTCTTTTTTCTTCTTTCTTTCTTCTTTCTTTCTTCTTTGTTACTTCTTTCTTACTCCTTTCTTACTTTTTTCTTTCTTACTTCTTTCTTACTTCTTTCGTACTTCTTTCTTACTTCTTTCTTACTTCTTTCTTACTTCCTTCTTACTTCTTTCTTACTTCTTTCTTAATTCTTTCTTACTTCCTTCTTACTTCTTTGTTACTTCTTTCTTACTTCTTTCTTTCATTCTTCTTGCTTTCTTCTTTCATTCTTATTTCTAAACTCTTTCTAACTTCTTTATAACTTCTTTCTTATTTCTTTCTCACTTCATTCTTTCTTTCTTCTTTCTTACATCTTTCTAACTTCTTTCTAACTTCTTTCTTACTTCTTTCTTACTTCTTTCTTACTTCTTTCTTTCTTTCTTTCTTTCTTTCTTCTTTCTTCTTTCTTTCTTCTTTCTTTCTTACTTCTTTCTTACTTCTTTCTTACTTCTTTCTTTCTTTCTTCTTGCTTTCTCCTTTCTTTCTTATTTCTAAATTCGTTCTAACTTCTTTCTAACTTCTTTCTTATTTCTTTCTTACTTCATTCTTTCTTTCTTCTTTCTTACATCTTTCAAACTTCTTTCTAACTTCTTTCTTTCTTCTTTTTTACTTCTTCCTTACTTCTTTCGTACTTCTTTCTTTCTTACTTCTTTCTTACTTCTTTCTTAATTCTTTCTTAATTCTTTCTTACTTCTTTCTTACTTCTTTCTTACTTCTTTCTTCTTTCTTTCTTACTTCTTTCTTACTTCTTTCTTACTTCTTTCTTACATCTTTCTTTCCTCTTCCTTACTTCTTTCTTTCTTCTTTCTTACTTCTTTCTTACTTCTTTCTTTCTTCTTTCTTTCTTACTTCTTTCTTACTTCTTTCTTACTTCTTTCTAACTTCTTTCTAACTTCTTTTTTACTTCTTTCTTACTTCTTTCTTACTTCTTTCTTACTTCTTTCTTTCTTCTTTCTTACTTCTTACTTTCTTCTTTCTTACTTCTTTCTTACTTCTTTCTTACTTCTTTCTTACTTCTTTCTGACTTCTTACTTCTTTCTTCTTTCTTTCTTACTTCTTTCTTACTTCTTTCTTACTTCTTTCTTACTTCTTTCTAACTTCTTTCTTACTTCTTTCTTTCTTCTTTCTTTCTTCTTTCATTCTTACTTCTTTCTTACTTCTTTCTTAATTCTTTCTTTCTTACTTCTTTCTTACTTCTTTCTTACTTCTTTCTTTCTTCTTTCTTGCTTCTTACTGTCTTCTTTCTTACTTCTTTCTTACTTCTTTCTTACTTCTTTCTGACTTCTTACTTCTTTCTTCTTTTTTTCTTACTTCTTTCTTACTTCTTTCTTACTTCTTTCTTCTTTCTTTCTTACTTCTTTCTTACTTCTTTCTTACTTCTTTCTTACTTCTTTCTTTCTTCTTTCTTACTTCTTACTTTCTTCTTTCTTACTTCTTTCTTACTTCTTTCTTACTTCTTTCTTACTTCTTTCTGACTTCTTACTTCTTTCTTCTTTCTTTCTTACTTCTTTCTTACTTCTTTCTTACTTCTTTCTTACTTCTTTCTTCTTTCTTTCTCACTTCATTCTTACTTCTTTCTTACTTCTTTCTTACTTCTTTCTTTCTTCTTTCTTACTTCTTACTTTCTTCTTTCTTACTTCTTTCTTACTTCTTTCTTACTTCTTTCTTACTTCTTTCTTACTTCTTTCTGACTTCTTACTTCTTTCTTCTTTCTTTCTTACTTGTTTCTTACTTCTTTCTTACTTCTTTCTTACTTCTTTCTTACTTCTTTCTTCTTGCTTTCTTCTTTCTTTCTTACTTCTTTCTTACTTCTTTCTTTCTTACTTCTTTCTTACTTCTTTTTTACTTCTTTCTTACTTCTTTCTAACTTCTTTCTTTCTTCTTTCTTTCTTCTTTCATTCTTACTTCTTTCTTACTTCTTTCTTACTTCTTTCCTTCTTACTTCTTTCTTACTTCATTCTTACTTCGTTTTACTTCTTTATTACTTCTTTCTTTCTTATTTCGTTCTTACTTCTTTCTTTCTCCTTTCATTCTTATTTCTTTCTTACTTCTTTCTTACTTCTTTCTTAATTCTTTCTTCTTTCTTTCTTACTTCTTTCTTTCTTCTTTCTTACTTCTTTCTGACTTCTTTCTTACTTCTTTATTTCTTACTTCTTTCTCACTTCTTTCTTACTTCTTTCTTACTTCATTCTTTCTTTCTTCTTTCTTACATCTTTCTTACTTCTTTCTTACTTCTTTCGTACTTCTTTCTTACTTCTTTCTTACTTCTTTCTTACTTCCTTCTTACTTCTTTCTTACTTCTTTCTTAATTCTTTCTTACTTCCTTCTTACTTCTTTGTTACTTCTTTCTTACTTCTTTCTTTCATTCTTCTTGCTTTCTTCTTTCATTCTTATTTCTAAACTCTTTCTAACTTCTTTCTAACTTCTTTCTTATTTCTTTCTCACTTCATTCTTTCTTTCTTCTTTCTTACATCTTTCTAACTTCTTTCTAACTTCTTTCTTACTTCTTTCTTACTTCTTTCTTACTTCTTTCTTTCTTTCTTTCTTTCTTCTTTCTTCTTTCTTTCTTCTTTCTTTCTTACTTCTTTCTTACTTCTTTCTTACTTCTTTCTTTCTTTCTTCTTGCTTTCTCCTTTCTTTCTTATTTCTAAATTCGTTCTAACTTCTTTCTAACTTCTTTCTTATTTCTTTCTTACTTCATTCTCTCTTTCTTCTTTCTTACATCTTTCAAACTTCTTTCTAACTTATTTCTTACTTCTTTTTTACTTCTTCCTTACTTCTTTCGTACTTCTTTCTTTCTTACTTCTTTCTTACTTCTTTCTTAATTCTTTCTTACTTCTTTCTTACTTCTTTCTTACTTCTTTCTTACTTCTTTCTTCTTTCTTTCTTACTTCTTTCTTACTTCTTTCTTACTTCTTTCTTACTTCTTTCTTTCCTCTTTCTTACTTCTTTCTTTCTTCTTTCTTACTTCTTTCTTACTTCTTTCTTTCTTCTTTCTTTCTTACTTCTTTCTTACTTCTTTCTTACTTCTTTCTAACTTCTTTCTTTCTTCTTTCTTACTTCTTACTTTCTTCTTTCTTACTTCTTTCTTACTTCTTTCTTACTTCTTTCTTACTTCTTTCTGACTTCTTACTTCTTTCTTCTTTCTTTCTTACTTCTTTCTTACTTCTTTCTTACTTCTTTCTTACTTCTTTCTTACTTCTTTCTTACTTCTTTCTTTCTTCTTTCTTACTTCTTACTTTCTTCTTTCTTACTTCTTTCTTACTTCTTTCTTACTTCTTTCTTACTTCTTTCTGACTTCTTACTTCTTTCTTCTTTCTTTCTTACTTCTTTCTTACTTCTTTCTTACTTCTTTCTTACTTCTTTCTTAATTCTTTCTTTCTTACTTCTTTCTTGCTTCTTTCGTACTTCTTTCTTACTTCTTTCGTACTTCTTTCTTATTTCTTTCTTACTTCTTTCTTACTTCTTTCTTACTTCTTTCTTACTTCTTTCTTTCTTCTTTCTTAATTCTTTCTTTCTTCTTTCTTAATCCTTTCTTACTTCTTTCTTTCTTCTTTCTTAATTCTTTCTTTCTTCTTTCTTACTTCTTTCTTACTTCTTTCGTACTTATTTCTTACTTCTCTCTTTCTTTCTTTCTTCTTTCTTACTTCTTTCTTACTTCTTTCTTACTTCTTTCTTACTTCTTTCTTACTTCTTTCTTACTTCTTTCTTACTTCTTTCTTTCTTCTTTCTTAATTCTTTCTTTCTTCTTTCTTTCTTCTTTCTTACTTCTTTCGTACTTCTTTTTTACTTCTCTCTTTCTTCTTTCTTTCTTCTTTCTTACTTCTTTCTTTCTTACTTCTTTCTTACTTATTTCTTACTTCTTTCTTACTTCTTTCTTACTTCTTTCTTACTTCTAACTTCTTTTTTCTTCTTTCTTTCTTCTTTCTTTCTTACTTCTTTCTTTCTTACTTCTTTCTTACTTCTTTCGTACTTCTTTCGTACTTCTTCTTTCTTACTTCTTTCTTACTTCTTTCTTCTCTTTCTTACTTCTTTCTTACTTCTTTCTTACTTCTTTCTTAATTCTTTCTTACTTCTTTCTTACTTCTTTCTTACTTCTTTCTTACTTCTTTCTTCTTTCTTTCTTACTTCTTTCTTACTTCTTTCTTACTTCTTTCTTTCCTCTTTCTTACTTCTTTCTTTCTTCTTTCTTACTTCTTTCTTACTTCTTTCTTTCTTCTTTCTTTCTTACTTCTTTCTTACTTCTTTCTTACTTCTTTCTAACTTCTTTCTAACTTCTTTTTTACTTCTTTCTTACTTCTTTCTTACTTCTTTCTTCTTTCTTCTTTCTTTCTTACTTCTTTCTTACTTCTTTCTTACTCCTTTCTTACTTCTCTCTTTCTTCTTTCTTTCTTCTTACTTTCTTCTTTCTTACTTCTTTCTTACTTCTTTCTTACTTCTTTCTTACTTCTTTCTGACTTCTTTCTTACTTCTTTCTTTCTTCTTTCTTTCTTCTTTCATTCTTACTTCTTTCTTACTTCTTTCTTAATTCTTTCTTTCTTACTTCTTTCTTACTTCTTTCGCACTTCTTTCTTACTTCTTTCGTACTTCTTTCTTACTTTCTTACTTCTTTCTTACTTCTTTCTTACTTCTTTCTTACTTCTTTCTTACTTCTTTCTTTCTTCTTTCTTAATTCTTTCTTTCTTCTTTCTTAATTCTTTCTTACTTCTTTCTTTCTTCTTTCTTAATTCTTTCTTTCTTCTTTCTTACTTCTTTCTTACTTCTTTCGCACTTATTTCTTACTTCTCTCTTTCTTTCTTTCTTCTTTCTTACTTCTTTCTTACTACTTTCTTACTTCTTTCTTACTTCTTTCTTACTTCTTTCTTACTTCTTTCTTAATTCTTTCTTACTTCTTTCTTACTTCTTTCTTTCTTCTTTCTTTCTTCTTTGTTACTTCTTTCTTACTCCTTTCTTACTTTTTTCTTTCTTACTTCTTTCTTACTTCTTTCGTACTTCTTTCTTACTTCTTTCTTACTTCTTTCTTACTTCCTTCTTACTTCTTTCTTACTTCTTTCTTAATTCTTTCTTACTTCCTTCTTACTTCTTTGTTACTTCTTTCTTACTTCTTTCTTTCATTCTTCTTGCTTTCTTCTTTCATTCTTATTTCTAAACTCTTTCTAACTTCTTTCTAACTTCTTTCTTATTTCTTTCTCACTTCATTCTTTCTTTCTTCTTTCTTACATCTTTCTAACTTCTTTCTAACTTCTTTCTTACTTCTTTCTTACTTCTTTCTTACTTCTTTCTTTCTTTCTTTCTTTCTTCTTTCTTCTTTCTTTCTTCTTTCTTTCTTACTTCTTTCTTACTTCTTTCTTACTTCTTTCTTTCTTTCTTCTTGCTTTCTCCTTTCTTTCTTATTTCTAAATTCGTTCTAACTTCTTTCTAACTTCTTTCTTATTTCTTTCTTACTTCATTCTCTCTTTCTTCTTTCTTACATCTTTCAAACTTCTTTCTAACTTATTTCTTACTTCTTTTTTACTTCTTCCTTACTTCTTTCGTACTTCTTTCTTTCTAACTTCTTTCTAACTTCTTTTTTACTTCTTTCTTACTTCTTTCTTACTTCTTTCTTACTTCTTTCTTACTTCTTTCTTTCTTCTTTCTTACTTCTTACTTTCTTCTTTCTTACTTCTTTCTTTCTTCTTTCTTACTTCTTTCTTACTTCTTTCTGACTTCTTACTTCTTTCTTCTTTCTTTCTTACTTCTTTCTTACTTCTTTCTTACTTCTTTCTTACTTCTTTCTTAATTCTTTCTTTCTTACTTCTTTCTTGCTTCTTTCGTACTTCTTTCTTACTTCTTTCGTACTTCTTTCTTATTTCTTTCTTACTTCTTTCTTACTTCTTTCTTACTTCTTTCTTACTTCTTTCTTTCTTCTTTCTTAATTCTTTCTTTCTTCTTTCTTAATTCTTTCTTACTTCTTTCTTTCTTCTTTCTTAATTCTTTCTTTCTTCTTTCTTACTTCTTTCTTACTTATTTCGTACTTATTTCTTACTTCTCTCTTTCTTTCTTTCTTCTTTCTTACTTCTTTCTTACTTCTTTCTTACTTCTTTCTTACTTCTTTCTTACTTCTTTCTTACTTCTTTCTTACTTCTTTCTTTCTTCTTTCTTAATTCTTTCTTTCTTCTTTCTTTCTTCTTTCTTACTTCTTTCGTACTTCTTTTTTACTTCTCTCTTTCTTCTTTCTTTCTTCTTTCTTACTTCTTTCTTTCTTACTTCTTTCTTACTTATTTCTTACTTCTTTCTTACTTCTTTCTTACTTCTTTCTTACTTCTAACTTCTTTTTTCTTCTTTCTTTCTTCTTTCTTTCTTACTTCTTTCTTTCTTACTTCTTTCTTACTTCTTTCGTACTTCTTTCGTACTTCTTCTTTCTTACTTCTTTCTTACTTCTTTCTTCTCTTTCTTACTTCTTTCTTACTTCTTTCTTACTTCTTTCTTAATTCTTTCTTACTTCTTTCTTACTTCTTTCTTACTTCTTTCTTCTTTCTTTCTTACTTCTTTCTTACTTCTTTCTTACTTCTTTCTTTCCTCTTTCTTACTTCTTTCTTTCTTCTTTCTTACTTCTTTCTTACTTCTTTCTTTCTTCTTTCTTTCTTACTTCTTTCTTACTTCTTTCTTACTTCTTTCTAACTTCTTTCTAACTTCTTTTTTACTTCTTTCTTACTTCTTTCTTACTTCTTTCTTCTTTCTTCTTTCTTTCTTACTTCTTTCTTACTTCTTTCTTACTCCTTTCTTACTTCTCTCTTTCTTCTTTCTTTCTTCTTACTTTCTTCTTTCTTACTTCTTTCTTACTTCTTTCTTACTTCTTTCTTACTTCTTTCTGACTTCTTTCTTACTTCTTTCTTTCTTCTTTCTTTCTTCTTTCATTCTTACTTCTTTCTTACTTCTTTCTTAATTCTTTCTTTCTTACTTCTTTCTTACTTCTTTCGCACTTCTTTCTTACTTCTTTCGTACTTCTTTCTTACTTTCTTACTTCTTTCTTACTTCTTTCTTACTTCTTTCTTACTTCTTTCTTACTTCTTTCTTTCTTCTTTCTTAATTCTTTCTTTCTTCTTTCTTAATTCTTTCTTACTTCTTTCTTTCTTCTTTCTTAATTCTTTCTTTCTTCTTTCTTACTTCTTTCTTACTTCTTTCGCACTTATTTCTTACTTCTCTCTTTCTTTCTTTCTTCTTTCTTACTTCTTTCTTACTACTTTCTTACTTCTTTCTTACTTCTTTCTTACTTCTTTCTTACTTCTTTCTTAATTCTTTCTTACTTCTTTCTTACTTCTTTCTTTCTTCTTTCTTACTTCTTTCTTACTTCTTTCTGACTTCTTTCTTACTTCTTTCGTACTTCTTTCTTACTTCTTTCTTTCTTACTTCTTTCTTACTTCCTTCTTACTTCTTTCTTACTTCTTTCTTACTTCTTTCTTACTTCTTTCTTTCTTCATTCTTACTTCTTTCTTTATTCTGTCTTACTTCTTTCTTACTTCTTTCTTACTTCTTTCTTACTTCTTTCTGACTTCTTTCTTACTTCTTTATTTCTTACTTCTTTCTCACTTCTTTCTTACTTCTTTCTTACTTCTTTCTTCATTCCTTCTTACTTCTTTTTTACTTCTTTCTTACTTCTTTCTTACTTCTTTCTTACTTCTTTCTTTCTTCTTTCTTTCCTCTCTATTTCTTCTCTCTTTCTTCTTTCTTTCTTCTTTCTTTCTTCTTTCTTTCTTACTTCTTTCTTACTTCTTTCTTACTTCTTTCGTACTTCTTTCTTTCTTACCTCTTTCTTACTTCTTTCTTACTTCTTTCTTACTTCTTTCTTACTTCTTTCTTACTTCTTTCTTCTTTCTTTCTTACTTCTTTCTTACTTCTTTCTTACTTCTTTCTTACTTCTTTCTTTCTTCTTTCTTACTTCTTACTTTCTTCTTTCTTACTTCTTTCTTACTTCTTTCTTACTTCTTTCTTACTTCTTTCTGACTTCTTACTTCTTTCTTCTTTCTTTCTTACTTCTTTCTTACTTCTTTCTTACTTCTTTCTTACTTCTTTCTTCTTTCTTTCTCACTTCATTCTTACTTCTTTCTTACTTCTTTCTTACTTCTTTCTTTCTTCTTTCTTACTTCTTACTTTCTTCTTTCTTACTTCTTTCTTACTTCTTTCTGACTTCTTTCTGACTTCTTACTTCTTTCTTCTTTCTTTCTTACTTGTTTCTTACTTCTTTCTTACTTCTTTCTTACTTCTTTCTTACTTCTTTCTTCTTGCTTTCTTCTTTCTTTCTTACTTCTTTCTTACTTCTTTCTTTCTTACTTCTTTCTTACTTCTTTTTTACTTCTTTCTTACTTCTTTCTAACTTCTTTCTTTCTTCTTTCTTTCTTCTTTCATTCTTACTTCTTTCTTACTTCTTTCTTACTTCTTTCCTTCTTACTTCTTTCTTACTTCATTCTTACTTCGTTTGTACTTCTTTATTACTTCTTTCTTTCTTATTTATTTCTTACTTCTTTCTTTCTCCTTTCATTCTTATTTCTTTCTTACTTCTTTCTTACTTCTTTCTTAATTCTTTCTTCTTTCTTTCTTACTTCTTTCTTTCTTCTTTCTTACTTCTTTCTGACTTCTTTCTTACTTCTTTATTTCTTACTTCTTTCTCACTTCTTTCTTACTTCTTTCTTACTTCATTCTTTCTTTCTTCTTTCTTACATCTTTCTTACTTCTTTCTTACTTCTTTCTTACCTCTTTCTTACTTCTTTCTTTCTTCTTTCTTTCTTACTTCTTTCTTACTTCTTTCGTACTTCTTTCTAACTTCTTTTTTCTTCTTTCTTTCTTCTTTCTTTCTTCTTTGTTACTTCTTTCTTACTCCTTTCTTACTTTTTTCTTTCTTACTTCTTTCTTACTTCTTTCGTACTTCTTTCTTACTTCTTTCTTACTTCTTTCTTACTTCCTTCTTACTTCTTTCTTACTTCTTTCTTAATTCTTTCTTACTTCCTTCTTACTTCTTTGTTACTTCTTTCTTACTTCTTTCTTTCATTCTTCTTGCTTTCTTCTTTCATTCTTATTTCTAAACTCTTTCTAACTTCTTTCTAACTTCTTTCTTATTTCTTTCTCACTTCATTCTTTCTTTCTTCTTTCTTACATCTTTCTAACTTCTTTCTAACTTCTTTCTTACTTCTTTCTTACTTCTTTCTTACTTCTTTCTTTCTTTCTTTCTTCTTTCTTCTTTCTTTCTTCTTTCTTTCTTACTTCTTTCTTACTTCTTTCTTACTTCTTTCTTTCTTTCTTCTTGCTTTCTCCTTTCTTTTTTATTTCTAAATTCGTTCTAACTTCTTTCTAACTTCTTTCTTATTTCTTTCTTACTTCATTCTCTCTTTCTTCTTTCTTACATCCTTCAAACTTCTTTCTAACTTATTTCTTACTTCTTTTTTACTTCTTCCTTACTTCTTTCGTACTTCTTTCTTTCTTACTTCTTTCTTACTTCTTTCTTAATTCTTTCTTACTTCTTTCTTACTTCTTTCTTACTTCTTTCTTACTTCTTTCTTCTTTCTTTCTTACTTCTTTCTTACTTCTTTCTTACTTCTTTCTTACTTCTTTCTTTCCTCTTTCTTACTTCTTTCTTTCTTCTTTCTTACTTCTTTCTTACTTCTTTCTTTCTTCTTTCTTTCTTACTTCTTTCTTACTTCTTTCTTACTTCTTTCTAACTTCTTTCTAACTTCTTTTTTACTTCTTTCTTACTTCTTTCTTACTTCTTTCTTACTTCTTTCTTACTTCTTTCTTTCTTCTTTCTTACTTCTTACTTTCTTCTTTCTTACTTCTTTCTTACTTCTTTCTTACTTCTTTCTTACTTCTTTCTGACTTCTTACTTCTTTCTTCTTTCTTTCTTACTTCTTTCTTACTTCTTTCTTACTTCTTTCTTACTTCTTTCTTAATTCTTTCTTTCTTACTTCTTTCTTGCTTCTTTCGTACTTCTTTCTTACTTCTTTCGTACTTCTTTCTTATTTCTTTCTTACTTCTTTCTTACTTCTTTCTTACTTCTTTCTTACTTCTTTCTTTCTTCTTTCTTAATTCTTTCTTTCTTCTTTCTTAATTCTTTCTTACTTCTTTCTTTCTTCTTTCTTAATTCTTTCTTTCTTCTTTCTTACTTCTTTCTTACTTCTTTCGTAATTATTTCTTACTTCTCTCTTTCTTTCTTTCTTCTTTCTTACTTCTTTCTTACTTCTTTCTTACTTCTTTCTTACTTCTTTCTTACTTCTTTCTTACTTCTTTCTTACTTCTTTCTTTCTTCTTTCTTAATTCTTTCTTTCTTCTTTCTTTCTTCTTTCTTACTTCTTTCGTACTTCTTTTTTACTTCTCTCTTTCTTCTTTCTTTCTTCTTTCTTACTTCTTTCTTTCTTACTTCTTTCTTACTTATTTCTTACTTCTTTCTTACTTCTTTCTTACTTCTTTCTTACTTCTTTCTTACTTCTTTCTTACTTCTTTCTTACTTCTTTCTTAATTCTTTCTTTCTTACTTCTTTCTTGCTTCTTTCGTACTTCTTTCTTACTTCTTTCGTACTTCTTTCTTATTTCTTTCTTACTTCTTTCTTACTTCTTTCTTACTTCTTTCTTACTTCTTTCTTTCTTCTTTCTTAATTCTTTCTTTCTTAATTCTTTCTTACTTCTTTCTTTCTTCTTTCTTAATTCTTTCTTTCTTCTTTCTTACTTCTTTCTTACTTCTTTCGTACTTATTTCTTACTTCTCTCTTTCTTTCTTTCTTCTTTCTTACTTCTTTCTTACTTCTTTCTTACTTCTTTCTTACTTCTTTCTTACTTCTTTCTTACTTCTTTCGTACTTCTTTTTTACTTCTCTCTTTCTTCTTTCTTTCTTCTTTCTTACTTCTTTCTTTCTTACTTCTTTCTTACTTATTTCTTACTTCTTTCTTACTTCTTTCTTACTTCTTTCTTACTTCTTCCTAAATTCTTTTTTCTTCTTTCTTTCTTCTTTCTTTCTTACTTCTTTCTTTCTTACTTCTTTCTTACTTCTTTCGTACTTCTTTCGTACTTCTTCTTTCTTACTTCTTTCTTACTTCTTTCTTACTTCCTTCTTACTTCTTTCTTACTTCTTTCTTACTTCTTTCTTACTTCTTTCTTCTCTTTCTTACTTCTTTCTTACTTCTTTCTTAATTCTTTCTTACTTCTTTCTTACTTCTTTCTTACTTCTTTCTTACTTCTTTCTTCTTTCTTTCTTACTTCTTTCTTACTTCTTTCTTACTTCTTTCTTACTTCTTTCTTTCCTCTTTCTTACTTCTTTCTTTCTTCTTTCTTACTTCTTTCTTACTTCTTTCTTTCTTCTTTCTTTCTTACTTCTTTCTTACTTCTTTCTTACTTCTTTCTAACTTCTTTCTAACTTCTTTTTTACTTCTTTCTTACTTCTTTCTTACTTCTTTCTTCTTTCTTCTTTCTTTCTTACTTCTTTCTTACTTCTTTCTTACTTCTTTCTTTCTTCTTTCTTACTTCTTACTTTCTTCTTTCTTACTTCTTTCTTACTTCTTTCTTACTTCTTTCTTACTTCTTTCTGACTTCTTTCTTTCTTCTTTCTTAATTCGTTCTTTCTTCTTTCTTACTTCTTTCTTACTTCTTTCGTACTTCTTTTATACTTCTCTCTTTCTTCTTTCTTTCTTCTTTCTTACTTCTTTCTTTCTTACTTCTTTCTTACTTCTTTCTTACTTCTTTCTTACTTCTCTCTTTCTTCTTTCTTACTTCTTTCTTACTTCTTTTTTTCTTCTTTCTTACTTCTTACTTTCTTCTTTCTTACTTCTTTCTTACTTCTTTCTTCTTTCTTTCTTACTTCTTTCTTACTTCTTTCTTTCTTTCTTCTTGCTTTCCTCTTTCATTCTTATTTCTAAATTCTTTCTAACTTCTTTCTAACTTCTTTCTTATTTCTTTCTTACTTCATTCTTTCTTTCTTCTTTCTTACATCTTTCTAACTTCTTTCTAACTTCTTTTTTACTTCTTTCTTACTTCTTTCTTACTTCTTTCTTACTTCTTTCTTACTTCTTTCTTACTTCTTTCTTCTTTCTTTCTTACTTCTTTCTTACTTCTTTCTTACTTCTTTCTTACTTCTTTCTTACTTCTTTCTGACTTCTTACTTCTTTCTTCTTTCTTTCTTACTTATTTCTTACTTCTTTCTTACTTCTTTCTTACTTCTTTCTAACTTCTTTCTTACTTCTTTCTTTCTTCTTTCTTTCTTCTTTCATTCTTACTTCTTTCTTACTTCTTTCTTAATTCTTTCTTTCTTACTTCTTTCTTACTTCTTTCGTACTTCTTTCTTACTTCTTTGTTTATTCTTTCTTACTTCTTTCTTACTTCTTTCTTACTTCTTTCTTACTTCTTTCTTACTTCTTTCTTAATTCTTGCATTCTTCTTTCTTACTTCTTTCTTACTTCTTTCGTACTTATTTCCTACTTCTCTCTTTCTTTCTTTCTTTCTTCTTTCTTACTTCTTTCTTACTACTTTCTTACTTCTTTCTTACTTCTTTCTTACTTCTTTCTTACTTCTTTCTTACTTATTTCTTACTTCTTTCTTACTTCTTTCTTACTTCTTTCTAACTTCTTTTTTCTTCTTTCTTTCTTCTTTCTTTCTTACTTCTTTCTTTCTTACTTCTTTCTTACTTTTTTCGTACTTCTTTCTTACTTCTTTCTTACTTCTTTCTTACTTCTTTCTTCTCTTTCTTACTTCTTTCTTACTTCTTTCTTACTTCTTTCTTACTTCTTTCTTTGTTCTTTCTTACTTCTTTCTTTCTTCTTTCTTACTTCATTCTTACTTCTCTCTTACTTCTTTCTTACTTCTTTCTAACTTCTTTCTTACTTCTTTCTTTCTTCTATCTTTCTTCTTTCATTCTTACTTCTTTCTTACTTCTTTCTTACTTCTTTCTTCTTTCGTACTTCATTCTTACTTCTTTCTATTTTCTTTCTTACTTCTTTCTTACTTCTTTCTTACTTCTTTCTTACTTCTTTCTTACTTCTTTCTTTCTTCTTTCTTAATTCTTTCTTTCTTCTTTCTTACTTCTTTCTTACTGCTTTCGTACTTCTTTCTTACTTCTCTCTTTCTTCTTTCTTTCTTCTTTCTTACTTCTTTCTTACTTCTTTCTTACTTCTTTCTTACTTCTTTCTTACTTCTTTCTTACTTCTTTCTTACTTCTTTCTTACTTCTTCCTATCTTCTTTCTTATTTCTTTCTTACTTCCTTCTTTCTTTCTTCTTGCTTTCTTCTTTCTTTCTTCTTTCTTTCTTACTTCTTTCTTTCTTACTTCTTTCTTACTTCTTTCGTACTTCTTTCGTACTTCTTTCTTTCTTACTTCTTTCTTTCTTCTTTCTTACTTCTTTCTTACTTCTTTCTTACTTCTTTCTTACTTCTTTCTTACTTCTTTCTTACTTCTTTCTAACTTCTTTCTTATTTCTTTCTTACTTCCTTCTTTCTTTCTTCTTGCTTTCTTCTTTCTTTCTTACTTCTTTCTTACTTCTTTCTTTCTTACTTCTTTCTTACTTCTTTTTTACTTCTTTCTTACTTCTTCCTTACTTCTTTCTTTCTTCTTTCTTTCTTCTTTCATTCTTACTTCTTTCTTTCTTCTTTCTTACTTCTTTCTTTCTTACTTCTTTCTTAGTTCTTTCTTTCTTCTTTCTTTCTTACTTCTTTCTTACTTCTTTCTGACTTCTTTCTTACTTCTTTCTTCATTCCTTCTTACTTCTTTTTTACTTCTTTCTTACTTCTTTCTTACTTCTTTCTTACTTCTTTCTTTCTTCTTTCTTTCCTCTCTATTTCTTCTCTCTTTCTTCTTTCTTTCTTCTTTCTTTCTTCGTTCTTTCTTACTTCTTTCTTACTTCTTTCTTACTTCTTTCTTTCTTTCTTCTTGCTTTCTTCTTTCATTCTTATTTCTAAATTCTTTCTAACTTCTTTGTAAGTTCTTTCTTATTTCTTTCTTACTTCATCCTTTTTTCTTCTTTCTTACATCTAACTTCTTTCTAACTTCTTTTTTAATTCTTTCTTACTTCTTTCTTACTTCTTTCTTACTTTCTTCTTTCTTACTTCTTTCTTACTTCTTTCTTACTTCTTTCTTACTTCTTTCTGACTTCTTTCTTACTTCTTTCTTTCTTCTTTCTTTCTTCTTTCATTCTTACTTCTTTCTTACTTCTTTCTTAATTCTTTCTTTCTTACTTCTTTCTTACTTCTTTCGCACTTCTTTCTTACTTCTTTCGTACTTCTTTCTTACTTTCTTACTTCTTTCTTACTTCTTTCTTACTTCTTTCTTACTTCTTTCTTACTTCTTTCTTTCTTCTTTCTTAATTCTTTCTTTCTTCTTTCTTAATTCTTTCTTACTTCTTTCTTTCTTCTTTCTTAATTCTTTCTTTCTTCTTTCTTACTTCTTTCTTACTTCTTTCGCACTTATTTCTTACTTCTCTCTTTCTTTCTTTCTTCTTTCTTACTTCTTTCTTACTACTTTCTTACTTCTTTCTTACTTCTTTCTTACTTCTTTCTTACTTCTTTCTTAATTCTTTCTTACTTCTTTCTTACTTCTTTCTTTCTTCTTTCTTACTTCTTTCTTACTTCTTTCTGACTTCTTTCTTACTTCTTTCGTACTTCTTTCTTACTTCTTTCTTTCTTACTTCTTTCTTACTTCCTTCTTACTTCTTTCTTACTTCTTTCTTACTTCTTTCTTACTTCTTTCTTTCTTCATTCTTACTTCTTTCTTTATTCTGTCTTACTTCTTTCTTACTTCTTTCTTACTTCTTTCTTACTTCTTTCTGACTTCTTTCTTACTTCTTTATTTCTTACTTCTTTCTCACTTCTTTCTTACTTCTTTCTTACTTCTTTCTTCATTCCTTCTTACTTCTTTTTTACTTCTTTCTTACTTCTTTCTTACTTCTTTCTTACTTCTTTCTTTCTTCTTTCTTTCCTCTCTATTTCTTCTCTCTTTCTTCTTTCTTTCTTCTTTCTTTCTTCTTTCTTTCTTACTTCTTTCTTACTTCTTTCTTACTTCTTTCGTACTTCTTTCTTTCTTACCTCTTTCTTACTTCTTTCTTACTTCTTTCTTACTTCTTTCTTACTTCTTTCTTACTTCTTTCTTCTTTCTTTCTTACTTCTTTCTTACTTCTTTCTTACTTCTTTCTTACTTCTTTCTTTCTTCTTTCTTACTTCTTACTTTCTTCTTTCTTACTTCTTTCTTACTTCTTTCTTACTTCTTTCTTACTTCTTTCTGACTTCTTACTTCTTTCTTCTTTCTTTCTTACTTCTTTCTTACTTCTTTCTTACTTCTTTCTTACTTCTTTCTTCTTTCTTTCTCACTTCATTCTTACTTCTTTCTTACTTCTTTCTTACTTCTTTCTTTCTTCTTTCTTACTTCTTACTTTCTTCTTTCTTACTTCTTTCTTACTTCTTTCTGACTTCTTTCTGACTTCTTACTTCTTTCTTCTTTCTTTCTTACTTGTTTCTTACTTCTTTCTTACTTCTTTCTTACTTCTTTCTTACTTCTTTCTTCTTGCTTTCTTCTTTCTTTCTTACTTCTTTCTTACTTCTTTCTTTCTTACTTCTTTCTTACTTCTTTTTTACTTCTTTCTTACTTCTTTCTAACTTCTTTCTTTCTTCTTTCTTTCTTCTTTCATTCTTACTTCTTTCTTACTTCTTTCTTACTTCTTTCCTTCTTACTTCTTTCTTACTTCATTCTTACTTCGTTTGTACTTCTTTATTACTTCTTTCTTTCTTATTTATTTCTTACTTCTTTCTTTCTCCTTTCATTCTTATTTCTTTCTTACTTCTTTCTTACTTCTTTCTTAATTCTTTCTTCTTTCTTTCTTACTTCTTTCTTTCTTCTTTCTTACTTCTTTCTGACTTCTTTCTTACTTCTTTATTTCTTACTTCTTTCTCACTTCTTTCTTACTTCTTTCTTACTTCATTCTTTCTTTCTTCTTTCTTACATCTTTCTTACTTCTTTCTTACTTCTTTCTTACCTCTTTCTTACTTCTTTCTTTCTTCTTTCTTTCTTACTTCTTTCTTACTTCTTTCGTACTTCTTTCTAACTTCTTTTTTCTTCTTTCTTTCTTCTTTCTTTCTTCTTTGTTACTTCTTTCTTACTCCTTTCTTACTTTTTTCTTTCTTACTTCTTTCTTACTTCTTTCGTACTTCTTTCTTACTTCTTTCTTACTTCTTTCTTACTTCCTTCTTACTTCTTTCTTACTTCTTTCTTAATTCTTTCTTACTTCCTTCTTACTTCTTTGTTACTTCTTTCTTACTTCTTTCTTTCATTCTTCTTGCTTTCTTCTTTCATTCTTATTTCTAAACTCTTTCTAACTTCTTTCTAACTTCTTTCTTATTTCTTTCTCACTTCATTCTTTCTTTCTTCTTTCTTACATCTTTCTAACTTCTTTCTAACTTCTTTCTTACTTCTTTCTTACTTCTTTCTTACTTCTTTCTTTCTTTCTTTCTTATTTCTTCTTTCTTTCTTCTTTCTTTCTTACTTCTTTCTTACTTCTTTCTTACTTCTTTCTTTCTTTCTTCTTGCTTTCTCCTTTCTTTTTTATTTCTAAATTCGTTCTAACTTCTTTCTAACTTCTTTCTTATTTCTTTCTTACTTCATTCTCTCTTTCTTCTTTCTTACATCCTTCAAACTTCTTTCTAACTTATTTCTTACTTCTTTTTTACTTCTTCCTTACTTCTTTCGTACTTCTTTCTTTCTTACTTCTTTCTTACTTCTTTCTTAATTCTTTCTTACTTCTTTCTTACTTCTTTCTTACTTCTTTCTTACTTCTTTCTTCTTTCTTTCTTACTTCTTTCTTACTTCTTTCTTACTTCTTTCTTACTTCTTTCTTTCCTCTTTCTTACTTCTTTCTTTCTTCTTTCTTACTTCTTTCTTACTTCTTTCTTTCTTCTTTCTTTCTTACTTCTTTCTTACTTCTTTCTTACTTCTTTCTAACTTCTTTCTAACTTCTTTTTTACTTCTTTCTTACTTCTTTCTTACTTCTTTCTTACTTCTTTCTTACTTCTTTCTTTCTTCTTTCTTACTTCTTACTTTCTTCTTTCTTACTTCTTTCTTACTTCTTTCTTACTTCTTTCTTACTTCTTTCTGACTTCTTACTTCTTTCTTCTTTCTTTCTTACTTCTTTCTTACTTCTTTCTTACTTCTTTCTTACTTCTTTCTTAATTCTTTCTTTCTTACTTCTTTCTTGCTTCTTTCGTACTTCTTTCTTACTTCTTTCGTACTTCTTTCTTATTTCTTTCTTACTTCTTTCTTACTTCTTTCTTACTTCTTTCTTACTTCTTTCTTTCTTCTTTCTTAATTCTTTCTTTCTTCTTTCTTAATTCTTTCTTACTTCTTTCATTCTTCTTTCTTAATTCTTTCTTTCTTCTTTCTTACTTCTTTCTTACTTCTTTCGTAATTATTTCTTACTTCTCTCTTTCTTTCTTTCTTCTTTCTTACTTCTTTCTTACTTCTTTCTTACTTCTTTCTTACTTCTTTCTTACTTCTTTCTTACTTCTTTCTTACTTCTTTCTTTCTTCTTTCTTAATTCTTTCTTTCTTCTTTCTTTCTTCTTTCTTACTTCTTTCGTACTTCTTTTTTACTTCTCTCTTTCTTCTTTCTTTCTTCTTTCTTACTTCTTTCTTTCTTACTTCTTTCTTACTTATTTCTTACTTCTTTCTTACTTCTTTCTTACTTCTTTCTTACTTCTTTCTTACTTCTTTCTTACTTCTTTCTTACTTCTTTCTTAATTCTTTCTTTCTTACTTCTTTCTTGTTTCTTTCGTACTTCTTTCTTACTTCTTTCGTACTTCTTTCTTATTTCTTTCTTACTTCTTTCTTACTTCTTTCTTACTTCTTTCTTACTTCTTTCTTTCTTCTTTCTTAATTCTTTCTTTCTTCTTTCTTAATTCTTTCTTACTTCTTTCTTTCTTCTTTCTTAATTCTTTCTTTCTTCTTTCTTACTTCTTTCTTACTTCTTTCGTACTTATTTCTTACTTCTCTCTTTCTTTCTTTCTTCTTTCTTACTTCTTTCTTACTTCTTTCTTACTTCTTTCTTACTTCTTTCTTACTTCTTTCTTACTTCTTTCGTACTTCTTTTTTACTTCTCTCTTTCTTCTTTCTTTCTTCTTTCTTACTTCTTTCTTTCTTACTTCTTTCTTACTTATTTCTTACTTCTTTCTTACTTCTTTCTTACTTCTTTCTTACTTCTTTCTAAATTCTTTTTTCTTCTTTCTTTCTTCTTTCTTTCTTACTTCTTTCTTTCTTACTTCTTTCTTACTTCTTTCGTACTTCTTTCGTACTTCTTCTTTCTTACTTCTTTCTTACTTCTTTCTTACTTCCTTCTTACTTCTTTCTTACTTCTTTCTTACTTCTTTCTTACTTCTTTCTTCTCTTTCTTACTTCTTTCTTACTTCTTTCTTAATTCTTTCTTACTTCTTTCTTACTTCTTTCTTACTTCTTTCTTACTTCTTTCTTCTTTCTTTCTTACTTCTTTCTTACTTCTTTCTTACTTCTTTCTTACTTCTTTCTTTCCTCTTTCTTACTTCTTTCTTTCTTCTTTCTTACTTCTTTCTTACTTCTTTCTTTCTTCTTTCTTTCTTACTTCTTTCTTACTTCTTTCTTACTTCTTTCTAACTTCTTTCTAACTTCTTTTTTACTTCTTTCTTACTTCTTTCTTACTTCTTTCTTCTTTCTTCTTTCTTTCTTACTTCTTTCTTACTTCTTTCTTACTTCTTTCTTTCTTCTTTCTTACTTCTTACTTTCTTCTTTCTTACTTCTTTCTTACTTCTTTCTTACTTCTTTCTTACTTCTTTCTGACTTCTTTCTTTCTTCTTTCTTAATTCGTTCTTTCTTCTTTCTTACTTCTTTCTTACTTCTTTCGTACTTCTTTTATACTTCTCTCTTTCTTCTTTCTTTCTTCTTTCTTACTTCTTTCTTTCTTACTTCTTTCTTACTTCTTTCTTACTTCTTTCTTACTTCTCTCTTTCTTCTTTCTTACTTCTTTCTTACTTCTTTTTTTCTTCTTTCTTACTTCTTACTTTCTTCTTTCTTACTTCTTTCTTACTTCTTTCTTCTTTCTTTCTTACTTCTTTCTTACTTCTTTCTTTCTTTCTTCTTGCTTTCCTCTTTCATTCTTATTTCTAAATTCTTTCTAACTTCTTTCTAACTTCTTTCTTATTTCTTTCTTACTTCATTCTTTCTTTCTTCTTTCTTACATCTTTCTAACTTCTTTCTAACTTCTTTTTTACTTCTTTCTTACTTCTTTCTTACTTCTTTCTTACTTCTTTCTTACTTCTTTCTTACTTCTTTCTTCTTTCTTTCTTACTTCTTTCTTACTTCTTTCTTACTTCTTTCTTACTTCTTTCTTACTTCTTTCTGACTTCTTACTTCTTTCTTCTTTCTTTCTTACTTATTTCTTACTTCTTTCTTACTTCTTTCTTACTTCTTTCTAACTTCTTTCTTACTTCTTTCTTTCTTCTTTCTTTCTTCTTTCATTCTTACTTCTTTCTTACTTCTTTCTTAATTCTTTCTTTCTTACTTCTTTCTTACTTCTTTCGTACTTCTTTCTTACTTCTTTGTTTATTCTTTCTTACTTCTTTCTTACTTCTTTCTTACTTCTTTCTTACTTCTTTCTTACTTCTTTCTTAATTCTTGCATTCTTCTTTCTTACTTCTTTCTTACTTCTTTCGTACTTATTTCTTACTTCTCTCTTTCTTTCTTTCTTTCTTCTTTCTTACTTCTTTCTTACTACTTTCTTACTTCTTTCTTACTTCTTTCTTACTTCTTTCTTACTTCTTTCTTACTTATTTCTTACTTCTTTCTTACTTCTTTCTTACTTCTTTCTAACTTCTTTTTTCTTCTTTCTTTCTTCTTTCTTTCTTACTTCTTTCTTTCTTACTTCTTTCTTACTTTTTTCGTACTTCTTTCTTACTTCTTTCTTACTTCTTTCTTACTTCTTTCTTCTCTTTCTTACTTCTTTCTTACTTCTTTCTTACTTCTTTCTTACTTCTTTCTTTGTTCTTTCTTACTTCTTTCTTTCTTCTTTCTTACTTCATTCTTACTTCTCTCTTACTTCTTTCTTACTTCTTTCTAACTTCTTTCTTACTTCTTTCTTTCTTCTATCTTTCTTCTTTCATTCTTACTTCTTTCTTACTTCTTTCTTACTTCTTTCTTCTTTCGTACTTCATTCTTACTTCTTTCTATTTTCTTTCTTACTTCTTTCTTACTTCTTTCTTACTTCTTTCTTACTTCTTTCTTACTTCTTTCTTTCTTCTTTCTTAATTCTTTCTTTCTTCTTTCTTACTTCTTTCTTACTGCTTTCGTACTTCTTTCTTACTTCTCTCTTTCTTCTTTCTTTCTTCTTTCTTACTTCTTTCTTACTTCTTTCTTACTTCTTTCTTACTTCTTTCTTACTTCTTTCTTACTTCTTTCTTACTTCTTCCTATCTTCTTTCTTATTTCTTTCTTACTTCCTTCTTTCTTTCTTCTTGCTTTCTTCTTTCTTTCTTCTTTCTTTCTTACTTCTTTCTTTCTTACTTCTTTCTTACTTCTTTCGTACTTCTTTCGTACTTCTTTCTTTCTTACTTCTTTCTTTCTTCTTTCTTACTTCTTTCTTACTTCTTTCTTACTTCTTTCTTACTTCTTTCTTACTTCTTTCTTACTTCTTTCTAACTTCTTTCTTATTTCTTTCTTACTTCCTTCTTTCTTTCTTCTTGCTTTCTTCTTTCTTTCTTACTTCTTTCTTACTTCTTTCTTTCTTACTTCTTTCTTACTTCTTTTTTACTTCTTTCTTACTTCTTCCTTACTTCTTTCTTTCTTCTTTCTTTCTTCTTTCATTCTTACTTCTTTCTTTCTTCTTTCTTACTTCTTTCTTTCTTACTTCTTTCTTAGTTCTTTCTTTCTTCTTTCTTTCTTACTTCTTTCTTACTTCTTTCTGACTTCTTTCTTACTTCTTTCTTCATTCCTTCTTACTTCTTTTTTACTTCTTTCTTACTTCTTTCTTACTTCTTTCTTACTTCTTTCTTTCTTCTTTCTTTCCTCTCTATTTCTTCTCTCTTTCTTCTTTCTTTCTTCTTTCTTTCTTCGTTCTTTCTTACTTCTTTCTTACTTCTTTCTTACTTCTTTCTTTCTTTCTTCTTGCTTTCTTCTTTCATTCTTATTTCTAAATTCTTTCTAACTTCTTTGTAAGTTCTTTCTTATTTCTTTCTTACTTCATCCTTTTTTCTTCTTTCTTACATCTAACTTCTTTCTAACTTCTTTTTTAATTCTTTCTTACTTCTTTCTTACTTCTTTCTTACTTCTTTCTTTCTTACTTCTTTCTTACTTCTTTCGTACTTCTTTCTTTCTTACCTCTTTCTTACTTCTTTCTTACTTCTTTCTTACTTCTTTCTTACTTCTTTCTTACTACTTTCTTACTTCTTTCTGACTTCTTACTAATTTCTTCTTTCTTTCTTACTTCTTTCTTACCTCTTTCTTACTTCTTTCTTACTTCTTTCTTACTTCTTTCTTTCTTCTTTCTTTCTTCTTGCTTTCTTCTTTCTTTCTTACTTCTTTCTTACTTCTTTCTTTCTTACTTCTTTCTTACTTCTTTTTTACTTCTTTCTTACTTCTAACTTCTTTCTTTCTTCTTTCTTTCTTCTTTCATTCTTACTTCTTTATTACTTCTTTCTTACTTCTTTCTTTCTTACTTCTTTCTTACTTCTTTCTTTCTCCTTTCATTCTTATTTCTTTCTTACTTCTTTCTTACTTCTTTCTTACTTCTTTCTTCTTTCTTTCTTACTTCATTCTTTCTTCTTTCTTACTTCTTTCTTACTTCTTTCTGACTTCTTTCTTACTTCTTTATTTCTTACTTCTTTCTCACTTCTTTCTTACTTCTTTCTTACTTCTTTCTTCATTCCTTCTTACTTCTTTTTACTTCTTTCTTACTTCTTTCTTACTTTTTCTTACTTCTTTCTTTCTTCTTTCTTATTTCTTTCTTACATCTTTCTGACTTCTTTCTTACTTCTTTATTTCTTACTTCTTTCTTACTTCTTTCTTACTTCTTTCTTCTTTCTTCATTCCTTCTTACTTCTTTTTACTTCTTTCTTACTTCTTTCTTACTTCTTTCTTTCTTCTTTCTTTCTTCTCTATTTCTTCTCTCTTTCATCTTTCTTTCTTCTTTCTTTCTTCTTTCTTTCTTACTTCTTTCTTACTTCTTTTTACTTCTTTCATTCTTTCTTCTTGCTTTCTTCTTTCTTTCTTATTTCTAAATTCTTTCTAACTTCTTTCTAATTTCTTTCTTATTTCTTTCTTACTTCATTCTTTCTTTCTTCTTTCTTACATCTTTCTAACTTCTATCTAACTTCTTACTTCTTTCTTACTTCTTTCTTACTTCGTTCTTACTTCTTTCTTACTTCTTTCTTACTTCTTTCTTTCTTCTTTCTTAATTCTTTCTTTCTTCTTTCTTACTTCTTTCTTACTTCTTTCGTACTTCTTTCTTACTTCTCTCTTTCTTCTTTCTTTCTTCTTTCTTACGTCTATCTTTCTTACTTCTTTCTTACATCTTTCTTACTTCTTTCTTACTTCTTTCTTACTTTTTTCTTACTTCTTTCTTACTTCTTTCTTACTTCTTTCTTACTTCTTTCTAACTTCTTTCTTACTTCTTTCTTTCTTCTTTCTTTCTTCTTGCTTTCTTCTTTCTTTCTTTCTTCTTTCTTACTTCTTTCTTACTTCTTTCTGACTTCTTTCTTACTTCTTTATTTCTTACTTCTTTCTCACTTCTTTCTTACTTCTTTCTTACTTCTTTCTTCATTCCTTCTTACTTCTTTTTACTTCTTTCTTACTTCTTTCTTACTTCTTTCTTACTTCTTTCTTTCTTCTTTCTTATTTCTTTCTTACATCTTTCTGACTTCTTTCTTACTTCTTTATTTCTTACTTCTTTCTTACTTCTTTCTTACTTCTTTCTTCTTTCTTCATTCCTTCTTACTTCTTTTTACTTCTTTCTTACTTCTTTCTTACTTCTTTCTTTCTTCTTTCTTTCTTCTCTATTTCTTCTCTCTTTCATCTTTCTTTCTTCTTTCTTTCTTCTTTCTTTCTTACTTCTTTCTTACTTCTTTTTACTTCTTTCATTCTTTCTTCTTGCTTTCTTCTTTCTTTCTTATTTCTAAATTCTTTCTAACTTCTTTCTAATTTCTTTCTTATTTCTTTCTTACTTCATTCTTTCTTTCTTCTTTCTTACATCTTTCTAACTTCTATCTAACTTCTTACTTCTTTCTTACTTCTTTCTTACTTCGTTCTTACTTCTTTCTTACTTCTTTCTTACTTCTTTCTTTCTTCTTTCTTAATTCTTTCTTTCTTCTTTCTTACTTCTTTCTTACTTCTTTCGTACTTCTTTCTTACTTCTCTCTTTCTTCTTTCTTTCTTCTTTCTTACGTCTATCTTTCTTACTTCTTTCTTACATCTTTCTTACTTCTTTCTTACTTCTTTCTTACTTTTTTCTTACTTCTTTCTTACTTCTTTCTTACTTCTTTCTTACTTCTTTCTAACTTCTTTTTTCTTCTTTCTTCTTTCTTTCATACTTCTTTCTTTCTTACTTCTTTCTTACTTCTTTCGTACTTCTTTCGTACTTCTTTCTTTCTTACTTCTTTCTTTCTTTCTTACTTCTTTCTTACTTTCTTACTTCTTTCTTACTTCTTTCTTACTTCTTTCTTACTTCTTTCTTACTTCCTTCTAACTTCTTTCTTACTTCTTTCTTACTTCTTTCTTTCTTTCTTCTTGCTTTCTTCTTTCTTTCTTACTTCTTTCTTACTTCTTTCTTTCTTACTTCTTTCTTTCTTCTTTCTTAATTCTTTCTTTCTTCTTTCTTACTTCTTTCTTACTTCTTTCGTACTTCTTTCTTACTTCTCTCTTTCTTCTTTCTTCTTTCTTACGTCTTTATTTCTTACTTCTTTCTTTCATCTTTCTTAATTCTTTCTTTCTTCTTTCTAACTTCTTTCTTACTTCTTTCGTACTTCTTTCTTACTTCTCTCTTTCTTCTTTCTTTCTTCTTTCTTATGTCTTTCTTTCTTACTTCTTTCTTACTTCTTTCTTACTTCTTTCTTTCTTCTTTCTTACTTCTTACTTTCTTCTGTCTTACTTCTTTCTTTCTTCTTTCTTACTTCTTTCTTACTTCTTTCTGACTTCTTTCTTACTTCTTTATTTCTTACTTCTTTCTCACTTCTTTCTTGCTTCTTTCTTACTTCTTTCTTCATTCCTTCTTACTTCTTTTTTACTTCTTTCTTACTTCTTTCTTACTTCTTTCTTACTTCTTTCTTTCTTTCTTCTTGCTTTCTTCTTTCATTCTTATTTCTAAATTCTTTCTAACTTCTTTCTAACTTCTTTCTTATTTCTTTCTTACTTCATTATTTCTTTCTTCTTTCTTACATCTTTCTAACTTCTTTCTAACTTCTTTTTTACTTCTTTCTTACTTCTTTCTTACTTCTTTCTTATTTCTTTCTTTCTTACTTCTTTCTTACTTCTTTCGTACTTCTTTCTTTCTTACTTCTTTCTTACTTCTTTCTTACCTCTTTCTTACTTCTTTCTTACTTCTTTCTTCTTTCTTTCTTACTTCTTTCTTACTTCGTTCTTACTTCTTTCTTACTTCTTTCTTACTTCTTTCTTTCTTCTTTCTTAATTCTTTCTTTCTTCTTTCTTACTTCTTTCTTACTTCTTTCGTACTTCTTTCTTACTTCTCTCTTTCTTCTTTCTTTCTTCTTTCTTACGTCTATCTTTCTTACTTCTTTCTTACATCTTTCTTACTTCTTTCTTACTTCTTTCTTACTTTTTTCTTACTTCTTTCTTACTTCTTTCTTACTTCTTTCTTACTTCTTTCTAACTTCTTTTTTCTTCTTTCTTCTTTCTTTCATACTTCTTTCTTTCTTACTTCTTTCTTACTTCTTTCGTACTTCTTTCGTACTTCTTTCTTTCTTACTTCTTTCTTTCTTTCTTACTTCTTTCTTACTTTCTTACTTCTTTCTTACTTCTTTCTTACTTCTTTCTTACTTCTTTCTTACTTCCTTCTAACTTCTTTCTTACTTCTTTCTTACTTCTTTCTTTCTTTCTTCTTGCTTTCTTCTTTCTTTCTTACTTCTTTCTTACTTCTTTCTTTCTTACTTCTTTCTTTCTTCTTTCTTAATTCTTTCTTTCTTCTTTCTTACTTCTTTCTTACTTCTTTCGTACTTCTTTCTTACTTCTCTCTTTCTTCTTTCTTCTTTCTTACGTCTTTATTTCTTACTTCTTTCTTTCATCTTTCTTAATTCTTTCTTTCTTCTTTCTAACTTCTTTCTTACTTCTTTCGTACTTCTTTCTTACTTCTCTCTTTCTTCTTTCTTTCTTCTTTCTTATGTCTTTCTTTCTTACTTCTTTCTTACTTCTTTCTTACTTCTTTCTTTCTTCTTTCTTACTTCTTACTTTCTTCTGTCTTACTTCTTTCTTTCTTCTTTCTTACTTCTTTCTTACTTCTTTCTGACTTCTTTCTTACTTCTTTATTTCTTACTTCTTTCTCACTTCTTTCTTGCTTCTTTCTTACTTCTTTCTTCATTCCTTCTTACTTCTTTTTTACTTCTTTCTTACTTCTTTCTTACTTCTTTCTTACTTCTTTCTTTCTTTCTTCTTGCTTTCTTCTTTCATTCTTATTTCTAAATTCTTTCTAACTTCTTTCTTATTTCTTTCTTACTTCATTATTTCTTTCTTCTTTCTTACATCTTTCTAACTTCTTTCTAACTTCTTTTTTACTTCTTTCTTACTTCTTTCTTACTTCTTTCTTATTTCTTTCTTTCTTACTTCTTTCTTACTTCTTTCGTACTTCTTTCTTTCTTACTTCTTTCTTACTTCTTTCTTACCTCTTTCTTACTTCTTTCTTACTTCTTTCTTCTTTCTTTCTTACTTCTTTCTTACTTCTTTCTTACTTCTTTCTTACTTCTTTCTTTCTTCTTTCTTACTTCTTACTTTCTTCTTTCTTACTTCTTTCTTACTTCTTTCTTACTTCTTTCTTACTTCTTTCTGACTTCTTACTTCTTTCTTCTTTCTTTCTTACTTCTTTCTTACTTCTTTCTCACTTCTTTCTTACTTCTTTCTAACTTCTTTCTTACTTCTTTCTTACTTCTTTCTGACTTCTTACTTCTTTCTTCTTTCTTTCTTAATTCTTTCTTACTTCTCTCTTACTTCTTTCTTACTTCTTTCTAACTTCTTTCATACTTCTTTCTTTCTTCAATCTTTCTTCTTTCATTCTTACTTCTTTCTTTATACTTCTTTCTTCTTTCGTACTTCATTCTTACTTCTTTCTCTTTTCTTTCTTACTTCTTTCTTACTTCTTTCTTACTTCTTTCTTTCTTCTTTCTGAATTCTTTCTTTCTTCTTTCTTACTTCTTTCTTACTTCTTTCGTACTTCTTTCTTACTTCTCTCTTTCTTCTTTCTTTCTTCTTTCTTACTTCTTTCTTACATCTTTCTTACTTCTTTCTTACTTCTTTCTTACTTCTTTCTAACTTCTTTTTTCTTCTTTCTTTCTTCTTTCTTTCTTACTTCTTTCTTTCTTACTTCTTTCTTACTTCTTTCGTACTTCTTTCGTACTTCTTTCTTTCTTACTTCTTTCTTTCTTCTTTCTTACTTCTTTCTTACTTCTTTCTTACTTCTTTCTTACTTCTTTCTTACTTCTTTCTAACTTCTTTCTTATTTCTTTCTTACTACTTTCTTTCTTTCTTCTTGCTTTCTTCTTTCTTTCTTACTTCTTTCTTACTTCTTTCTTACTTCTTTTTTACTTCTCTCTTACTTCTTTCTTACTTCTTTCTTTCTTCTTTCTTTCTTCTTTCATTCTTACTTCTTTCTTTCTTCTTTCTTACTTCTTTCTTTCTTACTTCTTTCTTAGTTCTTTCTTTCCTCTTTCATTCTTAATTCTTTCTTACTTCTTTCTTACTTCTTTCTTACTTCTTTCTTCTTTCGTACTTCTTTCTTACTTCTTTCTTACTTCTTTCTTACTTCTTTCTTTCTTCTTTCTTACTTCTTTCTTTCTTCTTTCTTACTTCTTTCTTTCTTCTTTCTTACTTCTTTCTTACTTCTTTCTGACTTCTTTCTTACTTCTTTATTTCTTACTTCTTTCTCACTTCTTTCTTACTTCTTTCTTACTTCTTTCTTACTTCTTTCTTACTTCTTTCTTACTTCTTTCTTTCTTCTTTCTTTCCTCTCTATTTCTTCTCTCTTTCTTCTTTCTTTCTTCTTTCTTTCTTCTTTCTTTCTTACTTCTTTCTTACTTCTTTCTTACTTCTTTCTTTCTTTCTTCTTGCTTTCTTCTTTCATTCTTATTTCTAAACTCTTTCTAACTTCTTTCTAACTTCTTTTTTATTTCTTTCTTACTTCATTCTTTCTTTCTTCTTTCTTACATCTTTCTAACTTCTTTCTAACTTCTTTTTTACTTCTTTCTTACTTCTTTCTTACTTCTTTCTTACTTCTTTCTTTCTTACTTCTTTCTTACTTCTTTCGTACTTCTTTCTTTCTTACCTCTTTCATACTTCTTTCTTACTTCTTTCTTACTTCTTTCTTACTTCTTTCTTACTTCTTTCTTTCTTCTTTCTTACTTCTTACTTTCTTCTTTCTTACTTCTTTCTTACTTCTTTCTTACTTCTTTCTTACTTCTTTCTTACTTCTTTCTGACTTCTTACTTCTTTCTTCTTTCTTTCTTACTTCTTTCTTACTTCTTTCTTACTTCTTTCTTACTTCTTTCTTCTTTCTTTCTTACTTCTTTCTTACTTCTTTCTTACTTCTTTCTTACTTCTTTCTTACTTCTTTCTTTCTTCTTTCTTACTTCTTACTTTCTTCTTTCTTACTTCTTTCTTACTTCTTTCTTACTTCTTTCTTCTTTCTGACTTCTTACTTCTTTCTTCTTTCTTTCTTACTTCTTTCTTACTTCTTTCTTACTTCTTTCTTACTTCTTTCTTACTTCTTTCTTACTTCTTTCTAACTTCTTTCTTCTTGCTTTCTTCTTTCTTTCTTACTTCTTTCTTACTTCTTTCTTTCTTACTTCTTTCTTACTTCTTTTTTACTTCTTTCTTACTTCTTTCTAACTTCTTCCTTTCTTCTTTCTTTCTTCTTTCATTCTTACTTCTTTCTTACTTCTTTCTTACTTCTTTCTTTCTTCTTTCTTACTTCTTACTTTCTTCTTTCTTACTTCTTTCTTACTTCTTTCTTACTTCTTTCTTACTTCTTTCTTACTTCTTTCTGACTTCTTACTTCTTTCTTCTTTCTTTCTTACTTCTTTCTTACTTCTTTCTTACTTCTTTCTTACTTCTTTCTTACTTCTTTCTTCTTTCTTTCTTACTTCTTTCTTACTTCTTTCTTACTTCTTTCTTACTTCTTTCTTTCTTCTTTCTTACTACTTACTTTCTTCTTTCTTACTTCTTTCTTACTTCTTTCTTACTTCTTTCTTACTTCTTTCTTACTTCTTTCTGACTTCTTACTTCTTTCTTCTTTCTTTCTTACTTCTTTATTACTTCTTTCTTACTTCTTTCTTACTTCTTTCTAACTTCTTTCTTCTTGCTTTCTTCTTTCTTTCTTACTTCTTTCTTACTTCTTTCTTTCTTACTTCTTTCTTACTTCTTTTTTACTTCTTTCTTACTTCTTTCTAACTTCTTTCTTTCTTCTTTCTTTCTTCTTTCATTCTTACTTCTTTCTTACTTCTTTCTTACTTCTTTCCTTCTTACTTCTTTCTTACTTCTTTTTTACTTCGTTTGTACTTCTTTATTACTTCTTTCTTTCTTATTTCTTTCTTACTTCTTTCTTTCTCCTTTCATTCTTATTTCTTTCTTACTTCTTTCTTACTTCTTTCTTAATTCTTTCTTCTTTCTTTCTTACTTCTTTCTTTCTTCTTTCTTACTTCTTTCTGACTTCTTTCTTACTTCTTTATTTCTTACTTCTTTCTCACTTCTTTCTTACTTCTTTCTTACTTCATTCTTTCTTTCTTCTTTCTTACATCTTTCTTACTCCTTTCTTACTTTTTTCTTTCTTACTTCTTTCTTACTTCTTTCGTACTTCTTTCTTACTTCTTTCTTACTTCTTTCTTACTTCCTTCTTACTTCTTTCTTACTTCTTTCTTACTTCTTTCTTACTTCCTTCTTACTTCTTTGTTACTTCTTTCTTACTTCTTTCTTTCATTCTTCTTGCTTTCTTCTTTCATTCTTATTTCTAAACTCTTTCTAACTTCTTTCTAACTTCTTTCTTATTTCTTTCTCACTTCATTCTTTCTTTCTTCTTTCTTACATCTTTCTAACTTTTCTAACTTCTTTCTTACTTCTTTCTTACTTCTTTCTTACTTCTTTCTTTCTTTCTTTCTTTCTTCTTTCTTCTTTCTTTCTTCTTTCTTTCTTACTTCTTTGTTACTTCTTTCTTACTTCTTTCTTTCTTTCTTCTTGCTTTCTCCTTTCTTTCTTATTTCTAAATTCGTTCTAACTTCTTTCTAACTTCTTTCTTATTTCTTTCTTACTTCAATCTTTCTTTCTTCTTTCTTACATCTTTCAAACTTCTTTCTAACTTCTTTCTTACTTCTTTCTTACTTCTTCCTTACTTCTTTCGTACTTCTTTCTTTCTTACTTCTTTCTTACTTCTTTCTTAATTCTTTCTTACTTCTTTCTTACTTCTTTCTTACTTCTTTCTTCTTTCTTTCTTACTTCTTTCTTACTTCTTTCTTACTTCTTTCTTACTTCTTTCTTTCCTCTTTCTTACTTCTTTCTTTCTTCTTTCTTTCTTACTTCTTTCTTGCTTCTTTCTTACTTCTTTCTAACTTCTTTCTAACTTCTTTTTTACTTCTTTCTTACTTCTTTCTTACTTATTTCTTACTTCTTTCTTTCTTACTTCTTTCTTACTTCTTTCTTACTTCTTTCTTACTTCTTTCTTCTTTCTTCTTTCTTTCTTACTTCTTTCTTACTTCTTTCTTACTTCTTTCTTACTTCTTTCTTTCTTCTTTCTTACTTCTTACTTTCTTCTTTCTTACTTCTTTCTTACTTCTTTCTTACTTCTTTCTGACTTCTTACTTCTTTCTTCTTTCTTTCTTACTTCTTTCTTACTTCTTTCTGACTTCTTACTTCTTTCTTATTTCTTTCTTACTTCTTTCTTACTTCTTTCTTACTTCTTTCGTACTTCTTTCTTACTTCTTTCTTACTTCTTTCTTACTTCCTTCTTACTTCTTTCTTACTTCTTTCTTACTTCTTTCTTACTTCCTTCTTCCTTCTTTGTTACTTCTTTCTTTCTTTCTTCTTGCTTTCTTCTTTCATTCTTATTTCTAAACTCTTTCTAACTTCTTTCTTACATCTTTCTAACTTCTTTCTAACTTCTTTCTTACTTCTTTCTTACTTCTTTCTTACTTCTTTCTTTCTTTCTTTCTTTCTTCTTTCTTCTTTCTTTCTTCTTTCTTTCTTACTTCTTTCTTACTTCTTTCTTACTTCTTTCTTTCTTCTTGCTTTCTCCTTTCTTTCATATTTCTAAATTCGTTCTAACTTCTTTCTAACTTCTTTCTTATTTCTTTCTTACTTCATTCTTTCTTTCTTCTTTCTTACATCTTTCAAACTTCTTTCTAACTTCTTTCTTACTTCTTTCTTACTTCTTCCTTACTTCTTTCGTACTTCTTTCTTTCTTACTTCTTTCTTACTTCTTTCTTAATTCTTTCTTACTTCTTTCTTACTTCTTTCTTACTTCTTTCTTCTTTCTTTCTTACTTCTTTCTTACTTCTTTCTTACTTCTTTCTTACTTCTTTCTTTCCTCTTTCTTACTTCTTTCTTTCTTCTTTCTTACTTCTTTCTTACTTCTTTCTTTCTTCTTTCTTTCTTACTTCTTTCTTACTTCTTTCTTACTTCTTTCTAACTTATTTCTAACTTTTTTTTTACTTCTTTCTTACTTCTTTCTTACTTCTTTCTTACTTCTTTCTTTCTTACTTCTTTCTTAATTCTTTCGTACTTCTTTCTTTCTTACTTCTTTCTTACTTCTTTCTTACTTCTTTCTTACTTCTTTCTTCTTTCTTCTTTCTTTCTTACTTCTTTCTTACTTCTTTCTTACTTCTTTCTTACTTCTTTCTTTCTTCTTTCTTACTTCTTACTTTCTTCTTTCTTACTTCTTTCTTACTTCTTTCTTACTTCTTTCTTACTTCTTTCTGACTTCTTAATTCTTTCTTCTTTCTTTCTTACTTCTTTCTTACTTCTTTCTTACTTCTTTCTTACTTCTTTCTAACTTCTTTCTTACTTCTTTCTTTCTTCTTTCTTTCTTCTTTCATCCTTACTTCTTTCTTACTTCTTTCTTAATTCTTTCTTTCTTGCTTCTTTCTTACTTCTTTTGTACGTCTTTCTTACTTCTTTCGTACTTCTTTCTTTCTTCTTTCTTAATTCTTTCTTTCTTCTTTCTTAATTCTTTCTTACTTCTTTCTTTCTTCTTTCTTAATTCTTTCTTTCTTCTTTCTTACTTTTTTCTTACTTCTTTCGTACTTATTTCTTACTTCTCTCTTTCTTTCTTTCTTCTTTCTTACTTGTTTCTTACTAATTTCTTACTTCTTTCTTACTTCTTTCTTACTTCTTTCTTACTTCTTTCTTACTTCTTTCTTTCTTCTTTCTTAATTCTTTCTTTCTTCTTTCTTACTTCTTTCTTACTTCTTTCGTACTTATTTTACTTCTCTCTTTCTTCTTTCTTTCTTCTTTCTTACTTCTTTCTTTCATACTTCTTTCTTACTTCTTTCTTACTTCTTTCTTACTTCTTTCTTACTTCTTTCTTACTTCTTTCTTTCTTCTTTCTTAATTCTTTCTTTCTTCTTTCTCAATTCTTTCTTACTTCTTTCTTTCTTCTTTCTTAATTCTTTCTTTCTTCTTTCTTACTTCTTTCTTACTTCTTTCGTACTTCTTTTTTACTTCTCACTTTCTTCTTTCTTTCTTCTTTCTTACTTCTTTCTTTCTTACTTCTTTCTTACTTCTTTCTTACTTCTTTCGTACTTCTTTTTTACTTCTCTCTTTCTTCTTTCTTTCTTCTTTCTTACTTCTTTCTTTCTTACTTCTTTCTTACTTCTTTCTTACTTCTTTCTTACTTCTTTGTAACTTCTTTTTTCTTCTTTCTTTCTTCTTTCTTTCTTACGTCTTTCTTTCTTACTTCTTTCTTACTTCTTTCGTACTTCTTTCGTACTTCTTCTTTCTTACTTCTTTCTTACTTCTTTCTTACTTCTTTCTTACTTCTTTCTTACTTCTTTCTTACTTCTTTCTTACTTCTTTCTAACTTCTTTCTTATTTCTTTCTTACTACTTTCTTTCTTTCTTCTTGCTTTCTTCTTTCTTTCTTACTTCTTTCTTACTTCTTTCTTACTTCTTTTTTACTTCTCTCTTACTTCTTTCTTACTTCTTTCTTTCTTCTTTCTTTCTTCTTTCATTCTTACTTCTTTCTTTCTTCTTTCTTACTTCTTTCTTTCTTACTTCTTTCTTAGTTCTTTCTTTCCTCTTTCATTCTTAATTCTTTCTTACTTCTTTCTTACTTCTTTCTTACTTCTTTCTTCTTTCGTACTTCTTTCTTACTTCTTTCTTACTTCTTTCTTACTTCTTTCTTTCTTCTTTCTTACTTCTTTCTTTCTTCTTTCTTACTTCTTTCTTTCTTCTTTCTTACTTCTTTCTTACTTCTTTCTGACTTCTTTCTTACTTCTTTATTTCTTACTTCTTTCTCACTTCTTTCTTACTTCTTTCTTACTTCTTTCTTACTTCTTTCTTACTTCTTTCTTACTTCTTTCTTTCTTCTTTCTTTCCTCTCTATTTCTTCTCTCTTTCTTCTTTCTTTCTTCTTTCTTTCTTCTTTCTTTCTTACTTCTTTCTTACTTCTTTCTTACTTCTTTCTTTCTTTCTTCTTGCTTTCTTCTTTCATTCTTATTTCTAAACTCTTTCTAACTTCTTTCTAACTTCTTTTTTATTTCTTTCTTACTTCATTCTTTCTTTCTTCTTTCTTACATCTTTCTAACTTCTTTCTAACTTCTTTTTTACTTCTTTCTTACTTCTTTCTTACTTCTTTCTTACTTCTTTCTTTCTTACTTCTTTCTTACTTCTTTCGTACTTCTTTCTTTCTTACCTCTTTCATACTTCTTTCTTACTTCTTTCTTACTTCTTTCTTACTTCTTTCTTACTTCTTTCTTTCTTCTTTCTTACTTCTTACTTTCTTCTTTCTTACTTCTTTCTTACTTCTTTCTTACTTCTTTCTTACTTCTTTCTTACTTCTTTCTGACTTCTTACTTCTTTCTTCTTTCTTTCTTACTTCTTTCTTACTTCTTTCTTACTTCTTTCTTACTTCTTTCTTCTTTCTTTCTTACTTCTTTCTTACTTCTTTCTTACTTCTTTCTTACTTCTTTCTTACTTCTTTCTTTCTTCTTTCTTACTTCTTACTTTCTTCTTTCTTACTTCTTTCTTACTTCTTTCTTACTTCTTTCTTCTTTCTGACTTCTTACTTCTTTCTTCTTTCTTTCTTACTTCTTTCTTACTTCTTTCTTACTTCTTTCTTACTTCTTTCTTACTTCTTTCTTACTTCTTTCTAACTTCTTTCTTCTTGCTTTCTTCTTTCTTTCTTACTTCTTTCTTACTTCTTTCTTTCTTACTTCTTTCTTACTTCTTTTTTACTTCTTTCTTACTTCTTTCTAACTTCTTCCTTTCTTCTTTCTTTCTTCTTTCATTCTTACTTCTTTCTTACTTCTTTCTTACTTCTTTCTTTCTTCTTTCTTACTTCTTACTTTCTTCTTTCTTACTTCTTTCTTACTTCTTTCTTACTTCTTTCTTACTTCTTTCTTACTTCTTTCTGACTTCTTACTTCTTTCTTCTTTCTTTCTTACTTCTTTCTTACTTCTTTCTTACTTCTTTCTTACTTCTTTCTTACTTCTTTCTTCTTTCTTTCTTACTTCTTTCTTACTTCTTTCTTACTTCTTTCTTACTTCTTTCTTTCTTCTTTCTTACTACTTACTTTCTTCTTTCTTACTTCTTTCTTACTTCTTTCTTACTTCTTTCTTACTTCTTTCTTACTTCTTTCTGACTTCTTACTTCTTTCTTCTTTCTTTCTTACTTCTTTATTACTTCTTTCTTACTTCTTTCTTACTTCTTTCTAACTTCTTTCTTCTTGCTTTCTTCTTTCTTTCTTACTTCTTTCTTACTTCTTTCTTTCTTACTTCTTTCTTACTTCTTTTTTACTTCTTTCTTACTTCTTTCTAACTTCTTTCTTTCTTCTTTCTTTCTTCTTTCATTCTTACTTCTTTCTTACTTCTTTCTTACTTCTTTCCTTCTTACTTCTTTCTTACTTCTTTTTTACTTCGTTTGTACTTCTTTATTACTTCTTTCTTTCTTATTTCTTTCTTACTTCTTTCTTTCTCCTTTCATTCTTATTTCTTTCTTACTTCTTTCTTACTTCTTTCTTAATTCTTTCTTCTTTCTTTCTTACTTCTTTCTTTCTTCTTTCTTACTTCTTTCTGACTTCTTTCTTACTTCTTTATTTCTTACTTCTTTCTCACTTCTTTCTTACTTCTTTCTTACTTCATTCTTTCTTTCTTCTTTCTTACATCTTTCTTACTCCTTTCTTACTTTTTTCTTTCTTACTTCTTTCTTACTTCTTTCGTACTTCTTTCTTACTTCTTTCTTACTTCTTTCTTACTTCCTTCTTACTTCTTTCTTACTTCTTTCTTACTTCTTTCTTACTTCCTTCTTACTTCTTTGTTACTTCTTTCTTACTTCTTTCTTTCATTCTTCTTGCTTTCTTCTTTCATTCTTATTTCTAAACTCTTTCTAACTTCTTTCTAACTTCTTTCTTATTTCTTTCTCACTTCATTCTTTCTTTCTTCTTTCTTACATCTTTCTAACTTTTCTAACTTCTTTCTTACTTCTTTCTTACTTCTTTCTTACTTCTTTCTTTCTTTCTTTCTTTCTTCTTTCTTCTTTCTTTCTTCTTTCTTTCTTACTTCTTTGTTACTTCTTTCTTACTTCTTTCTTTCTTTCTTCTTGCTTTCTCCTTTCTTTCTTATTTCTAAATTCGTTCTAACTTCTTTCTAACTTCTTTCTTATTTCTTTCTTACTTCAATCTTTCTTTCTTCTTTCTTACATCTTTCAAACTTCTTTCTAACTTCTTTCTTACTTCTTTCTTACTTCTTCCTTACTTCTTTCGTACTTCTTTCTTTCTTACTTCTTTCTTACTTCTTTCTTAATTCTTTCTTACTTCTTTCTTACTTCTTTCTTACTTCTTTCTTCTTTCTTTCTTACTTCTTTCTTACTTCTTTCTTACTTCTTTCTTACTTCTTTCTTTCCTCTTTCTTACTTCTTTCTTTCTTCTTTCTTTCTTACTTCTTTCTTGCTTCTTTCTTACTTCTTTCTAACTTCTTTCTAACTTCTTTTTTACTTCTTTCTTACTTCTTTCTTACTTATTTCTTACTTCTTTCTTTCTTACTTCTTTCTTACTTCTTTCTTACTTCTTTCTTACTTCTTTCTTCTTTCTTCTTTCTTTCTTACTTCTTTCTTACTTCTTTCTTACTTCTTTCTTACTTCTTTCTTTCTTCTTTCTTACTTCTTACTTTCTTCTTTCTTACTTCTTTCTTACTTCTTTCTTACTTCTTTCTGACTTCTTACTTCTTTCTTCTTTCTTTCTTACTTCTTTCTTACTTCTTTCTGACTTCTTACTTCTTTCTTATTTCTTTCTTACTTCTTTCTTACTTCTTTCTTACTTCTTTCGTACTTCTTTCTTACTTCTTTCTTACTTCTTTCTTACTTCCTTCTTACTTCTTTCTTACTTCTTTCTTACTTCTTTCTTACTTCCTTCTTCCTTCTTTGTTACTTCTTTCTTTCTTTCTTCTTGCTTTCTTCTTTCATTCTTATTTCTAAACTCTTTCTAACTTCTTTCTTACATCTTTCTAACTTCTTTCTAACTTCTTTCTTACTTCTTTCTTACTTCTTTCTTACTTCTTTCTTTCTTTCTTTCTTTCTTCTTTCTTCTTTCTTTCTTCTTTCTTTCTTACTTCTTTCTTACTTCTTTCTTACTTCTTTCTTTCTTCTTGCTTTCTCCTTTCTTTCATATTTCTAAATTCGTTCTAACTTCTTTCTAACTTCTTTCTTATTTCTTTCTTACTTCATTCTTTCTTTCTTCTTTCTTACATCTTTCAAACTTCTTTCTAACTTCTTTCTTACTTCTTTCTTACTTCTTCCTTACTTCTTTCGTACTTCTTTCTTTCTTACTTCTTTCTTACTTCTTTCTTAATTCTTTCTTACTTCTTTCTTACTTCTTTCTTACTTCTTTCTTCTTTCTTTCTTACTTCTTTCTTACTTCTTTCTTACTTCTTTCTTACTTCTTTCTTTCCTCTTTCTTACTTCTTTCTTTCTTCTTTCTTACTTCTTTCTTACTTCTTTCTTTCTTCTTTCTTTCTTACTTCTTTCTTACTTCTTTCTTACTTCTTTCTAACTTATTTCTAACTTTTTTTTTACTTCTTTCTTACTTCTTTCTTACTTCTTTCTTACTTCTTTCTTTCTTACTTCTTTCTTAATTCTTTCGTACTTCTTTCTTTCTTACTTCTTTCTTACTTCTTTCTTACTTCTTTCTTACTTCTTTCTTCTTTCTTCTTTCTTTCTTACTTCTTTCTTACTTCTTTCTTACTTCTTTCTTACTTCTTTCTTTCTTCTTTCTTACTTCTTACTTTCTTCTTTCTTACTTCTTTCTTACTTCTTTCTTACTTCTTTCTTACTTCTTTCTGACTTCTTAATTCTTTCTTCTTTCTTTCTTACTTCTTTCTTACTTCTTTCTTACTTCTTTCTTACTTCTTTCTAACTTCTTTCTTACTTCTTTCTTTCTTCTTTCTTTCTTCTTTCATCCTTACTTCTTTCTTACTTCTTTCTTAATTCTTTCTTTCTTGCTTCTTTCTTACTTCTTTTGTACGTCTTTCTTACTTCTTTCGTACTTCTTTCTTTCTTCTTTCTTAATTCTTTCTTTCTTCTTTCTTAATTCTTTCTTACTTCTTTCTTTCTTCTTTCTTAATTCTTTCTTTCTTCTTTCTTACTTTTTTCTTACTTCTTTCGTACTTATTTCTTACTTCTCTCTTTCTTTCTTTCTTCTTTCTTACTTGTTTCTTACTAATTTCTTACTTCTTTCTTACTTCTTTCTTACTTCTTTCTTACTTCTTTCTTACTTCTTTCTTTCTTCTTTCTTAATTCTTTCTTTCTTCTTTCTTACTTCTTTCTTACTTCTTTCGTACTTATTTTACTTCTCTCTTTCTTCTTTCTTTCTTCTTTCTTACTTCTTTCTTTCATACTTCTTTCTTACTTCTTTCTTACTTCTTTCTTACTTCTTTCTTACTTCTTTCTTACTTCTTTCTTTCTTCTTTCTTAATTCTTTCTTTCTTCTTTCTCAATTCTTTCTTACTTCTTTCTTTCTTCTTTCTTAATTCTTTCTTTCTTCTTTCTTACTTCTTTCTTACTTCTTTCGTACTTCTTTTTTACTTCTCACTTTCTTCTTTCTTTCTTCTTTCTTACTTCTTTCTTTCTTACTTCTTTCTTACTTCTTTCTTACTTCTTTCGTACTTCTTTTTTACTTCTCTCTTTCTTCTTTCTTTCTTCTTTCTTACTTCTTTCTTTCTTACTTCTTTCTTACTTCTTTCTTACTTCTTTCTTACTTCTTTGTAACTTCTTTTTTCTTCTTTCTTTCTTCTTTCTTTCTTACGTCTTTCTTTCTTACTTCTTTCTTACTTCTTTCGTACTTCTTTCGTACTTCTTCTTTCTTACTTCTTTCTTACTTCTTTCTTACTTCTTTCTTACTTCTTTCTTACTTCTTTCTTACTTCTTTCTTACTTCTTTCTTCTCTTTCTTACTTCTTTCTTACTTCTTTCTTACTTCTTTCTTACTTCTTTCTTTGTTCTTTCTTACTTCTTTCTTCTTTCTTACTTCTTTCTTACTTCTTTCTTACTTCTTTCTTACTTCTTTCTTACTTCTTTCTGACTTCTTACTTCTTTTATCTTTCTTTCTTACTTCTTTCTTACTTCTCTCTTACTTCTTTCTTACTTCTTTCTAACTTTTTTCTTACTTCTTTCTTTCTTCTATCTTTCTTCTTTCATTCTTACTTCTTTCTTACTTCTTTCTTACTTCTTTCTTTCTTACTTCTTTCTTCTTTCGTACTTCATTCTTACTTCTTTCTCTTTTCTTTCTTACTTCTTTCTTACTTCTTTCTTACTTCTTTCTTACTTCTTTCTTACTTCTTTCTTCTTTCTTTCTTCTTTCTTAATTCTTTCTTTCTTCTTTCTTACTTCTTTCTTACTTCTTTCTTACTTCTTTCTTACTTCTTTCTTACTTCTTTCTTACTTCTTTCTTACATCTTTCTAACTTCTTTTTTCTTCTTTCTTTCTTCTTTCTTTCTTACTTCTTTCTTTCTTACTTCTTTCTTACTTCTTTCGTACTTCTTTCGTACTTCTTTCTTTCTTACTTATTTCTTTCTTCTTTCTTACTTCTTTCTTACTTCTTTCTTACTTCTTTCTTACTTCTTTCTAACTTCTTTCTTATTTCTTTCTTACTTCTTTCTTTCTTTCTTCTTGCTTTCTTCTTTCTTTCTTACTTCTTTCTTACTTCTTTCTTTCTTACTTCTTTCTTACTTCTTTTTTACTTCTTTCTTACTTCTTTCTTACTTCTTTCTTTCTTCTTTCTTTCTTCTTTCATTCTTACTTCTTTCTTTCTTCTTTCTTACTTCTTTCTTTCTTACTTCTTTCTTAGTTCTTTCTTTCTTCTTTCATTCTTACTTCTTTCTTACTTCTTTCTTACTTCTTTCTTCTTTCTTTCTTACTTCTTTCTTACTTCTTTCTTACTTCTTTCTTACTTCTTTCTTTCTTCTTTCTTACTTCTTTCTTCCTTCTTTCTGACTTCTTCTTACTTCTTTATTTCTTACTTCTTTCTCACTTCTTTCTTACTTCTTTCTTACTTCTTTCTTCATTCCTTCTTACTTCTTTTTTACTTCTTTCTTACTTCTTTCTTACTTCTTTCTTCTTTCTTTCTTCTTTCTTTCCTCTCTATTTCTTCTCTCTTTCTTCTTTCTTTCTTCTTTCTTTCTTCTTTCTTTCTTACTTCTTGCTTACTTCTTTCTTACTTCTTTCTTTCTTTCTTCTTGCTTTCTTCTTTCATTCTTATTTCTAAATTCTTTCTAACTTCTTTCTAACTTCTTTCTTATTTCTTTCTTACTTCATTCTTTCTTTCTTCTTTCTTACATCTTTCTAACTTCTTTCTAACTTCTTTTTTACTTCTTTCTTACTTCTTTCTTACTTCTTTCTTACTTCTTTCTTTCTTACTTCTTTCTTACTTCTTTCGTACTTCTTTCTTTCTTACCTCTTTCTTACTTCTTTCTTAATTCTTTCTTACTTCTTTCTTACTTCTTTCTTCTTTCTTTCTTACTTCTTTCTTACTTCTTTCTTACTTCTTTCTTACTTCTTTCTTTCTTACTTCTTTCTTACTTCTTTCGTACTTCTTTCTTTCTTACCTCTTTCTTACTTCTTTCTTACTTCTTTCTTACTTCTTTCTTACTTCTTTCTTCTTTCTTTCTTACTTCTTTCTTCTTTCTTTCTTACTTCTTTCTTACTTCTTTCTTACTTCCTTCTTTCTTCTTTCTTACTTCTTACTTTCTTCTTACTTACTTCTTTCTTACTTCTTTCTTACTTCTTTCTTTCTTTCTTCTTTCTTACTTCTTTCGTACTTCTTTCTTACTTCTTTCTTACTTCTTTCTTACTTCTTTCTTACTTCTTTCTTACTTCTTTCTTACTTCTTTCTTACTTCTTTCTTTCTTCTTTCTTAATTCTTTCTTCCTTCTTTCTTACTTCTTTCTTACTGCTTTCGTACTTCTTTCTTACTTCTCTCTTTCTTCTTTCTTTCTTCTTTCTTACGTCTTTCTTTCTTACTTCTTTCTTACTTCTTTCTTACTTCTTTCTTCTTTCTTTCTTACTTCTTTCTTACTTCTTTATTACTTCTTTATTACTTCTTTCTTACTTCTTTCTTACTTCTTTCTTTCTTCTTTCTCACTTCTTTCATTCTTCTTTCTTACTTCTTTCTTACTTCTTTCTGACTTCTTTCTTACTTCTTTCTTCTTTCTTTCTTACTTCTTTCGTACTTCTTTCTTAATTCTTTCTTACTTTTTTCTTACTTCTTTCTTCATTCCTTCTTACTTCTTTTTTACTTCTTTCTTACTTCTTTCTTACTTCTTTCTTACTTCTTTCTTTCTTCTTTCATTCTTCTCTATTTCTTCTCTCTTTCTTCTTTCTGTCTTCTTTCTTTCTTCTTTCTTTCCTCTTTCTTTCTTATTTCTAATTTCTTTCTAACTTCTGTCTAACTTCTTTCTTATTTCTTTCTTACTTCATTCTTTCTTCCTTCCTTCTAACATCTTTCTAACTTCTTTCTAACTTGTTTCTTACTTCTTTCTTACTTCTTTCTTACTTTTTTCTTTCTTTCTTTCTTTCTTTCTACTTTCTTCTTTCTTTCTTCTTTTTTTCTTCTTTCTTTCTTACTTCTTTCTTACTTCCTTCTTACTCCTTCTTTCTTTCTTCTTGCTTTCTTCTTTCTTTCTTATTTCTAAATTATTTCTAACTTCTTTCTATCTTCTTTCTTATTTCGTTCTTACTTCATTCTTTCTTTCTTCTTTCTTACATCTTTCTAACTTCTTTCTAACTTCTTTCTTACTTCTTTCTTACTTCTTTCTTACTTCTTTCTTACTTCTTTCTTACTTCTTTCTACTTCTTTTTTCTTCTTTCTTTCTTCTTTCTTTTTACTTTCTTTCTTACTTCTTTCTTACACCTTTCTTACTTCTTTCTTACTTCTTTCGTACTTCTTTCTTACTTCTTTCTTTTTACTTCTCTCTTACTTCTTTTTTACTTCTTTCTTACATCTTTCTTACTTCTTTCTTACTTCTTTCTTCTTTCTTTCTTACTTCTTTCTAACTTCTTTCTTACTTCTTTCGTACTTCTTTCTTACTTCTTTCTTTCTTACTTCTTTCTTACTTCTTTCTTACTTCTTTCTTACTTCTTTCTTACTTCTTTCTTACTTCTTTCTTCTTTCTTTCTTACTTCTTTCTTTCTTACTTCATTCTTACTTCTTTCTTACTTCTTTCCCTCTTCTTTCTTACTTCTTTCTTACTTCTTTCTTTCTTCTTTCTTACTTCTTTCTTTCTTCTTTCTTACTTCTTTCTTTCTTCTTTCTTACTTCTTTCTTCCTTCTTTCTGACTTCTTCTTACTTCTTTATTTCTTACTTCTTTCTCACTTCTTTCTTACTTCTTTCTTACTTCTTTCGTACTTCTTTCTTTCTTACCTCTTTCTTACTTCTTTCTTACTTCTTTCTTACTTCATTCTTACTTCTTTCTTCTTTCTTTCTTACTTCTTTCTTAATTCTTTCTTACTTTTTTCTTACTTCTTTCTTCATTCCTTCTTACTTCTTTTTTACTTCTTTCTTACTTCTTTCTTACTTCTTTCTTACTTCTTTCTTTCTTCTTTCATTCTTCTCTATTTCTTCTCTCTTTCTTCTTTCTGTCTTCTTTCTTTCTTCTTTCTTTCCTCTTTCTTTCTTATTTCTAATTTCTTTCTAACTTCTGTCTAACTTCTTTCTTATTTCTTTCTTACTTCATTCTTTCTTCCTTCCTTCTAACATCTTTCTAACTTCTTTCTAACTTGTTTCTTACTTCTTTCTTACTTCTTTCTTACTTTTTTCTTTCTTTCTTTCTTTCTTTCTACTTTCTTCTTTCTTTCTTCTTTTTTTCTTCTTTCTTTCTTACTTCTTTCTTACTTCCTTCTTACTCCTTCTTTCTTTCTTCTTGCTTTCTTCTTTCTTTCTTATTTCTAAATTATTTCTAACTTCTTTCTATCTTCTTTCTTATTTCGTTCTTACTTCATTCTTTCTTTCTTCTTTCTTACATCTTTCTAACTTCTTTCTAACTTCTTTCTTACTTCTTTCTTACTTCTTTCTTACTTCTTTCTTACTTCTTTCTTACTTCTTTCTACTTCTTTTTTCTTCTTTCTTTCTTCTTTCTTTTTACTTTCTTTCTTACTTCTTTCTTACACCTTTCTTACTTCTTTCTTACTTCTTTCGTACTTCTTTCTTACTTCTTTCTTTTTACTTCTCTCTTACTTCTTTTTTACTTCTTTCTTACATCTTTCTTACTTCTTTCTTACTTCTTTCTTCTTTCTTTCTTACTTCTTTCTAACTTCTTTCTTACTTCTTTCGTACTTCTTTCTTACTTCTTTCTTTCTTACTTCTTTCTTACTTCTTTCTTACTTCTTTCTTACTTCTTTCTTACTTCTTTCTTACTTCTTTCTTCTTTCTTTCTTACTTCTTTCTTTCTTACTTCATTCTTACTTCTTTCTTACTTCTTTCCCTCTTCTTTCTTACTTCTTTCTTACTTCTTTCTTTCTTCTTTCTTACTTCTTTCTTTCTTCTTTCTTACTTCTTTCTTTCTTCTTTCTTACTTCTTTCTTCCTTCTTTCTGACTTCTTCTTACTTCTTTATTTCTTACTTCTTTCTCACTTCTTTCTTACTTCTTTCTTACTTCTTTCGTACTTCTTTCTTTCTTACCTCTTTCTTACTTCTTTCTTACTTCTTTCTTACTTCATTCTTACTTCTTTCTTCTTTCTTTCTTACTTCTTTCTTACTTCTTTCTTACTTCTTTCTTACTTCTTTCTTTCTTAATTCTTTCTTACTTCTTTCGTACTTCTTTATTTCTTACTACTTTCTCACTTCTTTCTTACTTTTTCTTACTTCTTTCTTACTTCTTTCTTCTTTCTTTCTTACTTCTTTCTTACTTCTTTCTTACTTCTTTCTTTCTTCTTTCTTACTTCTTACTTTCTTCTTTCTTACTTCTTTCTTACTTCTTTCTTACTTCTTTCTTTCTTTCTTCTTTCTTACTTCTTTCGTACTTCTTTCTTACTTCTTTCTTTTTTCTTTCTTACTTCTTTCTTACTTCTTTCTTAATTCTTTCTTACTTCTTTCTTACTTCTTTCTTACTTCTTTCTTACTTCTTTCTTAATTCTTTCTTTCTTCTTTCTTACTTCTGTCTTACTTCTTTCGTACTTCTTTCTTACTTCTCTCTTTCTTCTTTCTTTCTTCTTTCTTACTTCTTTCTTTCTTACCTCTTTCTTTCTTCTTTCTTACTTCTTTCTTACTTCTTTCTTCTTTCTTTCTTACTTCTTTCTTACTTCTTTCTTACTTCTTTCTTTCTTACTTCTTTCTTACTTCTTTCGTACTTCTTTCTTTCTTACCTCTTTCTTACTTCTTTCTTACTTCTTTCTTACTTCTTTCTTACTTCTTTCTTCTTTCTTTCTTACTTCTTTCTTACTTCTTTCTTACTTCTTTCTTTCTTCTTTCTTACTTCTTACTTTCTTCTTTCTTACTTCTTTTATTACTTCTTTCTTCTTTCTTTCTTTCTTCTTTCTTACTTCTTTCGTACTTCTTTCTTACTTCTTTCTTTTTTCTTTCTTACTTCTTTCTTACTTCTTTCTTACTTCTTTCTTACGTCTTTCTTACTTCTTTCTTACTTCTTTCTTTCTTCTTTCTTAATTCTTTCTTACTTCTTTCTTACTTCTTTCGTACTTCTTTCTTACTTCTCTCTTTATTCTTTCTTTCTTCTTTCTTACTTCTTTCTTTCTTACTTCTTTCTTACTTCTTTCTTACTTCTTTCTTCTTTCTTTCTTACTTCTTTCTTACTTCTTTCTTACTTCTTTATTACTTCTTTCTTTCTTCTTTCTTACTTCTTTCTTTCTTCTTTCTCACTTCTTTCATTCTTCTTTCTTACTTCTTTCTTACTTCTTTCTGACTTCTTTCTTACTTCTTTCTTCTTTCTTTCTTACTTCTTTCGTACGTTTTTCTTAATTCTTTCTTACTTTTTTCTTACTTCTTTCTTCATTCCTTCTTACTTCTTTTTTACTTCTTTCTTACTTCTTTCTTACTTCTTTCTTACTTCTTTCTTTCTTCTTTCATTCTTCTCTATTTTTTCTCTCTTTCTTCTTTCTGTTTTCTTTCTTTCTTCTTTCTTTCCTCTTTCTTTCTTATTTCTAATTTCTTTCTAACTTCTAACTTCTTTCTTATTTCTTTCTTACTTCATTCTTTCTTCCTTCCTTCTAACATCTTTCTAACTTACTTCTAACTTGTTTCTTACTTCTTTCTTACTTCTTTCTTACTTTTATCTTTCTTTCTTTCTTTCTTTCTACTTTCTTCTTTCTTTCTTCTTTTTTTCTTCTTTCTTTCTTACTTCTTTCTTACTTCCTTCTTACTCCTTCTTTCTTTCTTCTTGCTTTCTTCTTTCTTTCTTATTTCTAAATTATTTCTAACTTCTTTCTATCTTCTTTCTTATTTCGTTCTTACTTCATTCTTTCTTTCTTCTTTCTTACATCTTTCTAACTTCTTTCTAACTTCTTTCTTACTTCTTTCTTACTTCTTTCTTACTTCTTTCTTACTTCTTTCTACTTCTTTTTTCTTCTTTCTTTCTTCTTTCTTTTTACTTTCTTTCTTACTTCTTTCTTACTCCTTTCTTACTTCTTTCTTACTTCTTTCGTACTTCTTTCTTACTTCTTTCTTTTTACTTCTTTCTTACTTCTTTTTTACTTCTTTCTTACATCTTTCTTACTTCTTTCTTACTTCTTTCTTCTTTCTTTCTTACTTCTTTCGTACTTCTTTCTTACTTCTTTCGTACTTCTTTCTTACTTCTTTCTTTCTTACTTCTTTCTTACTTCTTTCTTCTTTCTTTCTTACTTCTTTCTTTCTTACTTCATTCTTACTTCTTTCTTACTTCTTTCCCTCTTCTTTCTTACTTCTTTCTTACTTCTTTCTTCTTTCTTTCTTACTTCTTTCTTACTTCTTTCTTACTTCTTCCTTACTTCTTTCTTACTTCTTTCTAACTTCTTTTTTCTTCTTTCTTTCTTCTTTCTTTCTCCTTTCTTTCTTACTTCTTTCTTATTACTTTCTTACTTCTTTTTTACTTCTTTCGTACTTCTTTCTTACTTCTTTCTTTCTTACTTCTTTCATACTTCTTTCTTACTTCTTTCTTATTTCTTTCTGACTTCTTTCTTACTTCTTTCTTCTTTCTTTCTTACTTCTTTTGTACTTCTTTCTTAATTCTTTCTTACTTTTTTCTTACTTCTTTCTTCATTCCTTCTTACTTCTTTTTTACTTCTTTCTTACTTCCTTCTTTCTTCTTTCATTCTTCTCTATTTCTTCTCTCTTTTTTCTTTCTGTCTTCTTTCTTTCTTCTTTCTTTCCTCTTTTTTTTCTTATTTCTAATTTTTTTCTAACTTCTGTCTAACTTCTTTCTTATTTCTTTCTTACTTCATTCTTTCTTCCTTCCTTCTAACATCTTTCTAACTTCTTTCTAACTTGTTTCTTACTTCTTTCTTACTTCTTTCTTACTTTTTTCTTTCTTTCTTTCTTTCTTTCTACTTTCTTCTTTCTTTCTTCTTTTATTCTTCTTTCTTTCTTACTTCTTTCTTACTTCCTTCTTACTCCTTCTTTCTTTCTTCTTGCTTTCTTCTTTCTTTCTTATTTCTAAATTATTTCTAACTTCTTTCTTCTTTCTTATTTCGCTCTTACTTCATTCTTTCTTTCTTCTTTCTTACATCTTTCTAACTTCTTTCTAACTTCTTTCTTACTTCTTTCTTACTTCTTTCTTACTTCTTTCTTACTTCTTTCTTACTTCTTTCTACTTCTTTTTTCTTCTTTCTTTTTTCTTTCTTTTTACTTTCTTTCTTACTTCTTTCTTACTCCTTTCTTACTTCTTTCTTACTTCTTTCGTACTTCTTTCTTACTTCTTTCTTTTTACTTCTTTCTTACTTCTTTTTTACTTCTTTCTTACATCTTTCTTACTTCTTTCTTACTTCTTTCTTCTTTCTTTCTTACTTCTTTCTAACTTCTTTCTTACTTCTTTCGTACTTCTTTCTTACTTCTTTCTTTCTTACTTCCTTCTTACTTCTTTCTTACTTCTTTCTTACTTCTTTCTTACTTCTTTCTTACTTCTTTCTTCTTTCTTTCTTACTTCTTTCTTTCTTACTTCATTCTTACTTCTTTCTTACTTCTTTCCCTCTTCTTTCTTACTTCTTTCTTACTTCTTTCTTCTTTCTTTCTTACTTCTTTCTTACTTCTTTCTTACTTCTTCCTTACTTCTTTCTTACTTCTTTCTAACTTCTTTTTTCTTCTTTCTTTCTTCTTTCTTTCTTCTTTCTTTCTTACTTCTTTCTTATTACTTTCTTACTTCTTTTTTACTTCTTTCGTACTTCTTTCTTACTTCTTTCTTTCTTACTTCTTTCTTACTTCTTTCTTACTTCTTTCTTACTTCTTTCTTACTTCTTTCTTTCTTCTTTCTTAATTCTTTCTTTCTTCTTTCTTACTTCTTTCTTTCTTCTTTCTTACTTCTTTCTTCCTTCTTTCTTCCTTCTTTCTGACTTCTTCTTACTTCTTTATTTCTTACTTCTTTCTCACTTCTTTCTTACTTCTTTCATACTTCTTTCGTACTTCTTTCTTTCTTACCTCTTTCTTACTTCTTTCTTACTTCTTTCTTGCCGAGAGAAATCCCATCAGAGTTCCAGACCCGAGCGGACGGAGGAAGAAATGCAGCCAACTCAATATGAGTGATAAAGCATACTTCAACTTTATTGCCCGAGATAGCGTGCATTTATACCAAATACCATAATTATGCATACTTGTCTCTATCTAATAGGCTAAGCACATTTACTTACTCCACCTACTTGGGTTTAGCTAGCTATGCGCATCCCACATTCTTCTGACTCTTATCTCTTCAAAAATATCCTAAACCTGCCTTAGTTAGTACTTTTCCGTTCCCCCCTTTCTCACGGCCTAATAGACAAGCTAACTAAGGCCTACTTATGTCAACTAAAATGGGCTCTGCTCGTACAGTTGCTTGGTGGACTCATGTCTGTGCTCCTTGAGCCAATCCCCAACATCTCCCCCCTTTTCTTTTATTAATGAGCAGAGCCTGCCCAAGTGTCTGCTCTAAAATCTTCTTAATACATGATATAGCACAACTCAAGCATATTAATACAACTACTACTATGATTAAGAGAGCCAGAGCACTCTGCAAAAGCCCTTTTACCCATCCTCCTAGTCCAAACCAGTTCATGAGGCCCTCTAAGCCAAAGAGGCCTACATCCTCTCTGGTCTTCTGTGAATGGTCTGTAAATTGTTTAATCTCCTCGTGGATGGATCTCGACTTATTCTGTAAATCCATAAAAGTGTTTTTCTCGTCTTGCTCTTTTGTGATCTCTTATCATAGATACTTTGGGCGTTAAGAGAGTTAATAGTCCCAAAATACACAGTCCTCCAACAGCGTTAGAAGGAATTCCTGGTCAGGCTCTATCTTCACAGATCAAGAATACACCATACAGGAGGTTTTAGGGTCGCTGTCAATGATATCCCTTGCATTCTTCTGTGAAGCATTACACCGTCGAGTTTCATTTCTGTAGTCACCAAGGGTAGCATTAACATTTTGTAGTTTTGTCCATTCATGTTCTTGTATACTGTTCTGACACTTTTCACAAACCGGCTGAATACAAGCATCCATGGGCATAGATGCCAGCAATTCCAGTTCCTGTGGTTCGACGTCTGCTTCCAGGTGGCAATTAATCCAAAGTGCCGTGTTAGTATTATTACAGTTCGTTGCAATGCCTCTGCATCAACCACTATTTGAAACAGTCGTGTGATGCTGCTGTAGTCATCAAGGAAGACACCAACCAAGCATGTGTGGAACGTTTTTTCCAGAGACATCGTAGTTAGGCATATAGATGGTCAGTCATGTTGGCTAAAGTAATCCACATGTTAGTCTTTGTCTGTGCATGCATCCAAAACACAGCAGCTGCAACAATCATTGTCAGGAAGATAACACAGGTTTCACGTTTCGTGCTGGCAACCATTGCAGCTCTTGATCTGTAAAAACATAAGCATAACCTCTCCCCCAGGTTATCAATTGGTGTGGCCTTTTCCATTGAACGTTAACTAGTGATTTGACCATAACTAATGCAGGTTCTTTCTGATTTAGCATGGTTTTGGGTCATAGTTACAAAGTGTTTCATCACAGGGCAAATTTAGGCTGTACTACTTAGATACAAGTGATTCATCACATACAATCCTTTTGACAATTCCCCTTTTTGTTTAAAAAACAAAACAAAACAAAACAAACAAAACAAAACAAAAACACAGTTCAGAATCAGATACGTGTGTTGGATCTTGACTACGTACTCAAAATCGCAAATCAAATTCAGAGGTTCCTTAAATTTCGCAAATGGTACATATATGACAAAAGGATCATGGCCTTAAATTCATTCCCTGCATTTTCTTGATCAGAGTGACAATTGGTATATTAGTCTGTTAGCATTCTCATCATACTGTCCCACAATAGCCACAGGTTGTTTCATAGACAAATCTGTAAGTCCAATCAAATGCAGTCATCCTGTAAAGTTGTCATAAATTCATTCCTCAAAGTTTCTAACTCCATTTTGGCTGTCATATTTATTGGATATTGTTTTCCCTTACCGGATCGAAGTCTTGTTTCAGATTTCTCAGTGTAGTATTTGCTTTATCAAAAACATTGGCTGCTAAGTTCCTTGAAGATTTCTCACTTGCACAAGCAGATCTGCACCATCCAAGCACCTTCTTGTAGGATATGCAACTAAACAGAATTCTCAGAAAACGTTATTTGAGCTTACAATTTACTTAACAAATCTTAACCTAAGAGAGGTATAGGAGTTTCTAACAACTATAAGAATTCATGTATTAAAACTTTGTTCCAAATTTGACATTCTATTGGTCTCAAAAAATGGCCTTTCTTTCATTCTCTCTCATGACCTCAAAAACTAGCATGGTGAATTTACTAAGAAGTCACTTACAACTAATTACCACAGAATAAGTCTATTAGCAAATTTTTGGTTTAATTTTCCAGTTTCATTAGAACTATGGGTCTGCTAAGGATGCCTTTAAACTTCACCCTCGGACTGCTCCATTCAGTGTTACATCGCTGCAGTGGGGGGAGAGAGAACCCCCCTTTCTCTGCTTTAAAAGCAGGCAGCCAGGTTTTTCCAGTTGTTTTTTCTTTCTGTGCAGTGTAGATATAACCAAGGTCACGCAGCTGGCACACTGGCTGGTACGAAGTAGGAGGCTCTGGGAAACTTCTCAGTTACAATGAGCTGCACATAGGCCTGGGATATTTTGCTCTTTTGTTTTCCCATTTCATTCCAGCCATAATACACTTTATATGCAATTTCAAGTAGCTCAGCAATAGTCACATTCCTTAGCTCCATTTACCTTTTACAATTTAGAGATGTCAAAAAAAACAGTATAAACCAGTATAATAAACATAAATCCATTATTCTATTGTCCTAGATCCAAATCAGTTCACATTCCAGCAACCTTTAAATACAACTTCATAACTTCATATAATACCCCAAGTTCACATCTATCATAGTATTTTAACAATTTAAATGCTTTTCTAACAATATAAGCGATTACTTTAATGTGTAAGGATGCATCCTAAGGGGGAGCAAGGTGGAATTTTAGCAGTGGAACCGGTTCCCATTGTAATTATCTCCCCAAACAAGATTCTTTTGGTACCGAATATGAATATACAAACTAAAATACTGAGCTCAGATACGAAAACCATATACCAAGTTCAAATAAGCAGATGGATCACACTTACACCAATTTAAGACAATATCTCAATTTTTTGCATTGCACCTTGAACCGCTTACTGCTCAGCCAGGTGGAGATACCTCTGGGTCTCCCTGACAAAATGGGTCAGTGCGCGCTGGAGCCCCATTTGGCATCCGCCCCCCCCCGCAGCAAGCTGGACTGGGCAAGGCCTTTTTTTTTTTATAGTGTCTCATCTGGTGTGCTACAACTGTTATTCTAAAACCATGATTCTTCACTTGATGTGCATACAAAAAGGCCAAATTTAGTGCACCGAGATGAGAGACAGCCTGTCACAGAGTTGCGCAAGTCTGGATATTGGAATAAAGCTAGTACTCTAGGAAAAAATATAACAGCTACTACACATAAAATCTTAACATCACGTTCACGCAGTAAGGAACTAAATTACTCATGATCTTTTATACTATCACAAAACGCACCTTTTGAGTCAACCGATTTTCATGATTTAACAGTCTGTGAACTTACTGTACCATATAACAAAGACCTACCAAAATTGCAACACGCTTAAACAGATACCGAAAAAGAAAACAGGCTAATAAGGAAAACATTGTGCAGACTTCGGCAAGTTTACTGTGACCTGCATGTTATCAGTTAACTCTCTCTCAGCTGTCTGAAATGATTTAATGATCTCTTGTAGGGATTTATTTTGTCTTACTTTTCTCACCCTAAAACCAACATTAATTGCAACAAGGTGTTATACTTCAAGATTCTATTCCCCGGACACTTTTCCCAATCATTTAACTTATACAGCAGCCACCATTAATTACAATATTTTACAAGATCTTCTTTCCTCATATTTCCAAGTGCTTCCCTATGTTTTGAAACACCTCCCAATACCGGTTTTTTATGAACACGACTGAAAACAGTAATTTCTGACCCCACGGAAAAGCACAGGGCTGCTTGCAGCGTGAGTGGGAAAAGTGGAGAGAAAGTTTTACGGTGCACTTATACCACAAAGAAACAATTCTAACAACAACCAGTAAAACAATTAACTCACATTCCTGACAAGCTGCTTGACTTTCAGAGAGGCAATAAACAGCAGCACATAATATGCACTGTAAAACTCGCAAATAACATGTTGATAGCAAACTTTAGCATTCTCTACTGCCAATTCCAAAACCAGTGCTTCCTTAACTTCTAAGTTTTATACCCCGAGTCCCCAGAAGCACCCCCTTTCCCGTCACGATTATCATGACCACATTGCCGACTGTCAGATTCACTTGCTGTTAGCTGATCTAATCTGTCACACAGTTCTGTTGTCCAGATCTATTTTCAGTGACTTCTTCTGTTCTCTCGTGGAAGTTAGAGGGTTAAAATGCATCAGGCTGCAACGCTGCAAAAATTCCGTCAGCAGCAGACCGTTCAAGCTTCCATGTAGTTACTAATGATTTAGCTTCTGTATCTCCATTGCTGACTTTATCCCATAATTTCTGCTCTATACTGTCCCAAAGTTCAAGTTTTGAGTCACTAATGCTCGTAACAGTCTTTTCAGGTTTTAATTGCTTCACTGTAGTATTTATCAGTTTCCAAATGGTTACAAGGCCGAGAATATATCTTTCGCGGTGACTAATTGCCTTCCACAACACAGTTCCCATCTTTTTCCAAGTCTCTATTAGAAAAACTCCTGACAGGTCAGCAGGATACCTATTGCCTCTGCACCAAGTTAATAGTCTTTTAAGGTTCTTCGCTGATAACGCAGATATGCCCGTTTCCATCGGCGGAGCGGAAGGCTCCATTTTGCCGAGTTTCTGTGAAGCTACCGCGGCTAAATTCTTTTTCACTTTATGACGCTTAATATTATTAATTACTTCCCTCCACGGTTTCATCAGTTTCTTAGCTGTTTTATCCTCGTCTATGACCATATCCCACAACACATCCCCCAATTTCCTCCACTCTCCTTCATCAAACAATAAATCAGGATCCTGAAAACACCCCTTAGTTTTCCCCGTTGCTACTAGACCAGCTAGCTGTTTAACGCAACTATAATCAACCCCCCGCTTTTCTAAAAAGCTTTGTAATAAATCTAGGGCTACGTCTAAATCCATTTCTCTGTTATTCACCATTTTAATCCGTTTCTCCGTTATTTATCACTTTTAATCCGTTTCTCCGTTATTTATCACTTTTAATCCGTTTCTCTGTTATCTATATCTCTTTTAACCCGTTTCTCTGTTATCTATCACTTTTAATCCGTTTCTCTATTATCTATCACTTTTAATCCGTTTCTCTGTTATCTATCTCTTCGTTATTCATCATTTTTAATCTATTTCTCCGTTATTCATCATTATAGTACGGTACCTCTTGCTAAATTAAGAGACCTCTTGCAGCCCTTGTTTCCTGTAGCCCAGCACTGGCGAACTTCAGTCGGTTCAGGCTTCGGAGTCGACACACCGCAGCACAGTGTTCGGTCGCTCTTGCCCGCCGGTCGCTGCTTTCCCGGCGCCTTTTGCTTCTATCCGCCGCTTCGGATCGCCGGTTCGGGCGCCAATTGCCGAGAGAAATCCCATCAGAGTTCCAGACCCGAGCGGACGGAGGAAGAAATGCAGCCAACTCAATATGAGTGATAAAGCATACTTCAACTTTATTGCCCGAGATAGCGTGCATTTATACCAAATACCATAATTATGCATACTTGTCTCTATCTAATAGGCTAAGCACATTTACTTACTCCACCTACTTGGGTTTAGCTAGCTATGCGCATCCCACATTCTTCTGACTCTTATCTCTTCAAAAATATCCTAACCCTGCCTTAGTTAGTACTTTTCCGTTCCCCCCTTTCTCACGGCCTAATAGACAAGCTAACTAAGGCCTACTTATGTCAACTAAAATGGGCTCTGCTCGTACAGTTGCTTGGTGGACTCATGTCTGTGCTCCTTGAGCCAATCCCCAACATTTTCTTACTTCTTTCTTACTTCTTTCTTCTTTCTTTCTTACTTCTTTCTTACTTCTTTCTTACTTCTTTCTTACTTCTTTCTTTCTTACTTCTTTCTTACTTCTTTCGTACTTCTTTCTTTCTTACCTCTTTCTTACTTCTTTCTTACTTTTTCTTACTTCTTTCTTACTTCTTTCTTCTTTCTTTCTTACTTCTTTCTTACTTCTTTCTTACTTCTTTCTTTCTTCTTTCTTACTTCTTACTTTCTTCTTTCTTACTTCTTTCGTACTTCTTTCTTACTTCTTTCTTACTTCTTTCTTTCTTCTTTCTTAATTCTTTCTTTCTTCTTTCTTACTTCTTTCTTACTTCTTTCGTACTTCTTTCTTACTTCTCTCTTTCTTCTTTCTTTCTTCTTTCTTACTTCTTTCTTTCTTACTTCTTTCTTACTTCTTTCTTAGTTCTTTCTTACTTCTTTCTTCTTTCTTTCTTACTTCTTTCTTACTTCTTTCTTACTTCTTTATTACTTCTTTCTTTCTTCTTTCTTACTTCTTTCTTTCTTCTTTCTCACTTCTTTCATTCTTCTTTCTTACTTCTTTCTTACTTCTTTCTGACTTCTTTCTTACTTCTTTCTTCTTTCTTTCTTACTTCTTTCGTACTTCTTTCTTAATTCTTTCTTACTTCTTTCTTTATTCTTTCTGTCTTCTTTCTTTCTTCTTTCTTTCCTCTTTCTTTCTTATTTCTAATTTCTTTCTAACTTCTGTCTAACTTCTTTCTTATTTCTTTCTTACTTCATTCTTTCTTCCTTCCTTCTAGCATCTTTCTAACTTCTTTCTAACTTGTTTCTTACTTCTTTCTTACTTCTTTCTTACTTTTTTCTTTCTTTCTTTCTTTCTTTCTTTCTTTCTACTTTCTTCTTTCTTTCTTCTTTTTTTCTTCTTTCTTTCTTACTTCTTTCTTACTTCCTTCTTACTCCTTCTTTCTTTCTTCTTGCTTTCTTCTTTCTTTCTTATTTCTAAATTATTTCTAACTTCTTTCTATCTTCTTTCTTATTTCGTTCTTACTTCATTCTTTCTTTCTTCTTTCTTACATCTTTCTAACTTCTTTCTAACTTCTTTCTTACTTCTTTCTTACTTCTTTCTTACTTCTTTCTTACTTCTTTCTTACTTCTTTCTACTTCTTTTTTCTTCTTTCTTTCTTCTTTCTTTTTACTTTCTTTCTTACTTCTTTCTTACTCCTTTCTTACTTCTTTCTTACTTCTTTCGTACTTCTTTCTTACTTCTTTCTTTCTTACTTCTTTCTTACTTCATTTTTACTTCTTTCCTACATCTTTCTTACTTCTTTCTACTTCTTTTTTCTTCTTTCTTTCTTCTTTCTTTCTTCTTTCTTTCTTACTTCTTTCTTATTACTTTCTTACTTATTTTTTACTTCTTTCGTACTACTTTCTTACTTCTTTCTTTCTTACTTCTTTCTTTCCTCTTTCTTACTTCTTTCTTTCTTCTTTCTTACTTCTTTCTTCCTTCTTTCTGACTTCTTCTTACTTCTTTACTTCTTACTTCTTTCTCACTTCTTTCTTACTTCTTTCTTCATTCCTTCTTACTTCTTTTTTACTTCTTTCTTACTTCTTTCTTACTTCTTTCTTCTTTCTTTCTTCTTTCTTTCCTCTCTATTTCTTCTCTCTTTCTTCTTTCTTTCTTCTTTCTTTCTTCTTTCTTTCTTACTTCTTTCTTACTTCTTTTTTACCTCTTTCGTACTTCTTTCTTACTTCTTTCTTTCTTACTTCTTTCTTACTTCTTTCTTACTTCTTTCTTTCTTCTTTCTTACTTCTTTCTTTCTTCTTTCTTACTTCTTTCTTACTTCTTGCTTACTTCTTTCTTACTTCTTTCTGACTTCTTTCTTACTTCTTTCTTCTTTCTTTCTTATTTCCTTCTTACTTCTTTCTTACTTCTTTCTTACTTCTTTCTAACTTCTTTCTTACTTCTTTCTAAGTTCTTTCTTTCTTCTTGCTTTCTTCTTTCTTTCTTACTTCTTTCTTATTTCTTTCTTTATTACTTCTTTCTTACGTCTTTTTTACTTCTTTCTTACTTCTTTCTAACTTCTTTCTTTCTTCTTTCTTTCTTCTTTCATTCTTACTTCTTTCTTACTTCTTTCTTACTTTTTCCTTTCTTACTTCTTTCTTACTTCTTTCTTACTTCGTTTGTACTTCTTTATTACTTCTTTCTTTCTTACTTCTTTCTTACTTCTTTCTTTCTTCTTTCATTCTTATTTATTTCTTTCTTCTTTCTTACTTCTTTCTTCTTTCTTTCTTACTTCTTTCTTACTTCTTTCTTACTTCTTTCTTACTTCTTCCTTACTTCTTTCTTACTTCTTTCTAACTTCTTTTCTCTTCTTTCTTTCTTCTTCTTTCTTCTTTCTTTCTTCTTTCTTTCTTACTTTTTCTTATTACTTTCTTACTTCTTTCGTACTTCTTTCTTACTTCTTTCTTTCTTACTTCTTTCTTACTTCTTTCTTACTTCTTTCTTTTTTCTTTCTTACTTCTTTCTTTCTTCTTTCTTACTTCTTTCTTACTTCTTGCTTACTTCTTTCTTACTTCTTTCTAACTTCTTTCTTACTTCTTTCTTCTTTCTTTCTTATTTCCTTCTTACTTCTTTCTTACTTCTTTCTTACTTCTTTCTAACTTCTTTCTTACTTCTTTCTTACTTCTTTCTAAGTTCTTTCTTTCTTCTTGCTTTCTTCTTTCTTTCTTACTTCTTTCTTATTTCTTTCTTTATTACTTCTTTCTTACGTATTTTTACTTCTTTCTTACTTCTTTCTTACTTCTTTCTTACTTCGTTTGTACTTCTTTATTACTTCTTTCTTTCTTACTTCTTTCTTACTTCTTTCTTTCTTCTTTCATTCTTATTTATTTCTTTCTTATTTCTTACTTCTTTCTTACTTCTTTCTGACTTCTTTCTTACATCTTTCTTTCTTCTTTCTTTCTTCTTTCTTACTTCTTTCTTACTCCTTTCTTACTTCTTTCTTTCTTACTTCTTTCGTACTTCTTTCTTACTTCTCTCTTTCTTCTTTCTTTCTTCTTTCTTACTTCTTTCTTACTTCTTTCTTACTTCTTTCTTACTTCTTTCTTACTTCTTTCTTACTTCTTTCTTACTTCTTTCTAACTTCTTTTTTCTTCTTTCTTTCTTCTTTCTTTCTTACTACTTTCTTTCTTACTTCATTCCTACTTCTTTCGTTCTTCTTTCGTACTTCTTTCTTTCTTACTTCTTTCTTTCTTCTTTCTTACTTCTTTCTTACTTCTTTCTTACTTCTTTCTTGCTTCTTTCTTACTTCTTTCTAACTTCTTTCTTATTTCTTTCTTACTTCTTTCTTTCTTTCTTCTTGCTTTCTTCTTTCTTTCTTACTTCTTTCTTACTTCTTTCTTTCTTACTTCTTTCTTACTTCTTTTTTACTTCTTTCTTACTTCTTTCTTTCTTCTTTCTTACTTCTTATTTTCTTCTTTCTTACTTCTTTCTTACTTCTTTCTTACTTCTTTCTTACTTCTTTCTTACTTCTTTCTAACTTCTATCTTATTTCTTTCTTACTTCTTTCTTTCTTTCTTCTTGCTTTCTTCTTTCTTTCTTACTTCTTTCTTACTTCTTTCTTTCTTACTTCTTTCTTACTTCTTTTTTACTTCTTTCTTACTTCTTTCTTACTTCTTTCTTTCTTCTTTCTTTCTTCTTTCATTCTTACTTCTTTCTTACTTCTTTCTTACTTCTTTCTTACTTCTTTCTTCTTTCTTTCTTACTTCTTTCTTACTTCTTTCTTACTTCTTTCTTTCTTCTTTCTTACTTCGTTCTTTCTTCTTTCTTACTTCTTTCTTTCTTCTTTCATACTTCTTTCTTCCTTCTTTCTGACTTCTTTCTTACTTCTTTATTTCTTCTTTCTTTCTTACTTCTTTCTTACTTCTTTCTTTCTTTCTTCTTGCTTTCTTCTTTCATTCTTATTTCTAAATTCTAACTTCTTTCTAACTTCTTTCTTATTTCTTTCTTACTTCATTATTTCTTTCTTCTTTCTTACATCTTTCTAACTTCTTTCTAACTTCTTTTTTACTTCTTTCTTACTTCTTTCTTACTTCTTTCTTACTTCTTTCTTTCTTACTTCTTTCTTACTTCTTTCGTACTTCTTTCTTTCTTACCTCTTTCTTACTTCTTTCTTACTTCTTTCTTACTTCTTTCTTACTTCTTTCTTACTTCTTTCTTACTTCTTTCTTACTTCTTTCTTTCTTCTTTCTTAATTATTTTTCTTCTTTCTTACTTCTTTCTTACTTCTTTCTGACTTCTTTCTTACTTCTTTATTTCTTACTTCTTTCTCACTTCTTTCTTACTTCTTTCTTACTTCTTTCTTCATTCCTTCTTACTTCTTTTTTACTTCTTTCTTACTTCTTTCTTACTTCTTTCTTACTTCTTTCTTTCTTCTTTCTTTCTTCTCTATTTCTTCTCTCTTTCTTCTTTCTTTCTTCTTTCTTTCTTCTTTCTTACTCCTTTCTTACTTCTTTCTTTCTTACTTCTTTCTTACTTCTTTCGTACTTCTTTTTTACTTCTTTCTTTCTTCTTTCTTACTTCCTTCTTACATCTTTCTTACTTCTTTCTTACTTCTTTCTTACTTCTTTCGTACTTCGTTCTAACTTATTTTTTCTTCTTTCTTTCTTCTTTCTTTCTTCTTTCTTACTTCTTTCTTACTCCCTTCTTACTTCTTTCTTTCTTACTTCTTTCTTAATTCTTTCGTACTTCTTTCTTACTTCTTTCTTTCTTACTTCTTTCTTACTTCCTTCTTACATCTTTCTTACTTCTTTCTTACTTCTTTCTTACTGCTTTCTTACTTCTTTCTTTCTTCTTTCTTACTTATTTCTTTCTTCTGTCTTACTTCTTTCTTACTTCTTTCTTACTTCTTTCTTACTTCTTTCTTACTTCTTTCTTACTTCTTTCTGACTTCTTTCTTACTTCTTTCTTCTTTCTTTCTTACTTCTTTCTTACTTCTTTCTTACTTCTTTCTTACTTCGTACTTCTTTCTTCATTCCTTCTTACTTCTTTTTTACTTCTTACTTACTTCTTTCTTACTTCTTTCTTACTTCTTTCTTACTTCTTTCTTTCTTCTTGCTTTCTTCTTTCTTTCTTATTCCTAAATTCTTTCTAACTTCTTTCTACATTCTTTCTTATTTCTTTCTCACTTCATTCTTTCTTTCTTCTTTCTTACATCTTTCTAACTTCTAACTTTTTTCTTACTTCTTTCTTACTTCTTTCTTTCTTTCTTTGTTTCTTTATTCTTTCTTCTTTCTTTCTTCTTTCTTTCTTACTTCTTTCGTACTTCTTTCTTACTTCTTTCTTTCTTTCTTCTTGCTTTCTCCTTTCTTTCTTATTTCTAAATTCGTTCTAACTGCTTTCTATCTTCTTATTTCTTTCTTACTTCATTCTTTCTTTCTTATTTCTTACATCTTTCTAACTTCTTTCTTACTTCTTTCTTACTTCTTTCTTACTTATTTCTTACTTCTTTCTTACTTCTTTCTTCTTTCTTTCTTACTTCTTTCTTACTTCTTTCTTACTTCTTTCTTACTTCTTTCATTCTTCTTTCTTACTTCTTTCTTACTTCTTTCTTTCTTCTTTCTTACTTCTTTCTTTCTTACTTCTTTCTTACTTCTTTCTTACTTCTTTCTTACTTCTTTCTTTCTTCTTTCATTCTTCTCTATTTCTTCTCTCTTTCTTCTCTCTTTTCTTTCTTTCTTCTTTCTTTCTTCTTTCTTTCTTATTTCTAAATTCTTTCAAAATTCTTTCTAACTTCTTTCTTATTTCTTTCTTACTTCATTCTTTCTTTCTTCCTTCTAACATCTTTCTAACTTCTTTCTAACTTGTTTCTTACTTCTTTCTAACTTCTTTCTTACTTCTTTCTTACTTCTTTCTTTCTTTCTTTCTTTCTTTCTTTCTTTCTACTTTCTTTCTTTCTTCTTTCTTTCTTCTTTCTTTCTTACTTCTTTCTGACTTCTTTCTTACTTCTTTCTTCTTTCTTTCTTACTTTTTTCGTACTTCTTTCTTAATTCTTTCTTACTTCTTTCTTACTTCTTTCTTCATTCCTTCTTACTTCTTTTTTACTTCTTTCTTACTTCTTTCTTACTTCTTTCTTACTTCCTTCTTACTTCTTTCTTACTTCTTTCTTACTTCTTTCTAACTTCTTTTTTCTTCTTTCTTTCTTCTTTCTTTCTTTTTTCTTTCTTAATTCTTTCTTTCTTCTTTCTTACTTCTTTCTTACTTCTTTCGTACTTCTTTCTTACTTCTCTCTTTCTTCTTTCTTTCTTCTTTCTTACTTCTTTCTTTCTTATTTCTTTCTTACATCTTTCTTACTTCTTTCTTCTTTCTTTCTTACTTCTTTCTTACTTCTTTCTTACTTCTTTATTACTTCTTTCTTTCTTCTTTCTTAATTCTTTCTTTCTTCTTTCTTACTTCTTTCTTACTTCTTTCGTACTTCTTTCTTACTTCTCTCTTTCTTCTTTCTTTCTTCTTTCTTACTTGTTTCTTACTTCTTTCTTACTTCTTTCTTACTTCTTTCTTACTTCTTTCTTACTTCTTTCTTTCTTCTGTCTTTCTTCTTTCATTCTTACTTCTTTCTTACTTCTTTCGTACTTCTTTCTTTCTTACTTCTTTCTTACTTCTTTCTTACTTCTTTCTTACTTCTTTCTTCTTTCTTCTTTCTTTCTTACTTCTTTCTTACTTCTTTCTTACTTCTTTCTTACTTCTTTCTTTCTTCTTTCTTACTTCTTACTTTCTTCTTTCTTACTTTTTCTTACTTCTTTCTTACTTCTTTCTAACTTCTTTCTTACTTCTTTCTTTCTTCTTTCTTTCTTCTTTCATTCTTACTTCTTTCTTACTTCTTTCTTAATTCTTTCTCTCTTACTTCTTTCTTAATTCTTTCGTACTTCTTTCTTACTTCTTTGTTTATTCTTTCTTACTTCTTTCTTACTTCTTTCTTACTTCTTTCTTACTTCTTTCTTACTTCTTTCTTACTTCTTTCTTAATTCTTGCATTCTTCTTTCTTACTTCTTTCTTACTTCTTTCGTACTTATTTCTTACTTCTCTGTTTCTTTCTTTCTTCTTTCTTACTTCTTTCTTACTACTTTCTTACTTTTTTCTTACTTCTTTCTTACTTCTTTCTTACTTCTTTCTTACTTCTTTCTTTCTTCTTTCTTAATTCTTTCTTTCTTCTTTCTTACTTCTTTCTTACTTCTTTCGTACTTCATTTTACTTCTCTCTTTCTTCTTTCTTTCTTCTTTCTTACTTCTTTCTTTCTTACTTCTTTCTTACTTCTTTCTTACTTCTTTCTTACTTCTTTCTTACTTCTTTCTTACTTCTTTCTTACTTCTTTCTAACTTCTTTTTTCTTCTTTCTTTCTTCTTTCTTTCTTACTTCTTTCATTCTTACTTCTTTCTTACTTCTTTCATACTTCTTTCGTACTTCTTCTTTCTTACTTCTTTCTTACTTCTTTCTTACTTCTTTCTTACTTCTTTCTTACTTCTTTCTTACTTCTTTCTTCTCTTTCTTACTTCTTTCTTACTTCTTTCTTACTTCTTTCTTTGTTCTTTCTTACTTCTTTCTTTCTTCTTTCTTACTTCATTCTTACTTCTTTCTTACTTCTTTCTTACTTCTTTCTGACTTCTTACTTCTTTCTTCTTTCTTTCTTACTTCTTTCTTACTTCTTTCTTTCTTACTTCTTTCTTACTTCTTTCTTTCTTAATTCTTTTTTACTTCTTTCGTACTTCTTTCGTACTTCTTTCTTACTTCTTTCTTACTTCTTTCTTCTTTCTTACTTCTTTCTAACGTCTTTCTTATTTCTTTCTTACTTCTTTCTTTCTTTCTTCTTGCTTTCTTCTTTCTTTCTTACTTCTTTCTTAATTCTTTCTTTCTTACTTCTTTCTTTCTTACTTCTTTCTTACTTCTTTCTTTCTTCTTTCTTTCTTCTTTCATTCTTACTTCTTTCTTTCTTCTTTCTTACTTCTTTCTTTCTTACTTCTTTCTTAGTTCTTTCTTTCTTCTTTCATTCTTACTTCTTTCTTACTTCTTTCTTACTTCTTTCTTACTTCTTTCTTCTTTCTTTCTTACTTCTTTCTTACTTCTTTCTTACTTCTTTCTTACTTCTTTCTTACTTCTTTCGTACTTCGTTCTTTCTTCTTTCTTACTTCTTTCTTTCTTCTTTCATACTTCTTTCTTCCTTCTTTCTGACTTCTTTCTTACTTCTTTATTTCTTACTTCTTTCTCACTTCTTTCTTCTTTCTTACTTCTTTCTTCATTCCTTCTTACTTCTTTTTTACTTCTTTCTTACTTCTTTCTTACTTCTTTCTTACTTCTTTCTTTCTTCTTTCTTTCTTACTTCTTTCTTACTTCTTTCTTACTTCTTTCTTACTTCTTTCTTTCTTCTTTCTTACTTCTTACTTTCTTCTTTCTTACTTCTTTCTTACTTCTTTCTTAATTCTTTCTTACTTCTTTCTGACTTCTTACTTCTTTCTTCTTTCTTTCTTACTTCTTTCTTACTTCTTTCTTATTTCTTTCTTTCTTTCTTCTTGCTTTCTCCTTTTTTTCTTATTTCTAAATTCGTTCTAACTTCTTTTTAACTTCTTTCTTATTTCTTTCTTACTTCATTCTTTCTTTCTTCTTTCTTACATCTTTCAAACTCCTTTCTAACTTCTTTCTTACTTCTTTCTTACTTCTTCCTTACTTCTTTTGTACTTCTTTCTTTCTTACTTCTTTCTTACTTCTTTCTTAATTCTTTCTTACTTCTTTCTTACTTCTTTCTTAATTCTTTCTTTCTTCTTTCATTCTTCTCTATTTCTTCTCTCTTTCTTCTTTCTGTCTTCTTTCTTTCTTCTTTCTTTCTTCTTTCTTTCTTATTTCTAAATTCTTTCAAACTTCTTTCTAACTTCTTTCTTATTTCTTTCTTACTTCATTCTTTCTTTCTTCCTTCTAACATCTTTCTAACTTCTTTCTAACTTGTTTCTTACTTCTTTCTAACTTCTTTCTTACTTCTTTCTTACTTCTTTCTTTCTTTATTTCTTTCTTTCTTTCTACTTTCTTTCTTTCTTCTTTCTTTCTTCTTTCTTTCTTACTTCTTTCTGACTTCTTTCTTACTTTTTTCTTCTTTCTTTCTTACTTCTTTCGTACTTCTTTATTAATTCTTTCTTACTTCTTTCTTACTTCTTTCTTCATTCCTTCTTACTTCTTTTTTATTTCTTTCTTACTTCTTTCTTACTTCTTTCTTACTTCTTTCTTACTTCTTTCTTACTTCTTTCTAACTTCTTTTTTCTTCTTTCTTTCTTCTTTCTTTCTTTTTTCTTTCTTAATTCTTTTTTACTTCTTTCGTACTTCTTTCGTACTTCTTTCTTACTTCTTTCTTACTTCTTTCTTCTTTCTTACTTCTTTCTAACGTCTTTCTTATTTCTTTCTTACTTCTTTCTTTCTTTCTTCTTGCTTTCTTCTTTCTTTCTTAATTCTTTCTTAATTCTTTCTTTCTTACTTCTTTCTTTCTTACTTCTTTCTTACTTCTTTCTTTCTTCTTTCTTTCTTCTTTCATTCTTACTTCTTTCTTTCTTCTTTCTTACTTCTTTCTTTCTTACTTCTTTCTTAGTTCTTTCTTTCTTACTTCTTTCTTTCTTACTTCTTTCTTAGTTCTTTCTTTCTTCTTTCATTCTTACTTCTTTCTTACTTCTTTCTTACTTCTTTCTTACTTCTTTCTTCTTTCTTTCTTACTTCTTTCTTACTTCTTTCTTACTTCTTTCTTACTTCTTTCTTACTTCTTTCGTACTTCGTTCTTTCTTCTTTCTTACTTCTTTCTTTCTTCTTTCATACTTCTTTCTTCCTTCTTTCTGACTTCTTTCTTACTTCTTTATTTCTTACTTCTTTCTCACTTCTTTCTTCTTTCTTACTTCTTTCTTCATTCCTTCTTACTTCTTTTTTACTTCTTTCTTACTTCTTTCTTACTTCTTTCTTACTTCTTTCTTTCTTCTTTCTTTCTTACTTCTTTCTTACTTCTTTCTTACTTCTTTCTTACTTCTTTCTTTCTTCTTTCTTACTTCTTACTTTCTTCTTTCTTACTTCTTTCTTACTTCTTTCTTACTTCTTTCTTACTTCTTTCTGACTTCTTTCTTCTTTCTTCTTTCTTTCTTACTTCTTTCTTACTTCTTTCTTACTTCTTTCTTTCTTTCTTCTTGCTTTCTCCTTTTTTTCTTATTTCTAAATTCGTTCTAACTTCTTTTTAACTTCTTTCTTATTTCTTTCTTACTTCATTCTTTCTTTCTTCTTTCTTACATCTTTCAAACTCCTTTCTAACTTCTTTCTTACTTCTTTCTTACTTCTTCCTTACTTCTTTCTTACTTCTTTCTTTCTTACTTCTTTCTTACTTCTTTCTTAATTCTTTCTTACTTCTTTCTTACTTCTTTCTTAATTCTTTCTTTCTTCTTTCATTCTTCTCTATTTCTTCTCTCTTTCTTCTTTCTGTCTTCTTTCTTTCTTCTTTCTTTCTTCTTTCTTTCTTATTTCTAAATTCTTTCAAACTTCTTTCTAACTTCTTTCTTATTTCTTTCTTACTTCATTCTTTCTTTCTTCCTTCTAACATCTTTCTAACTTCTTTCTAACTTGTTTCTTACTTCTTTCTAACTTCTTTCTTACTTCTTTCTTACTTCTTTCTTTCTTTATTTCTTTCTTTCTTTCTACTTTCTTTCTTTCTTCTTTCTTTCTTCTTTCTTTCTTACTTCTTTCTGACTTCTTTCTTACTTTTTTCTTCTTTCTTTCTTACTTCTTTCGTACTTCTTTATTAATTCTTTCTTACTTCTTTCTTACTTCTTTCTTCATTCCTTCTTACTTCTTTTTTATTTCTTTCTTACTTCTTTCTTACTTCTTTCTTACTTCTTTCTTACTTCTTTCTTACTTCTTTCTTACTTCTTTCTAACTTCTTTTTTCTTCTTTCTTTCTTCTTTCTTTCTTTTTTCTTTCTTAATTCTTTCTTTCTTCTTTCTTACTTCTTTCTTACTTCTTTCGTACTTCTTTCTTACTTCTCTCTTTCTTCTTTCTTTCTTCTTTCTTACTTCTTTCTTTCTTACTTCTCTCTTACTTCTTTCTTACTTCTTTCTTCTTTCTTTCTTACTTCTTTCTTACTTCTTTCTTTCTTCTTTCTTACTTCTTTCTTTCTTCTTTCTTACTTCTTTCTTACTTCTTTCTGACTTCTTTCTTACTTCTTTCTTCTTTCTTTCTTACTTCTTTCGTACTTCTTTCTTAATTCTTTCTTACTTTTTTCTTACTTCTTTCTTCATTCCTTCTTACTTCTTTCTTACTTCTTTCTTACTTCTTTCTTACTTCTTTCTTACTTCTTTCTTTCTTCTTTCTTAATTCTTTCTTTCTTCTTTCTTACTTCTTTCTTACTTCTTTCGTACTTCTTTCTTACTTCTCTCTTTCTTCTTTCTCTCTTCTTTCTTACTTGTTTCTTACTTCTTTCTTACTTCTTTCTTACTTCTTTCTTACTTCTTTTTTACTTCTTTCTTACTTCTTTCTTACTTCTTTCTTTCTTCTTTCTTTCTTCTTTTATTCTTACTTCTTTCTTTCTTCTTTCTTACTTCTTTCTTTCTTACTTCTTTCTTACTTCTTTCTTACTTCTTTCTTACTTCTTTCTTACTTCTTTCTTCTTTCTTTCTTACTTCTTTCTTACTTATTTCTTACTTCTTTCTTACTTCTTTCTTTCTTCTTTCTTACTTCTTACTTTCTTCTTTCTTACTTTTTCTTACTTCTTTCTTACTTCTTTCTAACTTCTTTCTTACTTCTTTCTTTCTTCTTTCTTTCTTCTTTCATTCTTACTTCTTTCTTACTTCTTTCTTAATTCTTTCTTTCTTACTTCTTTCTTACTTCTTTCGTACTTCTTTCTTACTTCTTTTTTACTTCTTTCTTACTTCTTTCTTACTTCTTTCTTACTTCTTTCTTACTTCTTTCTTACTTCTTTCTTAATTCTTGCATTCTTCTTTCTTACTTCTTTCTTACTTCTTTCGTACTTATTTCTTACTTCTCTCTTTCTTTCTTTCTTCTTTCTTAATTCTTTCTTACTACTTTCTTACTTCTTTCTTACTTCTTTCTTACTTCTTTCTTACTTCTTTCTTACTTCTTTCTTTCTTCTTTCTTAATTCTTTCTTTCTTCTTTCTTACTTCTTTCTTACTTCTTTCGTACTTCTTTTTACTTCTCTCTTTCTTCTTTGTTTCTTCTTTCTTACTTCTTTCTTTCTTACTTCTTTCTTACTTCTTTCTTACTTCATTCTTACTTCTTTCTTACTTCTTTCTTACTTCTTTCTTACTTCTTTCTAAGTTCTTTTTTCTTCTTTCTTTCTTCTTTCTTTCTTACTTCTTTCATTCTTACTTCTTTCTTACTTCTTTCATACTTCTTTCGTACTTCTTCTTTCTTACTTCTTTCTTACTCATTTCTTACTTCTTTCTTACTTCTTTCTTACGTCTTTCTTACTTCTTTCTTACTTCTTTCTTCTCTTTCTTACTTCTTTCTTACTTCTTTCTTACTTCTTTCTTACTTCTTTCTAAGTTCTTTTTTCTTCTTTCTTTCTTCTTTCTTTCTTACTTCTTTCATTCTTACTTCTTTCTTACTTCTTTCTTACTTCTTTCTGACTTCTTACTTCTTTCTTCTTTCTTTCTTACTTCTTTCTTACTTCTCTCTTACTTCTTTCTTACATCTTTCTAACTTCTTTCTTACTTCTTTCTTTCTTCTATCTTTCTTCTTTCATTCTTACTTCTTTCTTATTTCTGTCTTTCTTACTTCTTTCTTCTTTCGTACTTCATTCTTACTTCTTTCTCTTTTCTTTCTTACTTCTTTCTTACTTCTTTCTTACTTCTTTCTTACTTCTTTCTTTCTTCTTTCTTAATTCTTTCTTTCTTCTTTCTTACTTCTTTCTTAATTCTTTCGTACTTCTTTCTTACTTCTCTCTTTCTTCTTTCTTTCTTCTTTCTTACTTCTTTCTTACTTCTTTATTACTTCTTTCTTACTTCTTTCTTACTTCTTTCTTACTTCTTTCTAACTTCTTTTTTCTTCTTTCTTTCTTCTTTCTTTCTTACTTCTTTCTTTCTTACTTCTTTCTTACTTCTTTCTTCATTCCTTCTTACTTCTTTTTTATTTCTTTCTTACTTCTTTCTTACTTCTTTCTTACTTCTTTCTTACTTCTTTCTTACTTCTTTCTTACTTCTTTCTTACTTCTTTCTAACTTCTTTTTTCTTCTTTCTTTCTTCTTTCTTTCTTTTTTCTTTCTTAATTCTTTCTTTCTTCTTTCTTACTTCTTTCTTACTTCTTTCGTACTTCTTTCTTACTTCTCTCTTTCTTCTTTCTTTCTTCTTTCTTACTTCTTTCTTTCTTACTTCTCTCTTACTTCTTTCTTACTTCTTTCTTCTTTCTTTCTTACTTCTTTCTTACTTCTTTCTTTCTTCTTTCTTACTTCTTTCTTTCTTCTTTCTTACTTCTTTCTTACTTCTTTCTGACTTCTTTCTTACTTCTTTCTTCTTTCTTTCTTACTTCTTTCGTACTTCTTTCTTAATTCTTTCTTACTTTTTTCTTACTTCTTTCTTCATTCCTTCTTACTTCTTTCTTACTTCTTTCTTACTTCTTTCTTACTTCTTTCTTACTTCTTTCTTTCTTCTTTCTTAATTCTTTCTTTCTTCTTTCTTACTTCTTTCTTACTTCTTTCGTACTTCGTTCTTTCTTCTTTCTTACTTCTTTCTTTCTTCTTTCATACTTCTTTCTTCCTTCTTTCTGACTTCTTTCTTACTTCTTTATTTCTTACTTCTTTCTCACTTCTTTCTTCTTTCTTACTTCTTTCTTCATTCCTTCTTACTTCTTTTTTACTTCTTTCTTACTTCTTTCTTACTTCTTTCTTACTTCTTTCTTTCTTCTTTCTTTCTTACTTCTTTCTTACTTCTTTCTTACTTCTTTCTTACTTCTTTCTTTCTTCTTTCTTACTTCTTACTTTCTTCTTTCTTACTACTTTCTTACTTCTTTCTTACTTCTTTCTTACTTCTTTCTGACTTCTTACTTCTTTCTTCTTTCTTTCTTACTTCTTTCTTCTTTCTTACTTCTTTCTTTCTTTCTTCTTGCTTTCTCCTTTTTTTCTTATTTCTAAATTCGTTCTAACTTCTTTTTAACTTCTTTCTTATTTCTTTCTTACTTCATTCTTTCTTTCTTCTTTCTTACATATTTCAAACTCCTTTCTAACTTCTTTCTTACTTCTTTCTTACTTCTTCCTTACTTCTTTTGTACTTCTTTCTTTCTTACTTCTTTCTTACTTCTTTCTTAATTCTTTCTTACTTCTTTCTTACTTCTTTCTTAATTCTTTCTTTCTTCTTTCATTCTTCTCTATTTCTTCTCTCTTTCTTCTTTCTGTCTTCTTTCTTTCTTCTTTCTTTCTTCTTTCTTTCTTATTTCTAAATTCTTTCAAACTTCTTTCTAACTTCTTTCTTATTTCTTTCTTACTTCATTCTTTCTTTCTTCCTTCTAACATCTTTCTAACTTCTTTCTAACTTGTTTCTTACTTCTTTCTAACTTCTTTCTTACTACTTTCTTACTTCTTTCTTTCTTTCTTTCTTTCTTTCTTTCTTTCTTTCTTTCTTTCTACTTTCTTTCTTTCTTCTTTCTTTCTTCTTTCTTTCTTACTTCTTTCTTACTTCTTTCTTACTTCTTTCTTCTTTCTTTCTTACTTCTTTCGTACTTCTTTCTTAATTCTTTCTTACTTCTTTCTTACTTCTTTCTTCATTCCTTCTTACTTCTTTTTTACTTCTTTCTTACTTCTTTCTTACTTCTTTCTTACTTCTTTCTTACTTCTTTCTTACTTCTTTCTAACTTCTTTTTTCTTCTTTCTTTCTTCTTTCTTTCTTTTTTCTTTCTTAATTCTTTCTTTCTTCTTTCTTACTTCTTTCTTACTTCTTTCGTACTTCTTTCTTACTTATCTCTTTCTTCTTTTTTTCTTCTTTCTTACTTCTTTCTTTCTTACTTCTCTCTTACTTCTTTCTTACTTCTTTCTTCTTTCTTTCTTACTTCTTTCTTACTTCTTTCTTACTTCTTTATTACTTCTTTCTTTCTTCTTTCTTACTTCTTTCTTTCTTCTTTCTTACTTCTTTCTTTCTTCTTTCTTACTTCTTTCTTACTTCTTTCTGACTTCTTTCTTACTTCTTTCTTCTTTCTTTCTTACTTCTTTCGTACTTCTTTCTTAATTCTTTCTTACTTTTTTCTTACTTCTTTCTTCATTCCTTCTTACTTCTTTCTTACTTCTTTCTTACTTCTTTCTTACTTCTTTCTTACTTCTTTCTTTCTTCTTTCTTAATTCTTTCTTTCTTCTTTCTTTCTTACTTCTTTCTTACTTCTTTCTTACTTCTTTCTTACTTCTTTCTTACTTCTTTCTTCTTTCTTTCTTACTTCTTTCTTACTTATTTCTTACTTCTTTCTTACTTCTTTCTTCTTTCTTACTTCTTACTTTCTTCTTTCTTACTTTTTCTTACTGCTTTCTTACTTCTTTCTAACTTCTTTCTTACTTCTTTCTTTCTTCTTTCTTTCTTCTTTCATTCTTAATTCTTTCTTACTTCTTTCTTAATTCTTTCTTTCTTACTTCTTTCTTACTTCTTTCGTACTTCTTTCTTACTTCTTTGTTTATTCTTTCTTACTTCTTTCTTACTTCTTTCTTACTTCTTTCTTTCTTCTTTCTTACTTCTTTCTTACTTCTTTCTGACTTCTTTCTTACTTCTTTCTTCTTTCTTTCTTACTTCTTTCGTACTTCTTTCTTAATTCTTTCTTACTTTTTTCTTACTTCTTTCTTCATTCCTTCTTACTTCTTTCTTACTTCTTTCTTACTTCTTTCTTACTTCTTTCTTACTTCTTTCTTTCTTCTTTCTTAATTCTTTCTTTCTTCTTTCTTCTTTCGTACTTCTTTCTTACTTCTCTCTTTCTTCTTTCTTTCTTCTTTCTTACTTGTTTCTTACTTCTTTCTTACTTCTTTCTTACTTCTTTCTTACTTCTTTCTTTCTTCTATCGTTCTTCTTTCTTTCTTACTTCTTTCTTACTTCTTTCTTACTTCTTTCTTACTTCTTTCTTCTTTCTTTCTTACTTCTTTCTTACTTATTTCTTACTTCTTTCTTACTTCTTTCTTCTTTCTTACTTCTTACTTTCTTCTTTCTTACTTTTTCTTACTGCTTTCTTACTTCTTTCTAACTTCTTTCTTACTTCTTTCTTTCTTCTTTCTTTCTTCTTTCATTCTTACTTCTTTCTTACTTCTTTCTTAATTCTTTCTTTCTTACTTCTTTCTTACTTCTTTCGTACTTCTTTCTTACTTCTTTGTTTATTCTTTCTTACTTCTTTCTTACTTCTTTCTTAATTCTTTCTTACTTCTTTCTAACTTCTTTTTTCTTCTTTCTTTATTCTTTCTTTCTTCTTTCTTTCTTACTTCTTTCTTACCCCTTTCTTACTTCTTTCTTAATTCTTTCGTACTTCTTTCTTACTTCTTTCTTTCTTACTTCTTTCTTACTTCTTTCTTACTTCTTTCTTACTTCTTTCTTACTTCTTTCTTCTTTCTTTCTTACTTCTTTCTTACTTCTTTATTTCTTCTTTCATTCTTATCTATTTCTTCTCTCTTTCTTCTTTCTGTCTTCTTTCTTTCTTCTTTCTTTCTTCTTTCTTTCTTCTTTCTTTCTTCTTTCTTTCTTCTTTCTTTCTTCTTTCATTCTTACTTCTTTCTTACTTCTTTCTTAATTCTTTCTTTCTTACTTCTTTCTTACTTCTTTCGTACTTCTTTCTTACTTCTTTGTTTATTCTTTCTTACTTCTTTCTTACTTCTTTCTTAATTCTTTCTTACTTCTTTCTAACTTCTTTTTTCTTCTTTCTTTATTCTTTCTTTCTTCTTTCTTTCTTACTTCTTTCTTACCCCTTTCTTACTTCTTTCTTAATTCTTTCGTACTTCTTTCTTACTTCTTTCTTTCTTACTTCTTTCTTACTTCTTTCTTACTTCTTTCTTACTTCTTTCTTACTTCTTTCTTCTTTCTTTCTTACTTCTTTCTTACTTCTTTATTTCTTCTTTCATTCTTATCTATTTCTTCTCTCTTTCTTCTTTCTGTCTTCTTTCTTTCTTCTTTCTTTCTTCTTTCTTTCTTCTTTCTTTCTTCTTTCTTTCTTCTTTCTTTCTTCTTTCTTTCTTATTTCTAAATTCTTTCTAAATTCTTTCTAACTTCTTTCTTCTTTCTTTCTTACTTCATTCTTTCTTTCTTCCTTCTAACATCTTTCTAAATTCTTTCTAACTTGTTACTTCATTCTTTCTTTCTTCTTTCTTACATCTTTCTAACTTCTTTCTAACTTCTTTCTTACTTCTTTCTTTCTTTCTTCTTGCTTTCTTCTTTCTTTCTTATTCCTAAATTCTTTCTAGCTTCTTTCTAACTTCTTTCTTATTTCTTTCTCACTTCATTCTTTCTTTCTTCTTTCTTACATCTTTCTAACTTGTTTCTAACTTCTTTCTTAATTCTTTCTTACTTCTTTCTTACTTCTTTCTTTCTTTCTTTCTTTCTTTCTTCTTTCTTCTTTCTTTCTTCTTTCCTTCTTCTTTCTTTCTTACTTCTTTCTTACTTCTTTCTTACCTCTTTCTTTCTTCTTGCTTTCTCCTTTCTTTCTTATTTCTAAATACGTTCTAACTTCTTTCTATCTTCTTTCTTATTTCTTTCTTACTTCATTCTTTCTTTCTTCTTTCTTACATCTTTCTAACTTCTTTCTCACTTCTTTCTTACTTCTTTCTTACTTCTTTCTAACTTCTTTCTTTCTTTCTTCTTGCTTTCTTCTTTCTTTCTTATTTCTAAATTATTTATAACATCTTTCTAACTTCTTTCTTATTTCTTTCTTACTTCATTCTTTCGTTCTTCTTTCTTACATCTTTCTAACTTCTTTCTAACTTCTTTCTTACTTCTTTCTTACTTCTTTCTTACTTCTTTCTTACTTCTTTCTTAATTCTTTCTTACTTCTTTCTAACTTCTTTTTTCTTCTTTCTTTATTCTTTCTTTCTTCTTTCTTTCTTACTTCTTTCTTACCCCATTCTTACTTCTTTCTTAATTCTTTCGTACTTCTTTCTTACTTCTTTCTTTCTTACTTCTTTCTTACTTCTTTCTTACTTCTTTCTTACTTCTTTCTTACTTCTTTCTTCTTTCTTTCTTACTTCTTTCTTACTTCTTTCTTACTTCTTTCGTACTTCTTCCTTAATTCTTTCTTACTTCTTTCTAACTTCTTTTTTCTTCTTTATTTCTTCTTTCTTTCTTCTTTCTTTCTTACTTCTTTCTTACTCCTTTCTTACTTCTCTCTTACTTCTTTCGTACTTCTTTCTTACTTCTTTCTTTCTTACTACTTTCTTACTTCTTTCTTACTTCTTTCTTCTTTCTTTCTTACTTCTTTCTTACTTCTTTCTTACTTCTTTCTTACTTCTTTCTTACTTCTTTCTTACTTCTTTCTTCTTTCTTACTTCTTTCTTACTTCGTTCTTTCTTCTTTCTTACTTCTTTCTTACTTCTTTCTTACTTCTTTCTTAATTCTTTCTTAATTCTTTCTTACTTCTTTCTAACTTCTTTTTTCTTCTTTCTTTATTCTTTCTTACTTCTTTCTTTCTTACTTCTTTCTTACTTCTTTCTTACTTCTTTCTTACTTCTTTCTTACTTCTTTCTTCTTTCTTTCTTAGTTCTTTCTTACTTCTTTATTTCTTCTTTCATTCTTCTCTATTTCTTCTCTCTTTCTTCTTTCTGTCTTCTTTCTTTCTTCTTTCTTACTTCTTTCCTTCTTCTTTCTTTCTTCTTTCTTTCTTATTTCTAAATTCTTTCTAAATTCTTTCTAACTTCTTTCTTCTTTCTTTCTTACTTCATTCTTTCTTTCTTCCTTCTAACATCTTTCTAACTTCTTTCTAACTTGTTACTTCATTCTTTCTTTCTTCTTTCTTACATCTTTCTAACTTCTTTCTAACTTCTTTCTTACTTCTTTCTTTCTTTCTTCTTGCTTTCTTCTTTCTTTCTTATTCCTAAATTCTTTCTAGCTTCTTTCTAACTTCTTTCTTATTTCTTTCTCACTTCATTCTTTCTTTCTTCTTTCTTACATCTTTCTAACTTGTTTCTAACTTCTTTCTTACTTCTTTCTTACTTCTTTCTTACTTCTTTCTTTCTTTCTTTCTTTCTTTCTTCTTTCTTCTTTCTTTCTTCTTTCCTTCTTCTTTCTTTCTTACTTCTTTCTTACTTCTTTCTTACCTCTTTCTTTCTTCTTGCTTTCTCCTTTCTTTCTTATTTCTAAATACGTTCTAACTTCTTTCTATCTTCTTTCTTATTTCTTTCTTACTTCATTCTTTCTTTCTTCTTTCTTACATCTTTCTAACTTCTTTCTCACTTCTTTCTTACTTCTTTCTTACTTCTTTCTAACTTCTTTCTTTCTTTCTTCTTGCTTTCTTCTTTCTTTCTTATTTCTAAATTATTTATAACATCTTTCTAACTTCTTTCTTATTTCTTTCTTACTTCATTCTTTCGTTCTTCTTTCTTACATCTTTCTAACTTCTTTCTAACTTCTTTCTTACTTCTTTCTTACTTCTTTCTTACTTCTTTCTTACTTCTTTCTTAATTCTTTCTTACTTCTTTCTAACTTCTTTTTTCTTCTTTCTTTATTCTTTCTTTCTTCTTTCTTTCTTACTTCTTTCTTACCCCATTCTTACTTCTTTCTTAATTCTTTCGTACTTCTTTCTTACTTCTTTCTTTCTTACTTCTCTCTTACTTCTTTCTTACTTCTTTCTTACATCTTTCTTACTTCTTTCTTCTTTCTTTCTTACTTCTTTCTTACTTCTTTCTTACTTCTTTTGTACTTCTTCCTTAATTCTTTCTTACTTCTTTCTAACTTCTTTTTTCTTCTTTATTTCTTCTTTCTTTCTTCTTTCTTTCTTACTTCTTTCTTACTCCTTTCTTACTTCTCTCTTACTTCTTTCGTACTTCTTTCTTACTTCTTTCTTTCTTACTACTTTCTTACTTCTTTCTTACTTCTTTCTTCTTTCTTTCTTCTTTCTTATTTCTAAATTCTTTCTAACTTCTTTCTAACTTCTTTCTTATTTCTTTCTTACTTCATTCTTTCGTTCTTATTTCTTACATCTTTCTAACTTCTTTCTAACTTCTTTCTTACTTCTTTCTTGCTTCTTTCTTTCTTCTTTCTTTCTTCTTTCTTTCTTACTTCTTTCTTACTCCTTTCTTACTTCTTTCTTACTTCTTTCGTACTTCTTTCTTACTTCTTTCTTTCTTACTTCTTTCTTACTTCTTTCTTACTTCTTTCTTCTTTCTTTCTTACTTCTTTCTTACTTCTTTCTTACTTCTTTCTTACTTCTTTCTTTCTTCTTTCTTAATTCTTTCTTTCTACTTTCTTACTTCTTTCTTACTTCTTTCGTACTTCTTTTTTACTTCTCTCTTTCTTCTTTCTTTCTTCTTTCTTACTTATTTCTTTCTTACTTCTTTCTTACTTCTCTCTTACTTCCTTCTTACTTCCTTCTTACTTCTTTCTTACTTCTTTCTTACTTCTTTCTTACTTCTTTCTAACTTCTTTTTTCTTCTTTCTTTCTTATTTCTTTCTTACTTCTTTCTTTCTTACTTCTTTCTTACTTCCTTCGTACTTCTTTCGTACTTCTTTCTTACTTCTTTCTTCTTTCTTTCTTACTTCTTTCTTTCTTCTTTCATTGTTCTCTATTTCTTCTCTCTTTCTTCTTTCTGTCTTCTTTCTTTCTTCTTTCTTTCTCCTTTCTTTCTTCTTTCTTTCTTATTTCTAAATTCTTTCTAACTTCTTTCTAATTTCTTTCTTATTTCTTTCTAACTTCATTCTTTCTTTCTTCCTTCTAACATCTTTCTAACTTCTTTCTAACTTGTTTCTTACTTCTTTCTTACTTCTTTCTTACTTCTTTCTTTCTTTCTTTCTTTCTTTCTTTCTTTCTTTCTTTCTTTCTTTCTTTCTTTCTACTTTCTTCTTTCTTTCTTCTTTCTTTCTTCTTTCTTTCTTACTTCTTTCTTACTTCTTTCTTTCTTCTTTCTTACTTCTTTCTTACTTCTTTCTTTCTTCTTTCTTACTTTTCTTTCTTACTTCTTTCTTACTTCTAACTTTTCTTACTTCTTTCTTACTTCTTTCTTCTTTCTTTCTTACTTCTTTCTTACTTCTTTCTTACTTCTTTCTTTCTTCTTTCTTACTTCTTTCTTTCTTCTTTCTTTCTTCTTTCATTCTTACTTCTTTCTTACTTCTTTCTTACTTCTTTCTTTCTTATTTCTTTCTTACTTCTTTCTTACTTCTTTCTTACTTCTTTCTTACTTCTTTCTTACTTCTTTCTAACTTCTTTTTTCTTCTTTCTTTCTTCTTTCTTTCTTCTTTCTTTCTTACTTCTTTCTTACTCCTTTCTTACTTCTTTCTTACTTCTTTCGTACTTCTTTCTTAATTCTTTCTTTCTTACTTCTTTCTTACTTCTTTCTTACTTCTTTCTTACTTCTTTCTTACTTCTTTCTTACTCCTTTCTTCTTTCTTTCTTACTTCTTTCTTAATTGTTTCTTACTTCTTTCTTACTTCTTTCTATCTTCTTTCCTACTTCTTTCTTTCTTCTTTCTTACTTCTTTCTTACTTCTTTCTTACTTCTTTCTTACTTCTTACTGACTTCTTTCTTACTTCTTTCTTCTTTATTTCTTACTTCTTTCTTACTTCTTTCTTACTTCTTTCTTACTTCTTTCTTCATTCCTTCTTACTTCTTTTTTACTTCTTTCTTTCTTCTTTCTTACTTCTTTCTTACTTCTTTCTTCTTTCTTTCTTCTCTATTTCTTCTCTCTTTCTGCTTTCTTTCTTCTTTCTTTCTTCTTTCTTTCTTATTTCTAAATTCTTTCTAACTTCTTTCTAACTTCTTTCTTATTTCTTTCTTACTTCATTCTTTCGTTCTTCTTTCTTACATCTTTCTAACTTCTTTCTAACTTCTTTCTTACTTCTTTCTTACTTCTTTCTTTCTTCTTTCTTACTTCTTTCTTACTTCTTTCTTTCTTCTTTCTTACTTCTTTCTTACTTCTTTCTTTCTTCTTTCTTACTTTTCTTTCTTACTTCTTTCTTACTTCTTTCTTACTTCTTTCTTACTTCTTTCTTACTTCTTTCTTTCTTCTTTCTTTCTTCTTTCTTTCTTACTTCTTTCTTCTTTCTTTCTTACTTCTTTCTTACTTCTTTCGTACTTCTTTCTTACTTCTTTCTTTCTTCATTCTTACTTCTTTCTTTCTTCTTTCTTACTTCTTTCTTACTTCTTTCTTTCTTATTTCTTTCTTACTTCTTTCTTACTTCTTTCTTACTTCTTTCTTACTTCTTTCTTACTTCTTTCTAACTTCTTTTTTCTTCTTTCTTTCTTCTTTCTTTCTTCTTTCTTTCTTACTTCTTTCTTACTCCTTTCTTACTTCTTTCTTACTTCTCTCTTACTTCTTTCTTTCTTCTTTCTTACTTCTTTCTTTCTTCTTTCTTACTTCTTTCTTACTTCTTTCTTACTTCTTTCTTACTTCTTACTGACTTCTTTCTTCTTTATTTCTAACTTCTTTCTTACTTCTTTCTTACTTCTTTCTTACTTCTTTCTTCATTCCTTCTTACTTCTTTTTTACTTCTTTCTTTCTTCTTTCTTACTTCTTTCCTACTTCTTTCTTCTTTCTTTCTTCTCTATTTCTTCTCTCTTTCTGCATTCTTTCTTCTTTCTTTCTTCTTTCTTATTTCTAAATTCTTTCTAACTTCTTTCTAACTTCTTTCTTATTTCTTTCTTACTTCATTCTTTCGTTCTTCTTTCTTATATCTTTCTAACTTCTTTCTAACTTCTTTCTTACTTCTTTCTTGCTTCTTTCTTTCTTCTTTCTTTCTTCTTTCTTTCTTACTTCTTTCTTACTCCTTTCTTACTTCTTTCTTACTTCTTTCGTACTTCTTTCTTACTTCTTTCTTTCTTACTTCTTTCTTACTTCTTTCTTACTTCTTTCTTCTTTCTTTCTTACTTCTTTCTTACTTCTTTCTTACTTCTTTCTTACTTCTTTCTTTCTTCTTTCTTAATTCTTTCTTTCTACTTTCTTACTTCTTTCTTACTTCTTTCGTACTTCTTTTTTACTTCTCTCTTTCTTCTTTCTTTCTTCTTTCTTACTTATTTCTTTCTTACTTCTTTCTTACTTCTCTCTTACTTCCTTCTTACTTCCTTCTTACTTCTTTCTTACTTCTTTCTTACTTCTTTCTTACTTCTTTCTAACTTCTTTTTTCTTCTTTCTTTCTTATTTCTTTCTTACTTCTTTCTTTCTTACTTCTTTCTTACTTCCTTCGTACTTCTTTCGTACTTCTTTCTTACTTCTTTCTTCTTTCTTTCTTACTTCTTTCTTTCTTCTTTCATTGTTCTCTATTTCTTCTCTCTTTCTTCTTTCTGTCTTCTTTCTTTCTTCTTTCTTTCTCCTTTCTTTCTTCTTTCTTTCTTATTTCTAAATTCTTTCTAACTTCTTTCTAATTTCTTTCTTATTTCTTTCTAACTTCATTCTTTCTTTCTTCCTTCTAACATCTTTCTAACTTCTTTCTAACTTGTTTCTTACTTCTTTCTTACTTCTTTCTTACTTCTTTCTTTCTTTCTTTCTTTCTTTCTTTCTTTCTTTCTTTCTTTCTTTCTTTCTTTCTACTTTCTTCTTTCTTTCTTCTTTCTTTCTTCTTTCTTTCTTACTTCTTTCTTACTTCTTTCTTTCTTCTTTCTTACTTCTTTCTTACTTCTTTCTTTCTTCTTTCTTACTTTTCTTTCTTACTTCTTTCTTACTTCTAACTTTTCTTACTTCTTTCTTACTTCTTTCTTCTTTCTTTCTTACTTCTTTCTTACTTCTTTCTTACTTCTTTCTTTCTTCTTTCTTACTTCTTTCTTTCTTCTTTCTTTCTTCTTTCATTCTTACTTCTTTCTTACTTCTTTCTTACTTCTTTCTTTCTTATTTCTTTCTTACTTCTTTCTTACTTCTTTCTTACTTCTTTATTACTTCTTTCTTACTTCTTTCTAACTTCTTTTTTCTTCTTTCTTTCTTCTTTCTTTCTTCTTTCTTTCTTACTTCTTTCTTACTCCTTTCTTACTTCTTTCTTACTTCTTTCGTACTTCTTTCTTAATTCTTTCTTTCTTACTTCTTTCTTACTTCTTTCTTACTTCTTTCTTACTTCTTTCTTACTTCTTTCTTACTCCTTTCTTCTTTCTTTCTTACTTCTTTCTTAATTCTTTCTTACTTCTTTCTTACTTCTTTCTATCTTCTTTCCTACTTCTTTCTTTCTTCTTTCTTACTTCTTTCTTACTTCTTTCTTACTTCTTTCTTACTTCTTACTGACTTCTTTCTTACTTCTTTCTTCTTTATTTCTTACTTCTTTCTTACTTCTTTCTTACTTCTTTCTTACTTCTTTCTTCATTCCTTCTTACTTCTTTTTTACTTCTTTCTTTCTTCTTTCTTACTTCTTTCTTACTTCTTTCTTCTTTCTTTCTTCTCTATTTCTTCTCTCTTTCTGCTTTCTTTCTTCTTTCTTTCTTCTTTCTTTCTTATTTCTAAATTCTTTCTAACTTCTTTCTAACTTCTTTCTTATTTCTTTCTTACTTCATTCTTTCGTTCTTCTTTCTTACATCTTTCTAACTTCTTTCTAACTTCTTTCTTACTTCTTTCTTACTTCTTTCTTTCTTCTTTCTTACTTCTTTCTTACTTCTTTCTTTCTTCTTTCTTACTTCTTTCTTACTTCTTTCTTTCTTCTTTCTTACTTTTCTTTCTTACTTCTTTCTTACTTCTTTCTTACTTCTTTCTTACTTCTTTCTTACTTCTTTCTTTCTTCTTTCTTTCTTCTTTCTTTCTTACTTCTTTCTTCTTTCTTTCTTACTTCTTTCTTACTTCTTTCGTACTTCTTTCTTACTTCTTTCTTTCTTCATTCTTACTTCTTTCTTTCTTCTTTCTTACTTCTTTCTTACTTCTTTCTTTCTTATTTCTTTCTTACTTCTTTCTTACTTCTTTCTTACTTCTTTCTTACTTCTTTCTTACTTCTTTCTAACTTCTTTTTTCTTCTTTCTTTCTTCTTTCTTTCTTCTTTCTTTCTTACTTCTTTCTTACTCCTTTCTTACTTCTTTCTTACTTCTCTCTTACTTCTTTCTTTCTTCTTTCTTACTTCTTTCTTTCTTCTTTCTTACTTCTTTCTTACTTCTTTCTTACTTCTTTCTTACTTCTTACTGACTTCTTTCTTCTTTATTTCTAACTTCTTTCTTACTTCTTTCTTACTTCTTTCTTACTTCTTTCTTCATTCCTTCTTACTTCTTTTTTACTTCTTTCTTTCTTCTTTCTTACTTCTTTCCTACTTCTTTCTTCTTTCTTTCTTCTCTATTTCTTCTCTCTTTCTGCATTCTTTCTTCTTTCTTTCTTCTTTCTTATTTCTAAATTCTTTCTAACTTCTTTCTAACTTCTTTCTTATTTCTTTCTTACTTCATTCTTTCGTTCTTCTTTCTTATATCTTTCTAACTTCTTTCTAACTTCTTTCTTACTTCTTTCTTGCTTCTTTCTTTCTTCTTTCTTTCTTCTTTCTTTCTTACTTCTTTCTTACTCCTTTCTTACTTCTTTCTTACTTCTTTCGTACTTCTTTCTTACTTCTTTCTTTCTTACTTCTTTCTTACTTCTTTCTTACTTCTTTCTTCTTTCTTTCTTACTTCTTTCTTACTTCTTTCTTACTTCTTTCTTACTTCTTTCTTTCTTCTTTCTTAATTCTTTCTTTCTACTTTCTTACTTCTTTCTTACTTCTTTCGTACTTCTTTTTTACTTCTCTCTTTCTTCTTTCTTTCTTCTTTCTTACTTATTTCTTTCTTACTTCTTTCTTACTTCTCTCTTACTTCCTTCTTACTTCCTTCTTACTTCTTTCTTACTTCTTTCTTACTTCTTTCTTACTTCTTTCTAACTTCTTTTTTCTTCTTTCTTTCTTATTTCTTTCTTACTTCTTTCTTTCTTACTTCTTTCTTACTTCCTTCGTACTTCTTTCGTACTTCTTTCTTACTTCTTTCTTCTTTCTTTCTTACTTCTTTCTTTCTTCTTTCATTGTTCTCTATTTCTTCTCTCTTTCTTCTTTCTGTCTTCTTTCTTTCTTCTTTCTTTCTCCTTTCTTTCTTCTTTCTTTCTTATTTCTAAATTCTTTCTAACTTCTTTCTAATTTCTTTCTTATTTCTTTCTAACTTCATTCTTTCTTTCTTCCTTCTAACATCTTTCTAACTTCTTTCTAACTTGTTTCTTACTTCTTTCTTACTTCTTTCTTACTTCTTTCTTTCTTTCTTTCTTTCTTTCTTTCTTTCTTTCTTTCTTTCTTTCTTTCTTTCTTTCTTTCTACTTTCTTCTTTCTTTCTTCTTTCTTTCTTCTTTCTTTCTTACTTCTTTCTTACTTCTTTCTTTCTTCTTTCTTACTTCTTTCTTACTTCTTTCTTTCTTCTTTCTTACTTTTCTTTCTTACTTCTTTCTTACTTCTAACTTTTCTTACTTCTTTCTTACTTCTTTCTTCTTTCTTTCTTACTTCTTTCTTACTTCTTTCTTACTTCTTTCTTTCTTCTTTCTTACTTCTTTCTTTCTTCTTTCTTTCTTCTTTCATTCTTACTTCTTTCTTACTTCTTTCTTACTTCTTTCTTTCTTATTTCTTTCTTACTTCTTTCTTACTTCTTTCTTACTTCTTTATTACTTCTTTCTTACTTCTTTCTAACTTCTTTTTTCTTCTTTCTTTCTTCTTTCTTTCTTCTTTCTTTCTTACTTCTTTCTTACTCCTTTCTTACTTCTTTCTTACTTCTTTCGTACTTCTTTCTTAATTCTTTCTTTCTTACTTCTTTCTTACTTCTTTCTTACTTCTTTCTTACTTCTTTCTTACTTCTTTCTTACTCCTTTCTTCTTTCTTTCTTACTTCTTTCTTAATTCTTTCTTACTTCTTTCTTACTTCTTTCTATCTTCTTTCCTACTTCTTTCTTTCTTCTTTCTTACTTCTTTCTTACTTCTTTCTTACTTCTTTCTTACTTCTTACTGACTTCTTTCTTACTTCTTTCTTCTTTATTTCTTACTTCTTTCTTACTTCTTTCTTACTTCTTTCTTACTTCTTTCTTCATTCCTTCTTACTTCTTTTTTACTTCTTTCTTTCTTCTTTCTTACTTCTTTCTTACTTCTTTCTTCTTTCTTTCTTCTCTATTTCTTCTCTCTTTCTGCTTTCTTTCTTCTTTCTTTCTTATTTCTAAATTCTTTCTAACTTCTTTCTAACTTCTTTCTTATTTCTTTCTTACTTCATTCTTTCGTTCTTCTTTCTTACATCTTTCTAACTTCTTTCTAACTTCTTTCTTACTTCTTTCTTACTTCTTTCTTTCTTCTTTCTTACTTCTTTCTTACTTCTTTCTTTCTTCTTTCTTACTTCTTTCTTACTTCTTTCTTTCTTCTTTCTTACTTTTCTTTCTTACTTCTTTCTTACTTCTTTCTTACTTCTTTCTTACTTCTTTCTTACTTCTTTCTTACTTCTAACTTTTCTTACTTCTTTCTTACTTCTTTCTTCTTTCTTTCTTACTTCTTTCTTACTTCTTTCTTACTTCTTTCTTACTTCTTTCTTTCTTCTTTCTTACTTCTTTCTTTCTTCTTTCTTACTTCTTTCTTACTTCTTTCTTTCTTCTTTCTTACTTCTTTCTTTCTTATTTCTTTCTTACTTCTTTCTTACTTCTTTCTTACTTCTTTCTTACTTCCTTCTTACTTCTTTCTAACTTCTTTTTTCTTCTTTCTTTCTTCTTTCTTTCTTCTTTCTTTCTTACTTCTTTCTTACTCCTTTCTTACTTCTTTCTTACTTCTTTCGTACTTCTTTCTTACTTCTTTCTTTCTTACTTCTTTCTTACTTCTTTCTTACTTCTTTCTTACTTCTTTCTTACTTCTTTCTTACTCCTTTCTTCTTTCTTTCTTACTTCTTTCTTGCTTCTTTCTTACTTCTTTCTTACTTCTTTCTTTCTTCTTTCTTACTTCTTTCTTTCTTCTTTCTTACTTCTTTCTTACTTCTTTCTTACTTCTTTCTTACTTCTTACTGACTTCTTTCTTCTTTATTTCTTACTTCTTTCTTACTTCTTTCTTACTTCTTTCTTACTTCTTTCTTCATTCCTTCTTACTTCTTTTTTACTTCTTTCTTACTTCTTTCTTACTTCTTTCTTACTTCTTTCTTTCTTCTTTCTTAATTCTTTCTTTCTTCTTTCTTACTTCTTTCTTACTTCTTTCGTACTTCTTTTTTACTTCTCTCTTTCTTCTTTCTTTCTTCTTTCTTACTTCTTTCTTTCTTACTTCTTTTTTACTTCTCTCTTACTTCCTTCTTACTTCTTTCTTACTTCTTTCTTACTTCTTTCTTTCTTCTTTCATTGTTCTCTATTTCTTCTCTCTTTCTTCTTTCTGTCTTCTTTCTTTCTTCTTTCTTTCTCCTTTCTTTCTTCTGTCTTTCTTATTTCTAAATTCTTTCTAACTTCTTTCTAACTTCTTTCTTACTTCTTTCTAACTTCATTCTTTCTTTCTTCCTTCTAACATCTTTCTAACTTCTTTCTAACTTGTTTCTTACTTCTTTCTTACTTCTTTCTTACTACTTTCTTTCTTTCTTTCTTTCTTTCTTTCTTTCTTTCTTTCTTTCTACTTTCTTCTTTCTTTCTTCTTTCTTTCTTCTTTCTTTCTTACTTCTTTCTTACTTCTTTCTTTCTTCTTTCTTACTTCTTTCTTACTTCTTTCTTTCTTCTTTCTTACTTTTCTTTCTTACTTCTTTCTTACTTCTAACTTCTCTTACTTCTTTCTTACTTCTTTCTTCTTTCTTTCTTACTTCTTTCTTACTTCTTTCTTACTTCTTTCTTTCTTCTTTCTTACTTCTTTCTTTCTTACTTCTTTCTTACTTCCTTCGTACTTCTTTCGTACTTCTTTCTTACTTCTTTCTTCTTTCTTTCTTACTTCTTTCTTTCTTCTTTCATTGTTCTCTATTTCTTCTCTCTTTCTTCTTTCTGTCTTCTTTCTTTCTTCTTTCTTTCTCCTTTCTTTCTTCTTTCTTTCTTATTTCTAAATTCTTTCTAACTTCTTTCTAATTTCTTTCTTATTTCTTTCTAACTTCATTCATTCTTTCTTCCTTCTAACATCTTTCTAACTTCTTTCTAACTTGTTTCTTACTTCTTTCTTACTTCTTTCTTACTTCTTTCTTTCTTTCTTTCTTTCTTTCTTTCTTTCTTTCTTTCTTTCTTTCTTTCTACTTTCTTCTTTCTTTCTTCTTTCTTTCTTCTTTCTTACTTTTCTTTCTTACTTCTTTCTTACTTCTAACTTCTCTTACTTCTTTCTTACTTCTTTCTTCTTTCTTTCTTACTTCTTTCTTACTTCTTTCTTACTTCTTTCTTTCTTCTTTCTTACTTCTTTCTTTCTTACTTCTTTCTTACTTCCTTCGTACTTCTTTCGTACTTCTTTCTTACTTCTTTCTTACTTCTTTCTTACTTCTTTCTTTCTTCTTTCTTACTTCTTTCTTACTTCTTTCTTTCTTCTTTCTTACTTTTCTTTCTTACTTCTTTCTTACTTCTACCTTTTCTTACTTCTTTCTTACTTCTTTCTACTTTCTTTCTTACTTCTTTCTTACTTCTTTCTTACTTCTTTCTTACTTCTTTCTTTCTTCTTTCTTACTTCTTTCTTTCTTCTTTCTTACTTCTTTCTTACTTCTCTCTTTCTTCTTTCTTACTTCTTTCTTTCTTATTTCTTTCTTACTTCTTTCTTACTTCTTTCTTACTTCTTTCTTACTTCTTTCTTACTTCTTTCTAACTTCTTTTTTCTTCTTTCTTTCTTCTTTCTTTCTTCTTTCTTTCTTACTTCTTTCTTACTCCTTTCTTACTTCTTTCTTACTTCTTTCGTACTTCTTTCTTAATTCTTTCTTTCTTACTTCTTTCTTACTTCTTTCTTACTTCTTTCTTACTTCTTTCTTACTTCTTTCTTACTCCTTTCTTCTTTCTTTCTTACTTCTTTCTTAATTCTTTCTTACTTCTTTCTTACTTCTTTCTTTCTTCTTTCCTACTTCTTTCTTTCTTCTTTCTTACTTCTTTCTTACTTCTTTCTTACTTCTTTCTTACTTCTTACTGACTTCTTTCTTACTTCTTTCTTCTTTATTTCTTACTTCTTTCTTACTTCTTTCTTACTTCTTTCTTACTTCTTTCTTCATTCCTTCTTACTTCTTTTTTACTTCTTTCTTTCTTCTTTCTTACTTCTTTCTTACTTCTTTCTTCTTTCTTTCTTCTCTATTTCTTCTCTCTTTCTGCTTTCTTTCTTCTTTCTTTCTTCTTTCTTTCTTATTTCTAAATTCTTTCTAACTTCTTTCTAACTTCTTTCTTATTTCTTTCTTACTTCATTCTTTCGTTCTTCTTTCTTACATCTTTCTAACTTCTTTCTAACTTCTTTCCTACTTCTTTCTTACTTCTTTCTTTCTTCTTTCTTACTTCTTTCTTACTTCTTTCTTTCTTCTTTCTTACTTCTTTCTTACTTCTTTCTTTCTTCTTTCTTACTTTTCTTTCTTACTTCTTTCTTACTTCTTTCTTACTTCTTTCTTACTTCTTTCTTACTTCTAACTTTTCTTACTTCTTTCTTACTTCTTTCTTCTTTCTTTCTTACTTCTTTCTTACTTCTTTCTTACTTCTTTCTTACTTCTTTCTTTCTTCTTTCTTACTTCTTTCTTTCTTCTTTCTTACTTCTTTCTTACTTCTTTCTTTCTTCTTTCTTACTTCTTTCTTTCTTATTTCTTTCTTACTTCTTTCTTACTTCTTTCTTACTTGTTTCTTACTTCTTTCTTACTTCTTTCTAACTTCTTTTTTCTTCTTTCTTTCTTCTTTCTTTCTTCTTTCTTTCTTACTTCTTTCTTACTCCTTTCTTACTTCTTTCTTACTTCTTTCGTACTTCTTTCTTACTTCTTTCTTTCTTACTTCTTTCTTACTTCTTTCTTACTTCTTTCTTACTTCTTTCTTACTTCTTTCTTACTCCTTTCTTCTTTCTTTCTTACTTCTTTCTTGCTTCTTTCTTACTTCTTTCTTACTTCTTTCTTACTTCTTTCTTTCTTCTTTCCTACTTCTTTCTTTCTTCTTTCTTACTTCTTTCTTACTTCTTTCTTACTTCTTTCTTACTTCTTACTGACTTCTCTCTTACTTCTTTCTTCTTTATTTCTTACTTCTTTCTTACTTCTTTCTTACTTCTTTCTTACTTCTTTCTTCATTCCTTCTTACTTCTTTTTTACTTCTTTCTTTCTTCTTTCTTACTTCTTTCTTACTTCTTTCTTCTTTCTTTCTTCTCAATTTCTTCTCTCTTTCTGCTTTCTTTCTTCTTTCTTTCTTCTTTCTTTCTTATTTCTAAATTCTTTCTAACTTCTTTCTAACTTCTTTCTTATTTCTTTCTTACTTCATTCTTTCGTTCTTCTTTCTTACATCTTTCTAACTTCTTTCTAACTTCTTTCTTACTTCTTTCTTACTTCTTTGTTTCTTCTTTCTTTCTTCTTTCTTTCTTACTTCTTTCTTACTCCTTTCTTACTTCTTTCTTACTTCTTTCTTTCTTCTTTCTTACTTCTTTCTTACTTCTTTCTTTCTTCTTTCTTACTTCTTTCTTACTTCTTTCTTTCTTCTTTCTTTCTTACTTCTTTCTTACTCCTTTCTTACTTCTTTCTTACTTCTTTCTTTCTTCTTTCTTACTTCTTTCTTACTTCTTTCTTTCTTCTTTCTTACTTCTTTCTTACTTCTTTCTTTCTTCTTTCTTACTTTTCTTTCTTACTTCTTTCTTACTTCTTTCTTACTTCTTTCTTACTTCTTTCTTACTTCTTTCTTACTTCTAACTTTTCTTACTTCTTTCTTACTTCTTTCTTCTTTCTTTCTTACTTCTTTCTTACTTCTTTCTTACTTCTTTCTTACTTCTTTCTTTCTTCTTTCTTACTTCTTTCTTACTTCTTTCTATCTTCTTTCCTACTTCTTTCTTTCTTCTTTCTTACTTCTTTCTTACTTCTTTCTTACTTCTTTCTTACTTCTTACTGACTTCTTTCTTACTTCTTTCTTCTTTATTTCTTACTTCTTTCTTACTTCTTTCTTACTTCTTTCTTACTTCTTTCTTCATTCCTTCTTACTTCTTTTTTACTTCTTTCTTTCTTCTTTCTTACTTCTTTCTTACTTCTTTCTTCTTTCTTTCTTCTCTATTTCTTCTCTCTTTCTGCTTTCTTTCTTCTTTCTTTCTTCTTTCTTTCTTATTTCTAAATTCTTTCTAACTTCTTTCTAACTTCTTTCTTATTTCTTTCTTACTTCATTCTTTCGTTCTTCTTTCTTACATCTTTCTAACTTCTTTCTAACTTCTTTCTTACTTCTTTCTTACTTCTTTCTTTCTTCTTTCTTACTTCTTTCTTACTTCTTTCTTTCTTCTTTCTTACTTCTTTCTTACTTCTTTCTTTCTTCTTTCTTACTTTTCTTTCTTACTTCTTTCTTACTTCTTTCTTACTTCTTTCTTACTTCTTTCTTACTTCTTTCTTACTTCTTTATTACTTCTTTCTTACTTCTTTCTAACTTCTTTTTTCTTCTTTCTTTCTTCTTTCTTTCTTCTTTCTTTCTTACTTCTTTCTTACTCCTTTCTTACTTCTTTCTTACTTCTTTCGTACTTCTTTCTTAATTCTTTCTTTCTTACTTCTTTCTTACTTCTTTCTTACTTCTTTCTTACTTCTTTCTTACTTCTTTCTTACTCCTTTCTTCTTTCTTTCTTACTTCTTTCTTAATTCTTTCTTACTTCTTTCTTACTTCTTTCTATCTTCTTTCCTACTTCTTTCTTTCTTCTTTCTTACTTCTTTCTTACTTCTTTCTTACTTCTTTCTTACTTCTTACTGACTTCTTTCTTACTTCTTTCTTCTTTATTTCTTACTTCTTTCTTACTTCTTTCTTACTTCTTTCTTACTTCTTTCTTCATTCCTTCTTACTTCTTTTTTACTTCTTTCTTTCTTCTTTCTTACTTCTTTCTTACTTCTTTCTTCTTTCTTTCTTCTCTATTTCTTCTCTCTTTCTGCTTTCTTTCTTCTTTCTTTCTTATTTCTAAATTCTTTCTAACTTCTTTCTAACTTCTTTCTTATTTCTTTCTTACTTCATTCTTTCGTTCTTCTTTCTTACATCTTTCTAACTTCTTTCTAACTTCTTTCTTACTTCTTTCTTACTTCTTTCTTTCTTCTTTCTTACTTCTTTCTTACTTCTTTCTTTCTTCTTTCTTACTTCTTTCTTACTTCTTTCTTTCTTCTTTCTTACTTTTCTTTCTTACTTCTTTCTTACTTCTTTCTTACTTCTTTCTTACTTCTTTCTTACTTCTTTCTTACTTCTAACTTTTCTTACTTCTTTCTTACTTCTTTCTTCTTTCTTTCTTACTTCTTTCTTACTTCTTTCTTACTTCTTTCTTACTTCTTTCTTTCTTCTTTCTTACTTCTTTCTTTCTTCTTTCTTACTTCTTTCTTACTTCTTTCTTTCTTCTTTCTTACTTCTTTCTTTCTTATTTCTTTCTTACTTCTTTCTTACTTCTTTCTTACTTCTTTCTTACTTCCTTCTTACTTCTTTCTAACTTCTTTTTTCTTCTTTCTTTCTTCTTTCTTTCTTCTTTCTTTCTTACTTCTTTCTTACTCCTTTCTTACTTCTTTCTTACTTCTTTCGTACTTCTTTCTTACTTCTTTCTTTCTTACTTCTTTCTTACTTCTTTCTTACTTCTTTCTTACTTCTTTCTTACTTCTTTCTTACTCCTTTCTTCTTTCTTTCTTACTTCTTTCTTGCTTCTTTCTTACTTCTTTCTTACTTCTTTCTTTCTTCTTTCTTACTTCTTTCTTTCTTCTTTCTTACTTCTTTCTTACATCTTTCTTACTTCTTTCTTACTTCTTACTGACTTCTTTCTTCTTTATTTCTTACTTCTTTCTTACTTCTTTCTTACTTCTTTCTTACTTCTTTCTTCATTCCTTCTTACTTCTTTTTTACTTCTTTCTTACTTCTTTCTTACTTCTTTCTTACTTCTTTCTTTCTTCTTTCTTAATTCTTTCTTTCTTCTTTCTTACTTCTTTCTTACTTCTTTCGTACTTCTTTTTTACTTCTCTCTTTCTTCTTTCTTTCTTCTTTCTTACTTCTTTCTTTCTTACTTCTTTTTTACTTCTCTCTTACTTCCTTCTTACTTCTTTCTTACTTCTTTCTTACTTCTTTCTTTCTTCTTTCATTGTTCTCTATTTCTTCTCTCTTTCTTCTTTCTGTCTTCTTTCTTTCTTCTTTCTTTCTCCTTTCTTTCTTCTGTCTTTCTTATTTCTAAATTCTTTCTAACTTCTTTCTAACTTCTTTCTTACTTCTTTCTAACTTCATTCTTTCTTTCTTCCTTCTAACATCTTTCTAACTTCTTTCTAACTTGTTTCTTACTTCTTTCTTACTTCTTTCTTACTTCTTTCTTTCTTTCTTTCTTTCTTTCTTTCTTTCTTTCTTTCTACTTTCTTCTTTCTTTCTTCTTTCTTTCTTCTTTCTTTCTTACTTCTTTCTTACTTCTTTCTTTCTTCTTTCTTACTTCTTTCTTACTTCTTTCTTTCTTCTTTCTTACTTTTCTTTCTTACTTCTTTCTTACTTCTAACTTCTCTTACTTCTTTCTTACTTCTTTCTTCTTTCTTTCTTACTTCTTTCTTACTTCTTTCTTACTTCTTTCTTTCTTCTTTCTTACTTCTTTCTTTCTTACTTCTTTCTTACTTCCTTCGTACTTCTTTCGTACTTCTTTCTTACTTCTTTCTTCTTTCTTTCTTACTTCTTTCTTTCTTCTTTCATTGTTCTCTATTTCTTCTCTCTTTCTTCTTTCTGTCTTCTTTCTTTCTTCTTTCTTTCTCCTTTCTTTCTTCTTTCTTTCTTATTTCTAAATTCTTTCTAACTTCTTTCTAATTTCTTTCTTATTTCTTTCTAACTTCATTCTTTCTTTCTTCCTTCTAACATCTTTCTAACTTCTTTCTAACTTGTTTCTTACTTCTTTCTTACTTCTTTCTTACTTCTTTCTTTCTTTCTTTCTTTCTTTCTTTCTTTCTTTCTTTCTTTCTTTCTTTCTTTCTTTCTTTCTTTCTTTCTTTCTACTTTCTTCTTTCTTTCTTCTTTCTTTCTTCTTTCTTACTTTTCTTTCTTACTTCTTTCTTACTTCTAACTTCTCTTACTTCTTTCTTACTTCTTTCTTCTTTCTTTCTTACTTCTTTCTTACTTCTTTCTTACTTCTTTCTTTCTTCTTTCTTACTTCTTTCTTTCTTACTTCTTTCTTACTTCCTTCGTACTTCTTTCGTACTTCTTTCTTACTTCTTTCTTACTTCTTTCTTACTTCTTTCTTTCTTCTTTCTTACTTCTTTCTTACTTCTTTCTTTCTTCTTTCTTACTTTTCTTTCTTACTTCTTTCTTACTTCTAACTTTTCTTACTTCTTTCTTACTTCTTTCTACTTTCTTTCTTACTTCTTTCTTACTTCTTTCTTACTTCTTTCTTACTTCTTTCTTTCTTCTTTCTTTCTTATTTCTAAATTCTTTCTAACTTCTTTCTAACTTCTTTCTTATTTCTTTCTTACTTCATTCTTTCGTTCTTCTTTCTTACATCTTTCTAACTTCTTTCTAACTTCTTTCCTACTTCTTTCTTACTTCTTTCTTTCTTCTTTCTTACTTCTTTCTTACTTCTTTCTTTCTTCTTTCTTACTTCTTTCTTACTTCTTTCTTTCTTCTTTCTTACTTTTCTTTCTTACTTCTTTCTTACTTCTTTCTTACTTCTTTCTTACTTCTTTCTTACTTCTAACTTTTCTTACTTCTTTCTTACTTCTTTCTTCTTTCTTTCTTACTTCTTTCTTACTTCTTTCTTACTTCTTTCTTACTTCTTTCTTTCTTCTTTCTTACTTCTTTCTTTCTTCTTTCTTACTTCTTTCTTACTTCTTTCTTTCTTCTTTCTTACTTCTTTCTTTCTTATTTCTTTCTTACTTCTTTCTTACTTCTTTCTTACTTGTTTCTTACTTCTTTCTTACTTCTTTCTAACTTCTTTTTTCTTCTTTCTTTCTTCTTTCTTTCTTCTTTCTTTCTTACTTCTTTCTTACTCCTTTCTTACTTCTTTCTTACTTCTTTCGTACTTCTTTCTTACTTCTTTCTTTCTTACTTCTTTCTTACTTCTTTCTTACTTCTTTCTTACTTCTTTCTTACTTCTTTCTTACTCCTTTCTTCTTTCTTTCTTACTTCTTTCTTGCTTCTTTCTTACTTCTTTCTTACTTCTTTCTTACTTCTTTCTTTCTTCTTTCCTACTTCTTTCTTTCTTCTTTCTTACTTCTTTCTTACTTCTTTCTTACTTCTTTCTTACTTCTTACTGACTTCTCTCTTACTTCTTTCTTCTTTATTTCTTACTTCTTTCTTACTTCTTTCTTACTTCTTTCTTACTTCTTTCTTCATTCCTTCTTACTTCTTTTTTACTTCTTTCTTTCTTCTTTCTTACTTCTTTCTTACTTCTTTCTTCTTTCTTTCTTCTCAATTTCTTCTCTCTTTCTGCTTTCTTTCTTCTTTCTTTCTTCTTTCTTTCTTATTTCTAAATTCTTTCTAACTTCTTTCTAACTTCTTTCTTATTTCTTTCTTACTTCATTCTTTCGTTCTTCTTTCTTACATCTTTCTAACTTCTTTCTAACTTCTTTCTTACTTCTTTCTTACTTCTTTGTTTCTTCTTTCTTTCTTCTTTCTTTCTTACTTCTTTCTTACTCCTTTCTTACTTCTTTCTTACTTCTTTCTTTCTTCTTTCTTACTTCTTTCTTACTTCTTTCTTTCTTCTTTCTTACTTCTTTCTTACTTCTTTCTTTCTTCTTTCTTTCTTACTTCTTTCTTACTCCTTTCTTACTTCTTTCTTACTTCTTTCTTTCTTCTTTCTTACTTCTTTCTTACTTCTTTCTTTCTTCTTTCTTACTTCTTTCTTACTTCTTTCTTTCTTCTTTCTTACTTTTCTTTCTTACTTCTTTCTTACTTCTTTCTTACTTCTTTCTTACTTCTTTTTACTTCTTTCTTACTTCTAACTTTTCTTACTTCTTTCTTACTTCTTTCTTCTTTCTTTCTTACTTCTTTCTTACTTCTTTCTTACTTCTTTCTTACTTCTTTCTTCTTTCTTTCTTTCTTCTTTCTTACTTCTTTCTTTCTTCTTTCTTACTTCTTTCTTACTTCTTTCTTTCTTCTTTCTTACTTCTTTCTTTCTTATTTCTTTCTTACTTCTTTCTTACTTCTTTCTTACTTCTTTCTTACTTCTTTCTTACTTCTTTCTAACTTCTTTTTTCTTCTTTCTTTCTTCTTTCTTTCTTCTTTCTTTCTTACTTCTTTCTTACTCCTTTCTTACTTCTTTCTTACTTCTTTCGTACTTCTTTCTTACTTCTTTCTTTCTTACTTCTTTCTTACTTCTTTCTTACTTCTTTCTTACTTCTTTCTTACTTCTTTCTTACTCCTTTCTTCTTTCTTTCTTACTTCTTTCTTACTTCTTTCTTACTTCTTTCTTACTTCTTTCTTTCTTCTTTCTTACTTCTTTCTTTCTTCTTTCTTACTTCTTTCTTACTTCTTTCTTACTTCTTTCTTACTTCTTACTGACTTGTTTCTTCTTTATTTCTTACTTCTTTCTTACTTCTTTCTTACTTCTTTCTTCATTCCTTCTTACTTCTTTTTTACTTCTTTCTTTCTTCTTTCTTACTTCTTTCTTACTTCTTTCTTCTTTCTTTCTTCTCTATTTCTTCTCTCTTTATGCTTTCTTTCTTCTTTCTTTCTTCTTTCTTTCTTATTTCTAAATTCTTTCTAACTTCTTTCTAACTTCTTTCTTTTTTCTTTCTTACTTCCTTCTTTCGTTCTTCTTTCTTACATCTTTCTAACTTCTTTCTAACTTCTTTCTTACTTCTTTCTTACTTCTTTCTTTCTTCTTTCTTTCTTCTTTCTTTCTTTCTTCTTTCTTACTCCTTTATTACTTCTTTCTTACTTCTTTCGTACTTCTTTCTTACTTCTTTCTTTCTTACTTCTTTCTTACTTCTTTCTTACTTCTTTCTTCTTTCTTTCTTACTTCTTTCTTACTTCTTTCTTACTTCTTTCTTACTTCTTTCTTACTTCTTTCTTTCTTCTTTCTTAATTCTTTCTTTCTTCTTTCTTACTTCTTTCTTACTTCTTTCGTACTTCTTTTTTACTTCTCTCTTTCTTCTTTCTTTCTTCTTTCTTACTTCTTTCTTTCTTACTTTTTTCTTACTTCTCTCTTACTTCCTTCTTAATTGTTTCTTACTTCTTTCTTACTTCTTTCTTACTTCTTTCTTACTTCTTTCTAACTTCTTTTTTCTTCTTTCTTTCTTATTTCTTTCTTACTTCTTTCTTTCTTACTTCTTTCCTACTTCCTTCGTACTTCTTTCGTACTTCTTTCTTACTTCTTTCTTCTTTCTTTCTTACTTCTTTCTTTCTTCTTTCATTGTTCTCTATTTCTTCTCTCTTTCTTCTTTCTGTCTTCTTTCTTTCTTCTTTCTTTCTCCTTTCTTTCTTCTTTCTTTCTTATTTCTAAATTCTTTCTAACTTCTTTCTAACTTCTTTCTTATTTCTTTCTAACTTCATTCTTTCTTTCTTCCTTCTAACATCTTTCTAACTTCTTTCTAACTTGTTTCTTACTTCTTTCTTACTTCTTTCTTACTTCTTTCTTTCTTACTTTCTTTCTTTCTTTCTTTCTTTCTACTTTCTTCTTTCTTTCTTCTTTCTTTCTTCTTTCTTTCTTACTTCTTTCTTACTTCTTTCTTTCTTCTTTCTTACTTCTTTCTTACTTCTTTCTTTCTTCTTTCTTACTTTTCTTTCTTACTTCTTTCTTACTTCTAACTTTTCTTACTTCTTTCTTACTTCTTTCTTCTTTCTTTCTTACTTCTTTCTTTCTTCTTTCTTACTTCTTTCTTTCTTCTTTCTTACTTCTTTCTTACTTCTTTCTTTCTTCTTTCTTACTTCTTTCTTCATTCCTTCTTACTTCTTTTTTACTTCTTTCTTTCTTCTTTCTTACTTCTTTCTTACTTCTTTCTTCTTTCTTTCTTCTCTATTTCTTCTCTCTTTCTGCTTTCTTTCTTCTTTCTTTCTTCTTTCTTTCTTATTTCTAAATTCTTTCTAACTTCTTTCTAACTTCTTTCTTTTTTCTTTCTTACTTCCTTCTTTCGTTCTTCTTTCTTACATCTTTCTAACTTCTTTCTAACTTCTTTCTTACTTCTTTCTTACTTCTTTCTTTCTTCTTTCTTTCTTCTTTCTTTCTTTCTTCTTTCTTACTCCTTTATTACTTCTTTCTTACTTCTTTCGTACTTCTTTCTTACTTCTTTCTTTCTTACTTCTTTCTTACTTCTTTCTTACTTCTTTCTTCTTTCTTTCTTACTTCTTTCTTACTTCTTTCTTACTTCTTTCTTACTTCTTTCTTACTTCTTTCTTACTTCTTTCTTTCTTCTTTCTTAATTCTTTCTTTCTTCTTTCTTACTTCTTTCTTACTTCTTTCGTACTTCTTTTTTACTTCTCTCTTTCTTCTTTCTTTCTTCTTTCTTACTTCTTTCTTTCTTACTTTTTTCTTACTTCTCTCTTACTTCCTTCTTAATTGTTTCTTACTTCTTTCTTACTTCTTTCTTACTTCTTTCTTACTTCTTTCTAACTTCTTTTTTCTTCTTTCTTTCTTATTTCTTTCTTACTTCTTTCTTTCTTACTTCTTTCCTACTTCCTTCGTACTTCTTTCGTACTTCTTTCTTACTTCTTTCTTCTTTCTTTCTTACTTCTTTCTTTCTTCTTTCATTGTTCTCTATTTCTTCTCTCTTTCTTCTTTCTGTCTTCTTTCTTTCTTCTTTCTTTCTCCTTTCTTTCTTCTTTCTTTCTTATTTCTAAATTCTTTCTAACTTCTTTCTAACTTCTTTCTTATTTCTTTCTAACTTCATTCTTTCTTTCTTCCTTCTAACATCTTTCTAACTTCTTTCTAACTTGTTTCTTACTTCTTTCTTACTTCTTTCTTACTTCTTTCTTTCTTACTTTCTTTCTTTCTTTCTTTCTTTCTACTTTCTTCTTTCTTTCTTCTTTCTTTCTTCTTTCTTTCTTACTTCTTTCTTACTTCTTTCTTTCTTCTTTCTTACTTCTTTCTTATTTCTTTCTTTCTTCTTTCTTACTTTTCTTTCTTACTTCTTTCTTACTTCTAACTTTTCTTACTTCTTTCTTACTTCTTTCTTCTTTCTTTCTTACTTCTTTCTTTCTTCTTTCTTACTTCTTTCTTTCTTCTTTCTTACTTCTTTCTTACTTCTTTCTTTCTTCTTTCTTACTTCTTTCTTTCTTATTCCTTTCTTACTTCTTTCTTACTTCTTTCTTACTTCTTTCTTACTTCTTTCTTACTTCTTTCTAACTTCTTTTTTCTTCTTTCTTTCTTCTTTCTTTCTTCTTTCTTTCTTACTTCTTTCTTACTCCTTTCTTACTTCTTTCTTACTTCTTTCGTACTTCTTTCTTAATTCTTTCTTTCTTACTTCTTTCTTACTCCTTTCTTACTTCTTTCTTACTTCTTTCTTACTTCTTTCTTACTCCTTTCTTCTTTCTTTCTTACTTCTTTCTTACTTCTTCCTTACTTCTTACTGACTTCTTTCTTACTTCTTTCTTCTTTATTTCTTACTTCTTTCTTACTTCTTTCTTACTTCTTTCTTACTTCTTTCTTACTTCTTTCTTCATTCCTTCTTACTTCTTTTTTACTTCTTTCTTTCTTCTTTCTTACTTCTTTCTTACTTCTTTCTTCTTTCTTTCTTCTCTATTTCTTCTCTCTTTCTGCTTTCTTTCTTCTTTCTTTCTTCTTTCTTTCTTATTTCTAAATTCTTTCTAACTTCTTTCTAACTTCTTTCTTATTTCTTTCTTACTTCATTCTTTCGTTCTTCTTTCTTACATCTTTCTAACTTCTTTCTAACTTCTTTCTTACTTCTTTCTTACTTCTTTCTTTCTTCTTTCTTTCTTCTTTCTTTCTTACTTCTTTCTTACTCCTTTCTTACTTCTTTCTTACATCTTTCGTACTTCTTTCTTACTTCTTTCTTTCTTACTTCTTTCTTACTTCTTTCTTACTTCTTTCTTCTTTCTTTCTTACTTCTTTCTTACTTCTTTCTTACTTCTTTCTTACTTCTTTCTTTCTTCTTTCTTAATTCTCTCTTTCTTCTTTCTTTCTTCTTTCTTACTTCTTTCTAACTTCTTTCTAACTTCTTTTTTCTTCTTTCTTTCTTATTTCTTTCTTACTTCTTTCTTTCTTACTTCTTTCTTACTTCCTTCGTACTTCTTTCGTACTTCTTTCTTACTTCTTACTTCTTTCTTTCTTACTTCTTTCTTTCTTCTTTCATTCTTCTCTATTTCTTCTCTCTTTCTTCTTTCTGTCTTCTTTCTTTCTTATTTCTTTCTCCTTTCTTTCTTCTTTCTTTCTTATTTCTAAATTCTTTCTAACTTCTTTCTAACTTCTTTCTTATTTCTTTCTAACTTCATTCTTTCTTTCTTCCATCTAACATATTTCTAACTTCTTTCTAACTTCTTTCTTACTTCTTTCTTACTTCTTTCTTACTTCTTTCTTTCTTTCTTTCTTTCTTTCTTTCTTTCTACTTTCTTCTTTCTTTCTTCTTTCTTTCTTCTTTCTTTCTTACTTCTTTCTTACTTCTTTCTTTCTTCTTTCTTACTTCTTTCTTACTTCTTTCTTACTTCTTTCTTACTTCTTTCTTTCTTCTAACTTTTCTTACTTCTTTCTTACTTCTTTCTTCTTTCTTTCTTACTTCTTTCTTACTTCTTTCTTACTTCTTTCTTTCTTCTTTCTTACTTCTTTATTTCTTCTTTCTTACTTCTTTCTTACTTCTTTCTTTCTTCTTTCTTACTTCTTTCTTTCTTATTTCTTTCTTACTTCTTTCTTACTTCTTTCTTACTTCTTTCTTACTTCTTTCTTACTTCTTTCTAACTTCTTTTTTCTTCTTTCTTTCTTCTTTCTTTCTTCTTTCTTTCTTACTTCTTTCTTACTTCTTTCTTACTTCTTTCTTACTTCTTTCTTTCTTCTTTCTTAATTCTTTCTTTCTTCTTTCTTACTTCTTTCTTACTTCTTTCGTACTTCTTTTTTACTTCTCTCTTTCTTCTTTCTTTCTTCTTTCTTACTTCTTTCTTTCTTACTTTTTTCTTACTTCTCTCTTACTTCCTTCTTAATTGTTTCTTACTTCTTTCTTACTTCTTTCTTACTTCTTTCTTACTTCTTTCTAACTTCTTTTTTCTTCTTTCTTTCTTATTTCTTTCTTACTTCTTTCTTTCTTACTTCTTTCCTACTTCCTTCGTACTTCTTTCGTACTTCTTTCTTACTTCTTTCTTCTTTCTTTCTTACTTCTTTCTTTCTTCTTTCATTGTTCTCTATTTCTTCTCTCTTTCTTCTTTCTGTCTTCTTTCTTTCTTCTTTCTTTCTCCTTTCTTTCTTCTTTCTTTCTTATTTCTAAATTCTTTCTAACTTCTTTCTAACTTCTTTCTTATTTCTTTCTAACTTCATTCTTTCTTTCTTCCTTCTAACATCTTTCTAACTTCTTTCTAACTTGTTTCTTACTTCTTTCTTACTTCTTTCTTACTTCTTTCTTTCTTACTTTCTTTCTTTCTTTCTTTCTTTCTACTTTCTTCTTTCTTTCTTCTTTCTTTCTTCTTTCTTTCTTACTTCTTTCTTACTTCTTTCTTTCTTCTTTCTTACTTCTTTCTTACTTCTTTCTTTCTTCTTTCTTACTTTTCTTTCTTACTTCTTTCTTACTTCTAACTTTTCTTACTTCTTTCTTACTTCTTTCTTCTTTCTTTCTTACTTCTTTCTTTCTTCTTTCTTACTTCTTTCTTTCTTCTTTCTTACTTCTTTCTTACTTCTTTCTTTCTTCTTTCTTACTTCTTTCTTTCTTATTCCTTTCTTACTTCTTTCTTACTTCTTTCTTACTTCTTTCTTACTTCTTTCTTACTTCTTTCTAACTTCTTTTTTCTTCTTTCTTTCTTCTTTCTTTCTTCTTTCTTTCTTACTTCTTTCTTACTCCTTTCTTACTTCTTTCTTACTTCTTTCGTACTTCTTTCTTAATTCTTTCTTTCTTACTTCTTTCTTACTCCTTTCTTACTTCTTTCTTACTTCTTTCTTACTTCTTTCTTACTCCTTTCTTCTTTCTTTCTTACTTCTTTCTTACTTCTTCCTTACTTCTTACTGACTTCTTTCTTACTTCTTTCTTCTTTATTTCTTACTTCTTTCTTACTTCTTTCTTACTTCTTTCTTACTTCTTTCTTACTTCTTTCTTCATTCCTTCTTACTTCTTTTTTACTTCTTTCTTTCTTCTTTCTTACTTCTTTCTTACTTCTTTCTTCTTTCTTTCTTCTCTATTTCTTCTCTCTTTCTGCTTTCTTTCTTCTTTCTTTCTTCTTTCTTTCTTATTTCTAAATTCTTTCTAACTTCTTTCTAACTTCTTTCTTATTTCTTTCTTACTTCATTCTTTCGTTCTTCTTTCTTACATCTTTCTAACTTCTTTCTAACTTCTTTCTTACTTCTTTCTTACTTCTTTCTTTCTTCTTTCTTTCTTCTTTCTTTCTTACTTCTTTCTTACTCCTTTCTTACTTCTTTCTTACATCTTTCGTACTTCTTTCTTACTTCTTTCTTTCTTACTTCTTTCTTACTTCTTTCTTACTTCTTTCTTCTTTCTTTCTTACTTCTTTCTTACTTCTTTCTTACTTCTTTCTTACTTCTTTCTTTCTTCTTTCTTAATTCTCTCTTTCTTCTTTCTTTCTTCTTTCTTACTTCTTTCTAACTTCTTTCTAACTTCTTTTTTCTTCTTTCTTTCTTATTTCTTTCTTACTTCTTTCTTTCTTACTTCTTTCTTACTTCCTTCGTACTTCTTTCGTACTTCTTTCTTACTTCTTACTTCTTTCTTTCTTACTTCTTTCTTTCTTCTTTCATTCTTCTCTATTTCTTCTCTCTTTCTTCTTTCTGTCTTCTTTCTTTCTTATTTCTTTCTCCTTTCTTTCTTCTTTCTTTCTTATTTCTAAATTCTTTCTAACTTCTTTCTAACTTCTTTCTTATTTCTTTCTAACTTCATTCTTTCTTTCTTCCATCTAACATATTTCTAACTTCTTTCTAACTTCTTTCTTACTTCTTTCTTACTTCTTTCTTACTTCTTTCTTTCTTTCTTTCTTTCTTTCTTTCTTTCTACTTTCTTCTTTCTTTCTTCTTTCTTTCTTCTTTCTTTCTTACTTCTTTCTTACTTCTTTCTTTCTTCTTTCTTACTTCTTTCTTACTTCTTTCTTACTTCTTTCTTACTTCTTTCTTTCTTCTAACTTTTCTTACTTCTTTCTTACTTCTTTCTTCTTTCTTTCTTACTTCTTTCTTACTTCTTTCTTACTTCTTTCTTTCTTCTTTCTTACTTCTTTATTTCTTCTTTCTTACTTCTTTCTTACTTCTTTCTTTCTTCTTTCTTACTTCTTTCTTTCTTATTTCTTTCTTACTTCTTTCTTACTTCTTTCTTACTTCTTTCTTACTTCTTTCTTACTTCTTTCTAACTTCTTTTTTCTTCTTTCTTTCTTCTTTCTTTCTTCTTTCTTTCTTACTTCTTTCTTACTCCTTTCTTACTTCTTTCTTACTTCTTTCGTACTTCTTTCTTACTTCTTTCTTTCTTACTTCTTTCTTACTTCTTTCTTACTTCTTTCTTACTTCTTTCTTACTTCTTTCTTACTCCTTTCTTCTTTCTTTCTTACTTCTTTCTTGCTTCTTTCTTACTTCTTTCTTACTTCTTTCTTACTTCTTTCTTTCTTCTTTCCTACTTCTTTCTTTCTTCTTTCTTACTTCTTTCTTACTTCTTTCTTACTTCTTTCTTACTTCTTACTGACTTCTCTCTTACTTCTTTCTTCTTTATTTCTTACTTCTTTCTTACTTCTTTCTTACTTCTTTCTTACTTCTTTCTTCATTCCTTCTTACTTCTTTTTTACTTCTTTCTTTCTTCTTTCTTACTTCTTTCTTACTTCTTTCTTCTTTCTTTCTTCTCTATTTCTTCTCTCTTTCTGCTTTCTTTCTTCTTTCTTTCTTCTTTCTTTCTTATTTCTAAATTCTTTCTAACTTCTTTCTAACTTCTTTCTTATTTCTTTCTTACTTCATTCTTTCGTTCTTCTTTCTTAAATCTTTCTAACTTCTTTCTAACTTCTTTCTTACTTCTTTCTTACTTCTTTCTTTCTTCTTTCTTTCTTCTTTCTTTCTTACTTCTTTCTTACTCCTTTCTTACTTCTTTCTTACTTCTTTCTTTCTTCTTTCTTACTTCTTTCTTACTTCTTTCTTTCTTCTTTCTTACTTCTTTCTTACTTCTTTCTTTCTTCTTTCTTACTTTTCTTTCTTACTTCTTTCTTACTTCCTTCTTACTTCTTTCTTACTTCTTTCTTACTTCTTTCTTACTTCTAACTTTTCTTACTTCTTTCTTACTTCTTTCTTCTTTCTTTCTTACTTCTTTCTTACTTCTTTCTTACTTCTTTCTTACTTCTTTCTTTCTTCTTTCTTACTTCTTTCTTTCTTCTTTCTTACTTCTTTCTTACTTCTTTCTTTCTTCTTTCTTACTTCTTTCTTTCTTATTTCTTTCTTACTTCTTTCTTACTTCTTTCTTACTTCTTTCTTACTTCTTTCTTACTTCTTTCTAACTTCTTTTTTCTTCTTTCTTACTTCTTTCTTTCTTCTTTCTTACTTCTTTCTTACTTCTTTCTTACTTCTTTCTTACTTCTTACTGACTTGTTTCTTCTTTATTTCTTACTTCTTTCTTACTTCTTTCTTACTTCTTTCTTACTTCTTTCTTCATTCCTTCTTACTTCTTTTTTACTTCTTTCTTTCTTCTTTCTTACTTCTTTCTTACTTCTTTCTTCTTTCTTTCTTCTCTATTTCTTCTCTCTTTCTGCTTTCTTTCTTCTTTCTTTCTTCTTTCTTTCTTATTTCTAAATTCTTTCTAACTTCTTTCTAACTTCTTTCTTTTTTCTTTCTTACTTCATTCTTTCGTTCTTCTTTCTTACATCTTTCTAACTTCTTTCTAACTTCTTTCTTACTTCTTTCTTACTTCTTTCTTTCCTCTTTCTTTCTTCTTTCTTTCTTTCTTCTTTCTTACTCCTTTCTTACTTCTTTCTTACTTCTTTCGTACTTCTTTCTTACTTCTTTCTTTCTTACTTCTTTCTTACTTCTTTCTTACTTCTTTCTTCTTTCTTTCTTACTTCTTTCTTACTTCTTTCTTACTTCTTTCTTACTTCTTTCTTACTTCTTTCTTACTTCTTTCTTTCTTCTTTCTTAATTCTCTCTTTCTTCTTTCTTTCTTCTTTCTTACTTCTTTCTTTCTTACTTCTTCCTTACTTCTCTCTTACTTCCTGCTTAATTGTTTCTTACTTCTTTCTTACTTCTTTCTTACTTCTTTCTTACTTCTTTCTAACTTCTTTTTTCTTCTTTCTTTCTTATTTCTTTCTTACTTCTTTCTTTCTTACTTCTTTCTTACTTCCTTCGTACTTCTTTCGTACTTCTTTCTTACTTCTTTCTTCTTTCTTTCTTACTTCTTTCTTTCTTCTTTCATTGTTCTCTATTTCTTCTCTCTTTCTTCTTTCTGTCTTCTTTCTTTCTTCTTTCTTTCTCCTTTCTTTCTTCTTTCTTTCTTATTTCTAAATTCTTTCTAACTTCTTTCTAACTTCTTTCTTATTTCTTTCTAACTTCATTCTTTCTTTCTTCCTTCTAACATCTTTCTAACTTCTTTCTAACTTGTTTCTTACTTCTTTCTTACTTCTTTCTTACTTCTTTCTTTCTTACTTTCTTTCTTTCTTTCTTTCTTTCTACTTTCTTCTTTCTTTCTTCTTTCTTTCTTCTTTCTTTCTTACTTCTTTCTTACTTCTTTCTTTCTTCTTTCTTACTTCTTTCTTACTTCTTTCTTTCTTCTTTCTTACTTTTCTTTCTTACTTCTTTCTTACTTCTAACTTTTCTTACTTCTTTCTTACTTCTTTCTTCTTTCTTTCTTACTTCTTTCTTTCTTCTTTCTTACTTCTTTCTTTCTTCTTTCTTACTTCTTTCTTACTTCTTTCTTTCTTCTTTCTTACTTCTTTCTTTCTTATTCCTTTCTTACTTCTTTCTTAATTCTTTCTTACTTCTTTCTTACTTCTTTCTTACTTCTTTCTAACTTCTTTTTTCTTCTTTCTTTCTTCTTTCTTTCTTCTTTCTTTCTTACTTCTTTCTTACTCCTTTCTTACTTCTTTCTTACTTCTTTCGTACTTCTTTCTTAATTCTTTCTTTCTTACTTCTTTCTTACTCCTTTCTTACTTCTTTCTTACTTCTTTCTTACTTCTTTCTTACTCCTTTCTTCTTTCTTTCTTACTTCTTTCTTACTTCTTCCTTACTTCTTACTGACTTCTTTCTTACTTCTTTCTTCTTTATTTCTTACTTCTTTCTTACTTCTTTCTTACTTCTTTCTTACTTCTTTCTTACTTCTTTCTTCATTCCTTCTTACTTCTTTTTTACTTCTTTCTTTCTTCTTTCTTACTTCTTTCTTACTTCTTTCTTCTTTCTTTCTTCTCTATTTCTTCTCTCTTTCTGCTTTCTTTCTTCTTTCTTTCTTCTTTCTTTCTTATTTCTAAATTCTTTCTAACTTCTTTCTAACTTCTTTCTTATTTCTTTCTTACTTCATTCTTTCGTTCTTCTTTCTTACATCTTTCTAACTTCTTTCTAACTTCTTTCTTACTTTTTCTTACTTCTTTGTTTCTTCTTTCTTTCTTCTTTCTTTCTTACTTCTTTCTTACTCCTTTCTTACTTCTTTCTTACTTCTTTCGTACTTCTTTCTTACTTCTTTCTTTCTTACTTCTTTCTTACTTCTTTCTTACTTCTTTCTTCTTTCTTTCTTACTTCTTTCTTACTTCTTTCTTACTTCTTTCTTACTTCTTTCTTTCTTCTTTCTTAATTCTCTCTTTCTTCTTTCTTTCTTCTTTCTTACTTTTTTCTAACTTCTTTCTAACTTCTTTCTTATTTCTTTCTTACTTCATTCTTTCGTTCTTCTTTCTTACATCTTTCTTACTTCTTTCTTACTTCTTTCTTACTTCTTTCTTACTTCTTTCTAACTTCTTTTTTCTTCTTTCTTTCTTATTTCTTTCTTACTTCTTTCTTTCTTACTTCTTTCTTACTTCCTTCGTACTTCTTTCGTACTTCTTTCTTACTTCTTACTTCTTTCTTTCTTACTTCTTTCTTTCTTCTTTCATTCTTCTCTATTTCTTCTCTCTTTCTTCTTTCTGTCTTCTTTCTTTCTTATTTCTTTCTCCTTTCTTTCTTCTTTCTTTCTTATTTCTAAATTCTTTCTAACTTCTTTCTAACTTCTTTCTTATTTCTTTCTAACTTCATTCTTTCTTTCTTCCATCTAACATCTTTCTAACTTCTTTCTAACTTCTTTCTTACTTCTTTCTTACTTCTTTCTTACTTCTTTCTTTCTTTCTTTCTTTCTTTCTTTCTTTCTTTCTACTTTCTTCTTTCTTTCTTCTTTCTTTCTTCTTTCTTTCTTACTTCTTTCTTACTTCTTTCTTTCTTCTTTCTTACTTCTTTCTTACTTCTTTCTTACTTCTTTCTTTCTTCTTTCTTACTTCTTTATTTCTTCTTTCTTACTTCTTTCTTACTTCTTTCTTTCTTCTTTCTTACTTCTTTCTTTCTTACTTCTTTCTTACTCCTTTCTTACTTCTTTCTTACTTCTTTCGTACTTCTTTCTTACTTCTTTCTTTCTTACTTCTTTCTTACTTCTTTCTTTCTTCTTTCTTACTTCTTTCTTTCTTACTTCTTTCTTTCTTCTTTCTTATTTCTTTCTTTCTTCTTTCTTACTTCTTTCTTACTTCTTCCTTACTTCTTCCTTACTTCTTACTGACTTCTTTCTTACTTCTTTCTTCTTTATTTCTTACTTCTTTCTTACTTCTTTCTTACTTCTTTCTTACTTCTTTCTTCATTCCTTCTTACTTCTTTTTTACTTCTTTCTTTCTTCTTTCTTACTTCTTTCTTACTTCTTTCTTCTTTCTTTCTTACTTCATTCTTTCTTTCTTCCTTCTAACATCTTTCTAAATTCTAACTTGTTACTTCATTCTTTCTTTCTTCTTTCTTACATCTTTCTAACTTCTTTCTAACTTCTTTCTTACTTCTTTCTTTCCTTCTTCTTGCTTTCTTCTTTCTTTCTTATTCCTAAATTCTTTCTAGCTTCTTTCTAACTTCTTTCTTATTTCTTTCTCACTTCATTCTTTCTTTCTTATTTCTTACATCTTTCTAACTTCTTTCTAACTTCTTTCTTACTTCTTTCTTTCTTCTTTCTTACTTCTTTCTTCTTTCTTTCTTTCTTTCTTTCTTCATTCTTCTTTCTTTCTTCTTTCCTTCTTCTTTCTTTCTTACTTCTTTCTTACTTCTTTCTTACCTCTTTCTTTCTTCTTGCTTTCTCCTTTCTTTCTTATTTCTAAATACGTTCTAACTTCTTTCTATCTTCTTTCTTATTTCTTTCTTACTTCATTCTTTCTTTCTTCTTTCTTACATCTTTCTAACTTCTTTCTAACTTCTTTCTTACTTCTTTCTTACTTCTTTATAACTTCTTTCTTTCTTACTTCTTTCTTACTTCTTTCTTACTTCTTTCTTACTTCTTTCTTACTTCTTTCTTACTTTTTTCTTACTCCTTTCTTACTTCTTTCTTACTTCTTTCGTACATCTTTCTTACTTCTTTCTTACTTCTTTCTTACTTCTTTCTTACTCCTTTCTTCTTTCTTTCTTACTTCTTTCTTACTTCTTTCTTACTTCTTTCTTACTTCTTTCTTTCTTCTTTCTTACTTCTTTCTTACTTCTTTCTTACTTCTTACTGACTTCTTTCTTACTTCTTACTGACTTCTTTCTTACTTCTTTCTTACTTCTTTCTTACTTCTTTCTTACTTCTTTTTACTTCTTTCTTGCTTCTTTCTTACTTCTTTTTTACTTCTTTCTTCAGTCCTTCTTACTTCTTTTTACTTCTTTCTTTCTTCTTTCTTACTTCTTTTTTACTTCTTTCTTCCTTCTTTCTTCTCTATTTCTTCTCTCTTTCTGCTTTCTTTCTTCTTTCTTTCTTCTTTCTTTCTTATTTCTAAATTCTTTCTAATTTTTTCTAACTTCTTTCTTATTTCTTTCTTACTTCATTCTTTCGTTCTTCTTTTTTACATCTTTCTAACTTCTTTCTAACTTCTTTCTTACTTCTTTCTTACTTCTTTCTTACTTCTTTCTTTCTTACTTCTTTCTTACTTCTTTCTTTCTTACTTCTTTCTTACTTCTTTCTTACTTCTTTCTTACTTCTTTCTTCTTTCTTTCTTACTTCTTTCTTACTTATTTCTTAGTTCTTTCTTACTTCTTTCTTTCTTCTTTCTTACTTCTTTCTTTCTTCTTTCTTACTTCTTTCTTACTTCTTTCTTACTTCTTACTCACTTCTGACTTCTTACTTCTTTCTTCTTTCTTTCTTACTTCTTTCTTACTTCTTTCTTACTTCTTTCCTACTTCATTCTTTCTTCTTTCTAACTTCTTTCTTACTTCTTTCTTTCTTCTTTCTTAATTCTTTCTTTCTTCTTTCTTACTTCTTTCTTTCTTAATTCTTTCTTACTTCTTTCTTACTTCTTTCTTACTTCTTTCTTCTTTCTTTCTTACTTCTTTCTTACTTCTTTCTTACTTCTTTATTACTTCTTTCTTTCTTCTTTCTTACTTCTTTCTTTCTTCTTTCTTGCTTCTTTCTTTCTTCTTTCTTACTTCTTTCTTACTTCTTTCTGACCTCTTCCTTACTTCTTTCTTCTTTCTTTTTTACTTCTTTCTTACTTCTTTCTTTCTTCTTTCATTCTTCTCTATTTCTTCTCTCTTTCTTCTTTCTGTCTTCTTACTTCTTTCTATCTTTCTTCTTGCTTTCTTCTTTCTTTCTTATTTCTAAATTCTTTCTAACTTCTTTCTATCTTCTTTCTTATTTCTTTCTTACTTCATTCTTTCTTTCTTCTTTCTTACCTATTTCTAACTTCTTTCTTACTTCTTTCTTACTTCTTTCTTACTTCTTTCTTAATTCTTTCTTACTTCTTTCTAACTTCTTTTTTCTTCTTTCTTTATTCTTTCTTTCTTCTTTCTTTCTTACTTCTTTCTTACACCTTTCTTACTTCTTTCTTAATTCTTTCGTACTTCTTTCTTACTTCTTTCTTTCTTACTTCTTTCTTACTTCTTTCTTACTTCTTTCTTACTTCTTTCTTACTTATTTCTTCTTTCTTTCTTACTTCTTTCTTACTTCTTTATTTCTTCTTTCATTCTTCTCTATTTCTTCTATCTTTCTTCTTTCTGTCTTCTTTCTTTCTTCTTTCTTTCTTCTTCCTTTCTTCTTTCTTTCTTCTTTCTTTCTTATTCCTAAATTCTTTCTAAATTCTTTCTAACTTCTTTCTTCTTTCTTTCTTACTTCATTCTTTCTATCTTCCTTCTAACATCTTTCTAAATTCTTCCTAACTTGTTACTTCATTCTTTCTTTCTTCTTTCTTACATCTTTCTAACTTCTTTCTAACTTCTTTCTTACTTCTTTCTTTCTTTCTTCTTGCTTTCTTCTTTCTTTCTTATTCCTAAATTCTTTCTAGCTTCTTTCTAACTTCTTTCTTATTTCTTTCTCACTTCATTCTTTCTTTCTTCTTTCTTACATCTTTCTAACTTCTTTCTAACTTCTTTCTTACTTCTTTCTTACTTCTTTCTTACTTCTTTCTTACTTCTTTCTTACTTCTTTCTTACTTCTTTCTTACTTCTTTCTTTCTTCTTTCTTACTTCTTTCTTTCTTCTTTCTTACTTCTTTCTTACTTCTTTCTTTCTTCTTTCTTACTTCTTTCTTTCTTATTTCTTTCTTACTTCTTTCTTACTTCTTTCTTACTTCTTTCTTACTTCTTTCTTACTTCTTTCTAACTTCTTTTTTCTTCTTTCTTTCTTCTTTCTTTCTTCTTTCTTTCTTACTTCTTTCTTACTCCTTTCTTACTTCTTTCTTACTTCTTTCGTACTTCTTTCTTACTTCTTTCTTTCTTACTTCTTTCTTACTTCTTTCTTACTTCTTTCTTACTTGTTTCTTACTTCTTTCTTACTCCTTTCTTCTTTCTTTCTTACTTCTTTCTTACTTCTTTCTTACTTCTTTCTTACTTCTTTCTTACTTCTTTCTTACTTCTTTCTTACTTCTTTCTTTCTTCTTTCTTACTTCTTTCTTACTTCTTTCTTACTTCTTTCTTACTTCTTACTGACTTGTTTCTTCTTTATTTCTTACTTCTTTCTTACTTCTTTCTTACTTCTTTCTTACTTCTTTCTTCATTCCTTCTTACTTCTTTTTTACTTCTTTCTTTCTTCTTTCTTACTTCTTTCTTACTTCTTTCTTCTTTCTTTCTTCTCTATTTCTTCTCTCTTTCTGCTTTCTTTCTTCTTTCTTTCTTCTTTCTTTCTTATTTCTAAATTCTTTCTAACTTCTTTCTAACTTCTTTCTTTTTTCTTTCTTACTTCATTCTTTCGTTCTTCTTTCTTACATCTTTCTAACTTCTTTCTAACTTCTTTCTTACTTCTTTCTTACTTCTTTCTTTCTTCTTTCTTTCTTCTTTCTTTCTTTCTCCTTTCTTACTCCTTTCTTACTTCTTTCTTACTTCTTTCGTACTTCTTTCTTACTTCTTTCTTTCTTACTTCTTTCTTACTTCTTTCTTCTTTCTTTCTTACTTCTTTCTTACTTCTTTCTTACTTCTTTCTTACTTCTTTCTTACTTCTTTCTTACTTCTTTCTTTCTTCTTTCTTAATTCTTTCTTTCTTCTTTCTTACTTCTTTCTTACTTCTTTCGTACTTCTTTTTTACTTCTCTCTTTCTTCTTTCTTTCTTCTTTCTTACTTCTTTCTTTCTTACTTCTTTCTTACTTCTCTCTTACTTCCTTCTTAATTGTTTCTTACTTCTTTCTTACTTCTTTCTTACTTCTTTCTTACTTCTTTCTAACTTCTTTTTTCTTCTTTCTTTCTTATTTCTTTCTTACTTCTTACTTTCTTACTTCTTTCTTACTTCCTTCGTACTTCTTTCGTACTTCTTTCTTACGTCTTTCTTCTTTCTTTCTTACTTCTTTCTTTCTTCTTTCATTGTTCTCTATTTCTTCTCTCTTTCTTCTTTCTGTCTTCTTTCTTTCTTCTTTCTTTCTCCTTTCTTTCTTCTTTCTTTCTTATTTCTAAATTCTTTCTAACTTCTTTCTAACTTCTTTCTTATTTCTTTCTAACTTCATTCTTTCTTTCTTCCTTCTAACATCTTTCTAACTTCTTTCTAACTTGTTTCTTACTTCTTTCTTACTTCTTTCTTACTTCTTTCTTTCTTACTTTCTTTCTTTCTTTCTTTCTTTCTACTTTCTTCTTTCTTTCTTCTTTCTTTCTTCTTTCTTTCTTACTTCTTTCTTACTTCTTTCTTTCTTCTTTCTTACTTCTTTCTTACTTCTTTCTTTCTTCTTTCTTACTTTTCTTTCTTACTTCTTTCTTACTTCTAACTTTTCTTACTTCTTTCTTACTTCTTTCTTCTTTCTTTCTTACTTCTTTCTTTCTTCTTTCTTACTTCTTTCTTTCTTCTTTCTTACTTCTTTCTTACTTCTTTCTTTCTTCTTTCTTACTTCTTTCTTTCTTATTCCTTTCTTACTTCTTTCTTACTTCTTTCTTACTTCTTTCTTACTTCTTTCTTACTTCTTTCTAACTTCTTTTTTCTTCTTTCTTTCTTCTTTCTTTCTTCTTTCTTTCTTACTTCTTTCTTACTCCTTTCTTACTTCTTTCTTACTTCTTTCGTACTTCTTTCTTAATTCTTTCTTTCTTACTTCTTTCTTACTCCTTTCTTACTTCTTTCTTACTTCTTTCTTACTTCTTTCTTCATTCCTTCTTACTTCTTTTTTACTTCTTTCTTTCTTCTTTCTTACTTCTTTCTTACTTCTTTCTTCTTTCTTTCTTCTCTATTTCTTCTCTCTTTCTGCTTTCTTTCTTCTTTCTTTCTTCTTTCTTTCTTATTTCTAAATTCTTTCTAACTTCTTTCTAACTTCTTTCTTATTTCTTTCTTACTTCATTCTTTCGTTCTTCTTCCTTACATCTTTCTATCTTCTTTCTAACTTCTTTCTTACTTCTTTCTTACTTCTTTCTTTCTTCTTTCTTTCTTCTTTCTTTCTTACTTCTTTCTTACTCCTTTCTTACTTCTTTCTTACTTCTTTCGTACTTCTTTCTTACTTCTTTCTTTCTTACTTCTTTCTTACTTCTTTCTTACTTCTTTCTTCTTTCTTTCTTACTTCTTTCTTACTTCTTTCTTACTTCTTTCTTACTTCTTTCTTTCTTCTTTCTTAATTCTCTCTTTCTTCTTTCTTTCTTCTTTCTTACTTCTTTCTAACTTCTTTCTAACTTCTTTCTTATTTCTTTCTTACTTCATTCTTTCGTTCTTCTTTCTTACATCTTTCTTACTTCTTTCTTACTTCTTTCTTACTTCTTTCTTACTTCTTTGTAACTTCTTTTTTCTTCTTTCTTTCTTATTTCTTTCTTACTTCTTTCTTTCTTACTTCTTTCTTACTTCCTTCGTACTTCTTTCGTACTTCTTTCTTACTTCTTACTTCTTTCTTTCTTACTTCTTTCTTTCTTCTTTCATTCTTCTCTATTTCTTCTCTCTTTCTTCTTTCTGTTTCTTTCTTTCTTATTTCTTTCTCCTTTCTTTCTTCTTTCTTTCTTATTTCTAAATTCTTTCTAACTTCTTTCTAACTTCTTTCTTATTTCTTTCTAACTTCATTCTTTCTTTCTTCCATCTAACATCTTTCTAACTTCTTTCTAACTTCTTTCTTACTTCTTTCTTACTTCTTTCTTACTTCTTTCTTTCTTTCTTTCTTTCTTTCTTTCTACTTTCTTCTTTCTTTCTTCTTTCTTTCTTCTTTCTTTCTTACTTCTTTCTTACTTCTTTCTTTCTTCTTTCTTACTTCTTTCTTACTTCTTTCTTACTTCTTTCTTACTTCTTTCTTTCTTCTAACTTTTCTTACTTCTTTCTTACTTCTTTCTTCTTTCTTTCTTACTTCTTTCTTACTTCTTTCTTACTTCTTTCTTACTTCTTTCTTTCTTCTTTCTTACTTCTTTATTTCTTCTTTCTTACTTCTTTCTTACTTCTTTCTTTCTTCTTTCTTACTTCTTTCTTTCTTACTTCTTTCTTACTCCTTTCTTACTTCTTTCTTACTTCTTTCGTACTTCTTTCTTACTTCTTTCTTTCTTACTTCTTTCTTACTTCTTTCTTACTTCTTTCTTACTTCTTTCTTACTCCTTTCTTCTTTCTTTCTTACTTCTTTCTTACTTCTTTCTTACTTCTTTCTTACTTCTTTCTTTCTTCTTTCTTATTTCTTTCTTTCTTCTTTCTTACTTCTTTCTTACTTCTTTCTTACTTCTTCCTTACTTCTTACTGACTTCTTTCTTACTTCTTTCTTCTTTATTTCTTACTTCTTTCTTACTTCTTTCTTACTTCTTTATACTTCTTTCTTCATTCCTTCTTACTTCTTTTTTACTTCTTTCTTTCTTCTTTCTTACTTCTTTCTTACTTCTTTCTTCTTTCTTTCTTACTTCATTCTTTCTTTCTTCCTTCTAACATCTTTCTAAATTCTAACTTGTTACTTCATTCTTTCTTTCTTCTTTCTTACATCTTTCTAACTTCTTTCTAACTTCTTTCTTACTTCTTTCTTTCTTTCTTCTTGCTTTCTTCTTTCTTTCTTATTCCTAAATTCTTTCTAGCTTCTTTCTAACTTCTTTCTTATTTCTTTCTCACTTCATTCTTTCTTTCTTCTTGCTTTCTCCTTTCTTTCTTATTTCTAAATACGTTCTAACTTCTTTCTATCTTCTTTCTTATTTCTTTCTTACTTCATTCTTTCTTTCTTCTTTCTTACATCTTTCTAACTTCTTTCTAACTTCTTTCTTACTTCTTTCTTACTTCTTTATAACTTCTTTCTTTCTTACTTCTTTCTTACTTCTTTCTTACTTCTTTCTTACTTCTTTCTTACTTCTTTCTTACTTCTTTCTTACTTTTTTCTTACTCCTTTCTTACTTCTTTCTTACTTCTTTCGTACTTCTTTCTTACTTCTTTCTTTCTTACTTCTTTCTTACTTCTTTCTTACTCCTTTCTTCTTTCTTTCTTACTTCTTTCTTACTTCTTTCTTACTTCTTTCTTACTCCTTTCTTTCTTCTTTCTTACTTCTTTCTTACTTCTTTCTTACTTCTTACTGACTTCTTTCTTACTTCTTACTGACTTCTTTCTTACTTCTTTCTTCTTTATTTCTTACTTCTTTCTTACTTCTTTCTTACTTCTTTCTTACTTCTTTCTTACTTCTTTTTTACTTCTTTCTTCAGTCCTTCTTACTTCTTTTTACTTCTTTCTTTCTTCTTTCTTACTTCTTTCTTACTTCTTTCTTCCTTCTTTCTTCTCTATTTCTTCTCTCTTTCTGCTTTCTTTCTTCTTTCTTTCTTCTTTCTTTCTTATTTCTAAATTCTTTCTAATTTTTTCTAACTTCTTTCTTATTTCTTTCTTACTTCATTCTTTCGTTCTTCTTTTTTACATCTTTCTAAATTCTTTCTAACTTCTTTCTTACTTCTTTCTTACTTCTTTCTTACTTCTTTCTTTCTTACTTCTTTCTTACTTCTTTCTTTCTTACTTCTTTCTTACTTCTTTCTTACTTCTTTCTTACTTCTTTCTTCTTTCTTTCTTACTTCTTTCTTACTTATTTCTTAGTTCTTTCTTACTTCTTTCTTTCTTCTTTCTTACTTCTTTCTTTCTTCTTTCTTACTTCTTTCTTACTTCTTTCTTACTTCTTACTCACTTCTTTCTGACTTCTTACTTCTTTCTTCTTTCTTTCTTACTTCTTTCTTACTTCTTTCTTACTTCTTTCCTACTTCATTCTTTCTTCTTTCTAACTTCTTTCTAACTTCTTTCTTTCTTCTTTCTTAATTCTTTCTTTCTTCTTTCTTACTTCTTTCTTTCTTAATTCTTTCTTACTTCTTTCTTACTTCTTTCTTACTTCTTTCTTCTTTCTTTCTTACTTCTTTCTTACTTCTTTCTTACTTCTTTATTACTTCTTCCTTTCTTCTTTCTTACTTCTTTCTTTCTTCTTTCTTGCTTCTTTCTTTCTTCTTTCTTACTTCTTTCTTACTTCTTTCTGACCTCTTCCTTACTTCTTTCTTCTTTCTTTTTTACTTCTTTCTTACTTCTTTCTTTCTTCTTTCATCTTCTCTATTTCTTCTCTCTTTCTTCTTTCTGTCTTCTTACTTCTTTCTATCTTTCTTCTTGCTTTCTTCTTTCTTTCTTATTTCTAAATTCTTTCTAACTTCTTTCTATCTTCTTTCTTATTTCTTTCTTACTTCATTCTTTCTTTCTTCTTTCTTACCTATTTCTAACTTCTTTCTTACTTCTTTCTTACTTCTTTCTTACTTCTTTCTTAATTCTTTCTTACTTCTTTCTAACTTCTTTTTTCTTCTTTCTTTATTCTTTCTTTCTTCTTTCTTTCTTACTTCTTTCTTACACCTTTCTTACTTCTTTCTTAATTCTTTCGTACTTCTTTCTTACTTCTTTCTTTCTTACTTCTTTCTTACTTCGTTCTTACTTATTTCTTCTTCCTTTCTTACTTCTTTCTTACTTCTTTATTTCTTCTTTCATTCTTCTCTATTTCTTCTCTCTTTCTTCTTTCTGTCTTCTTTCTTTCTTCTTTCTTTCTTCTTTCTTTCTTCTTTCTTTCTTCTTTCTTTCTTCTTTCTTTCTTATTTCTAAAAACTTTCTAAATTCTTTCTAACTTCTTTCTTCTTTCTTTCTTACTTCATTCTTTCTATCTTCCTTCTAACATCTTTCTAAATTCTTCCTAACTTGTTACTTCATTCTTTCTTTCTTCTTTCTTACATCTTTCTATCTTCTTTCTAACTTCTTTCTTATTTCTTTCTCACTTCATTCTTTCTTTCTTCTTTCTTACATCTTTCTAACTTCTTTCTAACTTCTTTCTTACTTCTTTCTTACTTCTTTCTTACTTCTTTCTTTCTTTCTTTCTTTCTTTCTTTCTTTCTTCTTTCTTCTTTCTTTCTTCTTTCCTTCTTCTTTCTTTCTTACTTCTTTCTTACTTCTTTCTTACCTCTTTCTTTCTTCTTGCTTTCTCCTTTCTTTCTTATTTCTAAATACGTTCTAACTTCTTTCTATCTTCTTTCTTATTTCTTTCTTACTTCATTCTTTATTTCTTCTTTCTTACATCTTTCTAACTTCTTTCTAACTTCTTTCTTACTTCTTTCTTACTTCTTTCTAACTTCTTTCTTTCTTACTTCTTTCTTACTTCTTTCTTACTTCTTTCTTACTTCTTTCTTTCTTCTTTCTTACTGCTTTCTTTCTTCTTTCTTACTTCTTTCTTACTTCTTTCTTTCTTCTTTCTTACTTCTTTCTTTCTTACTTCTTTCTTACTTCTTTCTTACTTCTTTCTTACTTCTTTCTTACTTCTTTCTTACTCCTTTCTTACATCTTTCTTACTTCTTTCGTACTTCTTTCTTACTTCTTTCTTTCTTACTTCTTTCTTACTTCTTTCTAACTTCTTTCTTACTTCTTTCTTACTTCTTTCTTACTCCTTTCTTCTTTCTTTCTTACTTCTTTCTTACTTCTTTCTTACTTCTTTCTTACTTCTTTCTTTCTTCTTTCTTACTTCTTTCTTACTTCTTTCTTACTTCTTTCTTACTTCTTACTGACTTCTTTCTTACTTCTTACTGACTTCTTTCTTACTTCTTTCTTCTTTATTTCTTACTTCTTTCTTACTTCTTTCTTTCTTCTTTCTTACTTCTTATTTACTTCTTTCTTCAGTCCTTCTTACTTCTTTTTACTTCTTTCTTTCTTCTTTCTTACTTCTTCCTTACTTCTTTCTTCCTTCTTTCTTCTCTATTTCTTCTCTCTTTCTGCTTTCATTCTTCTTTCTTTCTTCTTTCTTTCTTATTTCTAAATTCTTTCTAACTTTTTCTAACTTCTTTCTTATTTCTTTCTTACTTCATTCTTTCGTTCTTCTTTCTTACTTCTTTCTTAGTTCTTTCTCACTTCTTTCTTTCTTCTTTCTTACTTCTTTCTTTCTTCTTTCTTACTTCTTTCTTACTTCTTTCTTACTTCTTACTTACTTCTTTCTGACTTCTTACTTCTTTCTTCTTTCTTTCTTACTTCTTTCTTACTTCTTTCTTACTTCTTTCTTACTTCATTCTTTCTTCTTTCTAACTTCTTACTTACTTCTTTCTTTCTTCTTTCTTTGTTATTTCATTCTTACTTCTTTCTTACTTCTTTCTTACTTCTTTCTTTCTTTCTTCTTTCTTACTTCTTTCGTACTTCTTTCTTACTTCTTTCCTTTTTCTTTCTTACTTCTTTCTTACTTCTTTCTTCCTTCTTTCTTACTTCTTTCTTTCTTGTTTCTTAATTCTTTCTTTCTTCTTTCTTACTTCTTTCTTTCTTACTTCTTTCTTACTTCTTTCTTACTTCTTTCTTACTTCTTTCTTTCTTCTTTCTTCTTTCTTTCTTCTTTCTTTCTTACTTCTTTCTTACTCCTTTCTTACTTCTTTCTTACTTCTTTCGTACTTCGTTCTTACATCTTCTTTTCTTACTTCTTTCTTACTTCTTTCTTACTTCTTTCTTACTTCTTTCTTGCTTCTTTCTTCTTTCTTTCTTACTTCTTTCTTACTTCTTTCTTACTACTTTCTTACTTCTTCCTTACTTCTTTCTTACTTCTTTCTAACTTCTTCTTTCTTCTTTCTTTCTTCTTTCTTTCTTCTTTCTTTCTTACTTCTTTCTTCCTACTTTCTTATATCTTTCTTACTTCTTTCGTACTTCTTTCTTACTTCATTCTTTCTTACTTCTTTCATACTTCTTTCTTACTTCTTTCTTACTTCTTTCTTCTTTCTTTCTTACTTCTTTCTTACTTCTTCCTTACTTCTTTATTATTTCTTTCTTTCTTCTTTGTTACTTCTTTCTTTCTTCTTTCTTACTTCTTTCTTTCTTCTTTCTTACTTCTTTCTTACTTCTTTCTGACTTCTTTCTTACTTCTTTCTTCTTTCTTTCTTACTTCTTTCGTACTTCTTTCTTAATTCTTTCTTACATCTTTCTTACTTCTTTCTTCATTCCTTCTTACTTCTTTTTTACTTCTTTCTTACTTCTTTCTTACTTCTTTTTTACTTCTTTATTTCTTTCTTTCTTTCTTTCTTTCTTTCTTTCTTTCTTTCTTTCTACTTTCTTCTTTCTTTCTTCTTTCTTTCTTCTTTCTTTCTTATTTCTAAATTCTTTCTAACTTCTTTCTTACTTCTTTCTTGCTTCATTCTTTCTTTCTTCCTTCTAACATCTTTCTAACTTCTTTCTAACTTGTTTCTTACTTCTTTCTTACTTCTTTCATACTTCTTCCTTACTTCTTTCTTTCTTTCTTACTTTCTTTCTTTCTTTCTTTCTTTCTTTCTTTCTTTCTTTCTACTTTCTTCTTTCTTTCTTCTTTCTTTCTTCTTTCTTTCTTACTTCTTTCTTACTTCTTTCATACTTCTTTCTTTCTTTCTTCTTGCTTTCTTCTTTCTTACTTATTTCTAAATTCTTTCTAACTTCTTTCTAACTTCTTTCTTATTTCTTTCTTACTTCATTCTTTCTTTCTTCTGTCTTACATCTTTCTAACTTCTTTCCAACTTCTTTCTTACGTCTTTCTTACTTCTTTCTTACTTCTTTCTAACTTCTTTTTTCTTCTTTCTTTCTTCTTTCTTTCTTCTTTCTTTCTTACTTCTTTCTTACTCCTTTCTTACTTCTTTCTTACTTCTATCGTTCTTCTTTCTTACTTCTTTCTTTCTTAATTCTTTCTTACTTCTTTCTTACTACTTTCTTACTTCTTTCTTACTTCTTTCTTCTTTCTTTCTTACTTCTTTCTTACTTCTTTCTTACTTCTTTCTTACTTCTTTCTTACTTCTTTCTTACTTCTTTCTTACTTCTTTCTTCTTTCTTTCTTACTTCTTTCTTACACCTTTCTTACTTGTTTCTTACTTCTTCCTTAATTCTTTCTTACTTCTTTCTAAGTTCTTTTTTCTTCTTTCTTTCTTCTTTCTTTCTTCTTTCTTTCTTACTACTTTCTTACTCCTTTCTTACTTCTTTCTTACTTCTTTCGTACTTCTTTTTTACTTCTTTCTTACTTCTTTCATACTTCTTTCTTTCTTCTTTCTTTCTTCTTTCTTTCTTATTTCTAAATTATTTCTAACTTCTTTCTAACTTGTTTCTTATTTCTTTCTTACTTCATTATTTCTTTCTTCCAACATCTATCTAACTTCTTTCTAACTTGTTTCTTACTTCTTTCTTACTTCTTTCTTACTTCTTTCTTTCTTTCTTCTTGCTTTCTTCTTTCTTTCTTATTTCTAAATTATTTCTAACATCTTTCTAACTTCTTTCTTATTTCTTTCTTACTTCATTCTTTCGTTCTTCTTTCTTACATCTTTCTAACTTCTTTCTAACTTCTTTTTTCTTCTTTCTTTATTCTTTCTTTCTTCTTTCTTTCTTACTTCTTTCTTACCCCTTTCTTACTTCTTTCTTCTTTCTTTCTTACTTCTTTCTTACTTCTTTCTTACTTCTTCCTTAATTCTTTCTTACTTATTTCTAACTTCTTTTTTCTTCCTTCTTTCTTCTTTCTTTCTTCTTTCTTTCTTACTTCTTTCTTACTCCTTTCTTACTTCTTTCTTACTTCTTTCTTACTTCTTTCTTACTTCTTTTTTCTTTCTTTCTTACTTCTTTCTTACTTCTTTCTTACTTCTTTCTTACTTCTTTCTTACTTCTTTCTTACTTCTTTCTTACTTCTTTCTTACATCTTTCTTTCTTCTTTCTTACTTCTTTCTTACTTCTTTCTTTCTTCTTTCTTACTTCTTTCTTACTTCTTTCTTTCTTCTTTCTTACTTTTCTTTCTTACTTCTTTCTTACTTCTTTCTTACTTCTTTCTTACTTCTTTCTTACTTCTTTCTTACTTCTAACTTTTCTTACTTCTTTCTTACTTCTTTCTTCTTTCTTTCTTACTTCTTTCTTACTTCTTTCTTACTTCTTTCTTCTTTCTTTCTTCTTTCTTACTTCTTTCTTACTTCTTTCTTACTTCTTTCTTACTTCTTTCTTACTTCTTTCTAACTTCTTTTTTCTTCTTTCTTTCTTCTTTCTTTCTTCTTTCTTTCTTACTTCTTTCTTACTCCTTTCTTACTTCTTTCTTACTTCTTTCGTACTTCTTTCTTACTTCTTTCTTTCTTACTTCTTTCTTACTTCTTTCTTACTTCTTTCTTCCTTCTTTCTTACTTCTTTCTTACTCCTTTCTTCTTTCTTTCTTACTTCTTTCTTACTTCTTTCTTACTTCTTTCTTACTTCTTTCTTTCTTCTTTCTTACTTCTTTCTTTCTTCTTTCTTACTTCTTTCTTACTTCTTTCTTACTTCTTTCTTACTTCTTACTGACTTCTTTCTTACTTCTTTCTTCTTTATTTCTTACTTCTTCCTTACTTCTTTCTTACTTCTTTCTTACTTCTTTCTTCATTCCTTCTTACTTCTTTTTTACTTCTTCCTTTCTTCTTTCTTACTTCTTTCTTACTTCTTTCTTCTTTCTTTCTTCTCTATTTCTTCTCTCTTTCTGCTTTCTTTCTTCTTTCTTCTTTCTTTCTTATTTCTAAATTCTTTCTAACTTCTTTCTAACTTCTTTCTTATTTCTTTCTTACTTCATTCTTTCGTTCTTCTTTCTTACATCTTTCTAACTTCTTTCTAACTTCTTTCTTACTTCTTTCTTACTTCTTTCTTACTTCTTTCTTACTTCTTTCTTTCTTACTTCTTTCTTACTTCTTTCTTACTTCTTTCTTACTTCTTTCTGACTTCTTACTACTTTCTTCTTTCTTTCTTACTTCTTTCTTACTTCTTTCTTACTTCATTCTTACTTCTTTCTAACTTCTTTCTTACTTCTTTCTTTCTTCTTTCTTTCTTCTTTCATTCTTACTTCTTTCTTACTTCTTTCTTACTTCTTTCTTTCTTTCTTCTTTCTTACTTCTTTCTTACTTCTTTCTTTTTTCTTTCTTACTACTTTCTTACTTCTTTCTTACTTCTTTCTTACTTCTTCCTTAATTCTTTATTTCTTCTCTCTTAATTCTTTCTTTCTTCTTTCTTACTTCTTTCTTACTTCTTTAGTACTTCTTTCTTACTTCTCTCTTTCTTCTTTCTTTCTTCTTTCTTTCTTCTTTCTTTCTTACTTCTTTCTTACTTCTTTCTTACTTCTTTCTTCTTTCTTTCTTACTTCTTTCTTACTTCTTTATTACTTCTTTCTTTCTTCTTTCTTACTTCTTTCTTTCTTCTTTCTTGCTTCTTTCTTTCTTCTTTCTTACTTCTTTCTTACTTCTTTCTGACTTCTTTCTTCATTCCTTCTTACTTCTTTTTTACTTCTTTCTTACTTCTTTCTTACTTCTTTCTTTCTTCTTTCTTTCTTCTTTCATTCTTCTCTATTTCTTCTCTCTTTCTTCTTTCTGTCTTCTTACTTCTTTCTTTCTTTCTTCTTGCTTTCTTCTTTCTTTCTTATTTCTAAATTCTTTCTAACTTCTTTCTATCTTCTTTCTTATTTCTTTCTTACTTCATTCTTTCTTTCTTCTTTCTTACCTCTTTCTAACTTCTTTCTAACTTCTTTGTTACTTCTTTCTTACTTCTTTCTTTCTTACTTCTTTCTTACTTCTTTCTTACTTCTTTCTTCCTTCTTTCTTACTTCTTTCTTACTCCTTTCTTCTTTCTTTCTTACTTCTTTCTTACTTCTTTCTTACTTCTTTCTTACTTCTTTCTTTCTTCTTTCTTACTTCTTTCTTTCTTCTTTCTTACTTCTTTCTTACTTCTTTCTTACTTCTTTCTTACTTCTTACTGACTTCTTTCTTACTTCTTTCTTCTTTATTTCTTACTTCTTCCTTACTTCTTTCTTACTTCTTTCTTACTTCTTTCTTCATTCCTTCTTACTTCTTTTTTACTTCTTCCTTTCTTCTTTCTTACTTCTTTCTTACTTCTTTCTTCTTTCTTTCTTCTCTATTTCTTCTCTCTTTCTGCTTTCTTTCTTCTTTCTTCTTTCTTTCTTATTTCTAAATTCTTTCTAACTTCTTTCTAACTTCTTTCTTATTTCTTTCTTACTTCATTCTTTCGTTCTTCTTTCTTACATCTTTCTAACTTCTTTCTAACTTCTTTCTTACTTCTTTCTTACTTCTTTCTTAATTCTTTCTTACTTCTTTCTTTCTTACTTCTTTCTTACTTCTTTCTTACTTCTTTCTTACTTCTTTCTTACTTCTTTCTTAATTCTTTCTTCTTTCTTTCTTACTTTTTTCTTACTTCTTTCTTAGTTCTTTCTTACTTCTTTCTTTCTTCTTTCTTACTTCTTTCTTTCTTCTTTCTTACTTCTTTCTTACTTCTTTCTTACTTCTTTCTTACTTCTTTCTGACTTCTTACTACTTTCTTCTTTCTTTCTTACTTCTTTCTTACTTCTTTCTTACTTCATTCTTACTTCTTTCTAACTTCTTTCTTACTTCTTTCTTTCTTCTTTCTTTCTTCTTTCATTCTTACTTCTTTCTTACTTCTTTCTTACTTCTTTCTTTCTTTCTTCTTTCTTACTTCTTTCTTACTTCTTTCTTTTTTCTTTCTTACTACTTTCTTACTTCTTTCTTACTTCTTTCTTACTTCTTCCTTAATTCTTTATTTCTTCTCTCTTAATTCTTTCTTTCTTCTTTCTTACTTCTTTCTTACTTCTTTAGTACTTCTTTCTTACTTCTCTCTTTCTTCTTTCTTTCTTCTTTCTTACTTCTTTCTTTCTTACTTCTTTCTTACTTCTTTCTTACTTCTTTCTTCTTTCTTTCTTACTTCTTTCTTACTTCTTTATTACTTCTTTCTTTCTTCTTTCTTACTTCTTTCTTTCTTCTTTCTTGCTTCTTTCTTTCTTCTTTCTTACTTCTTTCTTACTTCTTTCTGACTTCTTTCTTCATTCCTTCTTACTTCTTTTTTACTTCTTTCTTACTTCTTTCTTACTTCTTTCTTTCTTCTTTCTTTCTTCTTTCATTCTTCTCTATTTCTTCTCTCTTTCTTCTTTCTGTCTTCTTACTTCTTTCTTTCTTTCTTCTTGCTTTCTTCTTTCTTTCTTATTTCTAAATTCTTTCTAACTTCTTTCTATCTTCTTTCTTATTTCTTTCTTACTTCATTCTTTCTTTCTTCTTTCTTACCTCTTTCTAACTTCTTTCTAACTTCTTTGTTACTTCTTTCTTACTTCTTTCTTTCTTACTTCTTTCTTTCTTACTTCTTTCTTACTTCTTTCGTACTTCTTTCTTACTTCTTTCTTACTTCTTTCTTCTTTCTTTCTTACTTCTTTCTTTTTTCTTTCTTACTTCTTTCTTACTTCTTTCTTACTTCTTTCTTTCTTCTTCCTTAATTCTTTCTTTCTTCTTTCTTACTTCTTTCTCACTTCTTTCGTACTTCTTTCTTACTTCTCTCTTTCTTCTTTCTTTCTTCTTTCTTACTTCTTTCTTTCTTACTTCTTTCTTACTTCTTTCTTACTTCTTTCTTACTTCTTTCTTACTTCTTTCTTACTTCTTTCTAACTTCTTTTTTATTCTTTCTTTCTTCTTTCTTTCTTCTTTCTTTCTTACTTCTTTCCTACTCCTTTCTTACTTCTTTCTTACTTCTTTCGTACTTCTTTCTTACTTCTTTCTTACTTTTTTCTTACATCTTTCTTACTTCTTTCTTACTTCTTTCTTCCTTCTTTCTTACTTCTTTCTTACTTCTTTATAATTTCTTTTTTCTTCTTTCTTTCTTCTTTCTTTCTTCTTTCTTTCTTACTTCTTTCTTCCTACTTTCTTATATCTTTCTTACTTCTTTCGTACTTCTTTCTTACTTCTTTCTTTCTTACTTCTTTCTTACTTCTTTCATACTTCTTTCTTACTTCTTTCTTACTTCTTTCTTCTTTCTTTCTTACTTCTTTCTTACTTCTTCCTTACTTCTTTATTATTTCTTTCTTTCTTCTTTGTTACTTCTTTCTTTCTTCTTTCTTACTTCTTTCTTTCTTCTTTCTTACTTCTTTCTTACTTCTTTCTGACTTCTTTCTTACTTCTTTCTTCTTTCTTTCTTACTTCTTTCGTACTTCTTTCTTAATTCTTTCTTACATCTTTCTTACTTCTTTCTTCATTCCTTCTTACTTCTTTTTTACTTCTTTCTTACTTCTTTCTTACTTCTTTCTTACTTCTTTCTTTCTTACTTTCTTTCTTTCTTTCTTTCTTTCTTTCTTTCTTTCTACTTTCTTCTTTCTTTCTTCTTTCTTTCTTCTTTCTTTCTTATTTCTAAATTCTTTCTAACTTCTTTCTAACTTCTTTCTTACTTCTTTCTTGCTTCATTCTTTCTTTCTTCCTTCTAACATCTTTCTAACTTCTTTCTAACTTGTTTCTTACTTCTTTCTTACTTCTTTCATACTTCTTCCTTACTTCTTTCTTTCTTACTTTCTTTCTTTCTTTCTTTCTTTCTTTCTTTCTACTTTCTTCTTTCTTTCTTCTTTCTTTCTTCTTTCTTTCTTCTTTCTTTCTTACTTCTTTCTTACTTCTTTCATACTTCTTTCTTTCTTTCTTCTTGCTTTCTTCTTTCTTACTTATTTCTAAATTCTTTCTAACTTCTTTCTAACTTCTTTCTTATTTCTTTCTTACTTCATTCTTTCTTTCTTCTGTCTTACATCTTTCTAACTTCTTTCCAACTTCTTTCTTACGTCTTTCTTACTTCTTTCTTACTTCTTTCTAACTTCTTTTTTCTTCTTTCTTTCTTCTTTCTTTCTTCTTTCTTTCTTACTTCTTTCTTACTCCTTTCTTACTTCTTTCTTACTTCTATCGTTCTTCTTTCTTACTTCTTTCTTTCTTAATTCTTTCTTACTTCTTTCTTACTACTTTCTTACTTCTTTCTTACTTCTTTCTTCTTTCTTTCTTACTTCTTTCTTACTTCTTTCTTACTTCTTTCTTACTTCTTTCTTACTTCTTTCTTACTTCTTTCTTCTTTCTTTCTTACTTCTTTCTTACACCTTTCTTACTTCTTTCTTACTTCTTCCTTAATTCTTTCTTACTTCTTTCTAACTTCTTTTTTCTTCTTTCTTTCTTCTTTCTTTCTTCTTTCTTTCTTACTACTTTCTTACTCCTTTCTTACTTCTTTCTTACTTCTTTCGTACTTCTTTTTTACTTGTTTCTTGCTTCTTTCATAGTTCTTTCTTTCTTCTTTCTTTCTTCTTTCTTGCTTATTTTTAAATTATTTCTAACTTCTTTCTAACTTGTTTCTTATTTCTTTCTTACTTCATTATTTCTTTCTTCCAACATCTATCTAACTTCTTTCTAACTTGTTTCTTACTTCTTTCTTACTTCTTTCTTACTTCTTTCTTTCTTTCTTCTTGCTTTCTTCTTTCTTTCTTATTTCTAAATTATTTCTAACATCTTTCTAACTTCTTTCTTATTTCTTTCTTACTTCATTCTTTCGTTCTTCTTTCTTACATCTTTCTAACTTCTTTCTAACTTCTTTTTTCTTCTTTCTTTATTCTTTCTTTCTTCTTTCTTTCTTACTTCTTTCTTACCCCTTTCTTATTTCTTTCTTCTTTCTTTCTTACTTCTTTCTTACTCCTTTCTTACTTCTTTCTTACTTCTTTCTTATTTCTTTCTTACTTCTTTTTTCTTTCTTTCTTACTTCTTTCTTACTTCTTTCTTACTTCTTTCTTACTTCTTTCTTACTTCTTTCTTACTTCTTTCTTACTTCTTTCTTACTTCTTTCTTTCTTCTTTCTTACTTCTTTCTTACTTCTTTCTTTCTTCTTTCTTACTTCTTTCTTACTTCTTTCTTTCTTCTTTCTTACTTTTCTTTCTTACTTCTTTCTTACTTCTTTCTTACTTCTTTCTTACTTCTTTCTTACTTCTTTCTTACTTCTAACTTTTCTTACTTCTTTCTAACTTCTTTCTTCTTTCTTTCTTACTTCTTTCTTACTTCTTTCTTACTTCTTTCTTACTTCTTTCTTTCTTCTTTCTTTCTTACTTCTTTCTTCTTTCTTACTTCTTTCTTACTTCTTTCTTTCTCCTTTCTTACTTCTTTCGTACTTCTTTCTTACTCCTTTCTTCTTTCTTTCTTACTTCTTTCTTACTTCTTTCTTACTTCTTTCTTACTTCTTTCTTTCTTCTTTCTTACTTCTTTCTTTCTTCTTTCTTACTTCTTTCTTACTTCTTTCTTACTTCTTTCTTACTTCTTACTGACTTCTTTCTTACTTCTTTCTTCTTTATTTCTTACTTCTTCCTTACTTCTTTCTTACTTCTTTCTTACTTCTTTCTTCATTCCTTCTTACTTCTTTTTTACTTCTTCCTTTCTTCTTTCTTACTTCTTTCTTACTTCTTTCTTCTTTCTTTCTTCTCTATTTCTTCTCTCTTTCTGCTTTCTTTCTTCTTTCTTCTTTCTTTCTTATTTCTAAATTCTTTCTAACTTCTTTCTAACTTCTTTCTTATTTCTTTCTTACTTCATTCTTTCGTTCTTCTTTCTTACATCTTTCTAACTTCTTTCTAACTTCTTTCTTACTTCTTTCTTACTTCTTTCTTCTTTCTTACTTCTTTCTTAATTCTTTCTTCTTTCTTTCTTACTTTTTTCTTACTTCTTTCTTAGTTCTTTCTTACTTCTTTCTTTCTTCTTTCTTACTTCTTTCTTTCTTCTTTCTTACTTCTTTCTTACTTCTTTCTGACTTCTTTCTTACTTCTTTCTGACTTCTTACTACTTTCTTCTTTCTTTCTTACTTCTTTCTTACTTCTTTCTTACTTCATTCTTACTTCTTTCTAACTTCTTTCTTACTTCTTTCTTTCTTCTTTCTTTCTTCTTTCATTCTTACTTCTTTCTTACTTCTTTCTTACTTCTTTCTTTCTTTCTTCTTTCTTACTTCTTTCTTACTTCTTTCTTTTTTCTTTCTTACTACTTTCTTACTTCTTTCTTACTTCTTTCTTACTTCTTCCTTAATTCTTTATTTCTTCTCTCTTAATTCTTTCTTTCTTCTTTCTTTCTTCTTTCTTACTTCTTTAGTACTTCTTTCTTACTTCTCTCTTTCTTCTTTCTTTCTTCTTTCTTACTTCTTTCTTTCTTACTTCTTTCTTACTTCTTTCTTACTTCTTTCTTCTTTCTTTCTTACTTCTTTCTTACTTCTTTATTACTTCTTTCTTTCTTCTTTCTTACTTCTTTCTTTCTTCTTTCTTGCTTCTTTCTTTCTTCTTTCTTACTTCTTTCTTACTTCTTTCTTACTTCTTTCTTACTTCTTTCTTACTTCTTTCTTTCTTCTTTCATTCTTCTCTATTTCTTCTCTCTTTCTTCTTTCTGTCTTCTTACTTCTTTCTTTCTTTCTTCTTGCTTTCTTCTTTCTTTCTTATTTCTAAATTCTTTCTAACTTCTTTCTATCTTCTTTCTTATTTCTTTCTTATTTCATTCTTTCTTTCTTCTTTCTTACCTCTTTCTAACTTCTTTCTAACTTCTTTGTTACTTCTTTCTTCCTTCTTTCTTTCTTACTTCTTTCTTTCTTACTTCTTTCTTACTTCTTTCGTACTTCTTTCTTTCTTACTTATTTCTTACTTCTTTCTAACTTCTTTCTTTCTTACTTCTTTCTTACTTCTTTCTTACTTCTTTCTTACTTCTTTCTTACTTCTTTCTTCTTTCTTTCTTACTTCTTTCTTACTTCTTTCTTACTTCTTTCCTACTTCTTTCATACTTCTTTCTGTCTTCTTTCTTACTTCTTTCTTTCTTACTTCTTTCTTACTTCTTTCTTACTTCTTACTTCTTTCTTCATTCCTTCTTACTTCTTTTTTACTTCTTTCTTACTTCTTTCTTACTTCTTTCTTACTTCTTTCTTTCTTCTTTCTTTCTTGCTTCTTTCTTACTTCTTTCTTCTTTCTTTCTTCTTTCTTTCTTCTCTCTTTCTTACTTCTTTCTTACTTCTTTCTTACTTCTTTCTTTCTTTCTTCTTGCTTTCTTCTTTCTTTCTTATTTCTAAATTCTTTCTAACTTCTTTCTAACTTCTTTCTTATTTCTTTCTTACTTCATTCTTTCTTTCTTCTTTCTTACATCTTTCTAACTTCTTTCTAACTTCTTTCTTACTTCTTTCTTACTTCTTTCTTACTTCTTTCTTTCTTTCTTTCTTTCTTACTTCTTTCTTCTTTCTTTCTTCTTTCTTTCTTCTCTCTTTCTTACTTCTTTCTTACTTCTTTCTTTCTTTCTTCTTGCTTTCTTCTTTCTTTCTTATTTCTAAATTCTTTCTAACTTCTTTCTAACTTCTTTTTTATTTCATTCTTACTTCATTCTTTCTTTCTTCTTTCTTACATCTTTCTAACTTCTTTCTAACTTCTTTCTTACTTCTTTCTTTCTTGTTTCTTACTTCTTTCTTACTTCTTTCTTTCTTACTTCTTTCTTACTTCTTTCGTACTTCTTTCTTTCTTACTTCTTTCTTATTTCTTTCTTACTTCTTTCTTACTTCTTTCTTACTTTTTTCTTACTTCTTTCTTACTTCTTTCTTCTTTCTTTCTTACTTCTTTCTTACTTCTTTCTTACTTCTTTCTTACTTCTTTCTTTCTTCTTTCTTACTTCTTTCTTTCCTCTTTCTTACTTCTTTCTAAATTCTTTCTTTCTTCTTTCTTACTTCTTTCTGACTTCTTTCTTAATTCTTTCATCTTTCTTTCTTACTTCTTTCTTACTTCTTTCTTACTTCTTTCGTACTTTTTCTTCTTTCTTTCTTACTTCTTTCTTACTTCTTTCTTACTACTTTCTTACTTCTTTCTTACTTCTTTCTTACTTCTTTCTTATTTCTTTCTTACTTCTTTCTTACTTCTTTCTAACTTCGTTTTTCTTCTTTCTTTCTTCTTTCTTTCTTACTTCTTTCTTACTCCTTTCTTACTTCTTTCTTACTTCTTTCGTACTTCTTTCTTACTTCTTTCTTTCTTACTTCTTTCTTACTTCGTTCTTACTTCTTTCCTACTTCTTTCTTACTTCTATCCTACTTCTTTCTTACTTCTTTCTTACTTCTTTCTGACTTCTTACTTCTTTCTTCTTTCTTTCTTACTTCTTTCTTACTTCTTTCTTTCTTCTTTCATTCTTACTTCTTTCTTACTTCTTTCTTACGTCTTTCTTTCTTTCTTCTTTCTTTCTTCTTTCATACTTCTTTCTTACTTCTTTCTTTTTTCTTTCTTACTTCTTTCTTACTTCTTTCTGACTTCTTACTTCTTTCTTCTTTCTTTCATACTTCTTTCTTACTTCTTTCTTTTTTCTTTCTTACTTCTTTCTTACTTCTTTATTACTTCTTTCTTTCTTCTTCCTTAATTCTTTCTTTCTTCTTTCTTACTTCTTTCTTACTTCTTTCGTACTTCTTTCTTACTTCTCTCTTTCTTCTTTCTTTCTTCTTTCTTACTTCTTTCTTTCTTACTTCTTTCTTACTTCTTTCTTACTTCTTTCTTACTTCTTTCTTACTTCTTTCTTACTTCTTTCTTACTTCTTTTTTCTTCTTTCTTTCTTCTTTCTTTCTTACTTCTTTCTTACTCCTTTCTTACTTCTTTCTTACTTCTTTCGTACTTCTCTCTTACTTCTTTCTTACTTACTTCTTTCTTACTTCTTTCTTACTTCTTTCTTACTTCTTTCTTACTTCTTTCTTACTTCATTCTTACTTCTTTCTTACTTCTTTCTAACTTCTTTTTTCTTCTTTCTTTCTTCTTTCTTTCTTCTTTCTTTATCTTCCTTAACTCTTTCTTTCTTCTTTCTTACTTCTTTCTTCTTTCTTTCTTACTTCTTTCTTACTTCTTAATTACTTCTTTATTACTTCTTTCTTTCTTCTTTCTTACTCCTTTCTTACTTCTTTCTTACTTCTTTAGTACTTCTTTCTTACTTCTTTCTTTTCCTACTTTTTCTTACTTCTTTCTTACTTCTTTCCTACTTCTTTCGTACTTCTTTCTTCTTTCTTTCTTACTTCTTTATTACTTCTTTATTACTTCTTTCTTTCTTCTTTCTTACTTCTTTCTTTCTTCTTTCTTACTTCATTCTTTCTTCTTTCTTACTTCTTTCTTACTTCTTTCTGACTTCTTTCATACTTCTTTCTTCTTTCTTTCTTACTTCTTTCATACTTCTTTCTTAATTCTTTCTTACTTCTTTCGTACTTCTTTCTTACTTCTTTCTTTCTTCTTTCTTTCTTACTTCTTTCTTACTTCTTTCTTACTTCTTTCTTACTTCTTTCTTTCTTCTTTCTTTCTTCTTTCTTTCTTTCTTTCTCCTTTCTTTCTTCTTTCTTTCTTCTTTCTTAATTCTTTCTTCTTTCTTTCTTACTTCTTTCTTTCTTACTTCTTTGTTACTTCTTTCTTACTTCTTTCCTACTTCTTTCTTACTTCTTTCTTACTTCTTTCTGACTTCTTACTTCTTTCTTCTTTCTTTCGTACTTCTTTCTTACTTCTTTTTTACTACATTCTTACTTCTTTCTAACTTCTTTCTTACTTCTTTCTTTCTTCTTTCTTTCTTCTTTCATTCTTACTTCTTTCTTACTTCTTTCTTACTTCTTTCTTTCTTTCTTCTTTCTTACTTCTTTCATACTTCTTTCTTACTTCTTTCTTTTTTCTTTCTTACTTCTTTCTTACTTCTTTCTTACTTCTTTCTTTCTTCTTCCTTAATTCTTTCTTTCTTCTTTCTTACCTCTTTCTCACTTCTTTCGTACTTCTTTCTTACTTCTCTCTTTCTTCTTTCTTTCTTCTTTCTTACTTCTTTCTTTCTTACTTCTTTCTTACTTCTTTCTTACTTCTTTCTTACTTCTTTCTTACTTCTTTCTAACTTCTTTTTTCTTCTTTCTTTCTTCTTTCTTTCTTCTTTCTTTCTTACTTCTTTCCTACTCCTTTCTTACTTCTTTCTTACTTCTTTCGTACTTCTTTCTTACTTCTTTCTTACTTTTTTCTTACATCTTTCTTACTTCTTTCTTTCTTCTTTCTTCCTTCTTTCTTACTTCTTTCTTACTTCTTTCTAATTTCTTTTTTCTTCTTTCTTTCTTCTTTCTTTCTTCTTTCTTTCTTACTTCTTTCTTACTCCTTTCTTACTTCTTTCTTACTTCTTTCGTACTTCTTTCTTACTTCTTTCTTTCTTACTTCTTTCTTACTTCTTTCTTACTTCTTTCCTACTTCTTTCTTACTTCTTTCTTACTTCTTTCTTCTTTCTTTCTTACTTCTTTCTTACTTCTTTCTTACTTCTTTATTACTTCTTTCTTTCTTCTTTCTTACTTATTTCTTTCTTCTTTCTTACTTCTTTCTTTCTTCTTTCTTACTTCTTTCTTTCTTCTTTCTTACTTCTTTCTTACTTCTTTCTGACTTCTTTCTTACTTCTTTCTTCTTTCTTTCTTACTTCTTTCGTACTTCTTTCTTAATTCTTTCTTACTTCTTTTTTACTTCTTTCTTCATTCCTTCTTACTTCTTTCTTACGTCTTTCTTACGTCTTTCTTACTTCTTTCTTTCTTACTTCTTTCTTAATTCTTTCGTACTTCTTTCTTTATTACTTCTTCCTTACTTCTTTCTTACTTCTTTCTTCTTTCTTACTTCGTTCTTACTTCGTTCTTACTTCTTTCGTACTTCTTTCTTACTTCTTTCTTACTTCTTTCTGTCTTCTTTCTGACTTCTTTCTTTCTTACTTCTTTCTTACACCTTTCTTACTTCTTTCTTACTCCTTTCTTACTTCTTTCTTTCTAACTTCTTTCTTAATTCTTTCGTACTTATTTCTTACTTCTTTCTTTCTTTTTCTTATTTCTTTCTTAATTCTTTCTTACTTCTTTCTTTCTTACTTCTTTCTTCTTTCTTACTTCTTTCTTTCTTACTTCTTTCTTACTTCCTTCTTACTTCTTTCGTACTTCTTTCTTACTTCTTTCTTTCTTACTTCTTTCTTACTTCTTTCTTACTTCTTTCTTTCTTCTTTCTTACTTCTTTCTTACTTCTTTCTTACTTCTTTCTTTCTTCTTTCTTACTTCTTTCTGACTTCTTTCTTCTTTCTTTCTTCTTTCTTACTTCTTTCTTCTTTCTTTCTTACTTCTTTCTTACTTCTTTCTTACTTCTTTCTTACTTATTTCTTCTTTCTTTCTTACTTCTTTCTTACTTCTTTCTTACTTCTTTCTGACTTCTTTCTTACTTATTTCTTCTTTCTTTCTTACTTCTTTCTTCTTTCTTACTTCTTTCTAACTTGTTTCTTACTTCTTTCTTTCTTCTTTCATTCTTACCTCTTTCTTACTTCTTTCTTACTTCTTTCTGACTTCTTTCTGTCTTCTTTCTTCTTTCTTTATTACTTATTTTCTTACTTCTTTCTTACTTCTTTCTTTCTTCTTTCTTACTTCTTTCTTTCTTCTTTCTTACTTCTTTCTTACTTCTTTCTTACTTCTTTCTTACTTCTTTCTGACTTCTTTCTCACTTCTTTCATTCTTACTTCTTTCGTACTTCTTTCTTACTTCTTTCTTTCTTACTTCTTTATTACTTCTTTCGTACTTCTTTATTACTTATTTCTTACTTCTTTCTTACTTCTTTCTTCTTTCATTCTTACTTCTTTCTTACTTCTTTCTTACTTTTTTATTACTTCTTTCTTTCTTCTTTCTTACTTCTTTCTTTCTTCTTTCTTACTTCTTTCTTTCTTCTTTCTTACTTCTTTCTTACTTCTTTTTGACTTCTTTCTTCTTTCTTCTTCCTTTCTTACTTCTTTCGTACTTCATTCTTACTTCTTTCTTACTTCTTTCTTACTTCTTTCTTACTTCTTTCTTCATTCCTTCTTACTTCTTTTTTACTTCATTCTTACTACTTTCTTACTTCTTTCTTACTTCTTTCTTTCTTCTTTCATTCTTCTCTATTTCTTCTCTCTTTCTTCTTTCTGTCTTCTTCCTTTCTTCTTTCTTTCTTCTTTCTTATTTCTAAATTCTTTCTAACTTCTTTCTAACTTCTTTCTTATTTCTTTCTTACTTCATTCTTTCTTTCTTCCTTCTAACATCTTTCTAACTTCTTTCTAACTTGTTTCTTACTTCTTTCTTACTTCTCTCTTACTTCTTTCTTTCTTTCTTTCTTTCTTACTTCTTTCTTCTTTCTTTCTTCTCTTTCTTCTCTCTTTCTTACTTCTTTCTTACTTCTTTCTTATTTCTTTCTTTCTTTCTTCTTGCTTTCTTCTTTCTTTCTTCTTTCTAAATTCTTTCTAACTTCTTTCTAACTTCTTTCTTACTTCTTTCTTAATTCTTTCTTACTGCTTTCTTTCTTACTTCTTTCTTACTTCTTTCGTACTTCTTTCTTTCTTACTTCTTTCTTACTTCTTTCTTACTTCTTTCTTCTTTCTTACTTCTTTCTTACTTCCTTCTTACTTCTTTCGTACTTCTTTCTTACTTCTTTCTTTCTTCTTTCTTTCTTACTTCTTTCTTCCTTCTTTCTTACTTCTTTCTTTCTTTCTTTCTCCTTTCTTTCTTCTTTCTTTCTTCTTTCTTAATTCTTTCTTCTTTCTTTCTTACTTCTTACTCCTTTCTTACTTCTTTCTTACTTTTTTCGTACTTCTTTCTTACTTCTTTAATTCTTACTTCTTTCTTACTTCTTTCTTACTTCTTTCCTACTTCTTTCTTACTTCTTTCTTACTTCTTACTGACTTCTTACGTCTTTCTTCTTTCTTTCTTACTTCTTTCTTACTTCTTTCTTATTTCATTCTTACTTCTTTCTAACTTCTTTCTTACTTCTTTCTTTCTTCTTTCTTCCTTCTTTCATTCTTACTTCTTTCTTACTTCTTTCTTACTTCTTTCTTTCTTTCTTCTTTCTTACTTATTTCGTACTTCTTTCTTACTTCTTTCTTTTTTCTTTCTTACTTCTTTCTTACTTCTTTCTTACTTCTTTCTTTCTTCTTTCATTCTTCTCTATTTCTTATCTCTTTCTTCTTTCTGTCTTCTTTCTTTCTTTTTTCTTTCTTCTTTCTTTCTTATTTCTAAATTCTTTCTAACTTCTTTCTAACTTCTTTCTTATTTCTTTCTTACTTCATTCTTTCTTTCTTCCTTCTAACATCTTTCTAACTTCTTTCTAACTTGTTTCTTACTTCTTTCTTACTTCTTTCTTACTTCTTTCTTACTTCTTTCTTTCTTTCTTTCTTCCTTCTAACATCTTTCTAACTTCTTTCTAACTTGTTTCTTACTTCTTTCTTACTTCTTTCTTACTTCTTTCTTTCTTTCTTTCTTTCTTTCTTTCTTCTTTCTTCTTTCTTTCATCTTTCTTTCTTCTTTCTTTCTTACTTCTTTCTTACTTCTTTCTTCTTTCTTACTTCTTTCTTTCTTTCTTCTTGTTTCTTCTTTCTTTTTTATTTCTAAATTCTTTCTAACTTCTTTCTAACTTCTTTCTTATTTCTTTCTTACTTCATTCTTTCTTTCTTCTTTCTTACATCTTTCTAACTTCTTTCTAACTTATTTCTTACTTCTTTCTTCTTTCTTTTTTACTTCTTTCTTACTTCTTTCTTACTACTTTCTTACTTCTTTCTTACATCTTTCTTACTTCTTACTTACTTCTTTCTAACTTCTTTTTTCTTCTTTCTTTCTTCTTTCTTTCTTCTTTCTTTCTTTCTTCTTTCTTACTCCTTTCTTACTTCTTTCTTACTTCTTTCGTACTACTTTCTTACTACTGTAATTTCTAACTTCTTTCTTACTTCTTTCTTTCTTCTTTCATTCTTCGCTATTTCTTCTCTCTTTCTTCTTTCTGTCTTCTTCCTTTCTTCTTTCTTTCTTCTTTCTTTCTTATTTCTAAATTCTTTCTAAATTCTTTCTTATTTCTTTCTTACTTCATTCTTTCTTTCTTCCTTCTAACATATTTCTAACTTCTTTCTAACTTGTTTCTTACTTCTTTCTTACTTCTTTCTTACTTCTTTCTTACTTCTTTCTTTCTTACTTTCTTTCTACTTTCTTCTTTCTTTCTTCTTTCTTTCTTCTTTCTTGACTTCTTTCTTACTTCTTTCTTACTTCTTTCTTTCTTCTTCCTGTTTCTTCTTTCTTTCTTATTTCTAAATTCTTTCTAACTTCTTTCTAACTTCTTTCTTATTTCTTTCTTACTTCATTCTTTCTTTCTTCTTTCTTATGTCTTTCTAACTTCTTTCTAACTTCTTTCTTACTTCTTTCTTACTTCTTTCTTACTGCTTTCTTTCTTACTTCTTTCTTACTTCTTTCGTACTTCTTTCATTCTTACTTCTTTCTTACTTCTTTCTTACTTCTTTCTTCTTTCTTACTTCTTTCTTACTTCTTTCTTACTTCTTTCGTACTTCTTTCTTACTTCTTTCTTTCTTCTTTCTTTTTTACTTCTTTCTTACTTCTTTCTTACTTCTTTCTTACTTCTTTCTTTCTTCTTTCTTTCTTCTTTCTTTCTTTCTTCTTTCTTTCTTTCTACTTTCTTTCTTCTTTCTTCTCTCTTTCTTTCGTCTTTCTTTCTTCTTTCTTTCTTCTTTCTTTCTTCTTTCTTTCTTTCTTCTTTCTCTCTTCTTTCTTTCTTCTTTCTTACTTCTTTCTTAATTCTTTCTTACTTCTTTCTTACTTCTTTCTAACTTCTTTCTTACTTCTTTCTTCTTTCTTTCTTACTTCTTTCTTACATCTTTCTTACTTCTTTCTTACTTCTTTCTAACTTCTTTCTCTCTTCTTTCTTTCTTCTTTCTTTCTTCTCTCTTTCTTTCGTCTTTCTTTCTTCTTTCTTTCTTCTTTCTTTCTTCTTTATTTCTTCTTTCTTTCTTCTTTCTTTCTTCGTTCTTTCTTCGTTCTTTCTTTCTTTCTTCTTTCTTTCTTTCTTTCTTTCTTCTTTCTTTCTTCTTTCTTTCTTCTTTCGTTCTGACTTCTTTCTTACTTCTTTCTTACTTCTTTCTTTCTTACGTCTTTCGTACTTCTTTCGTACTTCTTTCGTACTTCTTTCTTTCTTACTTCTTTCTTACTTCTTTTTCTTTCTTTCTTACTTCTTTCTTACTTCTTTCTTACTTCTTTCTTACTTCTTTCTTTCTTCTTTCTTACTTCTTTCTTTCTTCTTTCTTTCTTCTTTCTTTCTTCTTTCTTTCTTTCTTTCTTCTTTCTTTCTTCTTTCTTTCTTCTTTCTTTCTTCTTTCTTTCTTTCTTCTTTATTTCTTCTTTCTTCGTTCTTTCTTCGTTCTTTCTTCTTTCGTTCTGACTTCTTACTTACTTCTTTCTTACTTCTTTCTTTCTTACTTCTTTCGTACTTCTTTCGTACTTCTTTCTTTCTTACTTCTTTCTTACTTCTTTCTTACTTCTTTCTTACTACTTTCTTACTTCTTTCTTACTTCTTTCTTACTTCTTTCTTACTTCTTTCTTACTTCTTTCTAACTTCTTTCTTTCTTCTTTCTTTCTTCTTTCTTTATTACCTCTTTCATACTTCTTTCTTACTTCTTTCTTTCTTACTTCTTTCTTACTTCTTTTTTACTTCTTTCTTACTTCTTTCGTACTTCTTTCTTTCTTCTTTCTTTTTTCTTTCTTACTTCTTTCTTACTTCTTTCTTACTTCTTTCTTACTTCTTTCTTACTTCTTTCTTACTTCTTTCTTACTTCTTTCTTCTTTCTTTCTTACTTCTTTCTTACTTCTTTCTTACTTCTTTCTTACTTCTTTCTTACTTCTTTCTTCTTTCTTTCTTCCTTCTTTCTTACTTCTTTCTTACTTCTTTCTTACTTCTTTCTTTCTTCTTTCTTACTTCTTTATTTCCTCTTTCTTACTTCTTTCTTACTTCTTTCTTACTTCTTTCTTACTTCTTTCTGACTTCTTTCTTACTTATTTCTTCTTTCTTTCTTACTTCTTTCTTCTTTCTTACTTCTTTCTAACTTGTTTCTTACTTCTTTCTTTCTTCTTTCATTCTTACCTCTTTCTTACTTCTTTCTTACTTCTTTCTTACTTCTTTCTGACTTCTTTCTCACTTCTTTCATTCTTACTTCTTTCGTACTTCTTTCTTACTTCTTTCTTTCTTACTTCTTTCTTACTTCTTTCGTACTTCTTTATTACTTATTTCTTACTTCTTTCTTACTTCTTTCTTCTTTCTTTCTTACTTCTTTCTTACTTCTTTCTTACTTTTTTATTACTTCTTTCTTTCTTCTTTCTTACTTCTTTCTTTCTTCTTTCTTACTTCTTTCTTTCTTCTTTCTTACTTCTTTCTTACTTCTTTTTGACTTATTTCTTCTTTCTTCTTCCTTTCTTACTTCTTTCTTACTTCTTTCTTACTTCTTTCTTACTTCTTTCTTACTTCTTTCTTACTTCTTTCTTACTTCTTTCTTCATTCCTTCTTACTTCTTTCTTACTTCTTTCTTACTTATTTCCTACTTCTTTCTTACTTCTTTCTTACTTCTTTCTTACTTCTTTCTTTCTTCTTTCATTCTTCTCTATTTCTTATCTCTTTCTTCTTTCTGTCTTCTTTCTTTCTTTTTTCTTTCTTCTTTCTTTCTTATTTCTAAATTCTTTCTAACTTCTTTCTAAATTCTTTCTTATTTCTTTCTTACTTCATTCTTTCTTTCTTCCTTCTAACATCTTTCTAACTTCTTTCTAACTTGTTTCTTACTTCTTTCTTACTTCTTTCTTTCTTTCTTTCTTCCTTCTAACATCTTTTTAACTTCTTTCTAACTTGTTTCTTACTTCTTTCTTACTTCTTTCTTACTTCTTTCTTACTTCTTTCTCTCTTTCTTTCTTTCTTTCTTTCTTCTTTCTTCTTTCTTTCATCTTTCTTTCTTCTTTCTTTCTTACTTCTTTCTTACTTCTTTCCTACTTCTTTCTTACTTCTTTCTTACTTCTTACTGACTTCTTACGTCTTTCTTCTTTCTTTCTTACTTCTTTCTTACTTCTTTCTTATTTCATTCTTACTTCTTTCTAACTTCTTTCTTACTTCTTTCTTTCTTCTTTCTTCCTTCTTTCATTCTTACTTCTTTCTTACTTCTTTCTTACTTCTTTCTTTCTTTCTTCTTTCTTACTTATTTCGTACTTCTTTCTTACTTCTTTCTTTTTTCTTTCTTACTTCTTTCTTACTTCTTTCTTACTTCTTTCTTTCTTCTTTCATTCTTCTCTATTTCTTATCTCTTTCTTCTTTCTGTCTTCTTTCTTTCTTTTTTCTTTCTTCTTTCTTTCTTATTTCTAAATTCTTTCTAACTTCTTTCTAAATTCTTTCTTATTTCTTTCTTACTTCATTCTTTCTTTCTTCCTTCTAACATCTTTCTAACTTCTTTCTAACTTGTTTCTTACTTCTTTCTTACTTCTTTCTTACTTCTTTCTTACTTCTTTCTTTCTTTCTTTCTTCCTTCTAACATCTTTCTAACTTCTTTCTAACTTGTTTCTTACTTCTTTCTTACTTCTTTCTTACTTCTTTCTTACTTCTTTCTTTCTTTCTTTCTTTCTTTCTTTCTTTCTTCTTTCTTCTTTCTTTCATCTTTCTTTCTTCTTTCTTTCTTACTTCTTTCTTACTTCTTTCTTCTTTCTTACTTCTTTCTTTCTTTCTTCTTGTTTCTTCTTTCTTTTTTATTTCTAAATTCTTTCTAACTTCTTTCTAACTTCTTTCTTATTTCTTTCTTACTTCATTCTTTCTTTCTTCTTTCTTACATCTTTCTAACTTCTTTCTAACTTATTTCTTACTTCTTTCTTCTTTCTTTTTTACTTCTTTCTTACTTCTTTCTTACTACTTTCTTACTTCTTTCTTACATCTTTCTTACTTCTTACTTACTTCTTTCTAACTTCTTTTTTCTTCTTTCTTTCTTCTTTCTTTCTTCTTTCTTTCTTTCTTCTTTCTTACTCCTTTCTTACTTCTTTCTTACTTCTTTCGTACTACTTTCTTACTACTGTAATTTCTAACTTCTTTCTTACTTCTTTCTTTCTTCTTTCATTCTTCGCTATTTCTTCTCTCTTTCTTCTTTCTGTCTTCTTCCTTTCTTCTTTCTTTCTTCTTTCTTTCTTATTTCTAAATTCTTTCTAAATTCTTTCTTATTTCTTTCTTACTTCATTCTTTCTTTCTTCCTTCTAACATATTTCTAACTTCTTTCTAACTTGTTTCTTACTTCTTTCTTACTTCTTTCTTACTTCTTTCTTACTTCTTTCTTTCTTACTTTCTTTCTACTTTCTTCTTTCTTTCTTCTTTCTTTCTTCTTTCTTGACTTCTTTCTTACTTCTTTCTTACTTCTTTCTTTCTTCTTCCTGTTTCTTCTTTCTTTCTTATTTCTAAATTCTTTCTAACTTCTTTCTAACTTCTTTCTTATTTCTTTCTTACTTCATTCTTTCTTTCTTCTTTCTTATGTCTTTCTAACTTCTTTCTAACTTCTTTCTTACTTCTTTCTTACTTCTTTCTTACTGCTTTCTTTCTTACTTCTTTCTTACTTCTTTCGTACTTCTTTCATTCTTACTTCTTTCTTACTTCTTTCTTACTTCTTTCTTCTTTCTTACTTCTTTCTTACTTCTTTCTTACTTCTTTCGTACTTCTTTCTTACTTCTTTCTTTCTTCTTTCTTTTTTACTTCTTTCTTACTTCTTTCTTACTTCTTTCTTACTTCTTTCTTTCTTCTTTCTTTCTTCTTTCTTTCTTTCTTCTTTCTTTCTTTCTACTTTCTTTCTTCTTTCTTCTCTCTTTCTTTCGTCTTTCTTTCTTCTTTCTTTCTTCTTTCTTTCTTCTTTCTTTCTTTCTTCTTTCTCTCTTCTTTCTTTCTTCTTTCTTACTTCTTTCTTAATTCTTTCTTACTTCTTTCTTACTTCTTTCTAACTTCTTTCTTACTTCTTTCTTCTTTCTTTCTTACTTCTTTCTTACATCTTTCTTACTTCTTTCTTACTTCTTTCTAACTTCTTTCTCTCTTCTTTCTTTCTTCTTTCTTTCTTCTCTCTTTCTTTCGTCTTTCTTTCTTCTTTCTTTCTTATTTCTTTCTTCTTTCTTTCTTCTTTATTTCTTCTTTCTTTCTTCTTTCTTTCTTCGTTCTTTCTTCGTTCTTTCTTTCTTTCTTCTTTCTTTCTTTCTTTCTTTCTTCTTTCTTTCTTCTTTCTTTCTTCTTTCGTTCTGACTTCTTTCTTACTTCTTTCTTACTTCTTTCTTTCTTACGTCTTTCGTACTTCTTTCGTACTTCTTTCGTACTTCTTTCTTTCTTACTTCTTTCTTACTTCTTTTTCTTTCTTTCTTACTTCTTTCTTACTTCTTTCTTACTTCTTTCTTACTTCTTTCTTTCTTCTTTCTTACTTCTTTCTTTCTTCTTTCTTTCTTCTTTCTTTCTTCTTTCTTTCTTTCTTTCTTCTTTCTTTCTTCTTTCTTTCTTCTTTCTTTCTTCTTTCTTTCTTTCTTCTTTATTTCTTCTTTCTTCGTTCTTTCTTCGTTCTTTCTTCTTTCGTTCTGACTTCTTACTTACTTCTTTCTTACTTCTTTCTTTCTTACTTCTTTCGTACTTCTTTCGTACTTCTTTCTTTCTTACTTCTTTCTTACTTCTTTCTTACTTCTTTCTTACTACTTTCTTACTTCTTTCTTACTTCTTTCTTACTTCTTTCTTACTTCTTTCTTACTTCTTTCTAACTTCTTTCTTTCTTCTTTCTTTCTTCTTTCTTTATTACCTCTTTCATACTTCTTTCTTACTTCTTTCTTTCTTACTTCTTTCTTACTTCTTTTTTACTTCTTTCTTACTTCTTTCGTACTTCTTTCTTTCTTCTTTCTTTTTTCTTTCTTACTTCTTTCTTACTTCTTTCTTACTTCTTTCTTACTTCTTTCTTACTTCTTTCTTACTTCTTTCTTACTTCTTTCTTCTTTCTTTCTTACTTCTTTCTTACTTCTTTCTTACTTCTTTCTTACTTCTTTCTTACTTCTTTCTTCTTTCTTTCTTCCTTCTTTCTTACTTCTTTCTTACTTCTTTCTTACTTCTTTCTTTCTTCTTTCTTACTTCTTTATTTCCTCTTTCTTACTTCTTTCTTACTTCTTTCTTACTTCTTTCTTACTTCTTTCTGACTTCTTTCTTACTTATTTCTTCTTTCTTTCTTACTTCTTTCTTCTTTCTTACTTCTTTCTAACTTGTTTCTTACTTCTTTCTTTCTTCTTTCATTCTTACCTCTTTCTTACTTCTTTCTTACTTCTTTCTTACTTCTTTCTGACTTCTTTCTCACTTCTTTCATTCTTACTTCTTTCGTACTTCTTTCTTACTTCTTTCTTTCTTACTTCTTTCTTACTTCTTTCGTACTTCTTTATTACTTATTTCTTACTTCTTTCTTACTTCTTTCTTCTTTCTTTCTTACTTCTTTCTTACTTCTTTCTTACTTTTTTATTACTTCTTTCTTTCTTCTTTCTTACTTCTTTCTTTCTTCTTTCTTACTTCTTTCTTTCTTCTTTCTTACTTCTTTCTTACTTCTTTTTGACTTATTTCTTCTTTCTTCTTCCTTTCTTACTTCTTTCTTACTTCTTTCTTACTTCTTTCTTACTTCTTTCTTACTTCTTTCTTACTTCTTTCTTACTTCTTTCTTCATTCCTTCTTACTTCTTTCTTACTTCTTTCTTACTTATTTCCTACTTCTTTCTTACTTCTTTCTTACTTCTTTCTTACTTCTTTCTTTCTTCTTTCATTCTTCTCTATTTCTTATCTCGTTCTTCTTTCTGTCTTCTTTCTTTCTTTTTTCTTTCTTCTTTCTTTCTTATTTCTAAATTCTTTCTAACTTCTTTCTAACTTCTTTCTTATTTCTTTCTTACTTCATTCTTTCTTTCTTCCTTCTAACATCTTTCTAACTTCTTTCTAACTTGTTTCTTACTTCTCTCTTACTTCTTTCTTACTTCTTTCTTTCTTTCTTTCTTCCTTCTAACATCTTTTTAACTTCTTTCTAACTTGTTTCTTACTTCTTTCTTACTTCTTTCTTACTTCTTTCTTACTTCTTTCTTACTTCTTTCTCTCTTTCTTTCTTTCTTTCTTTCTTCTTTCTTCTTTCTTTCATCTTTCTTTCTTCTTTCTTTCTTACTTCTTTCTTACTTCTTTCTTCTTTCTTACTTCTTTCTTTCTTTCTTCTTGTTTCTTCTTTCTTTTTTATTTCTAAATTCTTTCTAACTTCTTTCTAACTTCTTTCTTATTTCTTTCTTACTTCATTCTTTCTTTCTTCTTTCTTACATCTTTCTAACTTCTTTCTAACTTATTTCTTACTTCTTTCTTCTTTCTTTTTTACTTCTTTCTTACTTCTTTCTTACTACTTTCTTACTTCTTTCTTACATCTTTCTTACTTCTTACTTACTTCTTTCTAACTTCTTTTTTCTTCTTTCTTTCTTCTTTCTTTCTTCTTTCTTTCTTTCTTCTTTCTTACTCCTTTCTTACTTCTTTCTTACTTCTTTCGTACTACTTTCTTACTACTGTAATTTCTAACTTCTTTCTTACTTCTTTCTTTCTTCTTTCATTCTTCGCTATTTCTTCTCTCTTTCTTCTTTCTGTCTTCTTCCTTTCTTCTTTCTTTCTTCTTTCTTTCTTATTTCTAAATTCTTTCTAAATTCTTTCTTATTTCTTTCTTACTTCATTCTTTCTTTCTTCCTTCTAACATATTTCTAACTTCTTTCTAACTTGTTTCTTACTTCTTTCTTACTTCTTTCTTACTTCTTTCTTACTTCTTTCTTTCTTACTTTCTTTCTACTTTCTTCTTTCTTTCTTCTTTCTTTCTTCTTTCTTGACTTCTTTCTTACTTCTTTCTTACTTCTTTCTTTCTTCTTCCTGTTTCTTCTTTCTTTCTTATTTCTAAATTCTTTCTAACTTCTTTCTAACTTCTTTCTTATTTCTTTCTTACTTCATTCTTTCTTTCTTCTTTCTTATGTCTTTCTAACTTCTTTCTAACTTCTTTCTTACTTCTTTCTTACTTCTTTCTTACTGCTTTCTTTCTTACTTCTTTCTTACTTCTTTCGTACTTCTTTCTTTCTTACTTCTTTCTTACTTCTTTCTTACTTCTTTCTTCTTTCTTACTTCTTTCTTACTTCTTTCTTACTTCTTTCGTACTTCTTTCTTACTTCTTTCTTTCTTCTTTCTTTTTTACTTCTTTCTTACTTCTTTCTTACTTCTTTCTTACTTCTTTCTTTCTTCTTTCTTTCTTCTTTCTTTCTTTCTTCTTTCTTTCTTTCTACTTTCTTTCTTCTTTCTTCTCTCTTTCTTTCGTCTTTCTTTCTTCTTTCTTTCTTCTTTCTTTCTTCTTTCTTTCTTTCTTCTTTCTCTCTTCTTTCTTTCTTCTTTCTTACTTCTTTCTTAATTCTTTCTTACTTCTTTCTTACTTCTTTCTAACTTCTTTCTTACTTCTTTCTTCTTTCTTTCTTACTTCTTTCTTACATCTTTCTTACTTCTTTCTTACTTCTTTCTAACTTCTTTCTCTCTTCTTTCTTTCTTCTTTCTTTCTTCTCTCTTTCTTTCGTCTTTCTTTCTTCTTTCTTTCTTATTTCTTTCTTCTTTCTTTCTTCTTTATTTCTTCTTTCTTTCTTCTTTCTTTCTTCGTTCTTTCTTCGTTCTTTCTTTCTTTCTTCTTTCTTTCATTCTTTCTTTCTTCTTTCTTTCTTCTTTCTTTCTTCTTTCGTTCTGACTTCTTTCTTACTTCTTTCTTTCTTACGTCTTTCGTACTTCTTTCGTACTTCTTTCGTACTTCTTTCTTTCTTACTTCTTTCTTACTTCTTTTTCTTTCTTTCTTACTTCTTTCTTACTTCTTTCTTACATCTTTCTTACTTCTTTCTTACTTCTTTCTAACTTCTTTCTCTCTTCTTTCTTTCTTCTTTCTTTCTTCTCTCTTTCTTTCGTCTTTCTTTCTTCTTTCTTTCTTATTTCTTTCTTCTTTCTTTCTTCTTTATTTCTTCTTTCTTTCTTCTTTCTTTCTTCGTTCTTTCTTCGTTCTTTCTTTCTTTCTTCTTTCTTTCATTCTTTCTTTCTTCTTTCTTTCTTCTTTCTTTCTTCTTTCGTTCTGACTTCTTTCTTACTTCTTTCTTTCTTACGTCTTTCGTACTTCTTTCGTACTTCTTTCGTACTTCTTTCTTTCTTACTTCTTTCTTACTTCTTTTTCTTTCTTTCTTACTTCTTTCTTACTTCTTTCTTACTTCTTTCTTACTTATTTCTTTCTTTTTTCTTACTTCTTTCTTTCTTCTTTCTTTCTTCTTTCTTTCTTCTTTCATTCTTTCTTTCTTCTTTCTTTCTTCTTTCTTTCTTCTTTCTTTCTTCTTTCTTTCTTTCTTCTTTATTTCTTCTTTCTTCGTTCTTTCTTCGTTCTTTCTTCTTTCGTTCTGACTTCTTACTTACTTCTTTCTTACTTCTTTCTTTCTTACTTCTTTCGTACTTCTTTCGTACTTCTTTCTTTCTTACTTCTTTCTTACTTGTTTCTTACTTCTTTCTTACTACTTTCTTACTTCTTTCTTACTTCTTTCTTACTTCTTTCTTACTTCTTTCTTACTTCTTTCTAACTTCTTTCTTTCTTCTTTCTTTCTTCTTTCTTTATTACCTCTTTCATACTTCTTTCTTACTTCTTTCTTTCTTACTTCTTTCTTACTTCTTTTTTACTTCTTTCTTACTTCTTTCGTACTTCTTTCTTTCTTCTCTCATTCTTCTTTCATTGTTACTTCTTTCTTACTTCTTTCTTGCTTCTTTCTTTCTTACTTCTTTCTTACTTCTTTCCTACTTCTTTCTTTCTTACTTCTTTCTTACTTCTTTCTTACTTCTTTCTTACTTCTTTCTTACTTCTTTCTTACTTCTTTCTTACTTCTTTCTTACTTCTTTCTTCTTTCTTTCTTACTTCTTTCTTACTTCTTTCTTACTTCTTTCTTACTTCTTTCTTACTTCTTTCTTCTTTCTTTCTTCCTTCTTTCTTACTTCTTTCTTACTTCTTTCTTACTTCTTTCTTTCTTCTTTCTTACTTCTTTATTTCCTCTTTCTTACTTCTTTCTTACTTCTTTCTTACTTCTTTCTTACTTCTTTCTGACTTCTTTCTTACTTATTTCTTCTTTCTTTCTTACTTCTTTCTTCTTTCTTACTTCTTTCTAACTTGTTTCTTACTTCTTTCTTTCTTCTTTCATTCTTACCTCTTTCTTACTTCTTTCTTACTTCTTTCTTACTTCTTTCTGACTTCTTTCTCACTTCTTTCATTCTTACTTCTTTCGTACTTCTTTCTTACTTCTTTCTTTCTTACTTCTTTCTTACTTCTTTCGTACTTCTTTATTACTTATTTCTTACTTCTTTCTTACTTCTTTCTTCTTTCTTTCTTACTTCTTTCTTACTTCTTTCTTACTTTTTTATTACTTCTTTCTTTCTTCTTTCTTACTTCTTTCTTTCTTCTTTCTTACTTCTTTCTTTCTTCTTTCTTACTTCTTTCTTACTTCTTTTTGACTTATTTCTTCTTTCTTCTTCCTTTCTTACTTCTTTCTTACTTCTTTCTTACTTCTTTCTTACTTCTTTCTTACTTCTTTCTTACTTCTTTCTTACTTCTTTCTTCATTCCTTCTTACTTCTTTTTTACTTCTTTCTTACTTCTTTCTTACTTCTTTCTTTCTTCTTTCATTCTTCTCTATTTCTTCTCTCTTTCTTCTTTCTGTCTTCTTCCTTTCTTCTTTCTTTCTTCTTTCTTATTTCTAAATTCTTTCTAACTTCTTTCTAACTTCTTTCTTATTTCTTTCTTACTTCATTCTTTCTTTCTTCCCTCTAACATCTTTCTAACTTCTTTCTAACTTGTTTCTTACTTCTTTCTTACTTCTCTCTTACTTCTTTCTTTCTTTCTTTCTTTCTTACTCCTTTCTTCTTTCTTTCTTCTTTCTTTCTTCTCTCTTTCTTACTTCTTTCTTACTTCTTTCTTTCTTTCTTCTTGCTTTCTTCTTTCTTTCTTATTTCTAAATTCTTTCTAACTTCTTTCTAACTTCTTTCTTATTTCTTTCTTACTTCATTCTTTCTTTCTTCTTTCTTACATCTTTCTAACTTCTTTCTAACTTCTTTCTTACTTCTTTCTTATTTCTTTCTTACTGCTTTCTTTCTTACTTCTTTCTTACTTCTTTCGTACTTCTTTCTTTCTTACTTCTTTCTTACTTCTTTCTTACTTCTTTCTTCTTTCTTACTTCTTTCTTACTTCCTTCTTACTTCTTTCGTACTTCTTTCTTACTTCTTTCTTTCTTCTTTCTTTCTTACTTCTTTCTTCCTTCTTTCTTTCTTCTTTCTTTCTTCTTTCTTTCTTTCTTCTCTCTTTCTTCTTTCTTACTTCTTTCTTTCTTCTTACTTTCTTCTCTCTTTCTTCTTTATTTCTTCTTTCTTTCTTCTTTCTTTCTTCGTTCTTTCTTCGTTCTTTCTTTCTTCTTTCTTTCTTTCTTTCTTTCTTCTTTCTTTCTTCTTTCTTTCTTCTTTCGTTCTGACTTCTTACTTACTTCTTTCTTACTTCTTTCTTTCTTACTTCTTTCGTACTTCTTTCGTACTTCTTTCTTTCTTACTTCTTTCTTACTTCTTTCTTACTTCTTTCTTACTACTTTCTTACTTCTTTCTTACTTCTTTCTTACTTCTTTCTTACTTCTTTCTAACTTCTTTCTTTCTTCTTTCTTTCTTCTTCCTTTATTACCTCTTTCATACTTCTTTCTTACTTCTTTCTTTCTTACTTCTTTCTTACTTCTTTTTTACTTCTTTCTTACTTCTTTCGTACTTCTTTCTTTTTTCTCTCATTCTTCTTTCATTGTTACTTCTTTCTTACGTCTTTCTTGCTTCTTTCTTTCTTACTTCTTTCTTATTTCTTTCGTACTTCTTTCTTACTTCTTTCTTTTTTCTTTCTTACTTCTTTCTTACTTCTTTCTTACTTCTTTCTTTCATCTTTCTTTCTTCTTTCTTACTTCTTTCTTTCTCACTTCTTTCTTACTTCTTTCTTACTTCTTTCTTACTTCTTTCTTACTTCTTTCTTACTTCTTTCTTCTTTCTTACTTCTTTCTTACTTCTTTCTTACTTCTTTCTTACTTCTTTCTTACTTCTTTCTTCTTTCTTTCTTACTTCTTTCTTACTTCTTTCTTACTTCTTTCTTACTTCTTTCTTACTTCTTTCTTCTTTCTTTCTTCCTTCTTTCTTACTTCTTTCTTACTTCTTTCTTACTTCTTTCTTTCTTCTTTCTTACTTCTTTATTTCCTCTTTCTTACTTCTTTCTTACTTCTTTCTTACTTCTTTCTTACTTCTTTCTGACTTCTTTCTTACTTATTTCTTCTTTCTTTCTTACTTCTTTCTTCTTTCTTACTTCTTTCTAACTTGTTTCTTACTTCTTTCTTTCTTCTTTCATTCTTACCTCTTTCTTACTTCTTTCTTACTTCTTTCTTACTTCTTTCTGACTTCTTTCTCACTTCTTTCATTCTTACTTCTTTCGTACTTCTTTCTTACTTCTTTCTTTCTTACTTCTTTCTTACTTCTTTCGTACTTCTTTATTACTTATTTCTTACTTCTTTCTTACTTCTTTCTTCTTTCTTTCTTACTTCTTTCTTACTTCTTTCTTACTTTTTTATTACTTCTTTCTTTCTTCTTTCTTACTTCTTTCTTTCTTCTTTCTTACTTCTTTCTTTCTTCTTTCTTACTTCTTTCTTACTTCTTTTTGACTTATTTCTTCTTTCTTCTTCCTTTCTTACTTCTTTCTTACTTCTTTCTTACTTCTTTCTTACTTCTTTCTTCATTCCTTCTTACTTCTTTTTTACTTCTTTCTTACTTCTTTCTTACTTCTTTCTTTCTTCTTTCATTCTTCTCTATTTCTTCTCTCTTTCTTCTTTCTGTCTTCTTCCTTTCTTCTTTCTTTCTTCTTTCTTATTTCTAAATTCTTTCTAACTTCTTTCTAACTTCTTTCTTATTTCTTTCTTACTTCATTCTTTCTTTCTTCCCTCTAACATCTTTCTAACTTCTTTCTAACTTGTTTCTTACTTCTTTCTTACTTCTCTCTTACTTCTTTCTTTCTTTCTTTCTTTCTTACTCCTTTCTTCTTTCTTTCTTCTTTCTTTCTTCTCTCTTTCTTACTTCTTTCTTACTTCTTTCTTTCTTTCTTCTTGCTTTCTTCTTTCTTTCTTATTTCTAAATTCTTTCTAACTTCTTTCTAACTTCTTTCTTATTTCTTTCTTACTTCATTCTTTCTTTCTTCTTTCTTACATCTTTCTAACTTCTTTCTAACTTCTTTCTTACTTCTTTCTTATTTCTTTCTTACTGCTTTCTTTCTTACTTCTTTCTTACTTCTTTCGTACTTCTTTCTTTCTTACTTCTTTCTTACTTCTTTCTTCTTTCTTACTTCTTTCTTACTTCCTTCTTACTTCTTTCGTACTTCTTTCTTACTTCTTTCTTTCTTCTTTCTTTCTTACTTCTTTCTTCCTTCTTTCTTTCTTCTTTCTTTCTTCTTTCTTTCTTTCTTCTCTCTTTCTTCTTTCTTACTTCTTTCTTTCTTCTTACTTTCTTCTCTCTTTCTTCTTTATTTCTTCTTTCTTTCTTCTTTCTTTCTTCGTTCTTTCTTCGTTCTTTCTTTCTTCTTTCTTTCTTTCTTTCTTTCTTCTTTCTTTCTTCTTTCTTTCTTCTTTCGTTCTGACTTCTTACTTACTTCTTTCTTAATTCTTTCTTTCTTACTTCTTTCGTACTTCTTTCGTACTTCTTTCTTTCTTACTTCTTTCTTACTTCTTTCTTACTTCTTTCTTACTACTTTCTTACTTCTTTCTTACTTCTTTCTTACTTCTTTCTTACTTCTTTTTTACTTCTTTCTTACTTCTTTCGTACTTCTTTCTTTTTTCTCTCATTCTTCTTTCATTGTTACTTCTTTCTTACGTCATTCTTGCTTCTTTCTTTCTTACTTCTTTCTTATTTCTTTCGTACTTCTTTCTTACTTCTTTCTTTTTTCTTTCTTACTTCTTTCTTACTTCTTTCTTACTTCTTTCTTTCATCTTTCTTTCTTCTTTCATACTTCTTTCTTTCTCACTTCTTTCTTACTTCTTTCTTACTTCTTTCTTACTTCTTTCTTACTTCTTTCTTACTTCTTTCTTACTTCTTTCTTACTTCTTTCTAACTTCTTTTTTCTTCTTTCTTTCTTCTTTCTTTCTTCTTTCTTACTTCTTTCTTACTCCTTTCTTACTTCTTTCTTTCTTACTTCTTTCTTACTTATTTCGTACTTCTTTCTTACTTCTTTCTTTTTTCTTTCTTACTTCTTTCTTACTTCTTTCTTACTTCTTTCGTACTTCTTTCTTTCTTCTTTCTTTCTTCTTTCTTACTTCTTTCTTTCTTACTACTTTCTTACTTCTTTCTTTCTTTCTTTCTTACTTCTTTCTTCTTTCTTTCTTCTTTCTTTCTTCTCTCTTTCTTACTTCTTTCTTACTTCTTTCTTACTTCTTTCTTTCTTTCTTCTTGCTTTCTTCTTTCTTTCTTATTTCTAAATTCTTTCTAACTTCTTTCTATCTTCTTTCTTATTTCTTTCTTACTTCATTCTTTCTTTCTTCTTTCTTACATCTTTCTAAATTCTTTCTAACTTCTTTCTTACTTATTTCTTACTTCTTTCTTACTTCTTTCTTTCTTTATTTCTTTCTTCTTTCTTCTTTCTTCTTTCTTTCTTCTCTTTCTTACTTCTTTCTTACTTCTTTCTTACTTCTTTCTTTCTTTCTTCTTGCTTTCTTCTTTCTTTCTTATTTCTAAATTCTTTCTAACTTCTTTCTATCTTCTTTCTTATTTCTTTCTTACTTCATTCTTTCTTTCTTCTTTCTTACATCTTTCTAAATTCTTTCTAACTTCTTTCTTACTTCTTTCTTACTTCTTTCTTACTTCTTTCTTTCTTTCTTTCTTTCTTACTTCTTTCTTCTTTCTTTCTTCTTTCTTTCTTCTCTCTTTCTTACTTCTTTCTTACTTCTTTCTTACTTCTTTCTTTCTTTCTTTCTTTCTTACTTCTTTCTTCTTTCTTTCTTCTTTCTTTCTTCTCTCTTTCTTACTTCTTTCTTACTTCTTTCTTACTTCTTTCTTTCTTTCTTCTTGCTTTCTTCTTTCTTTCTTATTTCTAAATTCTTTCTAACTTCTTTCTAACTTCTTTTTTATTTCTTTCTTACTTCATTCTTTCTTTCTTCTTTCTTACATCTTTCTAACTTCTTTCTAACTTCTTTCTTACTTCTTTCTTTCTTCTTTCGTACTTCTTTCGTACTTCTTTCTTTCTTACTTCTTTCTTACTTCTTTCTTACTTCTTTCTTACTTCTTTCTTACTTCTTTCTGACTTCTTTCTTACTTCTTTCTTCTTTCTTTCTTACTTCTTTTTTACTTCTTTCTTACTTCTTTCTTACTTCTTTATTACTTCTTTCTTACTTCTTTCTTACTTCTTTCTTTCTTTCTTCTTGCTTTCTTCTTTCTTTCTTATTCCTAAATTCTTCTTTCTTACTTCTTTCTTAATTCTTTCTTACTTACTTCCTTCTTACTTCTTTCTTTCTTCTTTCTTCTTTCTTTCTTACTTCTTTCTTACTTCTTTCTTACTTCTTTCTAACTTCTTTCTTACTTCTTTCTTTCTTCTTTCTTTCTTCTTTCATTCTTACTTCTTTCTTACTTCTTTCTTACTTCTTTCTTACTTTTTCTTACTTCTTTCTAACTTCTTTCTTACTTCTTTCTTTCTTCTTTCTTTCTTCTTTCATTCTTACTTCTTTCTTACTTCTTTCTTACTTCTTTCTTTCTTCTTTCTTACTTCTTTCTTACTTCTTTCTTACTTCTTTCTGACTTCTTTCTTACTTCTTTCTTCTTTCTTTCTTTCTTCTTTCTTACTTCTTTCTTACTTCTTTCTTTCTTCTTTCTTTCTTTCTTCTTTCTTTCTTCTTTCATTCTTACTTCTTTCTTACATCTTTCTAACTTCTTTCTTTCTGCTTTCTTACTTCTTTCGTACTTCTTTCTTACTTCTTTCTTACTTCTTTCTTCTTTCTTTCTTACTTCTTTCTTACTTCTTTCTTACTTCTTTCTTACTTCTTTCTGACTTCTTTCTGCTTCTTTCTTTCTTCTTTCTTACTTCTTTCTTACTTCTTTCTAACTTCATTCTTACTTCTTTCTTTCTTCTTTCTTTCTTCTTTCATTCTTACTTCTTTCTTACTTCTTTCTTTCTTCTTTCTAACTTCTTTCTTACTTCTTTCTTTCTTCTTTCTTTCTTCTTTCATTCTTACTTCTTTCTTACTTCTTTCTTACTTCTTTCTGACTTCTTTCTGACTTCTTTCTTCTTTCTTTATTACTTCTTACTTCTTTCTTACTTCTTTCTTTCTTCTTTCTTACTTCTTTCTTTCTTCTTTCTTACTTCTTTCTTCTTTCTTTCTTCTTTCTTTCTTCTTTCTTTCTTCTTTCGTTCTGACTTCTTTCTTACTTCTTTCTTACTTCTTTCTTTCTTACGTCTTTCGTACTTCTTTCGTACTTCTTTCGTACTTCTTTCTTTCTTACTTCTTTCTTACTTCTTTCTTCTTTCTTTCTTACTTCTTTCTTACTTCTTTCTAACTTCTTTCTTACTTCTTTCTTTCTTCTTTCTTTCTTCTTTCATTCTTACTTCTTTCTTACTTCTTTCTTACTTCTTTCTGACTTCTTTCTGACTTATTTCTTCTTTCTTTATTACTTCTTTCTTACTTCTTTCTTACTTCTTTCTTTCTTCTTTCTTCCTTCTTTCTTTCTTCTTTCTTTCTTCTTTCTTACTTCTTTCTTACTTCTTTCTTACTTCTTTCTGACTTCTTTCTTACTTCTTTCTTCTTTCTTTCTTCTTTCTTACTTCTTTCTTACTTCTTTCTTTCTTCTTTCTTTCTTCTTTCTTTCTTCTTTCATTCTTACTTCTTTCTTACTTCTTTCTTACTTCTTTCTTCTTTCTTTCTTACTTCTTTCTTACTTCTTTCTTACTTCTTTCTTACTTCTTTCTGACTTCTTTCTAACTTCTTTCTTTCTTCTTTCTTACTTCTTTCTAACTTCTTTCTTACTTCTTTCTTTCTTCTTTCTTACTTCTTTCTTTCTTCTTTCTTACTTCTTTCTTACTTCTTTCTTTCTTCTTTGTTTCTTCTTTCTTTCTTCTTTCATTCTTACTTCTTTCTTACATCTTTCTTACTTCTTTCTCTCTTACTTCTTTCTTACTTCTTTCGTACTTCTTTCTTACTTCTTTCTTCTTTCTTTCTTACTTCTTTCTTACTTCTTTCTTACTTCTTTCTTACTTCTTTCTGACTTCTTTCTTTCTTCTTTCTTACTTCTTTCTTACTTCTTTCTTACTTCTTTCTGACTTCTTTCTTACTACTTTCTTCTTTCCTTCCTACTTATTTTTAACTTCTATCTTACTTCTTTCGTACTTCTTTCTTTCTTCTCTCATTCTTCTTTCATTGTTACTTCTTTCTTATTTCTTTCGTACTTCTTTCTTACTTCTTTCTTTTTTCTTTCTTACTTCTTTCTTACTTCTTTCTTACTTCTTTCTAACTTCTTTTTTCTTCTTTCTTTCTTCTTTCTTTCTTCTTTCTTACTTCTTTCTAACTTCATTCTTACTTCTTTCTTTCTTCTTTCTTTCTTCTTTCATTCTTACTTCTTTCTTACTTCTTTCTAACTTCTATCTTACTTCTTTCTTTCTTCTTTCTTTCTTCTTTCATTCTTACTTCTTTCTTACTTCTTTCTTACTTCTTTCTGACTTCTTTCTGACTTCTTTCTTCTTTCTTTCTTACTTCTTTCTTACTTCTTTCTTACTTCTTTCTTTCTTCTTTCTTACTTCTTTCTTTCTTCTTTCTTACTTCTTTCTTACTTCTTTCTTTCTTCTTTCTTTCTTCTTTCTTTCTTCTTTCATTCTTACTTCTTTCTTACATCTTTCTTACTTCTTTCTCTCTTACTTCTTTCTTACTTCTTTCGTACTTCTTTCTTACTTCTTTCTTCTTTCTTTCTTACTTCTTTCTTACTTCTTTCTTACTTCTTTCTTACTTCTTTCTTACTTCTTTCTGACTTCTTTCTTTCTTCTTTCTTACTTCTTTCTTACTTCTTTCTGACTTCTTTCTGACTTCTTTCTTACTACTTTCTTCTTTCCTTCCTACTTATTTTTAACTTCTATCTTACTTCTTTCGTACTTCTTTCTTTCTTCTCTCATTCTTCTTTCATTGTTACTTCTTTCTTATTTCTTTCGTACTTATTTCTTACTTCTTTCTTTTTCCTTTCTTACTTCTTTCTTACTTCTTTCTTACTTTTTTCTTTCTTCTTTCTTTCTTCTTTCTTACTTCTTTCTTTCTTACTTCTTTCTTACTTCTTTCTTACTTCTTTCTTACTTCTTTCTAACTTCTTTTTTCTTCTTTCTTTCTTATTTCTTTCTTCTTTCTTACTTCTTTCTTACTCCTTTCTTACTTCTTTCTTTCTTACTTCTTTCTTACTTCTTTCGTACTTCTTTCTAACCTCCTTCTTTTTTCTTTCTTACTTCTTTCTTACTTCTTTCTTACTTCTTTCGTACTTCTTTCTTACTTCTTTCTTTTTTCTTTATTACTTCTTTCTTACTTCTTTCTTACTTCTTTCTTTCTTCTTTCTTTCTTCTTTCTTACTTCTTTCTTTCTTACTTCTTTCTTACTTCCTTCTTACTTCTCTCTTACTTCTTTATTACTTCTTTCTTACTTCTTTGTTACTTCTTTCTTCTTTCTTTCTTACTTCTTTCTTACTTCTTTATTACTTCTTTCTTACTTCTTTCTTACTTCTTTCGGACTTCTTTCTTACTTCTTTCTTCTTTCTTTCTTACTTCTTTTTTACTTCTTTCTTACTTCTTTCTTACTTCTTACTTCTTTCTTCATTCCTTCTTAATTCTTTTTTACTTCTTACTTCTTTCTTACTTCTTTATTACTTCTTTCTTAGTTCTTTCTTACTTCTTTCTTTCTTTCTTCTTGCTTTCTTCTTTCTTTCTTATTCCTAAATTCTTTCTAACTTCTTTCTAACTTCTTTCTTATTTCTTTCTCACTTCATTCTATCTTTCTTCTTTCTAAAATCTTTATAACTTCTTTCTAACTTCTTTCTTACTTCTTTCTTACTTCTTTCTTACTTCTTTCTTACTTCTTTCTTACTTCTTTCTTACTTCTTTCTTAATTCTTTCTTCAATCCTTCTTACTTCTTTTTTAATTCTTTCTTACTTCTTTCTTACTTCTTTCTTCTTTCTTTCTTCTCTATTTCTTCTCTCTTTCTTCTTTCTTTCTTCTTTCTTTCTTCTTTCTTTCTTGCTTCTTTCTTACTTCTTTCTTACTTCATTCTTTCTTCTTGCTTTCTTCTTTCTATCTTATTTCTAAATTCTTTCTAACTTCTTTCTATCTTCTTTCTTATTTCTTTCTTACTTCATTCTTTCTTTCTTCTTTCTTACATCTTTCTAAATTCTTTCTAACTTCTTTCTTACTTCTTTCTTACTTCTTTCTTACTTCTTTCTTTCTTTCTTTCTTTCTTACTTCTTTCTTCTTTCTTTCTTCTTTCTTTCTTCTCTCTTTCTTACTTCTTTCTTACTTCTTTCTTACTTCTTTCTTTCTTTCTTTCTTTCTTACTTCTTTCTTCTTTCTTTCTTCTTTCTTTCTTCTCTCTTTCTTACTTCTTTCTTACTTCTTTCTTACTTCTTTCTTTCTTTCTTCTTGCTTTCTTCTTCCTTTCTTATTTCTAAATTCTTTCTAACTTCTTTCTTACTTTTTCTTTCTTCTTTCTTACTTCTTTCTAACTTCTTTCTTACTTCTTTCTGTCTTCTTTCTTTCTTCTTTCATTCTTACTTCTTTCTTACTTCTTTCTTACTTCTTTCTTACTTCTTTCTTACTTCTTTCTAACTACTTTCTTACTTCTTTCTTTCTTCTTTCTTTCTTCTTTCATTCTTACTTCTTTCTTACTTCTTTCTTACTTCTTTCTGACTTCTTTCTGACTTCTTTCTTCTTTCTTTATTACTTGTTTCTTACTTCTTTCTTACTTCTTTCTTTCTTCTTTCTTCCTTCTTTCTTTCTTCTTTCTTACTTCTTACTTCTTTCTTTCTTCTTTCTTACTTCTTTCTTACTTCTTTCTTTCTTCTTTCTTTCTTCTTTCATTCTTACTTCTTTCTTACTTCTTTCTTACTTCTTTCTTACTTCTTTCTTACTTCTTTCTTTCTTCTTTCTTTCTTCTTTCTTTCTTCTTTCATTCTTACTTCTTTCTTACATCTTTCTTACTTCTTTCTTCTTTCTTTCTTACTTCTTTCTTACTTCTTTCTTTCTTCTTTCTTTCTTCTTTCTTTCTTCTTTCATTCTTACTTCTTTCTTACATCTTTCTTACTTCTTTCTCTCTTACTTCTTTCTTACTTCTTTCGTACTTCTTTCTTACTTCTTTCTTCTTTCTTTCTTACTTCTTTCTTACTTCTTTCTTACTTCTTTCTTACTTCTTTCTTACTTCTTTCTGACTTCTTTCTTTCTTCTTTCTTACTTCTTTCTTACTTCTTTCTGACTTCTTTCTGACTTCTTTCTTACTACTTTCTTCTTTCCTTCCTACTGATTTTTAACTTCTATCTTACTTCTTTCGTACTTCTTTCTTTCTTCTCTCATTCTTCTTTCATTGTTACTTCTTTCTTATTTCTTTCGTACTTCTTTCTTACTTCTTTCTTTTTCCTTTCTTACTTCTTTCTTACTTCTTTCTTACTTTTTTCTTTCTTCTTTCTTTCTTCTTTCTTACTTCTTTCTTTCTTACTTCTTTCTTACTTCTTTCTTACTTCTTTCTTACTTCTTTCTAACTTCTTTTTTCTTCTTTCTTTCTTATTTCTTTCTTCTTTCTTACTTCTTTCTTACTCCTTTCTTACTTCTTTCTTTCTTACTTCTTTCTTACTTCTTTCGTACTTCTTTCTAACCTCCTTCTTTTTTCTTTCTTACTTCTTTCTTACTTCTTTCTTACTTCTTTCGTACTTCTTTCTTACTTCTTTCTTTTTTCTTTATTACTTCTTTCTTACTTCTTTCTTACTTCTTTCTTTCTTCTTTCTTTCTTCTTTCTTACTTCTTTCTTTCTTACTTCTTTCTTACTTCCTTCTTACTTCTCTCTTACTTCTTTATTACTTCTTTCTTACTTCTTTGTTACTTCTTTCTTCTTTCTTTCTTACTTCTTTCTTACTTCTTTATTACTTCTTTCTTACTTCTTTCTTACTTCTTTCGGACTTCTTTCTTACTTCTTTCTTCTTTCTTTCTTACTTCTTTTTTACTTCTTTCTTACTTCTTTCTTACTTCTTACTTCTTTCTTCATTCCTTCTTAATTCTTTTTTACTTCTTACTTCTTTCTTACTTCTTTATTACTTCTTTCTTAGTTCTTTCTTACTTCTTTCTTTCTTTCTTCTTGCTTTCTTCTTTCTTTCTTATTCCTAAATTCTTTCTAACTTCTTTCTAACTTCTTTCTTATTTCTTTCTCACTTCATTCTATCTTTCTTCTTTCTAAAATCTTTATAACTTCTTTCTAACTTCTTTCTTACTTCTTTCTTACTTCTTTCTTACTTCTTTCTTACTTCTTTCTTACTTCTTTCTTACTTCTTTCTTAATTCTTTCTTCAATCCTTCTTACTTCTTTTTTAATTCTTTCTTACTTCTTTCTTACTTCTTTCTTCTTTCTTTCTTCTCTATTTCTTCTCTCTTTCTTCTTTCTTTCTTCTTTCTTTCTTCTTTCTTTCTTGCTTCTTTCTTACTTCTTTCTTACTTCATTCTTTCTTCTTGCTTTCTTCTTTCTATCTTATTTCTAAATTCTTTCTAACTTCTTTCTATCTTCTTTCTTATTTCTTTCTTACTTCATTCTTTCTTTCTTCTTTCTTACATCTTTCTAAATTCTTTCTAACTTCTTTCTTACTTCTTTCTTACTTCTTTCTTACTTCTTTCTTTCTTTCTTTCTTTCTTACTTCTTTCTTCTTTCTTTCTTCTTTCTTTCTTCTCTCTTTCTTACTTCTTTCTTACTTCTTTCTTACTTCTTTCTTTCTTTCTTTCTTTCTTACTTCTTTCTTCTTTCTTTCTTCTTTCTTTCTTCTCTCTTTCTTACTTCTTTCTTACTTCTTTCTTACTTCTTTCTTTCTTTCTTCTTGCTTTCTTCTTCCTTTCTTATTTCTAAATTCTTTCTAACTTCTTTCTTACTTTTTCTTTCTTCTTTCTTACTTCTTTCTAACTTCTTTCTTACTTCTTTCTTTCTTCTTTCTTTCTTCTTTCATTCTTACTTCTTTCTTACTTCTTTCTTACTTCTTTCTTACTTCTTTCTTACTTCTTTCTAACTTCTTTCTTACTTCTTTCTTTCTTCTTTCTTTCTTCTTTCATTCTTACTTCTTTCTTACTTCTTTCTTACTTCTTTCTGACTTCTTTCTGACTTCTTTCTTCTTTCTTTATTACTTCTTTCTTACTTCTTTCTTACTTCTTTCTTTCTTCTTTCTTCCTTCTTTCTTTCTTCTTTCTTACTTCTTTCTTACTTCTTTCTTTCTTCTTTCTTACTTCTTTCTTACTTCTTTCTTTCTTCTTTCTTTCTTCTTTCATTCTTACTTCTTTCTTACTTCTTTCTTACTTCTTTCTTACTTCTTTCTTACTTCTTTCTTTCTTCTTTCTTTCTTCTTTCTTTCTTCTTTCATTCTTACTTCTTTCTTACATCTTTCTTACTTCTTTCTTCTTTCTTTCTTACTTCTTTCTTACTTCTTTCTTACTTCTTTCTGACTTCTTCCTTACTTCTTTCTTCTTTCTTTCTAACTTCTTTCTTACTTCTTTCTTTCTTCTTTCTTACTTCTTTCTTACTTCTTTCTTACTTCTTTCTGACTTCTTTCTTACTTCTTTCTTCTTTCTTTCTTACTTCTTTCTTACTTCTTTCTTACTTCTTTCTTACCTCTTACTTCTTTCTTCATTCCTTCTTACTTCTTTTTTACTTCTTTCTTACTTCTTTCTTACTTCTTTCTTTCTTCTTTCTTTCTTCTCTATTTCTTCTCTTTTTCTTCTTTCTTTCTTCTTTCTTTCTTCTTTCTTTCTTAATTCTTTCTTACTTCTTTCTTACTTCCTTCTTTCTTTCTTCTTGCTTTCTTCTTTCTTTCTTCTTTCTAAATTCTTTCTTACTTCTTTCTAACTTCTTTCATACTTCTTTCTTTCTTCTTTCTTTCTTCATTCATTCTTACTTCTTTCTTACTTCTTTCTTTCTTACTTCTTTCTTACTTCTTTCGTACTTCTTTCTTACTTCTTTCTTACTTCTTTCTTACTTCTTTCTTACTTCTTTCTTACTGCTTTCTTACTTCTTTCTTACTTCTTTCTTTCTTCTTTCTTTCTTCTTTCTTTTTTCTTTCATTCTTACTTCTTTCTTTCTTCTTTCTTACTTCTTTCTTTCTTCTCTCTTACTTCTTTCTTACTTCTTTCTTAATTCTTTCTTACATCTTTCTGACTTCTTTCTTTCTTCTTTCTTCTTTCTTTCTTACTTCTTTCTTCTTTCTTTCTTACTTCTTTCTTACTTCTTTCTTACTTCTTACCTCTTCCTTCATTCCTTCTGCTTCTTTTTTACTTCTTTCTTACTTCTTTCTTACTTCTTTCTTACTTCTTTCTTTCTTCTTTCTTTCTTCTCTATTTCTTTTCTCTTTCTTCTTTCCTTCTTCTTTCTTTCTTACTTCTTTCTTACTCTTTCTTACTTCTTCCTTTCTTCTTTCTTTCTTCTTTCTTTCTTCTTTCATTCTTACTTCTTTCTTACTTCTTTCTTACTTCTTTCTTTCTTACTTCTTTCTTACTTCTTTCTTACTTCTTTCTTACTTCTTTCTTACTTCTTTCTTACTTCTTTCTGACTTTTTTATTTCTTCTTTATTTCTTACTTCTTTCTTACTTCTTTCTTACTTCTTTCTTACCTCTTACTTCTTTCTTCATTCCTTCTTACTTCTTTTTTATTTCTTTCTTACTTCTTTCTTACTTCTTTCTTACTTCTTTCTTTCTTTCTTCTTGCTTTCTTCTTTCTTTCTTATTTCTAAATTATTTCTAACTTCTTTCTAACTTCTTTTTTATTTCTTTCTTACTTCATTCTTTCTTTCTTCTTTCTTACATCGTTCTAACTTCTTTCTAACTTATTTCTTACTTTCTTTCTTCTTTCTTACTTCTTTCTTACTTCTTTCTTTCTTACTCCTTTATTACTTCTTTCGCACTTCTTTCTTTCTTACTTCTTTCTTACTTCTTTCTTACTTCTTTCTTACTTCTTTCTTACTTCTTTCTTACTTCTTTCTTACTTCTTTCTTACTTCTTTCTTACTTCTTTCTTACTTCTTTCTTTCTTCTTTCTTACTTCTTTCTTTCCTCTTTCTTACTTCTTTCTTACTTCTTTCTTACCTCTTTCTTACTTTTTTCTGACTTCTTTCTTACTTATTTCTTCTTTCTTTCTTACTTCTTTCTTACTTCTTTCTTACTTTTTTCTAACTTCTTTCTTACTACTTTCTTTCTTCTTTCTTTCTTCTTTCATTCTTACTTCTTTCTTACTTCTTTCTTACTTCTTTCTGACTTCTTTCTGACTTCTTTCTTCTTTCTTTATTACTTCTTTCTTACTTCTTTCTTACTTCTTTCTTTCTTCTTTCTTACTTCTTTCTTTCTTCTTTCTTACTTCTTTCTTACTTCTTTCTTACTTCTTTCTTTCTTCTTTCTTACTTCTTTCTTTCTTCTTTCTTACTTCTTTCTTACTTCTTTCTTACTTCTTTCTTTCTTCTTTCTTTCTTCTTTCTTTCTTCTTTCATTCTTACTTCTTTCTTACTTCTTTCTTACTTCTTTCTTACTTCTTTCTTTCTTCTTTCTTTCTTCTTTCTTTCTTCTTTCATTCTTACTTCTTTCTTACTTCTTTCTTTCATCTTTCTTACTTCTTTCTTCTTTCTTTCTTACTTCTTTCTTACTTCTTTCTTACTTCTTTCTGACTTCTTTCTTACTTCTTTCTTCTTTCTTTCTAACTTCTTTCTTACTTCTTTCTTTCTTCTTTCTTACTTCTTTCTTACTTCTTTCTTACTTCTTTCTGACTTCTTTCTTACTTCTTTCTTCTTTCTTTCTAACTTCTTTCTTACTTCTTTCTTTCTTCTTTCTTACTTCTTTCTTACTTCTTTCTTACTTCTTTCTGACTTCTTTCTTACTTCTTTCTTCTTTCTTTCTTACTTCTTTCTTGCTTCTTTCTTACTTCTTTCTTACCTCTTACTTCTTTCTTCATTCCTTCTTACTTCTTTTTTACTTCTTTCTTACTTCTTTCTTACTTCCTTCTTTCTTTCTTCTTGCTTTCTTCTTTCTTTCTTCTTTCTAAATTCTTTCTTACTTCTTTCTAACTTCTTTCTTACTTCTTTCTTTCTTCTTTCTTTCTTCATTCATTCTTACTTCTTTCTTACTTCTTTCTTTCTTACTTCTTTCTTACTTCTTTCGTACTTCTTTCTTACTTCTTTCTTACTTCTTTCTTACTTCTTTCTTACTGCTTTCTTACTGCTTTCTTACTTCTTTCTTACTTCTTTCTTTCTTCTTTCTTTCTTCTTTCTTTCTTCTTTCATTCTTACTTCTTTCTTTCTTCTTTCTTACTTCTTTCTTTCTTCTCTCTTACTTCTTTCTTACTTCTTTCTTAATTCTTTCTTACATCTTTCTGACTTCTTTCTTTCTTCTTTCTTCTTTCTTTCTTACTTCTTTCTTCTTTCTTTCTTACTTCTTTCTTACTTCTTACCTCTTCCTTCATTCCTTCTACTTCTTTTTTACTTCTTTCTTACTTCTTTCTTACTTCTTTCTTACTTCTTTCTTTCTTCTTTCTTTCTTCTCTATTTCTTCTCTCTTTCTTCTTTCCTTCTTCTTTCTTTCTTACTTCTTTCTTACTCTTTCTTACTTCTTCATTTCTTCTTTCTTTCTTCTTTCTTTCTTCTTTCATTCTTACTTCTTTCTTACTTCTTTCTTACTTCTTTCTTTCTTACTTCTTTCTTACTTCTTTCTTACTTCTTTCTTACTTCTTTCTTACTTCTTTCTGACTTCTTTATTACTTCTTTCTTCTTTCTTTCTTACTTCTTTCTTACTTCTTTCTTACTTCTTTCTTACCTCTTACTTCTTTCTTCATTCCTTCTTACTTCTTTTTTACTTCTTTCTTACTTCTTTCTTACTTCTTTCTTACTTCTTTCTTTCTTCTTTATTTCTTCTTTCTTTCTTACTTCTTTCTTTCTTTCTTCTTGCTTTCTTCTTTCTTTCTTATTTCTAAATTATTTCTAACTTCTTTCTAACTTCTTTTTTATTTCTTTCTTACTTCATTCTTTCTTTCTTCTTTCTTACATCTTTCTAACTTCTTTCTAACTTCTTTCTTACTTCTTTCTTTCTTCTTTCTTACTTCTTTCTTACTTCTTTCTTTCTTACTTCTTTATTACTTCTTTCGCACTTCTTACTTTCTTACTTCTTTCTTACTTCTTTCTTACTTCTTTCTTACTTCTTTCTTACTTCTTTCTTACTTCTTTCTTACTTCTTTCTTACTTCTTTCTTACTTCTTTCTTTCTTCTTTCTTACTTCTTTCTTTCCTCTTTCTTACTTCTTTCTTACTTCTTTCTTACCTCTTTCTTACTTCTTTCTGACTTCTTTCTTACTTATTTCTTCTTTCTTTCTTACTTCTTTCTTTCGCCTTTCTTACTTCTTTCTTACTTCTTTCTTACTTCTTTCTTTCTTCTTTCTTTCTTCTTTCTTACTTCTTTCTTTCTTACTTCTTTCTTCTTTCTTTCTTACTTCTTTCTTACTTCTTTCTTACTTCTTTCTTACTTCTTTCTTACTTCTTTCTTACTTCTTTCTGACTTCTTTCTTACTTCTTTCTTCTTTCTTTCTTACTTCTTTTTTACTTCTTTCTTACTTCTTTCTTACTTCTTACTTCTTTCTTCATTCCTTCTTACTTCTTTTTACTTCTTACTTCTTTCTTACTTCTTTATTACTTCTTTCTTAGTTCTTTCATATTTCTTTCTTAGTTCTTTCTTACTTCTTTCTTTCTTTCTTCTTGCTTTCTTCTTTCTTATTCCTAAATTCTTTCTTACTTCTTTCTAACTTCTTTCTTATTTCTTTCTCACTTCATTCTATCTTTCTTCTTTCTAAAATCTTTATAGCTTCTTTCTTACTTCTTTCTTACTTCTTTATTTCTTCTTGATTTCTTCTTTCTTTCTTAATTCTAAATTCTTTCTAACTTCTTTCTATCTTCTTTCTTATTTCTTTCTTACTTCATTCTTTCTTTCTTCTTTCTTACATCTTTCTAAATTCTTTCTAACTTCTTTCTTACTTCTTTCTTACTTCTTTCTTACTTCTTTCTTTCTTTCTTTCTTTCTTCTTTCTTCTTTCTTTCTTCTTTCTTTCTTCTTTCTTTCTTACTTCTTTCTTAGTTCTTTCTTACTTCTTTCTTACTTCTTTCTTACTTCTGTCTTTCTTCTTTCTTAGTTCTTTCTTTCTCCTTTCTTACTTCTTTCTTACTTCTTTCTTTCTTACTTATTTCTTACTTCTTTTTACTTATTTTTTCTTCTTTCTTCTTTCTTTCTTCTTTCTTTCTTACTTCTTTATTACTCCTTTCTTACTTCTTTCTTTCTTTCTTCTTTCTTACTTCTTTCGTACTTCTTTCTTACTTCTTTCTTTCTTACTTCTTTCTTACTCCTTTTATTACATCTTTTTTACTTCTTTCGTACTTCATTCTTACTTCTATCTTTCCTACTTCATTCTTTCTTCTTTCTTTCTTCTTTTTAATTATTTCTTTCATTTTCTTACTTCTTTCTTACTTCTTTCGTACTTCTTTCTTACTTCTTTCTTTCTTCTCTCTTTATTCTTTCTTACTTCTTTCTTTCTTATTTCTTTCTTACTTCTTTCTTTCTTCTTTCTTACTTCTTTCTTACTTCTTTCTAACTTCTTTCTTTCTTCTCTATTTCTTCTCTCTTTCTTCTTTCTTTCTTCTTTCTTTCTTCTTTTTTTCTTCATTCTTACTTCTTTCTTTCTTCCTTCTTGCTTTCTTCTTTCTTTCTTATTTCTAAATTCTTTCTAACTTCTTTCTAACTTCTTTCTTATTTCTTTCTTACTTCATTCTTTCTTTCTTCTTTCTTACATCTTCCTAACTTCTTTCTAACTTCTTTCTTTCTTCTTTCTTACTTCTTTCTTACTTCTTTCATACTTCTTTCTTTTTTACTTCTTTGTTACTTCTTTCGTACTTCTTTCTTTCTTACTTCTTTCTTACTTCTTTCTTACTTCTTTCTTACTTCTTTCTTACTTCTTTCTTACTTCTTTCTTACTTCTTTCTTCTTTCTTTCTTCTTTCTTACTTCTTTCTTTCTTCTTTCTTACTTCTTTCTTTCTTCTTTATTACTTCTTTCTTACTTCTTTCTGACTTCTTTCTTACTTCTTTCTTCTTTCTTTCTTCTTTCTTACTTTTTCTTACTTCTTTCTAACTTCTTTCTTACTTCTTTCTCTCTTCTTTCTTTCTTCTTTCATTCTTACTTCTTTCTTACTTCTTTCTTACTTCTTTCCTTCTCACTTCTTTCTTACTTCTTTCTTCCTTCTTTCTTACTTCTTTCTTTTTTCTTTCTTACTTCTTTCTTACTTCTTTCTTACTTCTTTCTTACTTCTTTCGTACTTCTTTCTTACTTCTTTCTTTCTTCTTTCTTTCTTCTTTCTTACTTCTTTCTTACTTCTTTCTTACTTCTTTCTTTCTTCTTTCTTACTTCTTTCTTGTTTCTTTCTTACTTCTTTCTTAATTCTTTCTTCATTCCTTCTTACTTATTTTTTACTTCTTTCTTACTTCTTTCTTACTTCTTTCTTACTTCTTTCTTTCTTCTTTCTTTCTTCTCTATTTCTTCTCTCTTTCTTCTTTCTTTCGTCTTTCTGTCTTCTTTCTTTCTAATTTCTAAATTCTTTCTAACTTCTTTCTAACTTCTTTCTTCTTTCTTTCTTACTTCATTCTTTCTTTCTTCTTTCTAACATCTTTCTAACTTCTTTCTAACTTCTTTCTTACTTCTTTCTTACTTCTTTCTTACTTCTTTCTTACTTCTTTCTTTCTTTCTTCTTTCTTCTTTCTTTCTTCTTTCTTTCTTCTTTCTTTCTTACTTCTTTATTACTCCTTTCTAACTTCTTTCTAACTTCTGTCTTTCGTCTTTGTTAGTTCTTTCTTTCTTCTTTCTTACTTCTTTCTTACTTCTTTCTTACTTCTTTCTGACTTCTTTCTTACTTCTTTCTTCTTTCTTTCTTACATCTTTCTTACTTCTTTCTTACTTCTTTCTCACTTCTTTCTTACTTCTTTCTTACTTCTTTCTAACTTCTTTTTTCTTCTTTCTTTCTTCTTTCTTTATTCTTTCTTTCTTACTTCTTTCTTACTCCTTTCTTACTTCTTTCTTACTTCTTTCGTACTTCTTACTTACTTCTTTCTTTCTTACTTCTTTCTTACTTCTTTCTTCTTTTTCTCTTACTTCTTTCTTACTTCTTTCTTACATCTTTATTTCTTCTTTCTTATTTCTTTCTTTCTTCTTTCTTACTAATTTCTTACTTCTTTCATACTTCTTTCTTACTTCTTTCTTTCTTCATTCTTACTTCTTTCTTCTTTTTTTCTTACTTCTTTCATACTTCTTTTTTACTTCTTTCTTACTTCTTTCTAACTTCTTTCTTTCTTCTTTCTTTCTTCTTTCATTCTTACTTCTTTCTTACTTCTTTCTTACTTCTTTCTTTCTTACTTCTTACTTACTTCTTTCGTACTTCTTTCTTCTTTCTTTTTTCTTTCTTACTTCTTTCTTACTTCTTTCTTTCTTCTTCCTTACTTCTTTCTTACTTCTTTCTTTCTTACTTCTTTCTTACTTCTTTCTTTCTTCTTTCTTAATACTTTCTTTCATCTTTCTTACTTCTTTCTTACTTCTTTCGTACTTCTTTCTTACTTCTTTCTTCTTTCTTTATTCTTTCTCACTTCTTTCTTTCTTACTTCTTTCTTACTTCATTCTTACTTCGTTCTTACTTCTTTCTTACTTCTTTCTAACTTCTTTTTTCTTCTTTCTTTCTTCTTTCTTTCTTCTTTCTTTCTTACTTCTTACTTACTCCTTTTATTACTTCTTTCTTACTTCTTTCGTACTTCTTTCTTACTTCTTTCTTTCTTACTTCTTTCTTACTTCTTTCTTTCTTCTTTCTTAATTCTTTCTTTCATTTTCTTACTTCTTTCTTACTTCTTTCTTACTTCTTTCTTACTTCTTTCTTACTTCTTTCTTACTTCTTTCTAACTTCTTTTTTCTTCTTTCTTTCTTCTTTCTTTCTTCTTTCTTTCTTCTTTCTGTCTTACTTCTTTCTTACTCCTTTCTTACTTCTTTCTTACTTCTTTCGTACTTCGTTCTTACTTCTTTCTTTCTTACTTCTTTCTTACTTCTTTCTTACTTCTTTCTTTCTTCTTTCTTACTTCTTTCTTACTTCTTTCTTACTTCTTTCTTACTTCTTTCTTTCTTCTTTCTTCTTTTTTCTTTCTTTCTTACTTCTTTCTTACTTCTTTTTTATTCTTTCTTCTTTCTTTTTTCTTTCTTACTTCTTTCTTACTTCTTTCTTACTTCTTCCTTACTTCTTTCTTACTACTTTCTTTCTTACTTCTTTCTTACTTCTTTCTTACGTCTTTCTTTCTTCTTTCTTAATTCTTTCTTTCTTCTTTCTTACTTCTTTCTTACGTCTTTCGTACTTCTTTCTTACTTCTTTCTTTCTTCTTTCTTTCTTCTTTCTTACTTCTTTCTTACTTCTTTCTTACTTCTTTCTTACTTCTTTCTTAATTCTTTCTTACTTCTTTCTTACTTCTTTCGTACTTCTTCCTTACTTCTTTCTTTCTTACTTCTTTATTACTTCTTTCTTACTTCTTTCTTTTTTCTTTCTTACTTCTTTCTTACTTCTTTCTTACTTCTTTCTTACTTCTTTCGTACTTCTTTCTTACTTCTTTCTTTCTTCTTTCTTTCTTCTTTCTTACTTCTTTCTTACTTCTTTCTTACTTCTTTCTTTCTTCTTTCTTACTTCTTTCTTATTTCATTCTTACTTCTTTCTTAATTCTTTCTTCATTCCTTCTTACTTTTTTTTACTTCTTTCTTACTTCTTTCTTACTTCTTTCTTACTTCTTTCTTTCTTCTTTCTTTCTTCTCTATTTCTTCTCTCTTTCTTCTTTCTTTCTTCTTTCTGTCTTATTTCTTTCTTATTTCTAAATTCTTTCTAACTTCTTTCTAACTTCTTTCTTATTTCTTTCTTACTTCATTCTTTCTTTCTTCTTTCTAACATCTTTCTAACTTCTTTCTTACTTCTTTCTTACTTCTTTCTTACTTCTTTCTTTCTTTCTTTCTTCTCTCTTCTTTCTTTCTTCTTTCTTTCTTCTTTCTTTCTTAATTCTTTCTTACTTCTTTCTTACTTCTTTCTAACTTCTGTCTTTCTTCTTTGTTAGTTCTTTCTTTCTTCTTTCTTACTTCTTTCTTACTTCTTTCTTACTTCTTTCTTACTTCTTTCTGACTTCTTTCTTACTTCTTTCTTCTTTCTTTCTTACAACTTTCTTACTTCTTTCTTACTTCTTTCTTACTTCTTTCTAACTTCTTTCTTACTTCTTTCTAACTTCTTTTTTCTTCTTTCTTTCTTCTTTCTTTCTTCTTTCTTTCTTACTTCTTTCTTACTCCTTTCTTACTTCTTTCTTGCTTCTTTCGTACTTCTTTCTTACTTCTTTCTTTCTTACTTCTTTCTTACTTCTTTCTTACTTCTTTCTTACTTCTTTCTTCTTTTTCTCTTACTTCTTTCTTATTTCTTTCTTACTTCTTTCTTTCATCTTTCTTTCTTCTTTCTTATTTCTTTCTTTCTTCTTTCTTACTTCTTTCTTACTTCTTTCTTATTTCTTTCTTACTTCATTCTTTATTTCTTCTTTCTAACATCTTTCTAACTTCATTCTATCTTCTTTCTTACTTGTTTCTTACTTCTTTCTTACTTCTTTCTTTCTTTCTTTCTTTCTTCTTTCTTCTTTCTTTCTTCTTTCTTTCTTATTTCTTTCTTACTTCTTTCTTACTTCTTTCTTACTTCTTTCTAACTTCTTTCTGACTTCTTTCTTACTTCTTCCTTACTTCTTTCTTTCTTCTTTCTTTCTTCTTTCTTTCTTACTTCTTTCTTACTTCTTTCTTACTTCTTTCTTTCTTCTATCTTTATTCTTTCTTACTTCTTTCTTTCTTACTTCTTTCTTACTTCTTTCTTACTTCGTTCTTACTTCTTTCTTACTTCTTTCTAACTTCTTTTTTCTTCTTTCTTTCTTCTTTCTGTCTTCTTTCTTTCTTACTTCTTTCTTACTCCTTTCTTACTTCTTTCTTACTTCTTTCTTACTTCTTTCTTACTTCTTTCTTTCTTACTTCTTTCTTACTTCTTTCTTTCTTCTTTCTTCCTTCTTTCTTTCTTCTTTCTTTCTTCTTTCTTACGTCATTCGTACTTCTTTCTTACTTCTTTCTTTCTTCTTTCTTTCTTCTTTCTTACTTCTTTCTTTCTTACTTCTTTCTTACTTCTTTCTTACTTCTTTCTTAATTCTTTCTTACTTCTTTCTTACTTCTTTCTTACTTCTTTCTTACTTCTTTCTAACTTCTTTTTTCTTCTTTCTTTCTTCTTTCTTTCTTCTTTCTTTCTTACTTTTTTCATACTCCTTTCCTACTTCTTTCTTTCTTACTTCTTTCTTACTTCTTTCGTACTTCTTTCTTACTTCTTTCTTTCTTACTTCTTTCTTATTTCTTTCTTACCTTTTTCTTACTTCTTTATTACTTCTTTCTTACTTCTTTCTTCTTTCATTCTGATTCTTTCTTACTTCTTTCTTACTTCTTTCTTACTTCTTTCTTTCTTCTTTCTTACTTCTTTCTTTCTTCTTTATTCTTTCTTACTTCTTTCTTACTTCTTTCTGACTTCTTTCTTACTTCTTTCTTCTTTCTTTCTTACTTCTTTCTTACTTCTTTCTTACTTCTTACTTCTTTCTTCATTCCTTCTTACTTCGTTTTTACTTCTTTCTTACTTTTTTCTTACTTCTTTCTTACTTCTTTCTTTCTTCTTTCTTTCTTCTCTATCTCTTCTCTCTTTCTTCTTTCTTTCTTCTTTCTGTCTTACTTCTTTCTTACTTCTTTCGTACTTCTTTCTTTCTTACTTCTTTCTTACTTCTTTCTTACTTCTTGCGTACTTCTTTCTGACATCTTTCTTACTTTTTCTTCTTTCTTTCTTACTTCTTTCTTACTTCTTTATTACTTCTTTCTAACTTCTTTCTTACTTCTTTCTTTCTTCTTTCTTTCTTCTTTCATTCTTACTTCTTTCTACTTCTTTCTTACTTCTTTCTTTCTCACTTCTTTCTTACTCCTTTCTTACTTCTTTCTTACTTCTTTCGTACTTCTTTCTTACTTCTTTCTTTCTTACTTCTTTCTTACTTCTTTCTTACTTCTTTCTTACTTCTTTCTTCATTCCTTCTTACTTCTTTTTTACTTCTTTCTTACTTCTTTCTTACTTCTTTCTTTCTTCTTTCTTTCTTCTCTATTTCTTCTCCCTTTCATCTTTCTTTCTTCTTTCTTTCTTCTTTCTTTCTTACTTCTTTCTTACTCCTTTCTTACTTCTTTCTTACTTCTTTCTTACTTCTTTCTTACTTCTTTCTTGCATCTTTCTTACTTCTTTCTTCTTTCTTTCTTACTTCTTTCTTACTTCTTTCTGACTTCTTTCTTACTTCTTTCTTCTTTCTTTCTTACTTCTTTCTTACTTCTTTCTTACTTCTTTCTTACTTCTTTCTTTCTTCTTTCTTACTTCTTTCTTTCTTCTTTCTTTCTTGCTTCTTTCGTACTTCTTTCTTACTTCTTTCTTTTTACTTTCTTACTTCTTTCTTACTTCTTTCTTACTTCTATCTTACTTCTTTCTTTCTTCTTTCTTACTTCTTTCTTAGTTCTTTCTTACTTCTTTCTTACTTCTTTCTGACATCTTTCTTACTTCTTTCTTCTTTCTTTCTTACTTCTTTCTTACTTCTTTCTTACTTCTTTCTAACTTCTTTCTTACTTCTTTCTTTCTTCTTTCTTTCTTCTTTCATTCTTACTTCTTTCTTACTTCTTTCTTACTTCTTTCTTTCTCACTTCTTTCTTACTTCTTTCGTACTTCTTTCTTACTTCTTTCTTACTTCTTTCTTACTTCTTTCTTACTTCTTTCTTACTTCTTTCTTTCTTTCTTTCTTTCGTACTTCTTTCTTTTTTCTTTCTTACTTCTTTCTTACTTCTTTCTTACTTCTTTCTTACTTCTTTCTATCTTTCTTTCTTACTTCTTTCTTCTTTCTTTCTTACTTCTTTCTTCTTTCTTTCTTCTTTCATTCTTACTTCTTTCTTACTTCTTTCTTACTTCTTTCTTTCTTACTTTTTTCTTACTTCTTTCGTACTTCTTTCTTACTTCTTTCTTACTTCTTTCTTACTTCTTTCTTACTTCTTTCTTACTTCTTTCTTTCTTTCTTTCTTTCTTACTTCTTTCTTTTTTCTTTCTTACTTCTTTCTTACTTCTTTCTTACTTCTTTCTTACTTCTTTCTTTCTTTCTTTCTTACTTCTTTCTTCTTTCTTTCTTACTTCTTTCTTACTTCTTTCTTACTTCTTTCTTACTTCTTTCTTTCTTCTTTCTTAATTCTTTCTTTCTTCTTTCTTACTTCTTTCTTACTTCTTTCTTACTTCTTTCTTACTTCTTTCTTACTTCTTTCTGACTTCTTTCTTACTTCTTTCTTCTTTCTTTCTTACTTCTTTCTTACTTCTTTCTTACTTGTTTCTAACTTCTTTCTTACTTCTTTCTTCTTTCTTTCTTCTTTCATTCTTACTTCTTTCTTACTTCTTTCTTACTTCTTTCTTTCTTACTTTTTTCTTACTTCTTTCGTATTTCTTTCTTACTTCTTTCTTTTTTCTTTCTTACTTCTTTCATACTTCTTTCTTTCTTCTTTCTTTCTTATTTCTAAATTCTTTCTAACTTCTTTCTTATTTCTTTCTTACTTCATTCTTTCTTTCTTCTTTCTAACATCTTTCTAACTTCTTTCTATCTTCTTTCTTACTTCTTTCTTACTTCTTTATTTCTTTCTTTCTTCTTTCTTCTTTCTTTCTTCTTTCTTTCTTCTTTCTTACTTCTTTCTTACTTCTTTCTTACTTCTTTCTTACTTCTTTCTTACTTCTTTCTTACTTCTGTCTTTCTTCTTTCTTAGTTCTTTCTTTCTTCTTTCTTACTTCATTCTTACTTCTTTCTTTCTTACTTCTTTCTAACTTCTTTTTTCTTCTTTCTTTCTTCTTTCTTTCTTCTTTCTTTCTTACTTTTTTCTTACTCCTTTCTTACTTCTTTCTTTCTTACTTCTTTCTTACTTCTTTCGTACTTCTTTCTTACTTCTTTCTTTCTTACTTCTTTCTTACTTCTTTCTTACTTCTTTATTACTTCTTTCTTACTTCTTTCTTCTTTCTTTCTTATTCTTTCTTACTTCTTTCTTACTTCATTCTTACTTCTTTCTTTCTTCTTTCTTACTTCTTTCTTTCTTCTTTCTTCTTTCTTACTTCTTTCTGACTTCTTTCTTACTTCTTTCTTCTTTCTTTCTTACTTCTTTCTTACTTCTTTCTTACTTCTTACTTCTTTCTTCATTCCTTCTTACTTCTTTTTTACTTCTTTCTTACTTCTTTGTTACTTCTTTGTTACTTCTTTCTTACTTCTTTCTTTCTTCTTTCTTTCTTCTCTATCTCTTCTCTCTTTCTTCTGTCTTTCTTCTTTCTTTCTTACTTCTATCTTACTTCTTTCGTACTTCTGACTTTCTTCTTTCTTAGTTCTTTCTTTCTTCTTTCTTACTTCATTCTTACTTCTTTCTTTCTTCTTTCTTAATTGTTTCTTTCTTCTTTCTTACTTCTTTCTTCCTTCTTTCGTACTTCTTTCTTACTTCTTTATTTCTTCTTTCTTTCTTCTTTCTTACTTCTTTCTTTCTTAATTCTTTCTTACTTCTTTCTTACTTCTTTCTGACTTCTCTCTTACTTCTTTCTTACTTCTTTCTTACTTCTTTCTTACTTCTTTCTAACTTCTTTTTTCTTCTTTCTTTCTTCTTTCTTTCTTCTTTCTTTCTTACTTCTTTCTTACTCCTTTCTTACTTCTTTCTTACTTCTTTCTTACTTCTTTCTTACTTCTTACATCTTACTTATTTCTTTTTTCTTTCTTACTTCTTTCTTTCTTCTTTCTGACTTCTTTCTTACTTCTTTCTTCTTTCTTTCTTACTTCTTTCTTACTTCTTTCTTACTTCTTTCTTACTTCTTTCTTCATTCCTTCTTACTTCTTTCTCACTTCTTTCTTACTTCTTTCTTACTTCTTTCTTACTTCTTTCTTTCTTCTTTCTTTCTTCTCTATTTCTTCCCTCTTTCTTCTTTCTTTCTTCTTTCTTTCTTCTTTCTTTCTAATTTCTAAATTCTTTCTAACTTCTTTCTTATTTCTTTCTTACTTCATTCTTTCTTTCTTCTTTCTAACATCTTTCTAACTTCTTTCTATCTTCTTTCTTACTTCTTTCTTACTTCATTCTTACTTCTTTCTTTCTTACTTCTTTCTTACTTCTTTCGTACTTCTTTCTTACTTGTTTCTTTTTTCTTTCTTACTTCTTTCTTACTTCTTTCTTACTTCTTTCTTGCTTCTTTCTTACTCCTTTCTTTCTTCTTTCTTTATTCTTTCTTACTTCTTTCTTTCTTACTTCTTTCTTACTTCTTTCTTACTTCTTTCTTACTTCGTTCTTACTTCTTTCTTCTTTCTTTCTTTCTTTCTTTCTTACTTCTTTCTTTTTTCTTTCTTACTTCTTTCTTACTTCTTTCTTACTTCTTTCTTACTTCTTTCTTTCTTTCTTTCTTACTTCTTTCTTCTTTCTTTCTTACTTCTTTCTTACTTCTTTCTTACTTCTTTCTTACTTCTTTCTTTCTTCTTTCTTAATTCTTTCTTTCTTCTTTCTTACTTCTTTCTTACTTCTTTCTTACTTCTTTCTTACTTCTTTCTTACTTCTTTCTGACTTCTTTCTTACTTCTTTCTTCTTTCTTTCTTACTTCTTTCTTACTTCTTTCTTACTTCTTTCTAACTTCTTTCTTACTTCTTTCTTCTTTCTTTCTTCTTTCATTCTTACTTCTTTCTTACTTCTTTCTTACTTCTTTCTTTCTTACTTTTTTCTTACTTCTTTCGTATTTCTTTCTTACTTCTTTCTTTTTTCTTTCTTACTTCTTTCATACTTCTTTCTTTCTTCTTTCTTTCTTATTTCTAAATTCTTTCTAACTTCTTTCTTATTTCTTTCTTACTTCATTCTTTCTTTCTTCTTTCTAACATCTTTCTAACTTCTTTCTATCTTCTTTCTTACTTCTTTCTTACTTCTTTATTTCTTTCTTTCTTCTTTCTTCTTTCTTTCTTCTTTCTTTCTTCTTTCTTACTTCTTTCTTACTTCTTTCTTACTTCTTTCTTACTTCTTTCTTACTTCTTTCTTACTTCTTTCTTACTTCTGTCTTTCTTCTTTCTTAGTTCTTTCTTTCTTCTTTCTTACTTCATTCTTACTTCTTTCTTTCTTACTTCTTTCTTACTTCTTTCTAACTTCTTTTTTCTTCTTTCTTTCTTCTTTCTTTCTTCTTTCTTTCTTACTTTTTTCTTACTCCTTTCTTACTTCTTTCTTTCTTTCTTCTTTCTTACTTCTTTCGTACTTCTTTCTTACTTCTTTCTTTCTTACTTCTTTCTTACTTCTTTCTTACTTCTTTCTTACTTCTTTATTACTTCTTTCTTACTTCTTTCTTCTTTCTTTCTTATTCTTTCTTACTTCTTTCTTACTTCATTCTTACTTCTTTCTTTCTTCTTTCTTACTTCTTTCTTTCTTCTTTCTTCTTTCTTACTTCTTTCTGACTTCTTTCTTACTTCTTTCTTCTTTCTTTCTTACTTCTTTCTTACTTCTTTCTTACTTCTTACTTCTTTCTTCATTCCTTCTTACTTCTTTTTTACTTCTTTCTTACTTCTTTGTTACTTCTTTCTTACTTCTTTCTTACTTCTTTCTTTCTTCTTTCTTTCTTCTCTATCTCTTCTCTCTTTCTTCTGTCTTTCTTCTTTCTTTCTTACTTCTTTCTTACTTCTTTCGTACTTCTGACTTTCTTCTTTCTTAGTTCTTTCTTTCTTCTTTCTTACTTCATTCTTACTTCTTTCTTTCTTCTTTCTTAATTGTTTCTTTCTTCTTTCTTACTTCTTTCTTCCTTCTTTCGTACTTCTTTCTTACTTCTTTATTTCTTCTTTCTTTCTTCTTTCTTACTTCTTTCTTTCTTAATTCTTTCTTACTTCTTTCTAACTTCTTTTTTCTTCTTTCTTTCTTCTTTCTTTCTTCTTTCTTTCTTACTTCTTTCTTACTCCTTTCTTACTTCTTTCTTACTTCTTTCTTACTTCTTTCTTACTTCTTACATCTTACTTATTTCTTTTTTCTTTCTTACTTCTTTCTTTCTTCTTTCTGACTTCTTTCTTACTTCTTTCTTCTTTCTTTCTTACTTCTTTCTTACTTCTTTCTTACTTCTTTCTTACTTCTTTCTTCATTCCTTCTTACTTCTTTCTCACTTCTTTCTTACTTCTTTCTTACTTCTTTCTTACTTCTTTCTTTCTTCTTTCTTTCTTCTCTATTTCTTCTCTCTTTCTTCTTTCTTTCTTCTTTCTTTCTTCTTTCTTTCTAATTTCTAAATTCTTTCTAACTTCTTTCTTATTTCTTTCTTACTTCATTCTTTCTTTCTTCTTTCTAACATCTTTCTAACTTCTTTCTATCTTCTTTCTTACTTCTTTCTTACTTCATTCTTACTTCTTTCTTTCTTACTTCTTTCTTACTTCTTTCGTACTTCTTTCCTACTTCTTTCTTTTTTCTTTCTTACTTCTTTCTTACTTCTTTCTTACTTCTTTCTTACTTCTTTCTTACTTCTTTCTTTCTTCTTTCTTTATTCTTTCTTACTTCTTTCTTTCTTACTTCTTTCTTACTTCTTTCTTACTTCTTTCTTACTTCGTTCTTACTTCTTTCTTACTTCTTTCTAACTTCTTTTTTCTTCTTTCTTCTTTCTTTCTTCTTTCTTTCTTACTTCTTTCTTACTTTTTTCTCACTTCTTTCTTACTTCTTTCGTACTTCTTTCTTACTTCTTTCTTCTTTCTTTCTTACTCCTTTCTTACTTCTTTCTTACTTCTTTCTTACTTCTTTCTTCTTTTTCTCTTACTTCTTTCTTACTTCTTTCTTTCTTCTTTCTTACTTCTTTCTTTCTTCTTTCTTCTTTCTTACTTCTTTCTTACTTCTTTCTTTCTTCTTTCTTTCTTCTTTCATTCTTACTTCTTTCTTACTTCTTTCTTTCTTCTTTCTTTCTTCTTTCATTCTTACTTCTTTCTTACTTCTTTCTTGCTTCTTTCTTTTTTCTTTCTTACTTCTTCCCTACTTCTTTCTTACTTCTTTCTCACTTCTTTTTTACTTCTTTCTTACTTCTTTCTTACTTCTTTCTTACTTCTTTCTTTCTTCTTTCTTAATTGTTTCTTTCTTCTTTCTTACTTCTTTCTTCCTTCTTTCGTACTTCTTTCTTACTTCTTTATTTCTTCTTTCTTTCTTCTTTCTTACTTCTTTCTTTCTTAATTCTTTCTTACTTCTTTCTTACTTCTTTCTGACTTCTCTCTTACTTCTTTCTTACTTCTTTCTTACTTCTTTCTTACTTCTTTCTAACTTCTTTTTTCTTCTTTCTTTCTTCTTTCTTTCTTCTTTCTTTCTTACTTCTTTCTTACTCCTTTCTTACTTCTTTCTTACTTCTTTCTTACTTCTTTCTTACTTCTTACATCTTTCTTACTTATTTCTTTTTTCTTTCTTACTTCTTTCTTTCTTCTTTCTGACTTCTTTCTTACTTCTTTCTTCTTTCTTTCTTACTTCTTTCTTACTTCTTTCTTACTTCTTTCTTCATTCCTTCTTACTTCTTTCTCACTTCTTTCTTACTTCTTTCTTACTTCTTTCTTACTTCTTTCTTTCTTCTTTCTTTCTTCTCTATTTCTTCTCTCTTTCTTCTTTCTTTCTTCTTTCTTTCTTCTTTCTTTCTAATTTCTAAATTCTTTCTAACTTCTTTCTATCTTCTTTCTTATTTCTTTCTTACTTCATTCTTTCTTTATTCTTTCTAACATCTTTCTAACTTCTTTCTATCTTCTTTCTTACTTCTTTCTTACTTCTTTCTTACTTCTTTCTTTCTTTCTTTCTTCTTTCTTCTTTCTTTCTTCTTTCTTTCTTCTTTCTTTCTTATTTCTTTCTTACTTCTTTCTTACTTCTTTCTTACTTCTTTCTAACTTCTTTCTTACTTCTTTCTTACTTCTTCCTAACTTCTTTCTTTCTTCTTTCTTTCTTCTTTCTTACTTCATTCTTACTTCTTTCTTTCTTACTTCTTTCTTACTTCTTTCGTACTTCTTTCTTACTTCTTTCTTTTTTCTTTCTTACTTCTTTCTTACTTCTTTCTTACTTCTTTCTTATTTCTTTCTTACTTCTTTCTTTCTTCTTTCTTAATTCTTGATTTCATCTTTCTTACTTCTTTCTTACTTCTTTCTTACTTCTTTCTTTCTTCTTTCTTTATTCTTTCTTACTTCTTTCTTTCTTACTTCTTTCTTACTTCTTTCTTACTTCGTTCTTACTTCTTTCTTACTTCTTTCTAACTTCTTTTTTCTTCTTTCTTTCTTCTTTCTTTCTTACTTCTTTCTTACTCCTTTCTTACTTCTTTCTTACATCTTTCATACTTCTTTCTTAATTCTTTCTTTCTTACTTCTTTCTTACTTCTTTCTTTCTTATTTCTTAATTCTTTCTTTCATCTTTCTTACTTCTTTCTTACTTCTTTCGTACTTCTTTCTTACTTCTTTCTTTCTTCTTTCTTTATTCTTTCTTACTTCTTTCTTTCTTACTTCTTTCTTACTTCTTTCTTACTTCTTTCTTACTTCGTTCTTACTTCTTTCTTACTTCTTTCTAACTTCTTTTTTCTTCTTTCTTCTTTCTTTCTTCTTTCTTTCTTCTTTCTTTCTTACTTCTTTCTTACTTTTTTCTTACTTCTTTCTTACTTCTTTCGTACTTCTTTCTTACTTCTTTCTTCTTTCTTTCTTACTTCTTTCTTACTTCTTTCTTACTTCTTTCTTACTTCTTTCTTCTTTTTCTCTTACTTCTTTCTTACTTCTTTCTTACTTCTTTCTAACTTCTTTCTTTCTTCTTTCTTACTTCTTTTTTTCTTCTTTCTTACTTCTTTCTTACTTCTTTCTTACTTCTTTCTTTCTTCTTTCTTACTTCTTTCTTCTTTCTTTCTTACTTCTTTTTTACTTCTTTTTTACTTCTTTCTTATTTCTTAATTCTTTCTTTCATCTTTCTTACTTCTTTCTTACTTCTTTCGTACTTCTTTCTTACTTCTTTCTTTCTTCTTTCTTTATTCTTTCTTACTTCTTTCTTTCTTCCTTCTTTCTTACTTCTTTCTTACTTCTTTCTTACTTCGTTCTTACTTCTTTCTTACTTCTTTCTAACTTCTTTTTCTTCTTTCTTCTTTCTTTCTTCTTTCTTTCTTACTTCTTTCTTACTTCTTTCTTTCTTATTTCTTAATTCTTTCTTTCATCTTTCTTACTTCTTTCTTACTTCTTTCGTACTTCTTTCTTACTTCTTTCTTTCTTCTTTCTTTATTATTTATTACTTCTTTCTTTCTTACTTCTTTCTTACTTCTTTCTTACTTCTTTCTTACTTCGTTCTTACTTCTTTCTTACTTCTTTCTAACTTCTTTTTTCTTCTTTCTTCTTTCTTATTCTTTCTTTCTTACTTCTTTCTTACTTTTTTCTTACTTCTTTCTTACTTCTTTCGTACTTCTTTCTTACTTCTTTCTTCTTTCTTTCTTACTTCTTTCTAACTTCTTTCTTTCTTCTTTCTTACTTCTTTCTTTCTTCTTTCTTACTTCTTTCTTCTTTCTTCTTACTTCTTTCTTACTTCTTTTTACTTCTTTCTTCTTTCATTTTTCTTTCTTACTTCTTCCTTACTTCTTTCTTACTTCTTCCTTACTTCTTTCTTACTTCTTTCTTTCTTACTTCTTTTTTTCTTCTTTCTAACTTCTTTCTTTCTTCTTTCTTACTTCTTTTTACTTCTTTCTTCTTTCTTTTTTCTTTCTAACTTCTTTCTATCTTCTTTCTTACTTCTTTCTTACTTCTTTCTAACTTCTTTTTTCTTCTTTCTTTCTTCTTTCTTTCTTCTTTCTTTCTTACTTTTTTCTTACTCCTTTCTTACTTCTTTCTTTCTTACTTCTTTCTTAATTCTTTCGTACTTCTTTCCTACTTCTTTCTTTTTTCTTTCTTACTTCTTTCTTACTTCTTTCTTACTTCTTTCTTACTTCTTTCTTACTTCTTTCTTTCTTCTTTCTTTATTCTTTCTTACTTTTTCTTTTTCTTTTCTTTTTTTTTTTTTTTTTCTTTTCTTTCTTACTTCTTTCTTACTTCTTTCTTACTTCTTTCTTACTTCGTTCTTACTTCTTTCTTACTTCTTTCTAACTTCTTTTTCTTCTTTCTTCTTTCTTTCTTCTTTCTTTCTTACTTCTTTCTTACTTTTTTCTCACTTCTTTCTTACTTCTTTCGTACTTCTTTCTTACTTCTTTCTTCTTTCTTTCTTACTCCTTTCTTACTTCTTTCTTACTTCTTTCTTACTTCTTTCTTCTTTTTCTCTTACTTCTTTCTTACTTCTTTCTTTCTTCTTTCTTACTTCTTTCTTTCTTCTTTCTTCTTTCTTACTTCTTTCTTACTTCTTTCTTTCTTCTTTCTTTCTTCTTTCATTCTTACTTCTTTCTTACTTCTTTCTTTCTTCTTTCTTTCTTCTTTCATTCTTACTTCTTTCTTACTTCTTTCTTGCTTCTTTCTTTTTTCTTTCTTACTTCTTCCCTACTTCTTTCTTACTTCTTTCTCACTTCTTTTTTACTTCTTTCTTACTTCTTTCTTACTTCTTTCTTACTTCTTTCTTTCTTCTTTCTTAATTGTTTCTTTCTTCTTTCTTACTTCTTTCTTCCTTCTTTCGTACTTCTTTCTTACTTCTTTATTTCTTCTTTCTTTCTTCTTTCTTACTTCTTTCTTTCTTAATTCTTTCTTACTTCTTTCTTACTTCTTTCTGACTTCTCTCTTACTTCTTTCTTACTTCTTTCTTACTTCTTTCTAACTTCTTTTTTCTTCTTTCTTTCTTCTTTCTTTCTTCTTTCTTTCTTACTTCTTTCTTACTCCTTTCTTACTTCTTTCTTACTTCTTTCTTACTTCTTTCTTACTTCTTACATCTTTCTTACTTATTTCTTTTTCTTTCTTTCTTACTTCTTTCTTTCTTCTTTCTGACTTCTTTCTTACTTCTTTCTTCTTTCTTTCTTACTTCTTTCTTACTTCTTTCTTACTTCTTTCTTCATTCCTTCTTACTTCTTTCTCACTTCTTTCTTACTTCTTTCTTACTTCTTTCTTACTTCTTTCTTTCTTCTTTCTTTCTTCTCTATTTCTTCTCTCTTTCTTCTTTCTTTCA